>NC_141685.1:1620546924-1621746924 GCF_964263255.1 Lissotriton vulgaris | reverse complement strand
ACGGTGCTGTGCTGTTGTGTGCTACATGGTATTGACACTCTTCACACGGTCACATCGGGTGATGAGACATTTTTGCACGATGAACAGCCATGTGATTTGGAACACCTTACATGTAGCTTTCCAGGTCTTGGCTGGTAGCTCTGCACTGTTGTAACTCAGTGCAGTGTTTTCAGCTTTGATGGGAGGCAGCATCGGGTACTTTTGGTGGTTCTGTTGGGGTTGTTAACTGTAGTTCCCGAGCTGCTTTGACAAAGTCAACTCTCAAAAGCCACGGCCAACCTTAATGGCTCATGCCGAAACCCTAAAGGATCACACTTTCAAAACATTACAAGTTTGCCAGGCCTTTGTAGGCCAGTGCATCTTCCTGTCTCTCTCCCACTCTGTCTCTGTCTCTGTCTCTCTCTCTCTCTCTCTCTCTCACGCACACTCTCTCTCTCACGCGCACACTCTCTCTCTCACACGCACACACACACACTCTCTCTCACACACTCACTCTCTCTCACACACACACACACTACTACTCAACATTACTCACTCATAATTAGTCACTCTATACTACTCACTCTTTACTACTGAAACTAAAAATACACTTTGTATATGTAAGGGTGTGGCTGTGCATGTAAATATGTGTGTGGCTCTAGGACTATTTACTACTCACTCTCTCACTATTTAATACTCACTCTTTCACTTTGTACTACTCGCTCTCTAATACTTGCTTTCCTAATAACTCTCTCCTACTCACTATCAACTACTCACTCTACTACTTACTCTGTGTGTGGGTACTAATGCAATAGGTCTCGCATATGTAAGCTATTGGCAATATAAATGATAATGCCATTTATTTATGATTTAAAAAAAAAGTCATGAGCAATGCCAATAGCTCTACCTTTAATAATGCCGAGACCATTGCATTGTAAATGCTTGTTTTGTTTTGCTGTAATAAAAAATAAACGCCATTGCTATGGGAAGTTACAATGTGGTACGGAGTACCTGCACTTCTTAAATATGAAACGGAGAGTTCCGGATCTTCTGTGCTGGTGCGATACTTTCAGGGGGACACTTCTCAGCACAAACAGATCCTTTCAGGGACAGACTATCAGCAGTGCTGTATTTCCATTTAGAGCGCTGACGCAATGTGTTTATCGTGGGTATGGTGTAATATATTCAACTCATCCTTTTAGACGTTATTTTATACAGGGAAGGGGAGGTAGCATCATTTTAAATGCTTTATACTGAAATCTGAGACATGGTATTTATGTTCGAACAAGTGCCAAAGCAGCGGAACTGTGGTTTGTTCATTCAGACCCTGGAACATTATTTTTCCACTAAACCAGGCTCCGCTCCTTAAGGTTAAATGTCACAACATGGACAGGGCCTTACTCAGAATGTATTACACAATATCACTTTGCTGCATGTTCCTCACAGGTTCAGCCTTTGGTCGCTGCTGGTGGTTAACTAACTGATGCACACGTTCCCCTGGGTGTGTGTTTGTCCACAAAAGGGCACTCTACGTGCCACTTCACCCTTCACCTCCAGGCAATAATATTCTGAAAAAGCTAGGCCCTCGCATAAAATTACTAATTGATTGTCCCTTAACAACCCTGTGGACAGGGTCTACATCTAGTAATGGACAGGAATACTGACCGACACCTCGAAGAACCGCAGAGAGAATCCTTAGTCCAAGCCTGCATAGACAATGCACTAGTGTGATCACAGTGGTTTCACAACTTGACGCACTGTGTGATCTTCATCAAGTGATGTTTTAACTTACACCTCTCAAATGATCCACGTAGGGCAAATCCCACACTCATTGTGCCTTTGTTACTTTAACAAATACTGACTGCTGTCACTTGTAACCACCACTACCGCCAAGTACAGTGAATCCAGGGCTAGAGAGCATCGTAATGGTTACATCCTAGGTCCTCTTAACTGGAACATCTATAAGTTAATTTAGGTGCTATTACATATAATTTCAAATTTTAGCACCATGTGTAGACACAGACCACGCCACCGCTATGTATTAGACAGTAAAAAGATGTGGGATGCCCCTTAAACCTGTGGTATGGCATGGCCTGGTGCAGAACATGGTTCCTGGACTTAAGTAACCCTGCAGGCCCAGTTTTTTTCTGCATTAGTATGGATTTACTGCACTTGTCACATAATCCATCATGCACTGCATAATTTGTCTATTTCAACCAGCTGTTTCGAGCTCAAATTGATAAAAAGCACAACATAAGGAGCATTATGTTGTCCTATGCACCGATAGACCCTTTGCTAAAGTATCTGGTCACCTTAGACGTGACAAAAGCTGTTCTTCAGGTTTTAATAGGTACTTATGTGGTTAAACTTCTGCCCAGGATTTTGGTAAAAATACAAAATAATACTTCCACAGAATGTGTCAAATTATTTATGTTTTCTTGATATATAATTGCTACATAATTCAGCTTAGATCTGCCACATAATTTGGTCCTCCATTGAAACATAATTCCAGTGGACCAGGGCCTAGATAGTCCTAGGAAATGATACATAAAATAGAGTGATATTGGCCAAGGTTACACTCCACCGTCTATTTATTACAGGCCAGAAAGCAACATTCTTTGAAGTAGAATGCTGTAAAATAAGCAGTGTGTCTGGAATTCAGGTTTTTTCGGACTGAAGTGAAATGGTACAACAAAACGTCACCCTGGACAACCCAGAGGGCCTAGACAATGGATCCTTGTTTGAATTGCTTTTTATCAATATGACCATTTAAAAAGTCCACACCACAAACAGAATGAACTTGGTGCTTAAATAATGTATTATTATAAACCCTCAGAGTAGTCTTATTTTATTGACCTCGAAAACACAAAACGTGTTCCTTAAAAGATGCAGGAGATAGTGGATTTAAGATATTTAATATAACTTGAAAAACGACATGAAAAGGCTGTGGAAACTTAGACGCAAGGAAAAACAAGAAGCCAGACCGAGAAATCGCAAGCTCTTCCAACAGTCGCCGCAGCACTCCCTCACAACCTGCAATCATATTCCACCTTCTACGTTCCAAAAACACACACAGCACTGCACACACACCTTCACCCTTAAAACCACAAAGCACAACTAATGAATATAACTTATAAAAGCATAATAAACACATCTAAACTGTAAAACTATGAACCAGAAACATTGGTAAATACTCAAATTTAGTAAAAAGGCAAGTATTAAGTGCACATCAAGGAATAAAATGTACTTAATAGGTTAAACGTCTTAGGCAGCACCTCTCCGAGACATATTCCATTAATTATTACCTCTATTATCTTCTTACGCACCCATTCACTCACCTTAGAGCACTTGTCAATAACAGATGTTGCACTCTCCAAGGACATTGTTATTGCTCAGAGAAATTACCTGGTACCTCCACACCAACAAGCATTAAAAATGTACTAGGTCTCGCCTTTCATTAAGTTAAAGCCGTTTGCTTTGCTATACAATACCAAACTGAACAAGGACAAATCTGAGTGCAAACCCATGAATGTCCACACTACAATTGCAGTCCTGGGCGAATCAGGTCTAGCATGGCAAAAAAAGCACCTGAAATACCTTGGCCTCCACTTCGGTAGAGACCTCAGGGCGACGCTTGACCATAATGAGGAAGCCACCCTAAAAAAGGTAAAAGAGAAATTGAACTCTTGGTCACCCAAACACATTAGCTGGTGGGGCAGGGTAGAGACAATCAAGATGATGGTCACACCCTTGATTAACTACATGATAGGTATGTTACCACTAACACTGACGGACGATTTCCACAAACAGCTAGACAATATGATCAACACATTTTTATGGAAAGAAAAGAGATCCAGGATAAGCCTGCAGAAGTTAAGGCTGAACAAAAGCTTGGGAGGGCTAAACATTACACATTTCAAACTATTCCAAACAGCATACTTAGCCAAACAGGGTGCCCCCTGGCTCGCCCCTAACCAGGAGTACACACCAGTGTGGCTTGCACTGGAGAGGGCGACCCTGGGTGGACGAGACCCCATAGCCATGCTCACAGCAAACAAACACCCAGAGATCAGAAACACAGTCCTCAGAAACACAAAGGCAGCCCTCCTAAAAGTAGACAAAAAGATGGAACAGACAATCAGGAATACTAGTTGGGAATCCATCTGCTTTAACTCTAAGGTCCAATACAAAGGGAAGATTCTAGACAGCAACACCTGGTACAAGAAAGGAATCTCCACCCCCACACAACTCGAAAAGAAATGGACACCACTAACGTTCGAGGCCCTAAAACAAGCCCATAATCTACCAACGGTAGAGTTCTATGAATTCTTCAAAATTAGAGTGACCATCACAAAAGCAAACTTAGACAAAAAGGTGCCCTCCATCATACAATACATGCACAACTCGAACAAGATTGGTCACCAAACTTACCACATATACAAACTTCTAAGCCCCACGACATCGAACCTCAACACTAAGGCGATAGGGTTCTGGGAAACGCTGCTTGAGAGACAACTGAGCGAGAGGGAAAAAAGCCGCTTGTGGATCTCGGCCTCGCAAAACAAAGAATCCCCCCAGGTGGCACAAACCAAATACTGGCTGCTACACAGGGCCTACTGGGCACCGGCCCGCCTAGTGGAGGTCAGAGTCAGAGAAAAGGACACCTGCTGGAACTGCCAAAGGGAGAGAGGCGACCTTGCTCACCTGATTTTTTACTGCAGCAAAGTTACGAATTTCTGGAAGAAGGTTAGGGACTTCATCACTAAGATAGCAGGACGGGAAATACAACCAGGCTTTGTGGGGCAAGTCACCGCGTTCATGGACCCAGATTTAGACTCCAAGGGGAACAGAGACCTGATAGACCTTCTCCTCACTACAGCAGTCAAAACAATACTAGCGAACTGGAAAGACTTAGGGAAGGCGACCTTCAAAGGCTGGGTTAACTGGATCACCTTCCTCAGAGGTGCGGACAACATAACGGCACTGCACACACCCAACCACACAGCAAGGGACGAAATGTGGGCCTCGCTAGATAGACACTTGGGTCCAAATAAACCCCAATAGAAACCGCCGCACTCTGCTCTGCCCACCAAAGCCAATAATGGGCACTGGAGGCTCACCGCGGAGAAAAATCAAACATCATAATGCTCTGTCTCCCCTCCCCCCACATCTACCTTCCTCTTTTCCTCCGTTCCTCACTCCTCTCTTTCTTCTCAGTGAGGGTATAACAGTGTTACCTGGAACAATCTACGCCAACCAGCTATTCGTGCGTTTTTCGACTTACTTCAAGCCATACGTGTCACTATGCCTTATGTAACCCCAAAGGCGTCTGTACTCACCCTCACGCACTACTACGGCAATACTACTGTACTGTCTATATATATATAACCTTCAGTAAAATACTTTGAAATCTAAATCCCGCGATAGACTATCAGAATTTTCTGTGTGCGCTCCACATCTCCCTTGGCTTGAGTAATTAATCATGTTTTGTGAGGAAAGAAACCGGTTTGTCGTCTCCTTGCAGGCTGGGCGGTTGCACACGTGAATCATCTTGATGCTGCTGCTTCATGCCTTGCAGTGGCGTAATGTAAAATGCGAGTGCCCCGAAAGCCCCAGCCACTCGCATGCCTCACTGAAATGCGTCGATCTTAGGTTAGTATAGCTCCGCCTCCCAAGTTTCCAGTTTGTTTATGTGTGACATTTCTAGGTCTTTCTGGGTTTATGTATGAAATGTCTATGCATTGCGTGTGATACTTTATTACCGATGGACTAAAGCAGCAAGGATGTAAGTAGTGACCCTGTTTATTTGTAGCGTAGCTGGCTAGAAATGGCCTTAAACTGGACGCAGCATCCCTGATATGTTAATGTAGTGGTCTTTGCTAACAACTAGGAACACCGAAGGGGCCGGTTACCCAAGACAGGGCCAACAGACAGCTTGCCACTTTCAAAACCTATCCCTTATGGTGAACGGTAGGATGATGTTTCCCGTTCTAAGGAATTACAAATAGCAACATTTCACTTAAGTAGTTTAATCCGGAAAGCAATTAGATGCAAAAAATGTACAATATTACCAAAGATATCATTTTTTCAGCACTGCAGCTGAGATTAAAGGTATGACATGGGTGGGACACCTCCTCTGCACTGCAGAGTAGTGAAAAATAGATGACGTCGGCCTGTGTAACATTAATACTTTTTGGCAAGGTCAGTGAGTTATCCTGTATCGCTACGAGGTGGCCCCATCATGTGTACTACCTTCAGCCCGTGCTAGATTTTTAGCAACAAGAACAACATAGCGCTGCAAGACTTACAGATTCACTTTTTACCGTTGCATGCATGTGGTGTCACAATTCAAAATAAAGACATATTTAAAGGTAAATGCAAGTAACAGTAAGCATCAAGCTTTATTTAATATAGGTTGGAATGCCTTTCAATCAGCAAGAAATAGAAATATACTGCCATCCTTATGGACAAACTGCAAAAGAAACAAGCATTTGCAATGCAATAGGTCTCGCATAACTAATAGTTTGAGGTATTAGCGTTGCAAATAATAATGCAATGCCAATAGCTCATACTTTAGATAATGCGAGACCTAGTGCATTTCAAATGTTTGTTTAAGAACAGCCAGTGGTCCGTGGGACCACTGCCTGCACTTAAAAATAGTTTTACAAGGGGGCGTGGCTTGCGCGCCGCTGTAGCATGGCGTGTCGCGCTTGAGCTCCGGGGTGAGTTGGTCCCGTAGAGCGTTTCTTTCCGCTTCTTCGTGCCCTTTTGACCTGCAACATCACTCACCAGCGGCGGAACATGCGGTGACCTTCACGACGCTGTTTTTTCCGCGTTCTCAGCCACCGAGGAGATGTTTCCTGAATTATCCCTCACAGGCGCTCGCATTCCTGAAGAGCGACCGCCATTTTGTCGCGCATGACGTTCCTGTCATCGGACTTCTGAGGCACCGCAGCGGATACAAACTTGCGGTATTCAGCGCTCGGCTGAGGGTTTCTACACACGACGGCTGAAATGGTAACATTTATGCTTTTTCCTTAATGTTACTTTCTTGCTTCTTGGCTGGTTTTTTGAGCTGCTCGCTTTTATTTTTTCTCTCACATTCTTCATGGAGGTGTCCGTTTTGCTTTATTGAAGAGATTTCCTACGCAACTTTCCTCATACTTGAACAGCTACTCTTGCTTTGCGTGTTTTGTGCGTAAACTGCCACTGTTTTACACTGAGTCTACATATTTTGCGCAACTTTGGTGTTCCAGCCTATTCCAGTGTATTCTCTCACGCTCCTGCTACGTCACTTGTCATTATGAGTCGGTCATTGAACACCAAAGACTCTAAGGACCTGGGCGCATCTTTAAAAAGACTTAAGTCAGTCTCTCCGACGCCTGAATCTCCTCAGGCAGACAATGCTTCCACATTGGACACCATTTTGGCGCGCCTCAATGAAGTTCATGAAATTGCGCAGTCAACAAAAACTAACACTGACTTACTGCAAGTAGAAGTGTCTGCTATCCGGAATGACTTTAAAGCCCTTTCTCTTCGTGTATCAGCGACAGAAACACGAATAAGTTCTGCAGAGGATGGGATGCAAAAGCAATCCAGGTCCCTTTCTCAACTGGAGCGTTCTATGGTGGCGTTGCGCAGAGACCTCACGGAGCAGGAAGACCGTAATAGGAGATCCAATCTCCGTATTTTTGGCCTGCCGGAGGACTCAGAGAAATCATCCTCCTCTATGATTGAGTTCCTATCTCATTGGATTCCGGATACACTCCAGCTATCTTTTCACAGAGATTTTGAGATTGAAAGAGCACACCGTGTTCCAACGTTTCGTTCCAAGGCAGCCACCCAGCCAAGAGCAATCATTTTTAAGCCCTTACGACATCAACACACTGAACTGATTCTGTCTCATATGCGCAAGATTAAACAACTCAACTGGGAGGGTCATCGCATTTCCATCTCTCAAGACTTTGCCAGAGACACAGTCATAAGACGGAAAGGCTTCTTGAACCTTCGGAAACGTCTCACCGATTTAGGCATTCCTTTTTCCTTTTCAGGTCCATCCAAGTTTCGCATCACTTATAAAGGACGTCCCAGGATCTTCGATGAACCGGCAGACTTGACAACGTTCTTAGACAACCAGGAGGAGATAGAGATGGAGATTCAAAGAGCAACGACGCAGGCTCCTGGGGCCTCAGGGACCTGATTTGTTTATCTCTATACTTGTGGTTGTGCTGTTTTCAGGATGAATTCCTCTTCTTTCTTTCTAGTAGTGTTTACACGCTAATTTACTCCTCTGCTATTGTACTTTCTTTCTTTTCTTTCTCTTCTCCATACTACTCTTGAATCTCTTCTTCCTTCTCAATTCCGTCCTCTCAGCCTCTTTTTCTGGTCTATCCTTTGCATGGTACTTGCCTTGTTATAGTTATTGGGTGCAGATTTCTTGGTTGTAATTATTATACTATTTCTATTTTCACTAGCACTTTTTTTTTTTTTTTCTCATCTTTACCTTATGCTAGGTATCGTTCTAGTATAGCGGAGTAGATTTCTCCTTACGGTTTCTGCTCCTTTTCCTCTTCCATCTCTGTCTCTTCCTTGTCTCTACATGCTCCTCTCTGGCACTTATCTTTTTTCCTTCTACGATTCCACTCTATAGTATAGTTATGTAATTGTTGTTATTATTAATATGTGATTTCGCTGCATATTCGTCACTATATTTATGAAATGTTACATATTATTTAGGTTGTTTATTGCATAAATAAGCTTTTTTTGCATTTTTTATTCAATTGTTCTTCATTATATGATCTTGTTCATGTTATGATATCGCTAATCTACCCTGAAATGTATTATTCCTCTTATAGCGTCTCAGCTCCTCATTTTCAAAATGTATGTGTACTGAGTTCGGCTGTTTCTCATATGGTTTATTTATTTTCATGAGATTTTTTCTAATAATGGGCTGTTTCTCCTTACCAATTTTTGCTCTTAATACGGTTCCCCTACTCGCCCTTTCCACGTTCTCCCTTGCATGATATGGGTCTCTTTTAGACCTCCCCCTCTGCCTCTTTTCTTTTTCTCTTCTTGTCTTTCTTCTCTTCTGCCCTTTCTTTTTTCCTGGTTTTCCCACATGGTTGCTCCCGTAACATCTATTTTGCTTAATAGCTGGTCCACTGTTTGTTTGCACCCCGTTCTTTCTCTGTCATCAATGCTGTCTCCGTTTGTATCCCCCTTTGTTCCATGCCAGGTTTAAATGTATTATCCCTTAATGTTAAGGGATTAAATCATGCAGTGAAACGATCTAAAATCCTGGATTACTGTAAATCGCTCAGGGCAGACTTAGTCCTCTTTCAAGAATCTAAAATTACCAGTAGAGAAGCTTTATTTTTAAAGAAAGAATGGGTGTCGGATGTGTCTTGTTCTGATGCTTCTGGTAAACGCAATGGTGTGCTTATGTTAGTTTCGAGGAATTCAGGATTATCAATCATCTCTTCTGAGCATGATTCTGAGGGTCGCTGGCTTCTATCTAAATTGTCGGATGGACAACATGACTTGTTTGTTATGAATATATATGCCCCGAATGTTGATAATCCAGCCTTTTGGAAATCCATTTCTAAAAAATTGCATGACACCCCTCATGCTGGTAATCTCATTGTTGGTGGCGATTTTAACTTACCAATGGATCCTTTATTAGACAGGAACTCTGCATTCCAGTTTCGTCCGCCTAAAGCACATAAACAGATGATTAACATGTGTTCCACTGCTCACTTGCATGATATTTGGCGTCTCCATAATCCCACTGGCAGTGACTTTTCTTTCTTTTCTTCCCCTCATTCCTCATTCTCTCGTATTGACTATCTCCTGGTTCACTCCTCTCTTGTCTCAGCTTCTTCCTCTCCGCTGATTCATCCCATTGTCATTTCTGATCATGCTGCGGTCACTTTTACGCTTACGTCCTTTGCGCCGAAACCGCGTGGTCGTTCCTGGAGACTTAATACGGAAGTGTTACATGACTCTGCCCAGGTGGATAAATTCTCCACGGAAATAAACACTTTTTTCCGTGAAAATGAGGACTCTGTATCTTCTCCAATAACTTTATGGGACTCTTTTAAGTGTACTTTTCGGGGCCAAGTTATAGCATGCATGTCCAAACGTAACTTGGCGATTAAGGGGGAACTTACTGACTTATCTTCTAACATCAAAACTCTGGAGGCCTCCTTTAGACATACCAAAGATCCGACTATCCTACAACAAATTAAGCTCCTAAAATACAAATATAATACTATTGTCACTAAAAGAGCTCATATTGGTTTCCAGGCGCAAAAGTCCAAGAAGTTACTTTTAAAGAATCGCGCTGGGAAACTCTTGGCTGCCACATTAAAATTCCAAGATTCTTCCTATAAGTCCTCCCAGATCTCTTCTATTAAAGATCACACTGGCTCTACCAAATTCCAAACTGAGGAAATTCTTGAAGTCTTTCGCGATTTCTATAACAAACTATACACCCCCTCTAACCAGGCTTCTTTTGACAAGTGCCAAGACTTTTTAAAATCAATTCCGATTCAATCAGTCTCAGAAGGTGATCGCTCTACTCTGAATGCTCCTATCTCACCGGAGGAAATAGCGGCTGCTATCAAGGCCACCCGCTCGGGGAAAGCTCCTGGTCCAGACGGATACCCGATCTTATTTTATAAAACCTTTCTTCCGCTACTTGTTCCTAAGCTACAAGCTGTCTTTGACACTTTCGTTCGTAATGGTTCTGTTTCTGGTACAGCTGCTGATGCCACAATTGTAGTGATCCCGAAAGAAGGTAAGGATCATTCAGATCCTAAGAATTTCCGCCCTATTTCGCTTCTTAATATGGAAGCGAAGATTTTTGCTAAAATCTTGGCTAAACGTCTAGAATCTTTTATTCCTCATCTAGTCCATCCCTCCCAAACTGGATTTGTTAAGGGTAGACTGGCAAGAGACAATATCCGCACTTTCTGTCATATTATTGGAGCGGCTAAGCGATCCCAACTACCTGCCGCGGCCTTAGCCCTCGATGCGGAAAAGGCCTTCGATAAGGTCTCTTGGCCTTTCCTTCGAGCTGTCTTATGTGCACATAACCTCGGAGACTCTTTTATTAACATGGTAATGTCTTTATACTCCCAACCTCAAGCTACTATTAGGGTTAATGGTGCTACATCCTCTTCTTTTAATCTTTGCCAGGGCACGAGGCAAGGGTGTCCCTTATCCCCTCTCTTGTTTCTGTTATCTATTGATCCTCTCCTTCGGCTGATTGATTTACATCCTGATATCAAAGGATTTTCTTTTGGCCCTCATTGTCTTAAAACCGCTGCCTACGCTGACGATGTTCTCATTTTCTCAGATGATATAGCGTTGGCCATCCCTGCTATCTCTGACACCATTTCTTTGTTCTCTAAAGTATCCGGCTACACTCTAAACAGAGATAAGACAGAAATGTTCCCTTTAAATGCCTACTGTTTTCCTGCTCATATGGGTTCGGCTGGCTTTAAGTGGCAATCTACCCATCTCAAATATCTAGGCATCTATTTCTGTTCCACGCTACATACCACGGTTGCCTATAATGAATCTCAAACTCTTACTAAGGTTCGTCGTCTTCTGGATACATGGTCTCCGAAACATATTTCGTGGTGGGGTCGCCTACAAACCCTAAAAATGATGATCACGCCGATTATTAATTTTGTCTCATCCATGATTCCGATGAAATTATCCGACTCTTTTTTTCGGGAAATCGATGGTATCACCGCCAAATTTCTTTGGAATGGTAAACGCGCTCGATTAGCATATAAATATTTACGTAGACCCTGTGATATGGGGGGTTGTAATTTCCCGGACTGGGAAAAATACCAGACGGCTTTCTTGGCCTCTCAGGGGGCCTTATGGTTTTCTCCCCCATCTCATCATATTCCTTTATGGCTACTCATAGAACAGGACTTAGCTGCACCTCTACCAATTGCCTCTCTCTGTACTACTTCCACTTTGCACATTCTGTTTTCCCGCTCTATAATTATTGATACAATTACCGCAATTAAGAAAGTAGACAGGAAGCTGGCATTTCCTCTGCACAAAACTAGATGGTCTTCCATTTGGCGTAATTCCAAAATTAAACTTAATATCACTCCCACCCTCATGTCATATTGGGCTACGAAAGGTGTCTCTCTTGTACAACATCTATATAGTGACTCTGGGGAGCCCTTACCTTTTTCTACCTTAGCGCTCAAACACTCTCTAACTAATCTAGACTTCTATACCTTTCTTAAAATCAAGGTTGCCATCTCAAAAACTCGTCTTCACCCCTCCTCCCCGACCATTTCGCTATTTTGTATTTGGCTCAAAGCTGGGCATGTTGCCTCCCACATATATAAGTTTCTATCTTCTACTTCGCTTCCTGACCAGACGGTTGCACAACAAAAATGGATGCGTCATTTTGATCACAATATTACAGATCATTTATCATCTGAAGCTTGGCAATCCATTAGCAAATTTGCGCTTCGTAACAAAATAGCTCCTTCCCTAATACAGTCCAAGTTTTTCTCGATTAACTTACTCCACTGGACACCTGTACGTCTTCATTCTCTCAACCTTAAAGAAGATGATCTCTGTTGGAGTTGTGGCCTGGAGGCGGGGGATTTCCCTCATATGTTCTATAATTGTTCCTTACTTAAACCTTTCTGGGACCTTATTCAGCAACATTTATCTCTTATCTTTGACATTCAGCTCCAGCTCTCTTTTCCTCTAGTTATATTAGGTCCCTGGGCTGCTCCTACGCCCCTTCCCCTTGATTTGTTGCAATTACAGCTGTTAGATCTTCTTTTATCTATTGCGGTCAAGGTTATCCTTATGGACTGGAAATCTTTCTCGTCAGTCTCTTACCATACGTGGTGGGCATGGGTTTCCTTCTTACGCAGTGCTCACACCTCAGTAGATCTAGCACACCTATCGCCTTCCATTTCGAGTGGGGTTTGGGCATCCCTGGATAAATACATGGAACTCTCCTCGCAAGGTGTAGTCCCTCGATTTCCTGTTGGTTTGTCTACTTAATGTTTGGTCTGCTAGTTACGTTGCATTGGGCTATTCCTGTGGGATTCCTTCTCTCTTTTTCCCTCTTTCCTGTCCTCTCATCCCGTTCTTTCTTTCTACTGCTATTTTTCCTTTCTTTCCTTCCTTCCTCCTTTTGCTCTTGTTTCTTCCCCTGTCCCTACCCTCATCTCAGAGGCTGATATGTTCCACGTTCTGCACGATATACCCATTATTGACTTATATTGGTAACTCCATATTGATTCCCTTCTTTCTAATTTTATTTACATATAATTGAGTTACTGATCAAATGATATCCATGTTTGTTTTTTCACGTTCTACTCATATTGGAATGTATCACCTCTTTGTATTTTGACTGCTATTATTTGGATCCTTATTTCTCTCAATAAAATCTTGTTGAACTACAAAAATAGTTTTACAAACATTCACAAAGGGGAAGGGGACCCTTGGGGACCCCTTCCCATTTGCGAATAAGTTACCACCTACTTGAAGTAGGTGGTAAAATGCAAATGTTGTGCGACCGCAATTGCAGTCACAAAACATTTATACATACTGTTGTGATTCGGTATTAGGAAGGACCGACCCTAAACACACCCCTTCCTAATACTGAATCGCAAACCCATTTTGCGATTCGGTAACAGGTTACTGAATCGCAAAATTTGGTTTGCTGCATCGTAAAAGCAATGTTTGCATTAGCAAACGGGCAGATTCTGCGGATCTGCCCTTTGGCGAACTCAAAAATGCTTGCTACATCTGCCCCTGTGTACTTACTGTTATATCAGGGGCCTGCAGTTTCCAGTTAGTTTTGTCTCAACTTAATTAATCCTATTTTCCACATTCATGACTTCCATTTTATCACCGCCAAATGACGCCCGAGGCCCTCTATGCTAAATGAGCCAACTGCCTCAAATATGGTGTAATGGCCTAATTACTTCCAGGGCACTTGAATTTCTCAATGTTTTCCCATAACACCACTTTTGCAGATTTAAGGCAAGAACCTTGCTGCCACCTCACAACAAAATTGAGCTCACATTTTGCTTTGTATACTTTAAATAGTGGCATACCTGTCAGAACACCATGTTTGTGACTAAACATTTAGAGTTTAGCTTGATTTATTTTCCATTTGCTATATTACATGGGACATTGAAGATAATGACCTTGTAATACAGCAGATGGGATATCCGTCTAATTTGTGACGGAGTAACTCTTCTCCCAAACTCTAAATCAGGTCCAAATGTAATTTGCTCAGCTATCGCTCCTTTGGAAATGTTTTTTTGACATAGGGACCCAAAGTTGTTGGTGATGAACTAGAAGACCTGAGTAGCTATGCCCTCGGTCAGCTGGTGCACATGTGGACCAGCCCAGTTGCTATCCCTTCTTACATAGGCCTCCCAAGCACTAAGAATTGTCCATTTGTCTAAAAAGCGAATTCACTTATTTTGCAAAGCATGCTGTTGGGGCATGCTGCAAAACAATTCTATCATAAGACTAAAGGCTTGATTATGACATGTCATCCTTACTGAAAATCTCTAGCAGTGCAGAGTAGCAAAAGGAAACTTGTGTGTTGTGGGAATATCCTGGGTGTCAGAAAGTGGAGGAGCCGCGGATTATGTATGTGTCTGAGATGCTTCAGCACTCCGTTTCCTTGAGGGAATATGTTTAGAACCAGATGATTATTTATTTATTTATTTATTTATAGGCTTGTTACGCGCCGGCATCACACCCGAAGGTGTATCTCCGCGCGGTGCTGTGAGGTGGACAGGTCAAAGAGCTCCTCCTAGAATAGTACAGTCTTTAGACGTTTCCTGAAAACTGAGTGACTCTGGCATTCTCTGAGGGAGAGGGGGAGGTTGTTCCATAGATTGGGAACTGCATCCCTGACTGGTGGGGAGCTCTTCTCGAGGGCAAGGAAGAAGGTGAGTAATTACATTATTAAAGGAAGCCTCAGTTGAATGGCTTATGGCCTCTTGAATTGACTGCATGGATGCAAAAACTGCTGACTGGTTGACCTCTCCCACAACTACCTGCCCATCACTGACAGGCGCCGGTCCATTGCGCCCTTCCTGGCAGTGCTATTCCAGAGCGAAGTTGGAGTCCTGAGGTTCTGAGGCTCTGACGTCAAAGGAGGTTTAGTCATGGAGAGCCTCTTAAGGCCAATTTTGTCAGTCCCCCATATAAGGTTTTAAGTGTAGGCTCAGAAGAGATAAGCAGTCTAAAAAATTCAACTGAAATTTAATGATAGTCACTTGAAATGTGTGAATATATGAATTCTATTTTCTTTATTACAAATATGTATGGAAAGATAACCAGACATTTATATATTAAACCTTGTTATAAAGATGCAAACCTAAATTCTGAAGGTAAAATAAAATACTACCCTCACTGAAAAGCACCAGCATGAGGAAAAAACATAAGTGCAACAAACTAAACATACGACTTCTTCAGCCGAGAGTTGCTGAAGGAAGTCTTCGACGAGGGAGTGTCATACAAGGTATCTCTTTGTGCTTCCCGAAGCCAGCAGATGAAGAGTAAACGACTGCTGAGGAAGGAAGCATGCCGCTCTGAGACGGCTCTGTGAGGGTGTCCATTATGAAGTAACTCTTCGCGCCCAAAGTCAACAGACACTCAGAGAACAGACACCCAGAGAATTTAAAGTGTTAACAAAGCCAACTAGCATGAAAAACAAATAAAACACACAAGTGTTCAAAATTAGCAATAAAAGCAGGCATTCACTTGAGGAAAGAAAAAGGCAATGTAGTACCTACGTCTGCAAGAGCATAAAAGAAGAAGAAGATTTGCTGCAGGGCAGACAGGAATTATACCATGGATTGGCGGATGCTAATGGCTCTGTTGTTAGGTCATAGTTGCACTGGAGCGCTGACCTCAGATTACATGTTATGTTAATATTCTTCATCCATGTTGTGTATCTTGTTCTTCTTCCTGCTAGAGATTTTCCGGAAAGAAGAATTGACATAATCTTCGCCTCCATGGCTTTAACTGAATCCAAACCTCCTGTAACTTCCTTGGAGGAGAATTCTATTCTCAAATTATCCTAAAATAGCTGATCCTTAGCATAAAACAAGGCAGAGATGCAACCATTTTCTAGTTATGAGGAAAGAGCCTTGCTCCACTGCGATCTTCCGTATAGCACTCTACATTGACGTTGAACAACAGCAGAGTATTTATGCACGCCTACCATACCTCATGCGTACAATCAAAACTTCCAATGTTCACACCATCATGCAATATATTTAACTCTAGTCTAATTTACGGAGTACAGCTTGTTCAGAATATTCATTAGACAATGCAGCCTTGTACACTGCATTTAGGGGCCCATTACAATGTTGGTGGTCGGAATTGAAACTGGCCAGTCATTCCAGCTGGCTTCCGATGGGCTCAAGGAGCCTGTCAGCCAGTTGGAGACTGGCCTGTAATCCCAATAGGACAGCGTTTCCACTGTCGGGATTACGATGTTGATCCAACTGCCTTCCCGTGCCGGCCTTCTGACATGGATAGGCTGACCAAAAGCGACTTTGGTGGCCCCTAGCAGGGCCCTCTTGCCTCTGCGGCCTATTGTTGTGGGCCAGGGGTGCACCAATACCTGCACCCTGCAATCCCTGTGGCAGGCACATTAAGGTGCAGGGATTTACATGTGCTCCCATTTCTCTACGGGAGCTTGTGCTACGGCCAGTTTAAGTCCCTAGCACGAGCTCCCATACAGATATTGGAATATGCGACCACACAGTGTGCGGTTGCATCGTATTAAGGCGATTGGGACCGCTGACCAGAGGTCGGTCGGTCACGTTTCTGCGAGGGTGTCTGGCTGACACAAGTCTGCCCAATATCATTATAAGCCCCTTAGTAGTCAACTTTGTAAAAAACGGGTGAAGAGGCCACACATGCGCCATCTGTCAGAAACAAACAGATGACCGTTTAGAAGTGTAAGAGTTGTTTGGAGGGCCAAACATTGTTGATACACAGTGGCTACTCAGAAGTCTTTTTTCTAATACAAGTAGCTAAGAATAGCACATTTCTGGGTCTCAAGAATATTACTAGTTCTAACAGTTATGCCATGTACCTCTGTCAGTAGTACCATTCACCAGGTTCAAAGGAGCTCAGCCCAATTATCAGTAGTACTAGACCTTAATTTTCTATAACATACCCATCAAGATGACATATCTAGAATGTTACTAACAGCTCCTCCACACCTGCCCCATTAGCTGTGTCACAGCCATTCAAACTAGTAATGCAAGCTTCAAAAATGGAAATTTACCTTTGACCTTCTTCTTTATAAACAATTTGGTCATGTTCATTATGCTATAGTGCCTTTCTTTGTATGAACAGTGTGCTTATGTTTACGGTCTTCTCTTGGATCCAGAAAATGCTGTCACCGCTCTGCTTTTTCATGGGCTTTCTTTTTAATAATGGATTTCCTTTCTTTTTTTCAAATAAATCATCACCTGGAGTAAGACTTGTTTGCTTGCCCTTAGCACACTACAACTGTAAAGTGCCTATATACTTGTGCCATCTATCAATGGCACCGCCACCTGAGGCAATGGCTAGATACAGAGAGCCGGATGTCTGAGCACTGTATGACAAAGTTTGTAATCTGCCTTCAAATTATGCCGCAACAGATCTCAAAAACCTCAGCTGACATAATTGAATACATTCTAGTGTGGCTACTCTTGCTGGTTGTTAGAGATGCAGGACTAGGAAAATAGAACCGCTTTTTGTATACTGGATGGACCCCTTGAATGTTCTAGAAGTATGAAACACTAATTTAAACGCATGGCCACTTTAGTTTGGGATTATCTCCTAAATGCTTGTGGAGGGATATTCTTCTAAAAATATTTTAAACTCAGCTTGTCTTGATTACCTAGGTCCATGTTTACGTTTGTATTTTTTTTAAAGTTTCGATGTTTTGCCTGTTTATTTCTTCATATTGTCTATCTTTATGTATAAAGAGTAACATTATTCATTTTTAGGTCTGTGTTTTCAGCTGCGGTTGTCCTTTTGCTTGTTCTATTGCACAGTTTGAGAAAGAAATTGAGTTTATTGTGACATCTTAGAAAACCATTAGATTAATATTAAATATGTGTACAAAGGGACTAACTCGGCTATCGAACACCCTATTTTAAAGCACAAACTATGGGTGCTGCCCAATAACCACTGACTGCCCCAGGACCAGAAAATCCGCTTCACAACTGGTGCAAACTGATAGGGTTGTACTGGGCCAATAAACGTGTTTGGCACTTACCTAAGAGCGATTCCAATGCACCAACAAGCCACTGAAACTACAAGACAGTTAAGCCTCCGTTTTACTCTTTCTGTTTGTGTGTTAGTGCTTCTTTTATCAAAGTCAGAGGTTACACGTGATGTGTTGTGCTCTACAAGTATTACATAGTGAGTTAGAGACAGATATATAGATCCAGATGGGGACAGAGATAGATAGACAGATAGCTAGCTAGTCAGACAGCCAGCCAGACAGACAGACCGACCGGCAGGCAGGCAGGCAGGCAGGCAGGCAGGCTGAAAGACAGACAGACAGGTTATTTTTTGGGCGTTCCTTTGGCCCATGATTTACTTGTAATGCAAAATAGAGGAAGGAGGGTGTGGAGTTTTCCAAAGCATCAGCAATGAAACATTTTGCAAATTCGCCATACATGGGTTCAAGTCGGGTGAAGTCAAATGACTGCTGGAGGATTCTCTCGTAGCAGAAAAGGGAAAGGAACGCATGGTCTTGACCACATGACTCAAAACACTTGATTTTGGGTGGGCAGCATGTCAAATTCTGACAAGGGGCCTGAAAAGATACCATTGAAACAGGCGTGAAAGGAAGCAAGGCTGCTGGCAACTAGTTTCTGTGACAGGCAACAGTAAACAAAGGGCCGTATGTAGTGTTTGGCCTATAGGATACGCAGTCACAAATATGTCCACTGTATCACAATTGTATCAGAGCCTACAATATCTGTAATTTGGCAGATAGGATCTCTGCACACTGAAAGTGGTAGCATGCACTCCAAGATATGAATCCAAAATGTATCATAATCAAAGGCGTTGGAGGTGTGTGACCGTGCACGTTTGCTGAATGTGTCACAAAATGGAGCCTCGTCAGGTCCCCAAACAAGATGCACAGTCACATGTATGAATAAATCCTAAATCTTTAAACTGTACTTTTACAAAATCCAATCCTCTAGATGGGTGCACTATACCAGTGCTGAGGGTACAGGAGCATGAGCCCTGTACCCCTACAGTGTCAAAGTCAATTCTTAGACATTGTAATTGCGGTATTGCCATAAAGAGTATATGGTCTGGGAGTTTGTCATTACGAACTCCTCAACACCATAATGGCTTTACTGAAAACTGAGAAGTTTGGTATCAAACTCCTCAGCTAATTAAACCCAAACTGATGCCAGTGTTAGATTTAATGAAAAATGCACTCAGAGGACATCTCAGAGATACCCCCTGAAAAAATACCTAACTCTAGTGTCCTGGCCGAGTTGCTGCTCGCCAGCTGCCACCACCAGACATGTTTCTGGACCCTTGGGTCGAGAGCCTACCACTCTCAGGGTCCTGAAACCAGGATAGGCAGAGTCCATGAAGGGGAAGCTTCAAAGGCCTGATACCTTTGTGGACTACCCCAGCCATTTTCTGCTCCCAGTAACTGGCCCCCACTGGTTCTTACCCATAATTTGGGTGGGAGAAACAGTGGGAAAACCAAGTTAGGAGGAGAAGTGTGCCCATCTTTGCCAACCCCACCCATCAGGTGGGGAGGCGAGGTGAAGCACAACTTCTAGTCTCCTTCACCTGGCAGATGGGGGGACCCAGCCAACCAGAGTGAGGCATATGCCCTCCTCCCCTGGAGGGTGGTATAATAGGGAGTGTACCCACCCCAAGGAAGGGACCTATAGGTCCCAACCGGTACATACCTGTAAACACCCCTAAATTGAGTATTTATGGGCAACCCTGAACCTTGCCTCCTCAGACCAGAACCAACAAGAAGAAACAAGAAGAAAAAGGACCGAACAGCCGCACTGAAAGAAGAAGAGGAGGACACCCACTGACTTGGCCCCGCCCTACAGGTCTGTACCAACCTCAGACTCCTACAGCAGAACCACGGTTTGTCCTGCAGCAAGCAGCCCTCAAAAACCCCGGAGAACCTGCACTGCTTTCGCAATCCCAAAAAAATGTGGCTCCCGTGAGCACCTGACTTGTGTAAAAACCAACCAACTATGACTTCCGGCCGACTCTCTGAGACTCTACCACTCAGCTCCTGGCGCACCGAGCCCGGGTTAGCCAATACCTTAAGGAGATCCCCCCGTGATCCTAGCCTGGATCTTATCTCCCTGACTCCTTTCCCTCTACAATCTCTCAAATCAGACCTGTTGCCAAGAACCGGAAGGTCCCCTCAACTGCGACCGAAGGCGACACCCCGACTGACTCCATAACCATAGCGGTCCAGAAAGAGCAACCACGACCGACGGCCGTCTTCGTCACCGAACGCCTGCGGTTACTGGACGACGACTCACAAAGCTCCCAGTCGCCTCATCAGCCGCTAACCGACTCCTTGGGATCTCCGACCGACTCTGCAGCTTCAGCCAAGACCGCATCCTACCAGGGCTGGACTGCGAACGAAAACCGGCCCCAGCAAAGTGCTCGGCTGCCAACCCACCCCCTCCTCCCCCACAGGGGTGCGACCGGTTTTCGGCCGATTTTATTCCAGGCCGATTTTGCAGCTATGCTGCAAATACAGTCCTGTAGCAAAAACGGCCCCCAGGGGCCCAAAACCGGCCCCCACCCTTGCGGCGCACCGGGGGATTCATAAATTACTGGTTAGTTATTAATACAGTACTGTCATCAAATTGGGTAAATGACTATAAATAACCCTGGAAGTTGAGGAATCTCTCATATTCTGTGCAGGAACAATTGGATACTGATAGTATTGGCACACTGCAGTAGCGTCCCCTTCTAATTACAAGCCCACTGACAGAGATTTGAACAAGTCACAGGAAACAATCAGTCACAGTTTTGAAATGGACTTAAATGTTAACCTTCTCATGTGGAACACCCTCAGCCATGAGCGGCTTTTGTAGTCAACATCACTTTGCTTGTTAGTATTTTTTAGATAATATTGACAATGCTAAAAGCAAAACTATAAGCCCCAGAGTGCAACAGGCTGTTAGTTGAAGAGCCTGGACTGACTGACTCTATCACATGGCTTGGCGCTATAGCAGTGGTATAAATATCAAGGTTTGTGGTTTTCTTCCTAGTTTTTAGATCGAGGACTCCGTCGAACTGCGTAAGCAGTGGGCAGAGCTCAGAAGATTTAATGTTTTTTAGAGGGGGCTTGGAACCCGCCCCTCTTCTCCATTGGCTGGCTTCCTAAACGGAGGCCAGCCATTGGAGGAGAGGGGTGTCACTCGGTTCAAGGCCCGTATTTTTCGGATTCAGGGGCGTTTTTTTAAGCTTCTTTCTATTTACTTTCTGTTCTCTTCCCATTGGCTGGAATTTTACCTTCCAGCCAATGGGAAGAGGAGAGAATGAAAACCCCGCCCCTGAATCGGAAAATGTCGACGCTTTGCTGAAGCCATTTCAGCCCGACCGCCACTGGAAGAAGTCGTCCTCAGGTGAGTGCATGCTGTCCTGCCCCCATTGTTGTTCGTGCTTGCTGTCCTGCGCCCCCCGCGTTCGTTGTGCATGCTGTCCAGCTCCCTCATTCGTTGTGCTGCCCCCGTGTTCGTTGTGCATGCTGTCCTGCTCCCTTGTTCATTGTGCTGCCCCCACGTTCGTTGTGCATGCTGTCCTGCTCCCTCGCTCGTTGTGCTGCCCCCGTGTTCGTTGTGCATGCTGTCCTGCTCCCTCGTTCATTGTGCTGCCCCCACGTTCGTTGTGCATGCTGTCCTGCTCCCTCGTTCGTTGTGCATGCTGTCCTGCTCCCTCGTTCGTTGTGCTGCCCCCCGTGTTCGTTGTGCATGCTGACCTGCTCCCTCGTTCATTGTGCTGCCCCCGCGTTCGTTGTGCTTGCTGTCGATTTGCCTATAGTTGCAGGCTCTGAAGGCGACCTCGAGGCTCGAAACCGGGTCTCCTGCACCCGCGTCGACAATTTAAGCTCATTTCATTGCACATTTCAGCCAACGTTAATGCTCGTTTGGGACAGAGTCCTTGCCATTTTTCCAGATCTGATGATATGTTTTTCATTAGTGCCTCTTCAAGGATTGCATGTTTGTTTTGATCTTAATGTAGCCACCATGTCCCACTTAAGGACCGCCTATTCGAGCTGCGCGCCTTCTACATTGGTGGCAGCCTGGAACAAAGCTGTGGAAATTTAGGTGTTTTTTTCACAATGTTGGTTGAGCCTCCATGTAGGTTTCATTGTTGGCCCTTTTAGAAACCAGTGCTAACTACCTGACAAAACTGTATAATTGCCATCTCTCTGCCACACAATAACTGCATCGTAAATGTGGGGAATGCAGGGACACAAAGGGCACTGCACAGCCATTGCTTCTGTGGTGTAACCTCCACTGCAGGCAAACACTGCAGGCTTTTAAAGACTAAATCACTGTGAAAACAAAACGCCAGCGCTCCAGTTGCTGCAATAAAAGCAGAAATGTCATTAGCGGCGTGTTTTTGTTGTGCTTTTATGGGGCTACTGTATAGGGATGACCTGTAATTGCATCACAGGGTGCCTTGTTGGTTGTCCAGGCAGAGAGAAGCTCTGCCTCGCTCACACAAACACAGTAATTCAATTACCGTGAGCCCCCGGGGATTTATAAACATGATATTAAGCTATCTAAAGTTTGTTTAATGTTCATTAAAAGGCCATACTCACTGTCCACTGTATTGGAAATATGGCCCCAAAGTGTTGCATGGACTACCCCAAACTATGTGTGTTTTTTATGCATGGAAGGTCGGTTTTACCCATACAAGTATGTAAATGACATTATGTGTTGAATAAATATACGTGATCTTCCAGAGCCCCAGCTGTTGTACGAAACAGGTATATCGAAAATCTAGCCTGAAACAACCGTTTGTCCTTGATTTGAAGTTGGTAAAGAAGCCCCTTGATCTTAAACCGCTAATAACCCCGTGATTTTGCTTAGGCGCAGAAGCGGCTCCGAGAGGTAGTTTTCCCATCTGCAGTATCTCGCTGCTTCTTGCCAAAAGTAGTATCGGATAGATCTCCCAAAATGCACCTGCCCGGGTCGTTTACTCATGTGTGTAAAGTGTCCTGTCTTCCACTACGAAATCCCACCAGATTCAGTCACTAAAATCACACCCTACTACTACGTTATGTTATGTGAAATTTTTTTTATAAATCGCGCGTTCACCAAACGGTTTCTTGGCGCTACTGCCACTACTGTGTTCCCTCTGAGGCAGTGTCCGGTCCTCGCCCTATGGTGGCTATAACATTTTCAAAACGATTCTCATAAATCTTTGTAGTTTGTTCTTTTCAACATCATTTCATGAGTCCCTCGCAAAGTGGGCATGAACACATTTTACATCCCTCCACTCATCCAAATCACAACCCCAGGAATTTCCTAACCAATAGACTGGAATGGCTTCTGTGTGTGATGAGAGTAGGATTTTGTTACAGTCGGAGGTTCATGCAAGGTAGCTGTGGGCAATCTGTGGCTTGCTTATCTTAGCAAATTTTGACGGACATCCTCAATTATTTTAGAGTGATGCAGATAAACGCCGGAACCTCTACCTCATAGCTCTTGACTAAGACTATAAAGCTTCTGTCTTTACCTGGTGTGCAGCATTTCCTTTATTTTTTATTATTTTCCAGTAACGAACATCTAGCAAGGGGTAGATTTCGGTAAGTTGTTTTGACTTGTACTACCTTCAGGATGCACCGTTTTTTGTGCCTCCGTTTCCTGTTCGTGCCTCTGTGCCCTGCTTGTGATCTGGTTTTTGTGCCTCTGTTCCCTATTTGTGCCTCTGTTCCCTGCTTGTGCCTTGGTTCCCTGCTTGTGATCCCTGTTCGTGCCACTGTTCCCTGTTCGTGCCTTTGTTCCCTGTTCGTGCTTATGTTCCCTGTTCGTGCCTCTGTTCCCTGTTCGTGCCTCTGTTCCCTGCTTGTGCCTCTATTCCCTGCTTGTGTTCCGGTTTTTGTGCCTCTGTGCCCTGCTTGTGCCTCTGTGCCCTGCTTGTGATCCCGTTTTTCTGTGCCTCTGTTCCCTGCTTGTCATCCTGGTTTTCCTCTGCCTCTGTTCCCCCGGTTTTTCTGTGCCTCTGTTCCTCTGGTTTTTCTTTGCCTCTGTTCCCTGCTTGTCATCCCGTTTTTTTTGAGCCTCTGTGTGCGTGGCTCTGTCTGTGTGTGTGCGTGGCTCTGTCTGTGTGTGTGTGTGCATGGCTCTCTGTGTGTGTGTGTGTGCGTGGCTCTGTCTGGGTGTGTGTGCGTGGCTCCGTCTGTGTGTGTGTGCGTGGCTCTGTCTGTGTGTGCGTGGCTCTGTCTGTGTGTGTTTGCGTGGCTCTGTCTGTGTGTGTGTGCGCGGCTCTGTCTGTGTGGTTCTGTCTGTGTATGTGTGCGTAGCTCTGTCTGTGTGTGTGCGCGTGGCTCTGTCTGTGTGTGTGCGTGGTTCTGTCTGGTTGTGTGTGCGTGGCTCTGTCTGTGTGTGTGTGCTTGGCTCTGTCTGTGTGTGTGTGCGTGGCTCTGTGTGTGTGTGTGCGTGGTTCTGTCTGTGTATGTGTGCGTAGCTCTGTCTGTGTGTGTGCTCGTGGCTCTGTCTGTGTGTGTGTGCGTGGCTCTGTCTGTGTGTATGTGCGCGCCTCTGTCTCTGTGTGTGTGTGTGTGGCTCTGTGTCCGCGAATACTCTCTACTACTCTCTAATGCTCAACTATTGCCATTGTAAATGACAATACCATTTATATGTTTAAAAAAAAATGAAAAAAAATGTCATGAGCAATGCCAATAGCTCTACCTTTAATAATGCCGAGTTTTATTTGTAATATGAACATACACTTAAAGTATTATTTTTCATTTTTATTGTAGTATGAAAAGTGTATATTAGTCATGATATAACCACCCTCTGCTAGCTAGAAAGACTGATTTTCCGAATATACTGCTTCTTGAATTAAGATTCAGGAAACATGCCAATCTATTTTTAATTAACTTTTATAATGATCATTTTACTTCTTCTAATGTAATGAGTTTAAACAGATAGTTCACTGTTCTAGAAAATACTCTGTTTGATAGCATCAGGAAAGTTACATGGAACCCTCTACTCTTTTTAGTAGGCAAATTTTATGCCAATCTGGCAGAGCGATTGCCCTGCGTGGATAACCACATTAACTAACTTAATGTCAGATTCCCATTCCTTTAGTACAGACCCCCAAGCTGTACTTCTTTTGGAACTGCTTTTCGACTGGAATGTGTATAACATTAATTCTGACTTTTTGCATGTTGGCCTCTCTAGTGCCCTGATCTGGGCATCATTTCCTGGAGGCAGCTTGCTATTTTCTCTGTGCTCAGAAAGGGACGCTAGAGGGTCTGGAGGAAGGCAGTATACACATGCTTGATCTAGCAGCAAAGGGACAGACTGGGCTCTCGGTCCTGCCTTCCTTGAGCGGGGCTGTTCCCTGTAAATGTTTACATTCACTCGCCTAATTCTGTAACTGAAATGATAAAGATAGCAACTGATAATATGATGACTGGCAGCTCTATTCATGGACCAGTCCTTTCGGTGATCATAACTGTTGGGACGAAAATGTCCCTCGAATGGTGATGGAAGTATATCCCTGGGTTGAGTGTCTCAGTTACAGTGATATATAAATCCCTGGGGAGCCCGTCACTGCTGCACGTTGCCTGCCACACCTCACTGCATCTTGCCTGGAGACTCCATCCCCCAACATCCCTGCGCCAAGGAGGCGCCAGCGTGTTTCTTGCGCCCAGGGGCGTATAATAAATTCAGTTTGGGTCTCCCGTGGCGCAGGATGCGCGCTGGCCAGCGCGGGCCTGTTTGCACCCGTAAGCACCAGGAAGAGGCAGAGCTGGGCCTCACCCTTCATTTTCCAACAGCTAATCGACTAAGTGACTGAGGTGAGTCCCCTTATGTTATCTTGGACCAATAGAACGGACATTACACATCAATTATGGGGAAACGTACAGGGACTTTGCCTCTGCAGCCTGCTACGACTAGCATTGATAGTATGTTGAAAAGGGTTGTTAGTATTATTCTCAGCAAAATTGAACTAACTGAGTGACGTTTATCCCTAGGAAGCGAGGTACCATCAAACGGCTCAACAGGAGGGGGGCCTCCAGTTGATTTTGTTCCTGGACTTGCAGCCACCTATATGCCTATAATTGCACCCAGCACAGTGATGTCCCTGGGATGTGGAAAGTGAATATTTCCGTTATATATGTCCCATTATACACCCTCTGTTTCTCGTCCTGAACCCACCATGGTAGAAACTAGAAAACACGGGCACATGAACGTAAGGTCGCACTCAACGAGCTACTTCCTCTAATTACAGACACGTATTCTTATGTCCGAGCCGACTCCGAGAAACGAGCCCCGTTGCAACCACACATTCTTAAGCCCCTGTTTGCCAAGACACAACGACCAATTCCGATAAACCAGGGCCCGTTTGCTAAAGACACGACACCAGATATCCTGTCAACGACCAGTTCTCTTTTCTCTCTCTTTCTCTCTCTCTCTCTTATCTAAGGAACCAGCCTAGGGTTATTTCTTAACACTCTGCCTCTGCCGTGACTTCCTCATGATTAAAGACACAGTCACGATTCTTCCTGTCATGACTTCTGTATGATTTTGACACAATTACGCTGCCATGACTTCTGTAAGATTACGACACTGCTATCCGAGTTTTACTGACTTCCGTAAAATACAACGCAGCTATCCGAGTTTTGCTCAAGGGAAGCTCCTTCCTCTTTTGTATGTCCAAAGTGTATAAATACCATGTTTTCTTTGATTAAAGCAGAGACTATTCCCGAGCCTCTTTAGGTGACGGAGCTCTCCCTTAACTCGAGTTACTGAATAAAGACCCTTGAATTCTAACCACCACGGACTCCGCTCTTCATGCTTGACCTTATTGATATTATAGAAGTTCCGATCAAGGTAAATTACTAAAATATTTCCCAAGCAAATTGGCGCCTGAACAGGGACTTACCTTTCTCCCCACACGCCGGTGATGCGGACCCGAACTTGTCTCTCCAGATACCGACGGACTTCAAAGTGCACACTGCAGGGTGTTCCTGCAGGAACTCCTTCCTGTCAAAGAGGGACTGAGCCGCGGCCTAGCCATCCATAGTAGGCGGTGAGGACGACAGCGGAAGTCTCGACCCAAAGCCCGAATCTTGTGAAGTTGCCGAGTCCGAGGTCTTCAGAACCCCGACAAGTCCCCGATCAAGAGTGCAGCGCAACTAGTCCAGTGTCCAGATCTTCAAGATCTTCAAGTTCTCTGCACCTCGGTGAGTACTGCTGGGGGTGTATCAAGATGGGTTCTGATTTATTCAGAGCACGGTCAAGACGGGTTCTGATTTTTCAGAGCACGGTCAAGACGGGTTCTAGGTTTCTAGAAAACGGTATGTTTGTATTCTGATACTCAGGATATATCAAGTTATCAAGTGTAAGTTTTTGTTGTTTGTTGTTTGTTGTCACAATGCCTTTGTTTTCAAAGTTGTGTAAACTGGGTACCCGGAGGGGATTACTGGAACAGGATGTACCAGTACCCCCTGGTTTTCTTAGGTATACGAAATACGGAATTGGTGCTGTTTTGTACTTAGATCTTTGGAAAGAGTACACTCAAGATTTAGAAATTGCGATTAGATGGCCAAAGAGTGGCACATGGGATTTGAATTGTATCATGGCAGTTGAAAAGAAATGTTGAGAAAAGAAAGCAAGACCCTCGATGTTAGAGAGTATCGAATTATGGCGAAAGGAAGCACATCAAAGGGAACAGAAAGAGCAAAGGAAAGTAGAGAAAGCAAATAGAATGTCAGAAGAAAGTAAGATGAGAAAGTTACGAGAACAGAATGCGGATATTAATTTTGAACAAATAAAGAGGGAGACCTCGGCCTCCGTGACAGGGATGTATCCCATCCTTTCACAAAAGACAGAGTCCGATGATAACCCTAGTATTCCCACAGCACCTCCATGTCCTAAGAAAGAATTCATTACCACCTATTTAATGGAACCACCTCCTGCTTATACTAATCAAACAGTCAGACAGATAGTTATTCAGACGGAAACCATTCCTGATACTTCAGATGGTGTTCCGCCCATGTTAGAATGTGAGTTCGACCCGACTCCAGTGGAAGGTCCACAAGCAGATGTCTCCTATCGCTTACGGGAAGCTTTAGAAGGCATACGGGAGGTACCAAATATCATAAATTGCCTAAATAAAATTTACGAAGCTCTCCGAACAGGAGAAAATTTAGAAGTCCTACAAGAGGCTATTAAAAACAGACCTATCGCTCATAAAAAGTGCCTCTCACGATTTATGATTACTTGCTTTATCCGTATGATATCAAGTGCAGGGAAAAAGGTTCCCGACGACTTACTTCAACTAGATCAGGCAGTGGTAGCGGGGAGTTATAATAAAATTAAGGAAATAGACTTCTTCATCCCTCTCTTTACCAGTAAGGTCTCCGACTCTCACAAGAAAAATACCCCTACCCAAGAGACAGAGAATGGGGGTACAGACGAAGATAGGGAAGAAGGAGCTGCTTTTCAGGGATCAGTACGTTCTTGTATCCCTCGTTTCCAAAGTAGCGGACGACTTAGGAATAAGTCTAAAAAATTACCAGCTTCTTCAGACCAATCATTTCAATTAACACAAGAGGCTTTAGATGACTGGATGGACGACGAACCTCCTCTCACCACACGAGAAAAAGAACTCGCCCGATGAAGCACCCATTGGGTGTCCCAATACTCTATATAGGGCCCTGACATAGTCGCCCAAATGTTCTTATCGCTCCCCATGACATCTCAGAGACTAGCCAGTATCTATATGGTTCAACACCTCATTACATTGTATGAAGCCACTAGCCACCCAATCCAAAATGTTACATCCTCTTTTACGAGACTGTCTAGAGGGGAGGTGGGTGACAAGGGGACAAGAATTTTTAAACATTTTCCTAGACCAACGACAACGCTATGTCCAATACCATTCTAATGTTTATGACTCAAATCCTCCTCAGTATGACCAAGGTCAATTTCCGCTCCGAGAAGTACATCCCGTTGCAGATTCTGCAGGAAAGCTACAACAAACATTTGTCTACCCACACCTGACAAAAATAGAAATATTAGAAATAAAGAAAATGGTCCCTTCTCATGAAAAAGATCCTTCGGGTTTCCATAGGGAACTCAAAGACATCCTTCAAATGGGTTCCTTTACTTATAAGGATCTCAATATTCTCCTCAAAGTCTTACTGCCTCAAGGAACATATGACAAACTAAAAGGGAAAGATTGGGAGGTAGAAGGGAAAAAGATAGCATGGACAGCTTTAGAGACAGAAGAAAATACTCGTGCTGCTGGACAAGGCTTGGGACCTCTAGTCCTAGAACTCCCTCGCCTTCTCCCGAAAATACTCTCCCAGTTGTTGACCACTAAAAAGGAAGATTGCGATGCTATCTCTGCATGCAAACAAAAACCGGATGAGGATGTAGGGGACTATTATACCAGACTAGAAAAATGTTTTCTTATTAATAGCGGTCTCTCCTCAGGTGGAGACGCCTTTAGTCGATTGTTTGTTTCGAAGCATGTAGAGAATGCCTTACAACAAATAAAAGACAGAGTATTAAAGGTTGAAAGTACTTGGCAAGCAAGTTCCCCTTCACAAGCACTTCAGATGCTCCAGTACCACAGAATAGGATTAGAGACGAACATGAACAGGAGAAGAAAAGGACAAAATATACTAAAATGAAAGTACTGGTAGCACAGACCAATACAATTCCTCAGACTCATAAGCAATGTCCAGAAACACAAGAAAAGGTTACTTGCAACTATTGTAAAAAGCCTGGACATTTTGTACGTGACTGTCCAGTCTTACAACATAATATTGGTGCTGGAATGAAACAGCCTCGCCCCTATAACACTCGTCCCTCTGCCCCAACATCAATTCCCCCAGCTGATACTAAACTAGCCACACAACTCTATCAGTATCCCGTGGCATCCTATCCTGAATTCCCTACAATTTCATGAGACAGCTGGGAGGAACACGACAGTCGTCCACTAATCCCGGTCCCGGTTGACCAAAAAGGTCCCTATGTACAGGCTAAACTCTTGGGTAAAGAAACAAAATTTCTAATTGACACCGAGGCCAGTAGGATGACAGTACAACACAATGAAGTTCCCAAGGTACCCCTCTCTGGCTCAAATAGTATTTCCTTGGGTTTCTCAGGTACACCAGTCATTAACAACGTTTCTGAACCAGTATCACTTCAGGTTGGACCTCTTACAACTTCCACCGATTTGGTACTTCCTAAATCATGTCCTGAAAATTTACTAGGCATCCAGACATTGAAGGAGCTAGGCGCTGTGATACACTGTTCCCCAGAAGGAATACGACTATTCCTTCGAGATTTCAAAGGTCATTTCACGACACGAGAATTAGATGTCAGATTAAGGGACATTCCTACTACATTATGGGCTACGGATCCAACTGACGTAGGGTTCATGGATATCACACCACACTTAGTCACGTTGAAGGAAGGTGTTGTCTTACCTTGTGCTCGCCAATACAAGTTACCTCCAGATGCAGAACAAGCCCTTATTCAGATTATCGATGACTTGATACAAAAAGGAGTAGTCAGAGAAGTACCATCCAATATATGTAATTCACCAGTTCTACCAGTGCGAAAGAAGACAGATGACGGTGCACCACCAGTTTATAGACTTGTGGTAGATTTACAAGAACACAACAAATGTGTGGTACCACAGTACCCTGTGGTCTTAGACATCAGCACTCTACTAACAGCTATAGATCCTGATGCAACACATTTTACAGTTATTGAGCTTAAAAATGCCTTCTTCAGTGTACCCATTCACCCAGATAGTCAGTATTTATTTGGGTTCTCACTGCAAGGTCGTAGTTTCTGTTTCACAAGAGCTCCTCAATGGTACACAGAAAGTCCCAGTATCTACAGTCAGGCACTTAAAAGACAACTAGATGACATTGTTCTTCCCTCTAATACGACATTGTTACAATATGTCGATGCCTTACTGATCACTGCACACTCCGAACCAGAATGTGAACAAGCCTCACAAACTGTCCTAATGTTTCTTGCACAGCATGGCCACAAAGTATCACCCTCAAAATTACAATTGTGTTTACAGCAGGTGGCATACTTAGAACATCTGCTGTCAAAGGACGGTAGGGCACTCACACCTGAAAGAATCCAACTCATTTTTAACATTCCTGTCCCTAAGACACAGAATGAAGTCCGTGCTTTTATTGGACTCACTTCCTACTATAGGCAGTGGATTCCCCAGTTCGCCTATCTAGCCAAACCTCTGATACAATTAACGACCTCCGATTTTGCCACTTCTTCTCCATTGCCATGGACACCTGATCATACTTTTGCTTTTGACACTCTCAAACAAGCATTATGCTCTGCACCTGTCCTAGCTACACCTCATTATGCCAAACCTTTTGTCCCTTTCGTCACGGAAAGGGAAGGTACAGCCTTGTCAGTACTCACACAAACGCAGGCCAATAAACATCGTCCCTGTGCTTATTTTTCCAGTACTCTTTATCCTGTTGCACAAGGTCTGCCTGCCTGTTTAAAATCTGTTACAGCTACAGCTCTGGCAATTCGACAAAGTGAAGCCATAATGCTAGGACATCCTCTTGAAGTACAAGTCCCACATGCAGTAGAATTACTTCTGAATAGGACACGGACACAACACCTAACCATAGCTCGTCTCACAGGTTATGAAGTCACATTGTTCAAACCCCACATTATCATCAAACGATGCAATATCCTCAACCCAGCTACACTGCTACCCTCTGTTCCCGAAGACAACCAAACTCACGATTGCCTAGAGATAGTCAAACTAGTCACTAAACCCCGGTCTGATCTTGTAGACATACCTCTAAGTACACCTGAACACACACTGTTCGTAGATGGTTCCTGTATGCGCCTCCAAACAGTCGAGCTTTCAGCAGCTTATGCTGTCAATACAGAGAATAAGGTCCTCTTAGCAGCCAGAATACCCGTACATTCAGCCCAAGCAGCAGAACTAATAGCTCTTACCCAAGCATGTGAATGGTCCAAAGGAAAACGGGTCAACATTTACACCGATTCGCAATATGCGTTCGGGGTTGTCCATAATTTCGGGACCCTTTGGAAGGAGAGAGGTTTCCTGACCTCTCATGGAACTAAAATACAACATGGGGACCTCATTCTTCAGCTGCTAGAATCAATACACAAACCCACAGAAATAGCTATACTGAAATGCAAGGCACACACAAAAGTCATGGACTCCATCACCCGAGGCAATGCTCTGGCGGATGCCACAGCTAAACATGCTGCTCAGACAGGAACACTGAACACTGAAACTACTATTAAGACTGTTTATCCAGTTATCGACCCCACCAAAGATGTAGTACACATCCAAAACCAAGCTACAGAAACCGAAAAGAGGAAATGGAAAGAAGAGGAAGGTTCTCACACAGATCAGGGCCGGGTAACAAAAGATAAATCCAAATGGTTTCTCCCTGACATAATGGTTCCCGTAATCATAGAAACTGCCCATGGTCCTGCACATCTAGGAGAAAAAGGAATGTTGGACAGTCTGAATTTGGTATGGCATAACAAGCATCTGCGCTCAGCAGCCAAACAAAAAGTACGAACCTGTATGATTTGCTGTCAGTTCAATCCAGGGAAAAGTGTCTCAGTTGAACAAGGAGGGTTTCACCCCCCTAATCACCCCTTTGAAGTCCTCCAAATGGACTACATACAGATGGAGAGATGTCGAGGATATACGTATGTCCTCGTAGTAGTCTGTACCTTGACCCGATGGACTGAAGCATACCCCATCCCAGACTATGGTGCCCAAATGACAGCTAAACAACTAGTTAGAGAATTTTTTCCCCGATATGGGTTGCCAAGAGTCATATACTCTGACAACGGACAACCATTTTCCTCTAAGCTAATGGAAGCGGTTTCCTTACTGTTAGGATACACCTGGAAATTTCACTGTGTTCGACATCCCCAAGCAGCAGGCCTGGTCGAACGACATAATCAGAGCCTAAAGACCAAATTAGCCAAAATCTGTGCTGACAAACAAATAGACTGGGTTACAGCTCTTCCGGTTGCTCTCTTTTATATGCGAATGGTGGCACATTCCCGGACGGGTCTGTCCCCCTTCGAAGTCACATATGGGAGACCTTCAAATATCTGCGGCGTCCCATCCCCTAAAAAGTTAACTGACATTGATTCGAATGTTTTGACAGATTACCTAGCTTCCTTGATATCTGTACTACGTTCTTGTCGTTCACAGGTGGCTGCAGCCTTTCCAGACAAAACCATGCCCGGGGAACACACCATCCAACCCGGCGATTGGGTTCTCGTGAGAAATTTTGATTGTGCCAGTCCCCTGGAAAGAAGGTGGACGCCTCCCAAGTTGGTGCTACTCACGACGAGGACTGCAGTCAAGGTCGAAGGACGAAAAGGATGGCTTCATGTCAGCCACTGCAAGAAATTCTTTGGATCAACTCCTACTGACATTTTTGCTAACCCCGGAACAATAGACACTGCAGCGACAGACTTTGTTTCACCCCTTCCTGAACTTTTTCCCCAAGACGAGTACAGATCGCGGCTGCGATCTCATCAGAAACAAGCTAGAGACACTGCATTTGACCTCGACCTACCGGTGGCTAATTAAGCCCAAGACGTAGTCTTGGTGAAGCGGTTGCTGGGACGTGACCGGTCACGTATGCACTATTGACTTAAAACTAGCGACAAATCATGGAAAATATGTTCAAATCCGCAAAATTATTATTTAACAAAGTTTCAATTTTCCTTTCCATCATAATTCTCATTTTCTGTATCACGGCTTGCCTAGGTTGGTTCCTTCATCTTGCTTTTCCACCTGTTTCCCCCACGCTTTTGAATAACACTGCTATGCATTCACATGTAGATCTCCCTCCACATCTCGAGAACAGAAGAAAAGAATTTATCAATAACACGCTCATCTCCACCCTCCACCAACATCAAATGGTTATTAACAAAACCAACTGTTGGGTCTGTGGTTTATTGCCACATTCCGTACATGGGGGAATACCTTTTATTCCCCTCCCTTTCGGCTATGCTGGATCTATCTACGCATTCTCTTTTATATTCTCAGCTTCTGTTAGGAACATTCCTAAGACCAAGGCCAAGAACATTAGTACCTGGAACGAGATCAAAACCAAGACAGTACGAGCCGTTGAAAAGATGGTAAATTTCACCACGATGTGGGGACGAGCAGATAATAATGAGAATACCAGTTACTCCCTTTTTACTGACACTACCTCCTTTAGGGAAATGTTTTCCATCCAAAGAAGACAGACAGATCAGGGAGGATGGGCTGTGCTCCATAAGGGCCTATTCTGTGTAAGAGGAAAGGGCAAGGGTCAGAAAATGGGAGACAGCGAGTGTAATAAGACATACACCCTACCTGATCTAAATTTCCCAACAATGGCCACTGCTCCCAACACCTATTTTATCTGTGGACCCCACGCCCGTACTTGGCTACCTCAAGGCTGGTCCAGGAAATGCTACCTTGCATTTCTTCTTCCCCCTACCTACACCACCCCGGCAGATTACCATCTAAGTGATCCTCCGACCGTAATCAACAGACGGCGAAGGGGGATCATAGATGCTGAAGACACAGCGGACCAAGAGGCTGGCGATTTCTTTAAAGGAATCATCCCTTTCTGGGGGCCTATGATCAACAGCCGCCACATAAGACAACTAACTCGTGTAGTTCAGGGAGCCATAAACGAGACCGCTGGTGCGTTAAGCAACATCACGGCTGAGATGGCTTCCGACAGACTCATGACGTTGCAGAACCGTATGGTTCTAGATATCATATTGACTGACCGTGGTGGCGTATGCGAACCGATCGGGTCCAGCTGTTGTATATACATTCCAGACAATGCGCCCTCTGTGTATTCTGCTATTTCCCACCTTCATGTACTTTCCAGAAAGCTAGATGCAGACACTGATGCCTGGTCCCTGACGGGATGGCTCTGGGGCCTCCTGTCCTCATGGGGATGGAAGGCACTTACAGTCATAGGTCTCGCTCTAGCCATCCTCTTCACCTGTTGCCTCTGTATTCAATGTGGCCCAGCACTCTGTAGTTTCTGTATCACTACCTGCATTCCCAGACCCCAAACTAGAAAGAAAACGAAGGAAGAGATCATGTTACAGGAACAAGTAGACAACTTAATGAACATAGAGGTAGATTAAGAAAAACAATGTTAATAGGGTATATTATGGGACAAGGAGGGAATGTGGAAATTGAATATTTTTCGTTATATATGTCCCATTATACACCCTCTGTTTCTCGTCCCGAACCCACCATGGTAGAAACTAGAAAACACGGGCACATGAACGTAAGGTCGCACTCAATGTGCTACTTCCTCTAATTACAGACACGTATTCTTATGTCCGAGCCGATTCCGAGAAACGAGCCCCGTTGCAACCACACATTCTTATGGTCAGGCCAATTCCGAGAAATAAGCCCCTGTTTGCCAAGACACAACAACCAATTCCGATAAACCAGGGCCCGTTTGCTAAAGACACAACACCAGACATCATGTCAACGACCAGTTCTCTTTTCTCTCCCTTTCTCTCTCTCTTATCTAAGGAACCAGCCTAGGGTTATTTCTTAACACTCTGCCTCTGCCGTGACTTCCTCATGATTAAAGACACAGTCACGCTTCTTCCTGTCATGACTTCTGTATGATTTTGACACAATTACGCTGCCATGACTTCTGTAAGATTACGACACTGCTATTCAAGTTTTACTGACTTCTGTAAAATACAACGCAGCTATCCGAGTTTTGCTCAAGGGAAGCTTTCGTATGTCTAAAGTGTATAAATACCATTTTTTCTTTGATTAAAGCAGAGACTATTCCCGAGCCTCCTTAGGTGACGGAGCTCTCCCTTAACTCGAGTTACTGAATAAAGACCCTTGAATTCTAACCACCACAGACACTGCTCTTCATGCTTGACCTTATTGATATTATAGAAATTCCGATCAAGGTAAATTACAAAAATATTTACCACAGGGACTCAGTGTTAACAAATCAGCTCCTTCTTGCGGGAGCCCCAAGGGTGCCGATATGACTGAGTTACAGCTACATAGGGATACACCAGCGCCAGCTGCTGTTTAGTGGCCAAGCATAAAAGGAAGCCTGGGATGTAGAAGGAAGCAACCTATTCACTCTAGTTCTTCGCGTACTGTCTTGAGCTCATGGATACAGTCCCTTTTGATTGTTCCTATCCCAGAGGTTGCACCAATTAGTACTATTAGTACGCAGACTGAGGCTATATCTACTAAATATGAACATAGTGCCTTTAGGAATATGCTTATTGACACTATTGTTAACACTGTCCTTGTATGAATCAAAGATTTGATAGACAATAATCAACATTTGTGAACATTTGTGAACATTTGTGAACTTTTAGATCATCTGGACACTATGATGATTAAGTTGAGCCAACAACAAGAGACTAATCCGACTGCTGCCACTACAGGGGAGAGTGCAATTTCAATCTCACCAATTGATGCTGGGCCTAGTGCTGATCCATCGTTTCAAATGTCAATTCTGTCTAATGGTCCTCTAATTGAAAGTTCATGCATAATATGTAGCAAAGTTAAGGAGTGCTTTTTGTCAAAGCTTAATGTTGGGTCAGTAACTCCTTTTGCCATTAATAGTGCACAAAACAAAGCTAGTGCTGTTCAAAATTTGCCCACAATCCGCCGGCTTGAATCAGTGACCAGCCTACCTCATGTGAATCCAAAGTTAGGCAGTTTGAATAATAGTGCACATGATCCTCTGAGAAAGGGAACCTCCAAGCCCAACACGGAGGTCTTAGGATTGCCGCCAGCTGGTCTGGTTTGGTGCTGGCAGGGGTACCGACCTTAGGAAAGACCAGGGGGAGACATGGGAATTATTGCGAAATAAATGTGTAGACTGGCTATCCAAACATAGGAGGTTTAAGGTGTCAGACATAAATAACATCATTATGGTATGTAGAATAGGGTGGGTGGGCGCATCACCAAAGAAGATAGAGGGGAACTGCATAGTGATCAACATTCGTAGACCGTCCATGGTCAGATCACTATTGAAGGCACAGGAGGAACTTACTATCAACTCTACGTGCATTTACACACCACAGCTAGGCTACTTTTATAAACCGATTCCTGGGCCCTCAATAAAAGACATTCACTACACTGTCATGCATAAAAGGTTTTTAGCACTTTCTGATTTGGATACCCAGGATTGACTGACGCCATCATCAGTAACCACAAGCCCACCTTTTCACCGAATGCTCCTCTGTATTCATCAGAGCTAGGTGAACATGACACTTTAACAAAACTAATTAACAATTTAAATCTAAACATTCTCAATTGGAATTTCTCTGGTTTAGAGTAAAAAAGAATCCTTCCAGATTGATTAGACATTGTACGTGAGCAGGACATTCTTCAAAAAAAATAAATCTTTTTTATAGCAAAAAACAACATAAAACAATACAAACCAAACATGTGCGGCAAGGTGCGGTCGTCAAGATTTACAATGCGGGCCATAAAGAGGTGCTGAGAAAGACAAATTGTTACACAGGGTGAGCAGGACATTCTTATGTTCCAGGAGAATTTGGTCACTGAAGATTTATATATCAAAGGCTTTGAATGTTTAAACATTCTCGCCTTAACTCTGAAATTGGTAGCCTATCTGGCTGTCTTTCAATCTGGGTTAATATTGCGGCGGGAGGTAGTGTCAAGGTTTTAGATACACACAATCCAAATTTCAAGAATTAATATATAGAAGGGGTGTATCCATAAGTTTAATTAATTTCTATAATAACTATTTTCATTCTGTACCCAATGTAAATTATATTCATTTGCTTTATTGCAACATTACAACCTCATAACGGATTCAGCAACACAGTTGGGATTTGCTTGGGGGGTGATTTTAATGCCAAGATTCCTAGGGAAATCACCACAATCACAGGACACAGTTCTAAGGTGCATTCATGTAATAGGGGTGTTGAATTACTGGACCATTTACTTAAACATAACCTAATTAATGTGATGAAATTGCTGCTATAACTAATAAGAATAACCTCCCTGAACCAACATTTAGAGGAAGGGGTTGCGCCTAACTATAGATTATGCTTTTATTCCTCCTACTCTTGAGGATTGTTTGATGAAAGCTGAGGTTGTCCCGACAATCCATGGTGACCACAATCCTTTTTAAAATAGCATTTCAAATTTCCTCTAAGCCGACATATAATATTCAATGTGGTGCCAGGAGCCTTTCCACCTCTACAGACAACCTAAGATTAGTTTGGCGAGGAGTCAATAATACTGATCTCTTCCTTAAGATGATAAAGGACTATCCGAGACTTAATGACTTGTGTCTGTCACTACAAGACTTTAATCCCGAGGTAATTAGTGCCTTTTCAAAATTATGTGAGGGCATTAAATTCATATTATCTAAACCAATCTCAAAAGTACAACATGGACCGAGATGGTTTAACAGTGACTGTTCATTAATTAACAGACATCTTCGAAAGGCACTCCTAACAAACCCCAGAAATCCTTCTCTTATTAAATTACTAATGAAAAAGTATAAGGCAGCGATCTCATATAGGAAGGAACAACATGTGAATGAACCGTGGGATGCGCTAATATGGCTGCCAAGAATGGGAATGTTTTTTTGGCAGCGGTTAAAGACATGGGATCCATGGGACAATTACTAACCGCGATAAGCTGTAATATAACTAGCGAAGTATGGGAGGCTCATTTTTCTATGATCTATTCAGCACCAATACTTAATGAGGACCCCGCAGCGCACCAGGTCCCCTCTTTGATTTCAATATCAAGTATTTCGCTTTATTACCATTTACTGGAGGACAGTGGTTTTAGGAAAAGGGGCATTGTATGCCGTGTTTGTCGACCTAAAGTCAGCTTTTGACTTAGTACCGCATAGCAAACTGTGGCGAGTCTTGGGGGAGATGGGGATGGCCCCCAGAGCTGCTGTCATTGATCGTCCGCTTACATGAGGACAATTTTGCCCGGGTCCAATGGGGGTCACAGGGTGAAGTATCAGAAATCTTTCCAGTTGATAGAGGAGTGCGACAGGGATGTGTTTTGACGCCCACCCTGTTTTCGCACTTTATCAATAGAGTGGCAGACCACCTTTCCTTGACCCCCACGGATGCGCCGCTACTGGCAGGAATTCGTATTCCTATCCTCATGTTCACGGACGATACCTTGATTATTTCCAAAACACTGAGCGGCCTTCAGATGGCCTTACAACGGTTCAAAGAATTTTGCCTTCTTCGTGGTCTAGAAATCAATACTGCCAAGACCAAATTTATGTCCTTTAACGAACATAAATCTTTTAGAGGTAGTGTGTATATGAATGAACTCCCCTTGGAACAGGTTAATGCTTTTACCTATTTAGGTGTCACCTTGCGGAAGGATATGCGCTGGAAAAGCCAACTTGATCTGGCTGCTTTGAAACATCACCAGCAATCAGGGATCCTTGTATCTAAATTTAAATCCTCACTTACCAAACCAATTAGCCCTGTACTAGATATTTATGGTATGAAGGTATTGAGCTCGGCCCTATATGGTGCCGAATTGTGGGGGTTTGAAAACATAAAGCACGTAACTCTAGCGGAGAATGCATTCTTATGCAAAATTACTGGTGTTCCAAAAAGTACTCCCCTAAGGCCACTTCTTTTGGACCTGGGTAGGAAAGCACTGGAAGATTCTGCCAAGCTTCACCCCTTATTATTTTGGCGTAGAATATGGTGCACAGAGGAACTATCACATTATGCTCAGGGCCTTATGGATATAATTGAAGGAGACTCCTTCCACAAAATTAAATGGTTGAAGGAGATCCGATCTTTGCTAGTGAGATTGGGTATGATCGAATTATGGGATGACACTTCTAATGCTGACTTTCCTTCAAAAAAGATCTTGAAGGAAAGGTATTGGGAAATGGTCCTCTCATCAACATGTTGTAAAGGATTCTCCACCCATCTTACTGGACTTTATTTAGAACATAAGTCCTGGCCCGTTCTAGAGAAGTATTGGGATTTTATCGAGAAGCCCTATGATCGAAAATTGTATTTTCAGCTTAGGGTGGGCACCCTGCCAACAAGGTTATTCACTGGTAAATGGGCCGGAGCCACTAGTGACAAATGCCTTAGGTGTCTGGATCAGCAGGAATCAGTAAGTCACATTCTGTTCTTCTGCCCATTATATTCTGCACCACGTCGCATGTGGATTAAGCCAATTTGCAACTCAATGGGCTTTAGAAGACATGTTGAGGCTTTGCAAATTTTATGTACTGGTCCCACCCCACCTATAGCCGTAACCATGGGCAAATATTTGAGTTGGGCATGGTCTATTCGTTCATAGGTGCTGCTTTTGGTTAGCTAGTATTTAGCCCCTTGTATTATCCTTTAGTACTTTTTTGTTTATCAGTGATAGTAGTCCTATGTTTATTGTATTCAACATGGTTGTATGAGTTCTCCTTGTCTAAATTGGATACCTTGATATAGTAATGTTATCAAATTTATACAAAATATTATTGAAATGTGGTAGTAATGAATTTTAAACTACAAACAATTTTATTTCTAATGTTTAACAATCTATTCGACAGTCATTATAGGAATGTAATCGTATTTTAACTATTTATATAACATGATCAAATATGGATGTTTTAGATTGAGTTGTATTTTGAACTATGATGTTTGTTCTTTTTTAATGTTTGTGTTTTTATGACTTAACTGTCGAATAAAGCTTACATGAATGAATGATTTCAATATCCCTACACGAAGCTATCCAACAGAGCTTGGCAAACAAAGCTCCTGGACCTGACAGTTTGCTTATTGATTTGATTATGCACAAACCTGAGTTCTGGGCGCCTCTTTTATTAAATGTTTTTAATTATCTAACTAACGCTCCGCTGTCAAAAACTTGGTCAACACGCATAATCGTACCAATTTAAAAAAGGGTTACCGTTCCCAGCCAAGCTGCCATAAACCGATCTCCGTGTTAGATAACACAATGAAAATATTAGGAAGGATTTTATATAATGAGACAAAAACTTGGGCCGAGGAGGATTGCATTCTACAACCATGCTAGTTAGGATTTAGAAGCAAAATAGGCACAATTGAACAATGCCTAAATCTTAACTTAATTATTGGGAAGTATAATGTAGCTCAACAATCTCCAATATATTTGGCTTTTATGGATCTTACCTCTGCCTTTGATTTTGTTAACCATTCCTGTTTATGGACTATTCTCTTAAAATATGGGTTGGGTGAGGTTTTAGTTAATTTTTTAGCTTACCTGCACAAGGACCTGAAATCTCGAGTGAGGATTAATAAGGATGGGGAGGTTTCAAACTACATCAAGAGTTGGCAGAGGGGCCAGGCAGGGGTGTGTCTTGGCATAACTCTTTGATAGCACTCACTAATGATGCCCCTAGAATCAATGGTAAGACTCTCCCGCCTTTCTAAACGCTGATGATGCAGTCCTAATGGGCCGCACACCCAATGCCTTACGTATCCTAGTGCAGGGTTTTGTGGCTAGCTTAGAACTTTGTACTAATTTAAAAAAATTATTTATCACGTCTTGTGGGCCAAAAAAGTGTCCTTTAAACTCCATCACTGTGGACAATCTAAAATTACAACGCAATTGCACTTTTCCCAACCTGGGGCTAGTCTTTGCTGCTAATGTGTCCTGGGCTGACGATGTGGTATACAGCAGAAATACGTTTTCGAAAGCTATTAATTCAATTCTTGGCCTCCCGCAGCCCAAAAGGGCAGAGGTTACTTTATCAATTACGAAAATCTATCAAACGCAGTGTATTTCAACAACAACATATGTTGTGGAGGTCTGGAGCTTCACAAAGAGTAATACCACCCAACGTGAAGAAAATGGATTTTGTTGGAAACTCTTGGGAGTACCGATCTCCACATCACAATATGTCTGCCACAGCGAACTGAACTTGCACTATATAGAGGATTATTTAAAGGCTTGCCCTGCCATATTTTGGTTACCAATCTGGAAAAACCCAGCAGCATCTCTCACCAGAGAGATAATAAGAGATTTCCTCAAGTGCGAAAAGGGAAAAGAAATGCCGTGGCTTGCTGCAGTGAGGGAGAGTCTGAGTTCTATGTTAATGTTATGTTAATGTTAACGGGATTTATAAAGTGCACGAATACCTGGAGGTGTCTTGGTGCTGAGAACACAGTAGCCCCCTCTGGCGTCTAGTTCTGGAACAACCCATTTTTTAGTCCTTTGCTGAAGGAGGAGCGGGAACTCGCACTTCTGAGCTCACTTGGAAGAGTGTTCCAGAGTTTGGAGGTGCCATAATGAAAGCTGCAGCCACCCCAGTGCGATGTTCAAATTCTGGGCACTGTCAAGAGTTTGGTCCCTCTAGAACGGAAATGTCTGGTTGGTTCACACCAGACAAAAAGGTTTTGCAGGAAAGAAGGACCTGTGTGGTTCAGTGCTTTGTAAGCCAAACACAGAGCCTTAAATTTGATGTGTTACAGGAAGCCAGTCCTGGCTGCGACTCTCTCTAAGATACAGATTTACATCTAGGGGTGTTAACCAGTAACCGTGTTGCTGGATTTTGAACAATCTGAAGCTTTTTTAAACACTGCTTATCTATGTTCAAATACAGCCTATTGCAGTAATCCAGTTTAGACTGAATTAATTATGTTACCACTGTTTTTCTGGTGTCCACGGGGATTTAAGGAATAATCTTCCTTATTTTCTTGATAAGGAAGTGGGAGGCGGAGATAGTTGCATTTGTTTGCTGAGAAAGTGATAGTTTGTTGTCAAACCATAATCCCAGGTTCTTAGCCTTGACCGCTGGTTTTGGTGGTTCTTCCATCTCTGCCGGCCACCACAGATTACCCCAGTTTGGCTGCATATTACCAAAGATCAGGACCTCTGTTTTTTGGAGTGAGTTTAAGACAATGTGTACTCTTCCATCTGTTTATAGAACACATATAATTCTGAAATTATTGAGTAGGAAAAGCTTGATTTTTATATGCAGCCACCACTATCTGGTTGTCAACGGCGTAAGAAGTCAGATTGATCCTAAAGTCCCGGATCAGAGGAGCCAGTTCAGAGATATAGATGTTAAAAAGATAAGGGCTCAAGGAGGAGCCCTGTGGTACTCTGCAGGGGAGGGTATAAGGCTCTGAATGATACCCATCAACCAATACTGGTAATCTCCTGTCCTTGAGAAAGGAGGACAGTAGGGCTAGTGCTGTACCCTGAACCCCAGACACTCCAGCCGCTGTTGCAAGAGAGAGTAATCAACAGTAATAAAATCGGGTGAAAGATTGTGGAGCACAAGGGCAGCTGTGCCTCCTCCATCCATCACTGCTCTGATCTCCTCTGTGGCTTTGATGAGTGCCGTTTTTGTAATGTGTTCTTGGCGGAAACCAAACTGGGAGTAATGAAGCAGGTTATATTCGCAAATAAATTGGGTTAATTGACTATTCATGATTTTATCAATTATTTTAGCTGGCAACGGCAACCGGGCTATTGGACGATAGTTGTTTGGGTTGGTCGCATCCAGGTTTTTGGTTTTGTTAGCAGTGGAAGGATAGAAGTATTCTTCCACAAAGTAGGAAAATTGCCAGAGTCAAGCATATAGTTAAAGATTTCTGTTTGCCCAGGACTGACCAGGTCCGCTATTACTTTCAGAAGTGCCGGTGAGCATGGGTCGGAGGGGGATCCCGACTTTGCTTCGTTTATATATTTTTTCACTGTTTCAGTTGAAATGGGGGAGAAGCTAAGCAGGGTGTTCTTTTCTGAGACAGGGCTTGTCGGAAGAGTGGGGGGTTAACTGATGTATCCTCAAAGTTCTTTAAAATGTCCAAGACTTTGGTTTTAAAAGCAGCTGCAATGTCTTCACAAAACCTTTGGTTGCCCTAGGTCCCTATATTTTTGGGTATAGTGAGTTTGTTTACTACTGCAAATAGTGCTTTAGAGGAATTTTTTGCTTCCTCAATCTGTTTAGTAAAATAGTCTCTCTTTTCTGATATCAGTATTTTTTTATATTGTTTTAGGGCCGTTCTGTATCTGTATGCTTTTCTCTCAGGTGAGTGATAATTTGCTCCCCAACAAGTTTCTAGTCGATAACATTTTTGCTTTTCTTTCCATAGTGCTTCAGAAAACCAGGGGGCGGAGAAGGGGCTCCTATTCCTTGAGTTTTTTGTATAGGTACTGAGACCTTAACTGCTTCATCAAGCCATTCTGTACATTTGGTGACAGTTAATTCTGGATGACTGTTTAAACGTGATGTGTACGAAGGATCGTTTTGTCCATTTTACTCCACTCTATATGTGTTGAGGTAGGTGGCTTGAAGGTACCTCCGAGCCCAATGGAAATGAGTGGAATATTGAACATAATTAACGAATGGTCTGACCATGTCAGAGGAAGGATTTCTTTTAGTGAGAGAGAATGGGCCGAGGTAAAGATACCACCTAGTGTGTGCCCCGCCTCATGAGTGGGGGTCTGTACTAGTTGAGTTAGGCCTACAGCTCCCAATTTGTCTAGCAGTACCCCTGTCTCTCTGTTGTCCTTGTCTTCAAGATAAAAATTTAAATCTCTGTGGATGGTAAAATCATTGTTTAAAGGTGTAGGTTCTAAAAGGCTCTCTAGATTCGATGTGAAGGTGCTTCTGGTACCTGGAGGTCGATACAACAAGATGCCTCTAAAAGTCAACCTTGGGCTGAGTTCGAGAGCAAAGCCAAGAGCCTCATACAAAGGTGTGGGGCTAGAGTGTAAGGTTACTGAAAAGTGCTCCCCAAAGGTGATTGCTACTCCACCACCTCGTTTTAGTGGCCTATCGACCCAGATAGCCCGAAATCCGGCGGGGGATCTGGTGACAAAGTCAGGGTTTGAGACAGCATTTGCCCAAGTTTCTGTTATGAAATGTAAGTCTAGATCATAGTTCAAGATCATATGCACAATTTCATACTTGTGCTTTGCCAGGGATCTGACATTTAGAAGGCCACAATGGATTTCAGTGCTCTCTGTAAGTTTCCAGGAGTCATAACTCTGAGGAAATTTGGGGGGCTGGAGGGCACTAATCCTTTTTGTTTGCGGGAGTGTAAAACCGCAAGGACAGTTTGCATTTCTTTCACCAGAAATTGACAGGCACAGGTTTTCTCAAATCCTACTGAAACTGACAAGATGAAAAACAAGCATTTACAATGTAATAGGTCTCGGGTTAATTAAGTTTGAGCTATTGGCATTGCAAAATATTGCAACACCAACTGCAACAAAAGTCTAGACATTGTAGGGCAAAATAATGTGTATTTATTTTTGTAGCAATGGTGGTATTCTGTGCTTTAGATTAATATGTTTAAAAGTAAAGTGACCATACTGCGATTGCTACAATAGTTAATTGTGGATGCGTTAACAATTGATGTGTGCACTGATGGCTGGTGGTGTGTGTGCCTGTAGAAATTGTGCACTGATGGCTGGTGGTGTGTGTGCCTGGTGGAAGTGTGCACTGCCGGCTGGTGGTGTGTGTGCCTGCTGGAAGCGTGCACTGAAGGCTTGTGGTGTGTGTGCCTGGTGAAAGCATGCACTGACAGCTGGTGGTGTGTGTCTGATGAAAGCATGCACTGACAGCGGGTGGTGTGCGTGTGCCGGATAAAAGCATGCACTGACGTCTGGTGGTGTGCGCCTGGTGGAAGCGATCACTGACGGCTGGTGGTGTATGTGCCCGGTAAAAGTGTGCATTGACAACTGATGGTGTCTGTGCCTGGTGAAAGTGTGCACTGACGGTGTGGTTGTGTGTGTGGTTGTATGTGTGGTTGTGTGTGTGGTTGTGTGTGTGGTTGTGTGTAGTTGTGTTCAGTTGTGTGTGTGTGGTTGTTTGTGTGTGGTTGTATGTGTGTGGTTGTGTGTGTGATTGTGTGTGTAGTTGTGTGTGTGTGGTTGTGTGTGTGTGTGGCTGTGTGTGTGTGGCTGTGTGTGTGTGGCTGTGTGTGTGTGGTTGTGTGTGTGTGTGGTTGCGTGTGTGGATGTGTGTGTGTATTTGTGTGTGGTTGTGCGTGTGGTTGTGTGTGTATGGTTCTGTGTGTGGTTGTGTGTGTGTGTCTGGTTGTGGTTGTGCACCTCGAGCTGGGAATCCTTTTAAATAAAAGGAGAGGCATGTGCACTGGTGCAGTGTGCGCCTCTGGGTAGGCACACAGGCACATACTCTCTTGCGCTCTCTCACGCACCCATACACACATCCATACGAACACATTCTCACATCACATACACACAAACACACAGACAGACTGTGCTGGGGCAGGGCACAGTACATGCCGCTCTCGCCTTGAGACGCTATAGTGTTAGAGCGCATGTACCCCGGGAGGCACTCACAACACAGGCGTGCATGTGCGCCTCGAACTGGGAATTCAGCCTGTGTGTAAACGCGGATGCCGGGCCTTGGCTCCCACATAGTGCAGCACCTTCAGTGGGCACAGGTGGCGCACTAAGTAAGGGACAGCCCCTGCCCATTATAGCACTGATTGGGGGGTGGTAAAACGTGGGCTTGCGCAGTGCTGTCAGCCTGCTCGTGCTGGAAGCTCCCCTGCTTAATTTGTGGTGGAGCTCAAGTATGGATTATTCAGGTTTCATCGGCTGCTGTTTGGCATTATCCGTAAATGGAAAGTGGCCGAGCCTAGTTACAAGACTGAAACTATTAGGAAACGGATATCCACTGTAAAAGCACGATGAGAACCAACCTGCCCAGTTAACATAGTTGTAACAGACGGGTGGAATACCGACATCCTGTGCGCCAAGAAAGTGAAATTGGCGCACGTGCTATTTCACTGCATTTATGTGTGTGTGCATGTGTGTGTGCGCGTGCGAGTGTGCCCGTGTAGGTGTGTGTATGAGTATGTGCAAGCATGTGTGTATCTGTGTAGGTGTGTGTATGAGTTTGTGCATGCACGTGTGTGTGTGTGTGCGTGAGTGTGTTTGTGTGTTCATGCTTGGGGGTGTGTGTGTGGGTGTGTGTGTGCATGTGTGCATTTGTCTGTGTGTGTGCGTGAGTATGTGTGTATTGTGTGTGATGCCGCGAGCTATCTCCTAACCACACTTAATCCCTTTGTAGGCCGGGCCAAGAATGATCCATCACACACTGTTTTAACTGTTGCTCAGGAATGTGTAATCATAAAAATATCACAAAGGCTACGGGCCCTTGAATCATTAAAAAGTACTCTGCTTGAGTTTACAAGTAAGCAAGGGCGGAAAATCCGTTCCGCTCGCGGATTTTGCAGATTTTCGGTAAATTTGCAATCTGCGAACTCTCGCGAATTTACCGAAAATCCGCAAATTCGCACGCAGCGGATTTTTTTTCTTGGTGATACAATATTGAGGCGTGCGGCGTTCACTTACCGTCATTCAGCGTTTGCAGAGTTGCTTTTCTCGATATTTTGCGAGTGCTGCGCCATTTTGGATCTTGCTGTGGGATCCCGCAGGAGTTTGGCGACGCATCGCGAGAGTTCGCAATTGCGTACATGTAGGTGCGGCGGGCAGCAATAATCTCGCCCTCGCGAAATTACAAAATTTGCAATTCTGCACAAGAAATCCACTAGCAAGCAGCATAGACCTTCTGAAAATGATGATTTTTATCGGAATAACTCCTCAGGTTGACATTTGCCTGCATTTTTTTGGATTTGAGGCCTTTTGACTTTCTATGGATCACTTTTGGATTAGAAATCAACTTTCACAAGTAAGTTTGTTTGGGGCATTACAGTTGCTGTTCTGCAGAAAAACGATTTTTGCAAAACTGAAAGCACTCAGCAGGTGCAAAAGTTCACTCATCATTAGTAACCATTCCCTGTAGTACTTCCTGAGGGGGCCCTCCAGAGTTCAGTTGCCTATGTTTGTTTGGGGCCTTACAGTTGCTGTTCTGCAGAAAAACGAGTTTTGCAAAACTGAAAGCACTCAGCAGGTGCAAAAGTTCAAACTCATCATTAGTAACCATTCCCTGTAGTGCTTCCTGACTGGGGCCCCTCCAGAGTTCAGTTGCTAGTTGCAACAATTCTTTGACCCTGCTCTGACCCTCACAGCAGGCTCATAGAATAGCTAAGTAGGCCACAAAGGTCCTGGAAAAAAAATTGCACTGCAACAGAAAGCAAATTACAGATAAGGAAGCAGGTGTCAGACTGGAATTTTAAAACAGTGACACATTAATAAATCAACCCCAAATTAATTCATGTCAGTTGAAGCAGGGCAGGTGTGCTTGCTTCCCCCCCCCCCCATAATCTACAGTGATGAACCAGAGGGTGGCTTTGATGTACCAGAGGGTGGCATGGTCCGTGAAACAGGGTGGCAGTGGTGAAACAGAGGGTGCTGTGAACCTGTGATGATGAACCAGACGTAGAAACAACATAGTCGCGACCGTTGCGAGCCGACAAGTAAGTTCGCAATTGCGAATTGGTACAAAACCCTCGCGAACTGGCAGAAACCCTTGCGAACACAAAAAAAATTCCGCAAATTGCGAGAATTCACGGATTTTGCAGATTGCGAGTTCGCAAATACGCAAATTCGCGAACGCCAGATTCGCAAAATTCGCCAAGCACATTCAATATTAAATATGCTTGTGCTAGCCCCTAGTTGTAAATGAGGAACCACATATAGCCATCTGTCTTCCTGCGCTTTTGTATCTGCAGATCTACCAACCTCAGTAATGCAGGTCCCCTGCTCTGGGGTCCCAAGAGTCGCTCCACGGGGAAAGATTACACGCCACATAAACGAGTCTCCTCTGCAGTACGCATCTGCTTTTGTGGGTGTGCATGCATGTGCATGCATTTGTGTGTGTGTGTGCATGAGTGTGTGTGCATGAGTATGTGTGCATGAGTATGTGTGCGTGAGTATGTGTGCATTAGTCTGTGTGCATTAGTGTGTGTGCATGAGTGTGTGTGCATGTGCGTGTGTGCATGTGTGTATGCGAGTGTGTCTGTGTAGGTGTGTGTATGAGTATGTGCATGCACGTGTGTGTCTGTGTAGGTGTGTGTATGAGTTTGTGCATGCACGTGTGCGCAAGTGTGTGTGTGCGTGAGTGTGTGTGTGTGTTCATGCTTGGGTGTATGTGTGCGGGTGTGTGTGCGCATGTGTGCATTTGAATGTGTGTGTTTGTGCGTGAGTATGTGTGTATTGTGTGCGATTCCGCGAGCTATCTCCTAACCACACTTCATCCCTTTGTAGGCCGGGCCAAGAATGAGCCATCACACACTGTTTTATCTGTTGCTCAGGAATGTGTATTCATAAAAAAAACACAAAGGCTATGAACCCTTAAATCATTAAAAAGTACTCAGCTTGAGTTTACAAGGCAATAAAGCACACTCAATATTAAAAATGCTTGTGTTAGCCCCCAGTTGTAAATGAGACACCACAAATAGCCATCCGTTTTCCTGCACTGTTGTATCTGCAGTTCTACCAACCTCAGTAATGCAGGTCCCCTGCTCTGAAGTCCCAACAGTCACTCCACGAGGAGAGATTGCATGCCACATAAACGAGTCTCCTCTGCAGTCCTCGTCCGCATGTGTGTGTATGTGCATGCATGCACTTGCGTGCGTCTGTGCATGAGTGCGTGTGCATGAGTGTGTGTGCATGAGTGTGTGTACATGTGTGTGTGCATTTGTGTGTGTGAGTTTGTGTAGGTGTGTGTATGAGTATGTGCATGCATGTGTGTGTCTGTAGGTGTGTGTATGAGTATGTGCATGCAGATGTGTGCACGTGTGTGTGTGCGTGAGTCTGTGTGTGTGTTCATGCTTGGGTGTATGTGTGTGCGTGAGTATGTGTGTATAGTGTGCATTGCCGCGAGATATCTCCTAACCACACTTCATCCCTTTGTAAGCCCGGCCAAGAATGAGCCATCACACACTGTTTTATCTGTTGCTCAGGAATGAGTAATCATAAATAAATCACAAAAGCTACGAACTCTTAAATCATTAAAAAGTACTCCGCTTGAGTTTACAAGGCAATAAAGCACACTCAATATTAAAAATGCTAGTGTTAGCCCCCAGTTGTAAATGAGACCCCACAAATAGCCATCCATTTTCCTCTACTGTTGTATCTGCAGTTCTACCAACCTCAGTAATGCAGGTCCCCTGCTCTGGGGTCCCAAGAGTCACTCCACGAGGATAGATTTCACGCCACATAAACGAGTCTCCTCTGCAGTCAGTAACTGCATTTGTGTGTGTGCATGCATGTGCATGCGCTTGTGCATGTCTGTGCATTTGTGTGTGTGTGCATGAGTGTGTGTGTGCATGTGTGTGTGCATGCAGGTGTGTCTGTGTAGGTGTGTGTATGAGTATGTGCATGCACATGTGTGTCTGTAGGTGTGTGTATGAGTATGTGCATGCAGGTGTGCGCACATGTGTGTGTGCATGGGTGTGTGAGTGTGTATGTGTTCATGCTTGGGTGTATGTGTGTGGGTGTGTGTGTGCTCATGTGTGCATTTGTATGTGTGTGTGTGTGTGTGCGTGAGTATGTGTGTATTGTGTGTGATGCCGCAAGCTATCTCCTAACCCCACTTCATCCCTTTGTAGGCCGGTCTAAGAATGAGCCATCACACACTGTTTTATCTGTTGCTCAGGCATGTGTAAGAAAAGAAATCACAAAGGCTATGAACCCTTAAATCATTAAAAAAAAGTACTGTTATGAGTTTACAAGGCAATAAAGCACACTCAACATTAACCAGGGGCATCTTTGGCATTAGAAAAGATGCTCTAGAGACATTTAGCACAAGTTTAAACAGCTGCTAATAAAACCTTTTTTCAACATTTCTGTTCTCACAAACGTGTTACAAGGGCATAATGATGAAAAGAAGACGCAAATAAGTGTATCTGTGTCTGTGCACATATTCAGGGGAGGGGGAAATCTGATGGTGTATAAATGGGAATTTTTTCGAAAAGAACAACAAAACTCTAGTGCAGGTCCTGTATTTGCAACCACACAGAAACAAATGTGCACGATAGAAAAGTTGCAACAAGCAGCACTGAAAGCAATCACTTTCGCGATCGCTATTGTAAAAAAAAAATGCCTTAGAGTGGTACGCGTGCCACTGCGAGGCATATGTCTTCAATTATCGCGCCCGTGTCTGGACACGATAATTGAAGACATATGGGCTTCGGTGCGCGTAACAGACACCAATAGGGCATGGGGGGAGCTATGCGACCGCCCATGGCCTATTGCGTGTTCTGTTAAAAAACAACACGCACGCAAAGCCTAATCACAATGGACCATAGGAAATGAACACGCACAAGCGTGTGGAATTTTCAGGACTATTTTGAAAACCCTGAGAAAAGGACTCTGGCTGCGCGAACACTGCTGTGCAGTGTATCACTAGGCCGAGACCTAAAAAAGTCTTTTGTGGGGCTTTATACACACACTACAGGAAAGCAAGACACGAAAGAGAGGCCCTGAAAACGTCTGTGTCAACCTACATTTCACATCAGTATGTTTCACACATGCCATTGAGTTAACTCTTAAAACCAATAGGACCCTGGGAGAGAGGACTCCTCTTTCGTTTAAGGGCTGGCACAGTCAAATTCTTACTTTGCTTCCCTTTGGGGTATAATGCCAATTTAGATCAACTACATGAAAACAAGGCCGTGGGAAACCCAAGACCTGCGTGAAGCACAGCTAAAAACACTAATGCCTCTCCAGATTTTGAATATTTTCCAAAAAACCTATTCAAAGGTCATCTGAAAAACAAACTCAGAAAACAATTATAATAAAAGTTAATTCCACTCTCTTGTATTTAACAAATTTGCAATTCTTCAATATTCATGACACATTATTAATTTCTGTCATCATTGATATGATGTGCACAGATGAAATTAAACATATTTCAAATTTGCAAAAAACCAATACAAACAGTTCAAAATAAATCTCAATGTATTTCGGGTCTACACTAAACCCTTCGTCAGGGGTAATGTAACATAGAAATTCAGAAAATCAGTAGTCGTGATGTCCTCCGTTCAGAGCTACAACAAAACCAAAAGGATATTTGATGAGCCAATAATACAACATAATGTGTGAAAGGAATTAGGATTTGCACTCGGGAGGGGTTGATTGTGATTAAAGTATAACGTACGTGAAAAGAAACTGTATTACTTATGGCAAGTTCGTGAAAATGCGCAATAAAAAGCTGCTTGTAAATGAGCGTGAGTTGAAACCGGCCACTCTCCGTCACCGCTCCCCGGTGTGAACTCATACACATAGTCAGGTTGTATCGAGGCAAATGCTGCTTACCCAAACGTGCACCTGGGTGCTCCAATTGCTGCAATTCTAACATGGCTAAAAATGAAAAGACGCCACATACTAAGTAAATAGACTGCGCCATAAATTTAAGATCAAAAATTTATGAAGGCTTTGCGTCACTGGTGCGTCACTTTTTCCCATTTTAAAATTGACGCACCGGCGGCGCAAGACCTTCATAAATAAGCCGTGCCCACCACCCTGGTATATGAAAGCTTACCGATTCGTATAACCAAACCTCACGTTCGCCCCGCAATGAAGTAAAAGGATATCGTTTGTGCTCTGCAACAAAAATAATAAATCTGCCTTCAGACCTCCCCTCGAAAGCAAGTCATAACCACAACGCTACAAGAGATGATAGTAGCGCTCAATTTCTTTGTTACATTTCCCCTGACGAAGAGTTTAGTGTAAACCAGAAATGCATTTGGATTTAATTTGAACTGTTTGTATTGGTTTTTTGCAAATTTGAAATATGTTTAATTTCATCTGTGCATATCATATCAATGATGACAAAATTAATAATGTCTCATGTACCGTATTTTCCGGCGAATAAGACGACTTTTTAACCCCTTAAAATGTTCTGGAAAGTTGGGGGTCGTCTTATACGCCGGGTACCTAACTTTAAGGTATGTGTTCATGCGTTTTTACATAGTGCGGACTTGACCCGAAGGTGTCAGACCGCTTCTCAATAGAAAATGGTGCATTACAGGAGGAAAAAGTGACATGTGTGCAAGTAGAGGTACGGTATAATATTGAAATAAATAGAGGGCACACAAACACAAGAACTAATGTTACGTAGGTGATGGTGGCACTGTGGAAGCACTGTGCAAGTATCGATAGCAAATAAAAAGTAATAGGCAAATAGAACAAATGGTGCCGTGAATGACCAAAATCGCTATGCAGGACTGCGTTGGAAGTGGGGGTAGTCTTATACGGCGAGTATAGCATGAAACCTACATTTTATCATGAAAAGTAGGGGGTCGTCTTATACGCCGAGTCGTCTTATACGCCGGAAAATACGGTATATTGAAGAATTGCAAATTTGTTGAATACAAGAGAGTGGAATTAACTCTTATTATGATTGTTTTCCGAGTTTGTTTTTTCAAATGACCTTTGAATAAGTATTTTGGAAAATATTTAAAATCTGGAGAGACATTAGTGTCTTTAGCTGTGCTTCACGCAGGTCTTGGGTTTCCCACGGCCTTGTTTTCATACAGTCATATCTGAGAGGGACATGTTTATGTTTGTTTATGTTTAACTAATTTATAAAGCGCACTTTGACCAAGGTTTCATGGCGCTGTTGACACTGTACTGAGTAGCCTGATCTGAAATGGTAGCAGTGGGAGAGAATTACTCATGTGCCTGTGTAAACAGCCATGTCTTAAGCTGCTTTCTGAATTGGAGCAGATGGGGACAGGAACGGATCTCCCTTGGGAGTGAGTTCCAAAGTTGTGGCGCCAGGTAGCCAAAACGGCTTCCACCATGCCGTTCACGTTTAAACTTTGTGCTGACCAGCAAGTCAGGCTGTAGGGCTAAACCCCACAGCGTGAAGGCACGCCAAACTGTGTTAAAATATTGAGTACATCAGTTTTTACGATTTGAATAATTTTAGAAACTTCAGGTGTGATGGCCGACTCTTCTAAATAGTATTGTTAACTAAGATCAACTGCCATGTCCCTGAGATGGTCGGAGCGGGCAAACAACACTTCACTTTTTATTTTTTTCTAATTTCTATATGGAATATGCAAAACCATTTTTGATACTGTTTTTTAAGAAAAACTTGCCTATTTATTTAGAAACAGCGTACATGGAAATTCTTAAATTAGAAAATGATGAGTTAACTTTCCGCCTTTGCACCTTTTTCAACACTGCAGTACGTGCCCGTAATACAATGTGCACTTTATGAAGGTGCGTTATTTGAATTATTTTGATATATTCTCAATATGTTTACTATGACTTAAATGGACACTGTGTGCAGATTAATTTCTAAATTAAATTAAGAGAGCTCTTAATGAATTCTGTTTTTATCGCTTATAATACGGTGTTTGTTTATGTAAGATTTTTTTCTTAGCTATGTGATAAAATGCTTTTATGGATACACCTCTTTCTGAATAAAGCTTTTTGAATGAATGATTGGATCCCTGGTGCTACTGCCTTTACCAGGAGTTAAGCAGCACAAAAGCTTTAGTGGTAGCACACTGTGTAGTGATCAGTGGGGGTGTACAGCCCTTTTAAGCTGTGCCACTTGAGTGAGGCCTATAGGCCACTCATGTAAAGTTCTGCTACTATGTGCTTAACTTTTCTATGACCTATATCAAGTTAGTATGGAGCGATGTGCAGCACGCGTATGGTGCATGCGTGTGCTGGGTGTATGTGTGCTTGTGAGGGTACAGCACAATGAAGGCTCTGGGTTCAATTTTAGGAGACCCAGGGCTGACTGGAGGAACAGAGCAAGGTAGAGGATTCCCATAGACAGATGTGTGAATTGTTGCATTCTTGAAAGCTGGTTGTGACACACAGGGCCGGCTTTAGCCCTGGTGGCGCCCGGCGCAGCAATCATTTTTGGCGCCCAGATGACCGCCTCCTCGGATTCTCTCACTACCACTGGGCAAAAGTGCCTCATCTCTCCAATCATAATTTATTTCTAAATACAGAGCCCAACCCGTGGTCAGCGCCCACTCCACGATCAGCACCCAGTGCAGCCCCACCAGTCGCACTGCCCTAAAACCGGCTTTGGGGACACACATTGGAGAAAGGAAGAGGCGGGCTCTTCAGCACACTGCAAATGAGGCTATTTGATTCTGAGAGATGTCACAGGGAAGGGGTCTAGGCACATTTTAGGAAATAGATGGGGCTGATAAGCAAATCATAAGTAGTAGAGCTGGGGCCCTGGGATAACGCTTTGATGCACAAAATCTGTGACTGACTGCCTGGTTTGAACCACTATTCACTCCCATGGTCTGTGTTTTCAGATTTGAAGTCGTCTTGCTTCAACTGGACTACTTTCTGGAGGAATGGCAGGATAGAGGAGTGAGCACTTCAAGAAAAAGTAGACCCCCAACATATACTTCAAAGACTCAGACTCTAAATCACATTATGGACAATAAGTAGGGGAGCGTGCAGCCGCCAACATTGTCAACAGCCAAGTAACAAGTCGGGCTGTAGGTTGAGGAATAGAAGCTCTAATAGACTTCTGCTTGTACCAGGATTGGGGGCTTAAGTCTGCCCGCCTCCTATCTGAGTGAGGGGACATCGCACATGGAAATCCAAGACCACCTGCCCTGGATCCTAGAGCACAAGTGCCAGACTGATTGCCAAGACCAGTGTGCTCCGTGAGCAAACAGAGAGCTCTTGCAGGGAGTGAAGTGCACTGGGGGAACCTGGTGAATGTAATCCTATAGCGAGGTGTGAGGAATCGCTCGCTGCAGTAATTGGGCCATCACCTATGTGCAGGCTTAAGTCAGTGAACTGGAATGCCGAGGGGGAAGGGTGGGGGTTTGTGCCGTGTAATTAGCCATTGCTGCACTGATCGGCCCATCACCTGTGTGCAGGGTAAAATCAGTAACCCATTATTCTAGAGGAGGCCATTGTGAAGAGTGCCTTACTGCCATGCTGATCGGACTGTAGCCCAAATGCAGAGTAAGGTCAGCAACCCATATGCCAGAGGGGGCCACCATGAAGAGCAAGGGTTCTCACCTGGTATAGCTGATGCTGCTTGGGAAGGCTGCCATGGTGATTTGCTACTGCTTGAGGCCTGTCCGAAGTATGAAAACCAGAACAATCATTCCTACCAGTGAGAGCAATCAGAGGAACTTACTGTTTCATTGGAAGGAGCGCCGTGGACATCCAGCTGCTGCCCCTGCAAATCCAAGAGTGCTACTCACTGCAGGCAGCCTCTGCAGACCTCCCGACATCTGAGCTTGGAACACTCCAGGGGACTCTAATAGAATTACCCCAGCAGAAGCAGTTAAGACTGATCACAGGGCTGAAGGACCCAGGGGAACTTGTTCTGCCTCATAGTGCAGTGGGCGTTGAAACACTTTTGACTTTGAAACACTCAGAGTGGGACCCCCAAGACCCCTAGGAGCCCTCTAGTGGTGCTTCATCTGAATGTTTCTTATCAAAAATGGGGAATTACCACTACCAGGTGAGAGAGGAAAGAGGGACTCTGTGGTCTGCTTCTCTAACACTAGAGTAATGATCTCAGGCAGAAAGTGTGTATTATTTGTGTATAACTGTGGGTGAGAACTCCGCCCTGCCCACGTAGTGTGCAGAGATTAACCTACTCTGCGTTCCGCAGAGAACGCGGAGTAGGTAAATCTCTGCACACTCCGCAGTGGAGCAGAGTTGGACCGCCGTCCACCTACACCCCCCTATTAAGATATAAGCTACAAGTAATTTAAAAAAAGTAAAAACGACTTACCTGTTTACCGCGGTGTCCCCGGGCTGCCCTCCTCCTCTTCCTCACCATATGGGTACTGCTTGAGAGAACTGCGCATGCGCACGGCCCTGTGCATGTCTTGCGAAAAATACGCAAGCGCGTGTGCCTCACCCCTCTCCTGGTTTTTCTTTGTGCTTTTTGTCCCGAATACTTCAACTTCCTCAATCAGAACACACTTAATTTCACATTTACCCTTGAAATGTTGCAGTCAATAATACATTTCCTTGACCTTGAGCTATATGTCCGTAACAACAGAATACACAGCACACTGTACAGGAAAGACACTGTTATGTTATGTTATGTTATGTTATGTTATGTTATGTAATGAAAATTTGTAAAGGGGCGTCCCGGCGCTAATCCTGAGCAAAACACAACAGAGAACAGGAAGGACACCCGGATTTTAAGGGAATAGATGAGTTTTAATGGCTTTCCTAAATTGGTACAGCTCATTTATTTCTCGGATATGGCCTGGTAGAGTGTTCCATAGTGAGGTTCCGTGACAATTGTAAGTGGTGTTTTTGACTCGCACGAATATGGTCGAGTCTGGTATCTATGAACCGCAAATGATGAGTTTAGTAAGTGTGCGCAGTTTCGCTGTGCTAACTTAAACCGTTCGTTTGTTATGTGGGTTTTTTCATCTGTACCCACGGGTTCCATCTTAGATACGGCATCCATTTTGTCTCTTGCCCTCAAGTAGCCAGCGAACGGACGCTGTCCGCTTCGCGACCCTGGGACTCCCAAGATATTTGCGGAAGACACATGTTCTTTGTGAGTGTCTTTATGACGAGGGGGTTGCTACTGTGAGGCAGATGGCGCCGCTCGAGGCTCATCTTGCCGCACGGACTTATTGTCTCAGCCGTGCATCTCATTAGGCACGTCCCTTTGATGCCTGTATCTCGTGTTTCCCGATACCTCCCCTTTTACACCCTTTCCGATCTCCCCACTGTCTCCGTCTTCCTCTGCACCTGTCTTCGTTCCTATTTCGATCTATTTTACTGCTGATTGGAATTTGCTAATGGTGGGAAGATGGGTTTTTACAGTTGGGAACCGCCAAATGTTTTCGCACTTATGTTCCGGACCTGATGTGCTTCAAAGTGACCAAAGCGACCCCTCTGGGGGATAATTGTGGGAACCGGGTTGTAAACTTTGGTGTTCAATGTTATCCTATGGGTAAAAACTGTATAAAAGGAGCGATCCACAGAAACAATTTGAAGCAGTCTCCCCAAGTTGCACGCTGTGTACTTGTCGTGATCTCTGTGTTCCCTGCAGCAAATAAACCTTGAATCTTTGACGCCGAAGGAAGTGTCCCGTGTCTCTGTGACTTGTACGCCGGAGCAGGTTACCCACGAAGGTTTCAGGTGTTGTGCCCTGGCACCGCTGGGTCTTAAAGAACCCAGTCCTTCAGTTGGCGCCCAACGTGGGGCTGCATCAGTGGTACCGGTCCAAGCCCGACGATCGTGAGGAACTTCGTGTGAAATCTCCGAGGGAAGGTGCACTCCGCTTCATCGATCCTGTTGTCGAAATAAGTGGCCCGAAGACTTTTCCCGCGAAGATTCCCGCCTCCTGACGGCTGCGACGGACTGCTGCCCTGACTGTAGACCTGTTTTGGCGCCTGGCGTAGACCTTGGTATAGCGAGACGATTGACGGGCCTTCCTGGTGACGCCATCGATCTTTGAGTTAAGTATTTGTGGGTCGCTCCCAGAGTTCTTGGTTGTGGTTACTTAGTGGTCGCATGGTTCCATTGCATTTGTGGTTCTTGGTACTTTGTTGTGTTGTTTGACGACTGCAGCCGCCAAAAACCGAGGGTTTTGTTCTTTGCTGGGACTTGGTAAATCCCGTAACCCTTGACGTTTGTGAAACTCGGCTAGTGTGCAAGATGCCTGGTCGCAGTACTTTGTTCAGTTGTTTTAGACCTTGTGGTGCAGATTCCCGACTGGAGGACTCGTGTCCGATACCTCCGGTTGGGACTCCTACTTATGACTTGTATAGCAAACATGGGCTAGGCCCGATTACCTTTAACGATTATTGGATTAAATATACAAAGAAAGACGGCGACCTTCGTTGGCCACCTCACGGTAGCTTCGAGGCGTCGATCTTAGATAATCTAGAAATGAAGCTGTTCGAACGTAAATCAAGGCCGGCCATGTTTGATGCCTTTCGGTTGTGGCGCAAAGAAGCCCGACAGAAAGAGATCAGACAGAATAAACGTAGTCAGCGAGATAATGTTGCTACCATAGTGAAGAAAGCTGAGCAGTTCCAGCGTGATAAGGAGGATAAGGATAAGGAAGTGTTTGAAAGACTACAGCGTATGACCATAGATAAATGTTATCCTGCTTTGCCTACGGAGTCGGATAAGAAGGAAGAGGCAGTTGAGGATCCTTTAATGTCCTATCTTATGAAGTCGCCACCTCCGTACGTACAGGGTACCGCAGTTCCTGTGGTCCCTGCCGTACCTGTTCTTCCACCTATTGTTCCTCCGCCTGTTCCTCAACCTGCACCTGTTCTTCCGACTGTTCCTGCTCCTTTGCCTGTTGCTGTTCCTACTGCTCCTCCACTTCCACATACTCCTGCTCCCGCTACTGCTCCTGTTTTGTTAACCCCTGCTGTTGCTACTGTCTCTACTCCTTCTCTTGTTAGTCCTGTGTCGTATCTCTCTCCCTCTACTCGTAATCGTAATTCTCCCCTTGCGACTAGCTTCTTTCATTCGCTCGGACCTGTTCATGGGTCTGCTGGTTCCGATGGTCCTCATAGACGTAGTCAGCTTCCTGGTAACAGAGAACGCGTTGCGCTATATAATATGGCGATGGGTTGGATGGTAAACCCTCTTAGAAATCCACCCCGTGTTGTCCTCGAAACGTTTTGTCAATTTAATATACCAACCCAGAGATACGTGTTTGATGAAATGTGCAAGTTCCTTCATGATCAGATAGCGGCTGATGCGCCTGACGAGGTGCTGACCGCCCTGTCTGAACTTCGGCTTCAGTTCGCAAACGGACTGATAGTAGATACTAACGTCCGACGTGCTATTGAGCGGTTACTATCTTTCCGCCCCGCTCCAATACCTCATGCACTGTTTGTCGAGGATATTGAAAACAAACGAGACGAGTCTGGCCAATATCCTATGCGTGAAGTTCCGCCGGTTTGGGTACCGGCTGATCCTAATGCTAATCCTGCGACAGCGGCGCATTTTCAGAGAGTGTGGATACATCTCCCATGGAAACGTTCGGAAGTGCTACAGGTGAAACAATCTTTGCCCGATCCTCGCAAGAATCCTACTGGGTATTACAAGGAATTATCGCAGCTCGTAGATGCTACGGTAATGAATCTTGCCGATATCGACATGTTGTTTGGCAACGTCGTACCGCAACCGGTATGGGCTAAGATTCGCCAGCAAGATCACGCAAATGAATTAGGCGGTGATTGGGCTGCTATTATAGCGGCAGATGCTGGACAAGTGGCTGCTACTAAACCCGACCAATTGATTACTGCTCTTCCTCAGCGAATAATAACATTAATGAAGACTCTTATGCCAGCTATGAGGGTAAATTGGGACAAATTGTCAGCTTGCAAACAAAAGAAAGACGAGAGTGTTTCGGACTTCTTTACGAGGTTTGAGGAAGCATTCATTGACCACAGTGGACAGGATATGGGTACTGAGGGTGGACAAAGGTTGTTTGTGGATAAATTTGTGTCAAATTTGTTGCCCGATTTGAGCAATAAATTAAAGAATTCGGAGAGTGCATGGGCCGTTTCTACCTCAGCTCAGATATTGGCTACGGCACAATATTATGAGAATAGGGAGAAAGAGGAGAATGACCGTGCTGACAAAAAGACGAAAGAACTGAAAATTAAAGTGTTGTTACAACAAGCGTATCCGCCGCGTTCTAATCAGAATGCGCCCCAACAGAATAGATCGCAGTCGCAATCGAATCGATCGCAGCCGCGTAATGATTCCTCCTCCCAAAGATCCTCGTTAGGGTACAATCAATGTGCTTATTGTAGACAGGAAGGACACATTAAATTCAACTGCCCTGTTTTAAATGAACGTAATAGTGGTAATTCGTCTAAAGGAGGCCGTGGTGGTTCACAGCAGGCATCGCGTGGTAGAGGTCGTGGTGCTCAAAACGATCGCTCAGACAACTCATCTAATTCTAATAACTGTTTCGATCAACGTGGATCATCGCAAGGACGATCTGCGCAGTACAATGTAGACGATTATTACGTCGATCAGGGAACTGACGACAGTAATTACTAGGACAGCCAAAGACAAGGAGAGGGAGTGGTATCAGTTCCGGTTGATCAGAGAGGGCCTTACGTCGCAGTTGCTACATCGGGCGTCGTTGAGCCTTTTCTGTTGGACACTGGTGCAGCGAAAAGTTCTATCATGCATTCGAAACTCCCTGGCGCACCTTTGTCTGGCTTAACAAATGTTTCCGTTGGATTCTCTGGCGCCCCCGTTAGCAATCCAGTTTCACGCCCTTTGCCCCTTCAAATTGGGCCACGTGAGCTCCAAGCTCCGTTGATTTTGACTACAGGTTGTGGCGAAAATCTTTTGGGCCTGGATTTGCTTAAACGTTTGTATGCAACTTTGTATTGTTCTCCTGCGGGTGTAAAGCTTACGTTAGGAGAGAGGGTTGTCTCTCCCATGTATTTGTCTCTTGATAAGCTTCCATCGGAATTGAGTTCTCTTCCTGCGTCTTTGTGGGCGACGGGTCCAAACGACGTGGGCCTACTTGATATCTCCCCTTATGTTGTTCAGTTGAAAGCTAATGTGCGATTGCCACGTATTCCCCAATATCGTATCTCCCTTGATGGTGAACGAGCTTTGTTAGCGATCATTTATGATCTGATCGGGAAGGATGTTATTGAAGAGACTCGGGGAAACGTGTGCAATAGCCCTGTGCTGCCCATTCTTAAACGTACTGATCCTTCACAACCGCCTGTTTATCGCTTTGTTATCGATTTACGGGAGGTAAATAAAATTGTGGTTCCTCAATTTCCTGTTGTGCCTGACATCACGGCGCTACTGACTCTGATTCCAGCTACTGCATCATGGTTTTCGGTGATTGATTTGAAAAACGCGTTTTTCAGCATTCCGATTGCCGTAGAGAGCAGGGACCTTTTCGGTTTCTCTCTCGGTGGACGTAGCTTCCGGTTCAAACGCGCTCCTCAGGGCTACTGTGAAAGTCCATCGATTTACAGTCAAGCCTTGAAGGGTCAACTGGATGCGTTTCGGTTGCCGGTTGGTGCGGCCTTAATCCAATACGTCGACGACTTATTGGTGGCTGCCGATACTCAGGACATTTGTAAAATTGCTACGGTGTCATTGTTGCAACATCTCTGTGAGTTAAATCATAAGGTGTCCCCTTCTAAACTCCAATATTGTTGTCAAGAAGTAACCTATCTAGGTCACTTATTGTCAAAGGAGGGAAGGAGATTGACCCCAGAGAGAATTGCAGCGATTGCGCGAATGGCTGTGCCAAAAACCCAAAGAGATGTGCGTGCCTTTCTAGGTATCACGTCGTACTGCAGGCAATGGATTCCTAATTTTTCATTGCTAGCGAAACCATTGGTGGCTCTTACGTGCAAGGATGTTTCCACTCCTTTACCATGGACGGAAGAATGTCAGAAAAGTTTTTCTGAACTGCGTGATTCATTGTGTTCGGCTCCTGTGTTAGGTACCCCTGACTACGGTAAGCCGTTCACGTTATATGTTCACGAGAGGGAAGGTTGTGCTTTGAGTGTTTTAACGCAACCTTTTGGTGGTAAGCAACGTCCATGTGCATATTTTTCCTCGACCTTAGACCCAGTAGCTAGAGCATTGCCGAGTTGTTTGAGAGCAACAGCGGCAGCTGCGGTCTCCATCCGACAATCAGCAGGATTGGTCATGGATAATATGCTTACGGTGATGGTTCCGCATGCAGTCGATACTCTTTTGAATCGAACGAAAACTCAGCACTTGACGAGTGCGAGGTTGTCTGGGTACGAATTGACGCTCTTGGCAAGCCACATTCAGATAAAACGTTGTAATGTCCTAAATCCGGCAACTTTGTTACCAATTAGCACAGAGTCAGATGAAGTAGCAGAACATGACTGCTACTTGAGGACTGAAGAGGAAACGAAAGGTCGAGTGGACCTTAAAAACACCCCATTGGAAGATCCGGATGGCACTCTGTATGTGGATGGGTCATGTTTTAAGTTGCCGAATGGCGATGTGACTACCGCTTATGCTGTTGTAACATTGAATACTGTTGTTGAAACTGCAAGATTGAATCAGAATTCTGCCCAAGCTGCGGAATTGATTGCTCTCACTAGAGCATGTGTCTTAGCAAAAGGGAAACGTGTGAATGTGTACACCGATAGTCAATACGCTTTTGGTGTAGCGCATAGTTTTGGACGATTGTGGCGAGAGAGAGGTTTCTTGACGTCGCACGGTACGAAGATACAGCATGGCCAGCTTGTGAATGATCTTTTGGATGCATTGACTTTGCCTACGCAAGTTGCGATTGTTAAGTGTAGTGCGCATCGTAAAGTGACGGATGATGTTGGTCGTGGTAATGCGTTTGCGGACGAGACTGCTAAGGAGACTGCCCGGAACCTTAGCACTCGAATGTATGTGACGAGTTCGGTTAGGTGGCCCACAGAATCGAGTATGTGTGAAGATACTATCGAGGGTGTGAAAGCAATTCAGAATGAGGCCACTGAGACTGAAAAGATGAAGTGGAAAGAAAGTACGGGAAAGTTGGATGCGAATGGTTGTTGGATTGATTTGTCGGATCAGAAAAGATGGATGTTGCCTGATGCGTATGTGCTGGCCGTTGTGACAATGGCACATGGGTTAGCACATATTAGCGCGAAAGGTATTTGCAAGTTGCTGGCTGCTGTGTGGAAGAATGATGGCATTACGAAATGTGCTGAACGTCTGGTGAAGAATTGTATGGTGTGTATAATGTACAATCCTGGCAAAGGAACCCCAACTCCTCCTGGCAGTTTTGCTCCTCCTTCGTATCCCTTTGAGGTGATTCAATTGGACTTCATCCATATGGAGCGATGCAATAACCTGAAATACGTTTTAGTTGTGGTTTGCGCATTCTCCCGATGGATCGAGGCCTATCCCCTCAAAGACAATACTGCTTTGTCTACTGCGAAAATCCTACTGAAGGAATATTTTCCTCGGTATGGAATGCCTAGAGTCGTGTGGTCAGATAACGGAAGTGAGTTTGTTGGAAGTGTGATGAAGAGTGTGTGTAAGGGCCTTGGAATAAATCAAAAATTCCACAGCGCCAATCATCCCCAGTCGGCTGGATTAGTTGAGGGGTACAATGGCACCCTTAAACTAAAACTAGCGAAGATTCAGGCTTCGACTGGTCTTTCGTGGCCTGACGCTTTACCCTTAGCATTACTGTCAACTAGGGCGACGGTGCACTCCCGAATAGGGCTTAGTCCCTATGAGATAGTGTTCGGCCGTCCTGCGAATGTGTGGGGGGTTCCTAGGCCAGGAATGTTTTCTGATCTTGAGTATCCAATGTTGATTGACTATTTACATGACTTGACTGCTAAACTGAGGTTAATTCACCAACAGGTTTACGACGCATTGCCGACGCAGACGGAGGGTCCAGGCCACCAGCTCCAGCCCGGAGACTGGGTGGTAACACGAAACTTTTCACGCAAGAATAATCTGGACCCAAGGTTCACCGGACCTTACCAGGTGCTCCTGGCCACGAGGACTGCCGTTCGTCTTGAGGGGCGTAAAAACTGGGTGCATGCCACCCATACTAAGCGAGTCCCTATCCCTTTGCCGGCAGACCCGTGGGTAAGGAAAGGCATTGCGTCATCTGAAACAGAAACATTGCCGGCGTTTGTGCCTTTCAGCGACGCACAGCCTGTTGGAGAATCCTCAGCGCAGCCGAAAGCCACTGTTGAAAAATTGTCAGCAAAAGACTCAAGACCAGAACAATCAACTGATCAGCAGGACGCTGTCTCTTCAACTGATCCTTTGTTCGACGAGCAGACACGTCCCGGGAAACACCGATATTCTTTGCGATCTCGCACTAAGGACAAATAAAATTTTTATTGCCTTGTTGAAATTGACAACTGCATTATCCTCGTTTCCCGTGATCAGTTTTGAACTTTCGTATCACTGTGATTTGTGTACATATATATATATTGAGCTTCCTCCCTTGTATCTTTTTACTTCCACAGCCGAGAGACTTTGTGCTTGTATATACATATTGTGTATTGAAGGCCGTAGGGCCGCGCGCGTACTTCCTTCTGGATAGTAGGTCTTGACGCTAGGTTAAAGGCCGTCGGTTCCTAGGAACTCCTAGGGATTGACTATTGCTACACAGAACGAAGTGCGTCAAGAAACGTTGCGGACGGTCATAGGGAATGGCATTCTCGAAGCTGAATGATTTGGAGGGAGCTAAGGCGCACAGACTTAAGCTGCAGCAACTCAGTCGTACCAAATGCTTCATATTCCAATTGTTTGTGTTGTTTTTGACTGCTTCTGCATTATTGGCGGGTGGGGTGTATTACACGATGTCTTATTTCTTACCTGCTACACCTACTCCTACTCCTTACCCTAATCTTACCTCTACTGCTTCTCCCCATTCCTTTCACATGTTACCGGAACACGAGCAGGCTAGACGTGTAGAATTCCGCAACAATTCCTTTATTCAGCTCCTCCATCAGCATCAGTTAGTGGTTAACACTACTAATTGTTGGGTGTGTGGGTTGATGCCACATACTACGGATAAGGGAATTCCATATCTGGTGTTACCGTATAGTTCCCAAGGGTCAGCTCGAGCATTTCAAACAATGTTTCGAAGCGCACTGGGTTTCCACCCCATTCGAGAACCACGTTCCCCCTACTCTGGTCCTACCTCGTACCAAAAATGTTTGTCGATAGCCATAGAGGATTTAGATAGTGAGATCTATGATCCTTCGCTTATCCCTGAAGAAGAGGTACAAGCCTATAGAGTCCTAAGTAGAGGTGAATATAGTGTGTTCACTAGCGAGAAGCAGCTTAAAAGCTCGCCTCCAATATGGGTCGTACCCCACACTGGTAATTTTTGTCTTATGGGTCGTGGCCGAAGATCGCAAGCCCGACTTGGAGCAAGTGCTTGCACTGAAAATTACATTCTGCCGATGTTCTCGTCCCCTGTGTTTCTGGCTGCCAAGGGTACATACTTTATCTGTTATGATCGTGCATACACATGGTTGCCCGCTGACTTCATGGGCTCCTGTTTTATTGCAAATCTGTTGCCTCCGACGTTCACTGTAGATGCCGATTATCATAAGACTAGAGTTGTGCGAGGCGTAATTAGTGAAGAGGATACTGCCGGTCAAGAGGCAGGAGACTTTTTCAAGGGTTTCCTCCCGTTTTGGGGACCTATGGTCAATAGTAGGAACCTGAGACAGTTGACTCGAGTGGTAGAATCGACAGCTAATATTACTGCCAGTGCCCTTGGTAATATCACCACAGAACTTCAGGCGGAGAGACTTATGACGTTACAAAACCGTATGGTTTTAGATGTCATCTTAGCAGATCGCGGTGGGGTATGTAAGGTGATCCATTCGAGCTGCTGCATTTTCATTCCAGATAATGCTCCTACTGTCTATCAAGCCATCTCGAGGTTGCATAAGATCTCCGAATCCATACACGTGGATGTAGGGGATTGGACGCTACTTGGATGGTTTTGGGGCCTGATGTCGACTTGGGGTTGGAAGATTCTGATGATCATTGGAGTTGTGGTAGTGTTCCTGTTCACGTGTTGCCTTTGTGTGCAGTGTGGTCCTGCCTTATGTGGCCTCTGTGCTACAACGTGTATGAGACAACCATCTGTTACCAAGGGGACTCGGTTGGACAGAGCTATGCTACAGCAACATCTCGATGGTCTGATGAATATCGAATATGATTCCGACTAGTGCTTGCCTACATGAGGGCAAAAGGAGCGTCTGAGGTTCCGTGACAATTGTAAGTGGTGTTTTTGACTCGCACGAATATGGTCGAGTCTGGTATCTATGAACCGCAAATGATGAGTTTAGTAAGTGTGCGCAGTTTCGCTGTGCTAACTTAAACCGTTCGTTTGTTATGTGGGTTTTTTCATCTGTACCCACGGGTTCCATCTTAGATACGGCATCCATTTTGTCTCTTGCCCTCAAGTAGCCAGCGAACGGACGCTGTCCGCTTCGCGACCCTGGGACTCCCAAGATATTTGCGGAAGACACATGTTCTTTGTGAGTGTCTTTATGACGAGGGGGTTGCTACTGTGAGGCAGATGGCGCCGCTCGAGGCTCATCTTGCCGCACGGACTTATTGTCTCAGCCGTGCATCTCATTAGGCACGTCCCTTTGATGCCTGTATCTCGTGTTTCCCGATACCTCCCCTTTTACACCCTTTCCGATCTCCCCACTGTCTCCGTCTTCCTCTGCACCTGTCTTCGTTCCTATTTCGATCTATTTTACTGCTGATTGGAATTTGCTAATGGTGGGAAGATGGGTTTTTACAGTTGGGAACCGCCAAATGTTTTCGCACTTATGTTCCGGACCTGATGTGCTTCAAAGTGACCAAAGCGACCCCTCTGGGGGATAATTGTGGGAACCGGGTTGTAAACTTTGGTGTTCAATGTTATCCTATGGGTAAAAACTGTATAAAAGGAGCGATCCACAGAAACAATTTGAAGCAGTCTCCCCAAGTTGCACGCTGTGTACTTGTCGTGATCTCTGTGTTCCCTGCAGCAAATAAACCTTGAATCTTTGACGCCGAAGGAAGTGTCCCGTGTCTCTGTGACTTGTACGCCGGAGCAGGTTACCCACGAAGGTTTCAGGTGTTGTGCCCTGGCACCGCTGGGTCTTAAAGAACCCAGTCCTTCAATAGCTTTGCTGCTAGAAACCGGCCCTGCTTCGCTTGAACCGGGGGATCTCAACCAGATTCTGGCCAGCTGATCGTAGGGCCCGCGTGGGCACATACATCTTCAGCAAAGGTTTTAGCATTTTAGGGGTCGACTGTTTTAAAATTTTAAAAGAGATACATAAAACCTTAAACTGTATTCACGGGGCTACTGGAAGCCAGTGGAGTTTGCGAATTGGTTTTGGAGATAGAGCTGAAACGAGGCAGGCCTATTAAAGCTCTTGCAGCCGCATTTTGAATGCAATGCAGACTGGCAGTTTCCGCTTTATTGGTACCAAGAAGCAGAGAAGAGGCATAGTCCAATCTGGACAGCACCGTAGATTGAACAATAACTTGTCTGGTAGCTGGGTCAAAAAAATTCAAAACTGCTTTTAAACTACGTAGTATGCCGAAGCACGTAGCGGCAACTTTTTTTGTTTGGGTAATAAAACTTAGTGCTGGATATAACCAGATTCCCAGGTTCTTTACTTCTGGCTTAGGTGCAGGAGCTTTTCCCAAATTAGAAGGCCACCAGTGGTCTCCCCAAAATTCCAGGTTTCTGCCCACCAATAGCACCTCCGTCTTGGCGGCATTAAGTTGTAGACAGTTGGCTTTTAGCCACTCTGCTACAGCAGCCAGGCCTGAATTAAATTTGAGATGATCCATAGCATTTCCATCTGATAGGGCGACCACTAGCTGCATGTCGTCAGCGTATGACACGATGTTAAGGTCCCACGCTTTGGCGACAGCAGCTAACGGCTGAACGTGCAAATTGAACAGGGTGGGGCTTAATGCCGAGCCCTGAGGAACCCCCTGCTCAATAGAGTATGCCTTAGAGAGGAAGGGAGGAGTAGAAACACGAAATGATCTGTTGGTCAGGAAAGACCTAAACCAAGCAAGAGCCATATCAGTGATCCCTGCCTCTTCAAGCCGGCGGAGCAGGATCTGGTGGGAGACAGTGTCAAACGCGGCACTGAGGTCCAGTAGGATCAGTGCCGCCGTTTGGCCCTGGTCAAGAGAGGTCCGAAGATGCTCCGTCATAGCCAGGAGCGCCGTCTCCGTGCTATGACCGGCACAAAATCCGTGCTGAGTATCATCCAGAGTGTCATTGGAGTTTAGAACATTAGTAAGGATGGAATTTACATGGGCCTCAGCGATCTTAGTGGCCCAGGGAAGCAACAATGTGGGTCTAAAATGTAAGGGCTTCTGAGGGTCTAAGGTAGGCTTTTTTAGTATAGGAGAGACCCATGCCTGTTTCCATTTAGCTGGCAAAATTGCGGTTGAGAAGGAGCCATTAATAAGGCTATGTAGTGGGGCAAAACAGTACAGGGAAGAGTCTCTAAATTGGGCAGGCTTAAGAGGGTCCATCCGGGAGCCCGATTTAATGAGCTTAGTTAGCTGATCGAACCTTTCATTAGAGATTTCGGGGATAGCTGATAACCTAGAGACAGGACTAGATCTCGTGTCTAAGCCACCGCAGGGCTGGGTCTCAGGAGTGAAGGCTAGGTAGATGCCCCGGATCTTTTCCACAAAGAAGGAGGCTATCTCCGCGCATTGAGCCGCTGAAGTAACAATATTGGCAGCGGATTTCTTGGTGTTACGTTCCTTAAGAATTTTAAAGATCACTTTAGCTGGATTGGAGCTGATTTTTATTTCGGTGGCATAGCATACTGCCCGAGTCCTACAGATGGCTTTGTGATATAATTTGAGTTGTTTTAGATAGCAGACCTTTTTCTCGGTGGAATAGTCTTTTCTCCAGTCGCGTTCATATCTCTTACAGATCTTTTTAAGGCCCGCGAAAGTATCGTTATACCGGGGATTGGTGTCCTGGGTACTTCTCATACTCCAGGTTACTGGAATAAGTCCATCCAGTGCTCGGGTAAGCCAGGTGCAGAACGAGTCGTAACCTGATTCAACGTCAGAAAAGGGGTTCAAAGGATCGCTTTCCAAAAGGGCGTGAAAGTCCGCTAAGCAGAGTTTACGCCAGGGCCTTTAACGTACGGCTCTTTGAGTTTTACATTTGTCAAGGGTGGATATACAAAAAATCAGTACAACCATAGAATGATCTGACCAGACAATAGGTGTAGGAGCAGGGGAGCTGGATGATTCAATATTCGTAAAGATAGGATCCAGCGTATGACCTCCATTGTGCGTGGGACCTTTAACTAATTGGAAGAGCTGGAAGGCTGCTAGATCAGCAATCAGGGTGCAGATCAGCGGTTCTTGCTCCAGCTCAAAATGAAGATTGAGGTCACCCAAAATACTGAATTTGGCTGATATCATGGCACAGGCTTCCACGATCTCCAGAAGAGATGTATTAAACCTGCATATAGGTCCAGGGGGTCTGTATATTAATAGCCCCGAAAAAGTAAAATGAGCGTTAACAGAGATATTAAACTGTCCACATTCAGCCCCTTTTAAATTAACCTTCTCAAAAGAGCAGGAATAGATTATTCTAGTAATCACAGCAATGCCACCTCCTCTCGATGCCCTGTTTATCAGAGTAATCGATTATCCAGGCAGAAGTGCTAGGTTAGGAATAGTCGTTAGATCATCACTCATCCAAGTTTCAGTAATGAAAAGGATATCCGGAGATTCGTCCACTATGAGATCGAATATTTCAGCATGGGGCTTTGATAAAGATCTAACATTTAACCGAAGCACTTTCAGTTGATGCTGTGCAGAGGAAGTAATAAAGGCTCCTGTAGTAGTAGGGACCGGAAGACTAAATTGATCACAAGAGCAAGTAACCGGGCCACTCATGGGATCAAAGGGAGCGAGACAGTCCTGAAATATGGAAGGGCGCAAGTTAAGTAGCACTGCAGTCAATAGCGTCTTACACTACACCAGCTCCCACCCAATATCAACTAAGAAGGCAATCCCATATGGGAAAATGGTACGCATTCGTAGAAACAGTAGTGAGGATGACAACTTTGAAACACAAACCAAACTCACTATACACAGACTGAGTAGAAGGGGTTACGAAAAAGTGTCCTGTCCACAGCCAGAGATAGGGCTAAGAACCTCAGATAAAGGACACACCCAAGAACAAGAGCGACACCAGAATGGGAAATGACAGACTCTTGTTTATCACAGCACACTCTAGACTCAATCATGAGGTGTTCAAGATCCTAGGCAAACACTGGCCACTGTTGAAGGGGGCACCAGGAGCAAAGAACGTCATTACTCAAAGACCCTCCATAACTTTCAGGAAGAGCAAAACTATCAGGGACTCCCTGTGTCCCAGTTATACACAGTGCAAAACACCACAACAACAAAGCTGGCTGCATAAACCACTAGGATTTGACACCTGCAGCACGTGCAACATTTGTAATCTAGGGTGCAATAAGACCACCACCTTCAGATACAATACTGGCACACATATTACAGGATACGTCAACTTATTACCTGTCTCAGTTTTGCGATCTACATACTGATTTGCAGTTATGGAAAGATATATGTTGGAAGTACTGTAAGACAACTTAAAACACGCTTCCAGGAACACCGTAGAGCAGTCATGAATGGAGACACCTCGTATGCCTTAGTCTTGCATGTCTGTACGGATGGGGTTGACAAAACTAAATTTCACTGTCATGACATTGATGTGGTGTTGCCTAACAAACGAGGTGGAAACAGAGAAATGAGCTTGAGACAACTTAAAGCCAGGTGGATTTGCAACCAACGCTCATCCACTTTGGGTCTTAACAGTGACAATGAGATGCACTACTTTTTGTAGTAGCTGTCCTTATCATACAATACTAGAATCCCTACATGACAGTGATCTGATTACACCACACTGAGATCTCCATATGATGATGCTCTGTTTACACCACACTCTAATCCATTTATGATAGTGCTCTGTTTGGCACCCAGGTTACCAATGATTCATACTGTACTGATGGATGTTGAAACTACCAGGCTGCATTTTGGGGTCCGGACCATTGAAATGTACTTACAATTTCCTTGAGATGTGTTTGCATAACAGCCCAGTCTTTGAGATTGTTAGTACTGGGGGTTTATTGATCTATGTGTCCTTTACCCAAATACCAATTTGTTGTGTCACATTCCATATGGACTATGTACCACCCTATGTCCCTAGAAATATATCCCCCGCTTTCCGTGGGATGTACAAACCTCTGAGTTGACTGTTTACAACACATGTTCTGTACATACTGATTGGGCTCCTAGTGCTGTGCTGTGCCTATATTACCAGGCACCCTTTGAAGCTTGGTTGCTTTACGCAAGTTTCTCGTTCTTTGGAATGACAAGATAACGGTGCTCATCACTATTGTAATTGTAATGTAATATGACATCAATATACTTAAACGAGATTGATAACTAACACAGGATGTGTACCCATTTCCTGTAACATGACAGCTTATGTGTATTCACTATTTGTATATAATAGATTAATGTCAATCATGTTACCATTTCCTTATACGTTATGACTTTTGTTCCTGTCTGCACGTTACCCTACTCTGTCACATCAATGCTCAGTAAATCGCAGATCCTGTTTAAACTGGAGCAATGGTAAAGTTCCTGCATTCAGCAATATTTCAGCAATATTTCTTACATATCCTGCCCGTTTCCATTATTATAATGCATGGTAAATCCTAAATCACGCACTATCTGCCACATAATATCTCTTTACACGCTCCCACTCTTACCCAGATGGCACACAGCTCGCCCTTAACCGATGCGCTTTAAGACATGATCTCATTGAGACTGTTTTTCTAACATGACATAACCAACATACCGCATGCACATCGACAGACAGGGTATTTTAATTCCTCTCTGGCTCTCTGGCAGGTAGACTGATGTCGGATTGTATGATGTAGTCTAGTGGTTGGGGTGGAGTTAAGAGGGAGGGACAGGAACGGGAGGAGCCAGGGACAGGAACCAGGACAGTTAGAGTAGGGACAGGGACTGGAGCAGATGTATAAATAAAGCTCTGTAATATAAAGCATAGGCTAAGCGTCTGTCCTTATTTGAATGTCACGACGTGACACCTGGCGACGAGGGTGGGATGAGGTGACCTGCCATCTCCTGCAAAACAAGAAAGAAGCCCTGTCCCGGGCACCAGCAAGGACGTGGTCGCCGTCGCGACTCGTGTGCCCCACGAAGCCGCCGCCCATAGACTGAGGCCAGCGGTAAATGAGTAGCCCCACGATCAGGTGATCGTGTAGTGCCCCTGCATGACCAGCGTGGCTGAGCGCTGCAGCTACAGCTCCGAGAGCGCTGGTTCGCGCCAAAACAGCACGAGTGCACCAGGAGTACCCCTGAAGGGTTTGAGGTCAAAGAGGAAACTGGGAGCCCACCCCAGCCCTCCTGAAGCCCCCTGAGGAGTGAGGGGTGTCCAGAGAAGCGAGGGACCCCTGTGGAGGCGCCGGAAGAAAAGCACCGATTTTGCTGACATCGGGGCTCACCCCCGATGCGTGAGAGACGGCACGTGGACAAAAGGAAGATGTCGGGAGTTTATCCCTGGCCTACCTGAAGTGTGGAATATGGCCAAAGATCGTGGGCTGCGCTGGAAAAGACCTGCTGGCCGTGGAAGAAGCTCCCGGTGAGTATCTGGTGTGGCTCGGTGAGCTGGAGACTGAATGTATCCCAAATCTCGTGGAGAGTGAGATTTCCGGGCGGCCATCTTGGAGTCAGGCGGGTTTTGTCCCAAACCCTGTTAAGTATCCAGAGCGGCCATTTTGAGGTCAGGCAGGCAGAGGTGGAAACAGGCATTGGCAGATTGGATCAAAACAAGCATTGGCGACTGGAAAAACAAGCATTGACACATGCAAACAAGCATTGGCGAATGCAAGTGAAGAATAATAAAGTGCTGAAAAGACGACAAACAAGCACATGCAAATGCAAGAAGCAGTCTAAGAAGACAGGCATTGATAAAGACAAGGAGAGAAATAGTACAACAAGCATTGGCAAATGCGAGAGAACAAGCATTGGTATATGTAAAGCAACAAGTATTAGTGAATGTGAAAGACCAAACACTGGTAATTGTAAAGGAGCAAGCATTGGTAAAGGTAAACTAATAAGCACTGGCCAAGACAGGGAGTGCAATAGAACAAGCATAAGCTAATGCAAGCAGAGGAGCGAAACGAGCATAAGCAAATGCAAAAGACAAATAAAGACAATGGTGAGCACAAACAAGCACTGTTGTAAGCAACGAAAGTGGAATGAACAAAAGTGACCGTTAGCAACAAGGGCTGGCGAACGGCAAGATTTATAGCGCAACAAGCACAAGCAAATGTACGCTTCAAGTATACGCAAGTCCGAGCGAACGCAAGCCTCAACGTAGACACACACAGCCCACGCAAATATCGAATGCGACAAACACAAGCAAATGAAATCCAAAACACAATAAGCACGAGCCAAGACAAACCCGACCATACCAAGCACGGACGAATGCAAGTTCCGAAGTCGACGAGCACAAGCAAGTGCAAATCCTGAATGCACCAAGCAAATGCAGATCCCGAACGTAACAAACACTAGATAAAGGCCAGTACCAAAGTAAACTTTCAGCACCACGCGAAGATAAATGGTCAACAGTAAGAAGAGCTAAGGAGTTAAAATAATCCAGAAACACGAGTAAACAAACATCAAGAAAGCATTCTCTCATCATTGAAACCACTGGATAACCTGTGCCAGGCCGAAAGAAGCGCAAGAACGAGATGTCACTGGTGTCACGTATCATCGCGGAAGAGCCCCAAATCACCTGCAGTTAGCAGGCAACTCAAAAGAAAGTGGGGATTTGCTGAGTCATGCATGGTGTAGCTGAGTGGCGAACCTTCCCAGAATCAAAGGAAACGACCAGACACAGGACCTCGGCAGAAGAAGGTCAGCAAATAAGACGGGAGGCAAAGTGAACAATCCTGCAACGGTAGCAGACGGAAACTTTCCTCCCTCATGGCGGTGGTAAATGCAACCCATCGGTCCAATCTCTGCATTGAAGTACCACCCCCAGTGCAACAGACTGACAGTCAGAGTTTAAGTCTCAAATGGACCCGGTGGCTAGAATCACTGGACGATTTTCTTGAGGCAATTGGTGAGCGAAGAGATAGAAAATGTCTGATGCTACTCCTTCAACTGAGCGGTCATGAGGGCCGACGCTTAATCAGAACATTTCCCAAAAGGGACACAGAGAGCTATGAAAGACTGCAAGTGAAGTTACGTGCCCATTTCCATGCACAGGTGGAAGTGGATCATGCTTGCATCGCTTTCAATACAGCACGGCAGGAACCAGGAGAACCATTGCCGAAATTCATCACCTGGTTACTAAGTCTAGTACCCTGCTGCTACTTTAATACATTTACAAATGAAGAAGCAGTTCGGCTCCGGATAATCGAAGGCTGTTCAAGCGCAGACACGAAGCGCAAGATTCTTCAGGAACAGTGGTCGCTAAAGAGAATCATCAGAGGGGCCGAGGTTGGAGTGCGGATAAAAGCAAAAGACTTATCGAAAGACGTGCACTCGAATGCAAGACACATGGATGTCTGGAGAGAGACATCCCTCATGTCTGGGGGCAAGGCCCAGGAAACAAACAAAACTGAAAGGAAGGCGGGTGAATCAGAGCCAAGACGAAACAAGAGACACAGCGTCATGGAACACTCCAAGTCACCATCACAAAAGACCAGGATGAATCAGGATTGCGAAAGCGGCACTGATACAACCTCACAGAGTTATTCAACCTCAAGGAGTCAGTCAACAGATGATGATACTGATACAACCTCACAGAGTTACTCAACCTCAAGGAGTCAGTCAACCGATGATGAAAATGGTTATGAAGCAGATGAAGTGTCAAGCTGGTCAGATCACACCCATGGACAAGATGGCAGATTGCTCAACAAGAGGGCAAGCAAGACAAACTACAGAAGACAGGACCAGTCCCGTCAACGCCGGAAATCGGCACACGAACATCCCCGGGCATCCTCCCGCTATGCACCAAAGTTCATAGATGAGTCCGAGGAAGCATCAATCAGCGAGACATATCACCCTAATGGCACGGACGTCAGCATGCCTAACAAATGAGAAGAAGAAACCAACCACATGAGGAGTGGTAAGTCACTCAGACACCGAAAAGGGAGGGGCACGTGCACTCAAGACAGTTGTGTCAATGAGAAAACGGAGAAGGGACAAGTGATGTCCCGTGAAAAGGGTAAAGACCAAATGCTCCGAGATCAAACTAAACAAGTAAACGTGTGGTTAGCAAACAATCTCTCCATCGCAACAACACAAAAGACACATAAAGAGACGTACCCAAAGGAATGCTCCGTAGATAGCTCCGACTCCAGGAGCATGTCATCCCAGACCACCAACTCAATAAACTTATCAGTCATGATGCCCTCAAAGGAACGTTCTCAAAAGGAATCGGCGAACGACTCCTCCGAGTAGGAAAACATGTCTGTTCGATCATTCAGGTCAACAAAATCATGGTCCCGACCACGTCCATGGCATCAATCACCCGAACGCACAACAGAACCAAAGGACAACATGTCACATCAGTCATCGCCATTTCAAGACATGAGTAATATGCCGTCACCCCTGATGGGGTCAGCGAGGCTGACTAAAAGAACTGACGGAAGGAAAACAAAGAGATGGGACAGTATCTATCAAGTGGAAAAGGATTATCCTGTCACCCCGGGAGGAGGACCAAAAGTGGTGACAGAGATAGACTGTCACCGAATGAGAGAGAAACAGGTACATGACCGGATGGTCAGGGATTTCGCCAGTCTCAAACACGAGTGGGAGGGGGAGAGACAAACAGAGGCAGCAAATGAGTCCAAGAATCAAGACAGGACACCCATTTCAGATAGTACATTAACGTCTGGCATGCCTGATGGTGAACAGAAGAGCAGTGCTGCTCCCAACCTGACAAGACAAAGAGAAATAACCTTACAGGTGGGAGCTTGGAAGAAGACCAGAACATTGTCCACTCCCGAAGGAGATCAACCGTCAATAGAACAAGAGTCACCAAGGAAAGCAGACTGCCACTGCCGAGCTGAGCCAGTAGCAGTCACACAACATGAAAGAACCATGATAACTGCGGAACCGGATAATAAGCAGCCCACATGCAATGGGTTGCATTCTCAAAAGTGCACTCCCGTAGTCAAGGATGTCTTGGTTAAGACACCAGAAAGATTGATCAACGTCAGGACCACCACGGATTCGACACAACTGATGCTTGAAGAACAAGCTGTCCGCCAACCCGTGTGGTGGATTGAAGAATTGCGAACACTGTGGAAATTAAGTTCATTTTGTTAAGAAGGGGGGAGATGTCGGATTGTATGATGTAGTCTAGTGGTTGGGGTGGAGTTAAGAGGGAGGGACAGGAATGGGAGGAGCCAGGGACAGGAACCAGGACAGTTAGAGTAGGGACAGGGACTGGAGCAGATGTATAAATAAAGCTCTGTAATATAAAGCATAGGCTAAGCGTCTGTCCTTATTTGAATGTCACGACGTGACAACTAGCAACATGACGGCCTTCGGATAAAAGGTTATCAGTCTAGTCACCTAACAGGAAGTAGCTTCCAACCCGGAAGCACTGCACGGGTGCATTACATAGATGGGAACCAGAAAGACTCACAGTAAATACATCCCCCCGCCTGTTCTTCATTCAAGTAAGCTTTAGGACAAGCGGACGTGCCTGTGACAGGGACGTAGGTCATGGCCCCCCTTGTTTTTGATCAGCCGCTGATAGGGGTTGTTGTGGGACCCGGAGAGCAAGGAGTGGGTCCCTTAATTGAATTTGCTCTAGTACCCTATATAGACACTTAGGCAAGATGATGAGCCAGGCTCTAGCCACCCGCTTGTATCTTGTCTTAAGTCTTACGTATGTCAGAGGAGACTGTATGGCTAATTTTTTAATCATATATGCCACAGGTCTTCACACACTTTGCAACTTCCAGCTTAAATACGGTAGGGAAAGACAGTTATTTTTAGACGAGTCATGTTTTTACACGTGTGTGTGCACTTCATGACATTTTTAAAGAACATAAAGTTGGAAACACACTGGGGTGCATGCACTATTGTCTCTACTGCACCAGCGCTATTTTAAGCCATAAACACAAACGTGCAATAAGCGTCTGCTTCCTGGGCTTACTGTCCCTGTCTAGGATTTGGAGCTTAGCACACTTGTCTCTGCTCCACTTGCACATTTTTAAACAATAGGCATAGCGCACAAACTGCTGACGTTGCCAGCGCCCACTGTCAACGATCATGGACTGGTTTATGTCTTGTGCGTTCCTAAAAGCCACAGGTACATTGTAGGTATTGCTGTAGTTGCCTGAGCCCACTGTTACTGATCAGGTACTAGATTTTAGCTGTGACGGGATGGATTACAATGTGGCCTACTCTAAACTCTGTTAAATGAACTCATTCAGGCCTGCTTCCATTTTCTCATCTGAGGTCGCTTTCCCTATAGATACTTATTGCCTCTAACACGGATCAGCTCAACAAAGGCGGAGACTTGAGGCCTCTCACCTATTGGACTATTATTGCTTCTAACTAAAGAGGTTGGTTTGAATAAATACGCACAATTCATCCTGCTTCATAAACAGATGGGAATATTGTTTACTGATATCATCTCTTAATTGCCTAGGTTAATTCCTCTCACATCCAATGTCTCGACGTGGACTTTAATAAGATGCGGACCTATTTTTACTCCCCTGGTGAACTTACCGCTATTTGCTATCAGTAAGCGTACTCTTAAATACCTGTTGTCGCCCTTCTAATGTCCTCCAATTGAAATAAATCTTTTGGGATTTTAGCGGTATCTTCCCCAGCAAAATGAGAACACTTCCAGGAATCTAGAATACAGGCCTTCCGTCACTACTCACAGCATTGGTTTCTCTACTTTCTCTCTGAAGGACGCTCCTTCCTCACTATATTCACTTCACTTCACTACCCCACACCTTACCCTGTGTTATTCTCACAATCAGCACTATAAATATAAGTCACCATTTACCTGTAATTAATAATACTTGGTTATACGTTTGGATTTTAAATATATATATATATATATATATTTTGTATGTTATTACAGCCCTGATGAAGCACATGTCTGGGCAAAACGCGTTGGCTGTGAAAACCGAGTACATCTATAATAAAGACACCATGAGACCATATACAACAACGTGGAGTTCCTTTTTTCGCTTTCTGTACATACTTTATGATTTACCGTGTATATATATTGCCTCTCGTACCCTTTGAATAAATGTTTAATTTTGTGGTCAAGTGGCAGCTGACCATCTGAGGTGGACAATATCTTGTTGCCATTGTGACTATTCCTGGCAGTGCAAACCTCTATAACTAGGATGCCTTTTTCGAATATTAGCAATTTTATGAAAAAGTGCTGGTGCTTCAATTATAGTACCTTCATTCTCAAAAATGTTAGTGCTTTAGTATACATGAAATAAGTAAAAGGGTGCCTAAAAGGGATTTTGTTTCTATACGTGATTTAATAGTTATTTGTACAAAAATAGCTTTCTGTTCAACCCGAATTAGTAATGAAGTGATGATTAACCAAACAAACAAAACAAAAGACATTTCTTTTTCAGGCGGACAATTTTCTCGCAGACATCAAATTGGATTTCACGGTCGAACTTTTCTTCAAAGAGACATATATTTAAAAAAAAAAAAATATATATATATATATATATATATTAACACGTTACACCCGCGTCCTCTCACTCCCGGTTTAGGAAAGAACGACACAGGAGCCGTGGCCTCATTTGATGGTGCAGTTTTAATGTTGATACACCGTCCGACGCGTTTCGGAGTAAGCCTACTCCTTCATCACGGGCAAACTTTGTGAATCACAATTAGAGTAATAAAGTAAAAAAACAAGTCACGTGATAATAAACATAAACAAATTACTTTGCAAGTTATACAATTTTCAAATTGTGTTCGTACTCTTAATTTCAAATGACTGTACATTTCATTACTTAACCTTGGCAACTCCCCAAAATTTCAGAGTTGGATGCACCATTCATGAAGTTTATACAATATAAATGCAAGATATTGAGGTTTTGTCCACGGACTCACGTGCCAGTTAAATCACGGGTCCCTGTCTCTTCAAAACATGAAAGGCTAGTAAAGCAAATCAGTTAATGCCATCTGGCGCTTGTTGGTTACACACAATTCTTAATATAACCCAACTGTCAAGATAAATGTCAACTTAAATATATTTCAGTGCGGCATGTGGCGCGGGGTAGAATCGAACCCATACCCTCAAAAACGGGAAAAATTATATAAGCAATCGCTCGAACCTCCAGGCTACGCTGGTGAATACAAGACCGAGGCTGATTTATAAGCGATATCTGAACACTGTCAATGAAGCTAATAAAGCTACAATCATATATTGCCCAAGTGGGCTGTCAAATACAAGTTAAAAGAGACAAAAGGACAAAACAAGATTGGGCCCTAGTGGGCTAAATCAAAATTCGAGTCATGCCTGACAAACAATCTGGATTGTAGTTGGATCAGAAGATCAATCAAATGAAAAGGCAGTCTCTGTATAGAGCCCCAGTGGGCTGGTGCACTGTAGGAAGCCAAGGTTGAATTCTCATCTGTCAATGTTGAATGAGTACTTGCAACACCTAAGACAATGATAAATGCAAAGTCCCATTAAAATCCTCATAATAGAGGAAACTTTACTTATTTATGAAAACACACAAAATTTCTAAAACAAAAAGCAGAAGATGTTACGGCAAAAAACAGTATGAAAATAGTTCGACATTTAGTGTAGGTGTACTGACAGTTCCTCGTCCATGTTCAAACCCTGGGGCACCATGGTATTGAAACGTATAATGAACTTGGATTCTAGCTTTCTTAGTTCCAGAAGCCTATTGCCTCCTCTAGGATTATGGGCAACACAGTCAATAACGACAAATTTCAAGAGATTAGCATTACTTTTGTGGTGCTCTTGAAAATGCCGTGCCACAGGATAGGTTCTATCCTGTTTTCCTATGGCTCTTAAGTGTTCCAATACTCGCTTTTTGCTCTTGTGGATGGTACTGCCAATATAGTACTTGGAACAAGGACATTTCAAAGCATAGACGGCATATTCAGTGTTACAGTTCAAGTGTTTTTGTATAACCCATGGATTGTTGCTACTGTTGAATTTGATAATCTTGGCACTATTACTGAATTTACAGGCCTTACACTGATTACATGTGAAGAAACCTCTGACAGCATTGTCCTTCTTGGGGGTGGATATCATATTGCTACATAAGTGATCCCGCAGTGCCTTGGGTTTGCGAAATGTAAGTGATGGATGTTCTCCTATGTAGTCTTTAAGGTCATTGTCAGTCTTAAGGACTTCCCAAAATTTACCCAGACTTCTCTTGACTTCCCACGCATGGGTACTGAACGTGGTAATGAATCTCACTGTCTGTTCTAGTTTGGGTTCGACAGGTTTGGGAAACAGCAAGTCTTGTCGATTGAGTGTTTCCACTCTAGCAATAGCTTTGTCGACAACTTTGAGGCTGTAGCCTCGTGACACAAATCTTTCCTTCATGATAGTTTTCTCTTTTTCAAAACTGTCTAATGTACTACAATTTCTGCGGGCTCTGAGTAGCTCCCCAAACGGTATGCTGTCAATTAGGTTGCGGGGATGGCAACTGCCAGCATGCAGTAAGCTGTTGCCAGCTGTACTTTTCCTAAACAGCGAGCTTACAATGGCATTGTTGATCACCTCCAATTTAAGATCCAAAAACTCCATGGTCACTTTGCTGATCAGGTGTGTAAATTGGAGATTCAACTGGTTAGTGTTGAGGCTTTGCACAAATTCAGTTGCTTGTGCCTCAGTACCACTCCATACACAAAAAATGTCGTCAATATAACGTAACCAGAGGACGGCGTGGTCTTTAAAGAGTCTGATTTTCTGGACTACCTGCTCCTCCCACCAGCCCAGGTAAATACCTGCAAAGCTGGGGGCGAAGCAGGTCCCCATCGCCGTCCCCTGGGTTTGCCTAAAGATGGTGTTATCAAAAATGAAGAAATTATTACTCAAGCACATCTCAATCATCTTGAGTAACATCTCGGTATGTTGAAGAAAACATAATTGCCTGTTGCTAAAAGACTGTCTACAGGCATCTAGACCTAGCTGTTGCGGAATACTGGTGTAAAGACTGCATACATCTAGGCCTAGCATGAGATAGCTGGGGGACCATTCAATATCATTGATTTTTCTTAAAAAATCACTGGTGTCAAGAACAAATGAAGGAAGTGCTTGTACCAAAGGTTGTAGAAAATAATCTACGTATTTTGACGTGTTTTCCAAAGCACTTCCACAGGATGAAACTATAGGCCTGCCTGGAGGTTTTTCAGCATTTTTGTGCAGCTTAGGCAGCAAATACATAACAGGTAGTTTGGGATATTTACATGCCAAAAATGAAAATTCGTCAATACTCAATAGACCACAATCTTTCCATTCAGTAATTAGGTTAGCTACATCATGCATTGCTTGTTCATATTCACTTCTAGTGGCTGTGCAATATCTGTTGGTATCTGATAGTTGTAAATGACCCTCTTGCTTATACATTTCTATTGGCCAAATAACAACATTGCCCCCTTTGTCACTTTGTTTGATAACAAAATCGTGATTATTCTCTAATGACATCAGTGCTTTACGTTGTTGATTAGTTAAATTGTTTCTGATCACTTTTTTATTTGATTTAAGTCTTTTAAACTCATTGATCATGCCTTTTTCAAAACAATTTATTGCTTCGCAGTTAACTTGGGGTATGAAAACCGATTTAGGTTTAAATGGGGTGGGGACCCTCAAGTCAGTGTTTGTCAGGTCATCAATAGGGTCTTCATTTGGCCCACACACTTCAGCTAGTTCAAACACCGTGTGTAATGTCTCAATGTCGCCTATTTGTAGGCCTACATGTTCACTGGCTTGTTCCCCAATCCTTTTCTCTCCCTTGTGAGAGAACCACTTTTTAAGTTTCAATTTACGTATGTAGTGGAACAAGTCAATTCTTGATTCAGTGTAATTAAAATAGGAAGTCGGGCAAAAAGATAGTCCTAGCATTAATACCTACATGTTCACTGGCTTGTTCCCCAATCCTTTTCTCTCCCTTGTGAGAGAACCACTTTTTAAGTTTCAATTTACGTATGTAGTGGAACAAGTCAATTCTTGATTCAGTGTAATTAAAATAGGAATCCTGCTTTGTCATGCAGCCAGACCCTTCAGCGCAAGGATAAATCAGGAGCTGCAACCTCTCAAGATCAGTCAGGAAGACTGATTTGGGCCTACAACAGGCAACATGGCGCGCTTAGAAAGATCATCACCAAGCACTGGGATTTAATTAAATGTGACCCAATTATAGGTGATAAAATTCCATCTAAACCATCCATCACCTATAGGAAGGCATATTCTATGCAGGATGCCCTTGTAAAATCCAGCCCTGGGGTTGTAACACACAAAAACTGGTTGAATAAGAGCAAGGGCTTTAGGAAATGTTCTTCCTGCAAGGCCTGTCTGCATGGGCTTAATAAGTCAGAATATGTGGTCCCTTTTACTACCAGTGCACGCAAGATCAAAAAACAACTGACTTGCAAAAGTGAATTTGTGGTATATGTGCTTGAGTGTCCGTGTGCCCTCGGTATGTGGGGAGTACCAAGCTGCAGGTGCACAAGAGGATACTCCAGCACATAAGGGCCATCAACACCAGTGACCCGGCATACCCAGTAGCACGCCATTTCAAAGAGTGCCATAACAACGATAGTACTCTATTGAAATATTATGCAATAGACAGTGTAGGTCCATTAAGAAGAGGAGGCGACAGGGAGGGAGCACTGAGAAGATTAGAGACAAGGTATATATTAGAAATGGATAGTAGCGCCCCGGGGGGGTTAAATTCCACGGAAGATTTCTATACCTGTCTCTGATCAATAATCCCTTTCTTTAGGGACCCCCCTGTGCTAATGGGTTACCTAAAGTACAATCATTATACTGATTTCGGTTGTCTGGAGTTTTGTTGAGCATATGTGTCCTGTGAATCAATCGGGCTGTATAAGATTCCCTAAAAAACTCTAAGTCCCGATAGTGTCCAGTACTGCGACCAACCAAGTTGGGTAACATAGCCTAGGCTTAGGCTATGTGCTTGTATAATATACAGGATTGGTTAATCTATCTTTTTGAGAAACACAAAAAACAAACTGATTCACGTATCACTGTTCACTATCACTAGTGTTGTTGTAAAATCACATGCTTTTGGGTGAAGTATTTCAGTATATTCTACCATAGTACGTATGGGGAGGCTGCGATAATGTATTCGAAACAAAGATTATCTCCTCCCCACATGAATTTAATGACATAGACAGATCTCTTTCTCAGTGCAATATATTTATTTATTTATGGTTGCTATGTTTTAATGGGTCCGTAAATTGCATTTATGCGGTTACGTGCAGCATTAATCGATAGTTTTATCCAGTGTATATACCATGATATGCAGTCATTGTAAATATATTTATTATTGTTGATATACATTATATATATATTCTTTTTGTACTTGTATTCTTATACCGTTATTTGTACAAAATATTTACTGTTATTTATTGACAGCATAAATTATCTTGATGATATTATTAGCACCGTGTATTTTGCACATTGCTGCTAGTTCAATGGGGATTACCCCGAGATTCTTGACATTGTTGAACAAATCTGTTGTCTATGTCTATTGTTTAATACCTTTACATGTGACTATATTCAACCAATCACGTAACAAACTTAATGGCACTAGCACTTTAAATTCTGCCTTCCCTCTGCATGCGTCATGTGACCAAGGCCTCTGTGAAGGCCGAAACGTTATGCTGAGGTGCGCCTTCAACACGACTGAATAAATCACTGCTCACGTGCACTTGGGTCTCCTCTCTTCTTCTGCGCCGTTGGTATCCGTGAATTGGGCTCCTGGCGAGAGAAAGCTGAGATTGTATATATATATATATATATATATATATATATATATATATATATATATATATATATATATATATGAGCAAGGCGGAGGCTTCCGCCGAAACGCGTCTGTGCAGCATGTCGGATTAAAATCTTTTCTTGAGTCAAAGTCACGGAGTCAGTGCCTTCCTTTCATCAGAGGGAATCGGATTGGTAATCAATATATATATATATATACATATACAAAAATGAACACCGGAGAATACAATCAGAATCAACCAAACATAGTGCTAGAGGTGTAACACCTTAACCTACAGAGCAACTATGCGTACATCTATTCCATAAGATAAACAAGGAAAATGATCTGAAAAAAACAGTAAGCAATTCCTTAAAGCCAACAAATGTGTGAAGAAAAAGATATTGCAGTCGACATTTCGGTCTGTGTTTGGCGATAAGACTGTCAGACCATCTTCAGGACGTGAGGTTGAATATGGAACCAAAAAATATCCCTGTATATACAATATACATAAACATTTAGATACTGTCAACAGAGAAATTATTTCAATATTTAAAAAGAAAGAAAAGTAGCACCCGTGTCGAAAAAAGAGAAATCTGTGGCCATTTAGCATAAGAGGGCACATCAATATGACTTGAACCTTAATGCCAATCTACTGGTAAGAAAAAGGCCAAATCACCATAGGTTTCCGTCCTAACTTTTTCAGCCTATATACTTTACTGTATGAATTGCTCTATACTCTAAACCATCATAAGGTGCCGCTGTTATTTGCTCTGGGTACCTCAAGTTCTTGGACAACCTACAAACACTATTTAAACCCGCAACCAGAAGTATCGAGTAGATGTAATTGTATCTTGCTTTTTAAATCAGCCATTGTGAGAATAAGTTATAGATGAATACGTTTCAAATGGATGTTTTTCCTACTTATTTTCAATCTGTTTTTATTTCAATAGTCAATTTATTTAGGAAAAACTTAAGGGATCTACACAAATTACCCCTTGCTGCATTCAGAAGCTTGTCTACGTTTCAGAAATCTATAGCTTTCTGGCATCGTCCATGAGTTTGACACTGGTTTATTTTCCACCAGAAACTGGAAGTAGGTTGACAGCACAAGCATGGGCAAAAATATTCTACCTCTATGAAAAATGCTTGACATTTTTAGGGAATAAACATACTTTTATGCAAAACACTTATTTAATGTTTTCGCCAAAAGTCAAAATGTAGCTATATTTTGGCTATTTGCTTGGTCCCCTCTAGGGGAATCCACAAACACTTGATAACTTTAGAACCCCCAGCATGTTAGAAAAAAGGATACAAACGAGACCTGAATACATTATGTGGAAATAAAGGTATGGAGGCAGAGGCGCAAAGTTCACTCAATAGCCAGAAAAGGGCTCACCACCGGGGTGAAAAAGCCTCAGCAGTTAAGCGGTTAAAATGAATACATATAAAATGATAATAATTAATTATTTGTCAATCATGTTAATTTTAAAATAGATATTATTTGTATATAGTTAATTCTAAATAATGTTATTAAAGGCATATATCCTAATTTTTGTAAAATTGTTAATCTGTTAATTTTGTATTTTTTTATTTTTAAAAATTTGTTAAACACGTTCAATAATAGAAAAAATCTATTTCAGAGTTCTAAGGTGTACTCGGGGATTTGATTGCTAGTGTTGAATGGCCAAGTAATATGAACATTTTTAAAATTGTAATTCGGTTTCCTTAGTTGTTTACTGCATTACTTATTATACTTGGTTTTGTTAGTATTCGTCTAGGCTTGAAGAGCTGTTTTAATTTAAAATAGGACATCGTTTTTTTAGTTTGACAAGACTATATAACATTTATTTCAATGGTTTATTATAATTGTTATTCATTTAACTTGAATATAGGTTTTCAAAAGTTCTTATTTGAATTTATGGAATGCATTTCAATGGTTATGTGATAGTATTTGGAAAAGCTGTTATTTATTCTCTTTAATACTAAATAATAAATGATATAATATATGGTTTTTCAATGTAGGTTTTTCTTTAAAATATATTTATTAAATGTATTATTTAAAAAATGAAGGAAACTAGCAACATATATACATTTTGTAAATAATGTTTTATATTTAATTTTAGGTTTTTAATTTAAATATTTCATTTACGTTATTAGAGTACTTTAAGTGAAAATATTATTCATATATGTTTGTCGTTCGTTTTTTCAACTTCTGAATTTTAACCCTCAAATGTATGCATTTGTCCCTCATGTTTAGTACTGTGGAGCTAGAATAGTACATTCTAAATTCAACCCCTTCTAAACCCAACCAATGTATTCCAGTTCCCTAATATTTGTTGGGCTGGAGTTTAAACAGTAAATCTAATCAGCCCCTGTGGATGCACTTTCACCAATGTTTTTAGACTGAAGTTAGAATATTAAAAGTGGCCCCTCCAAGGTGTGCACTTTTGCCCACAGGCAGTAAGAATGGAGTTAGAATAGTAAATCTGACTTCCCAAGGTATGCATTTTCAATACTGTATTAAATATAAAACTGCATTTGTTGGACTGGAGTTAGAATTGCACATCTGATGCCCTCTCAATGTATGCACTTTTCTTAATGTTTGTTGGACTGGAGTTAAATGTAAATATGACTCGACAAAGTGTGCACCAATAACATTTGTTGGGATAAAGTTAGTATTTTAAATCAGCCCTCCACCTGGCCCACAAAATACCATTTACCATTGTGTGTTGAACTCAATTTAGAATAATTAATATTTCCCCCATGTATACACTTTTACCATTGTTTGTTAGATTGTGTTTGAATGGTAAATCTGACCTTCTGCAGTTTCCCCACTGTTAGACGGGAGTTATAATAATACATTTGATTACCCCCCATACCCAAATTTACATTTTTTCCAAACGTTTGCTGTAGAGTAGCAAATATGACCTCCTCTCCAACATACTTACTTCCCCGAATGTTTTTTTGGATTGGAGAAAATAGTAAGTTTCCTTTCCCTTTCAATGTATGCCCTTTCCACCAGTACCTGTTGTATTGCAGTTAGAAAGAGTAAATTTGAACTATACTGTCAGATTCCCTTTCAGAAAAATTTAGGGGTTACTTGGCCCAAACATGAGGATTCAGGCCTTTTGCTCCTGATGTCCAGGGGCTAAACCTGGTATGGATCCTGAGCAGCTGGGCCAAGTAATACTTTAGCCCTTGACTCTCAGTCGTAGGGTGAATCAAGCAGTCAATGCTTCTCGGGGTGGGGGATGGGTGAAAGGTGTGAGGCATACACAGGCGCAAGGATCAAATAACGAACATTTACCTCAATAAGCCTTGATGAGAAACTTTATGATTACTTTGGATTTTATTTTGGGTTGTTGACTGTGGCAGTGTTTGTGGGGAGGGGTGCAGAGGTAATGCTCCTTGGTCGACCTCTGCATTGGACATTGATTCTTTGCCCTTATTTCCATTCTCTATTAGTTCTGTTGTGTGATTTTGAATTGTGTTGTTGACCAGTGAGGTCTTTTGGTAGTGGTGCCTTTTCAATAATGTTGCTCTTTTTATTTCTTGTTGTTTGTTTTGTCTGGCTTTCCTCAAGCGTTTTCGCTCGCGTTTTGTTAAGGGGTTAGTTTGTTCTGGTTGCTCGTTTATTTGAGGCCCTAGGTTTTGGCTGCCTTGATTGGCCGGATCGTCAGTGCCAGTTGAGTAAGCTTGGGAGTAGTTTTTAAGAGTAGCTGTCTCGGTGTGTGCGTTGGTGACTGATGGTTTCTCCCGATGGATCCTCTGATTTTTTCTCACTTTTTGGAGAATCCCCGCCGATGATTGCGGAGGTAGCTTGGGTGTTTCCTCCCATTTGGGCCGCAGTTGTGTCCTTGCTAGTTGGAGTGTCCCTGCTGATGGCACTTGTCGGGGGATGGAGGACGTTTCCTGCACCTGGATCTTCACGCATTGTGTGGGGCTTATTCGTGTTTTTTCTAACCTCTGACAAAATGTCTGATAATATATTTGGCAGTGCTGCAAGATGAACCGTTGTTTCAAGGCACTGGCATTCATGGAACCTTGTGTGCGGGTCTTTCTGCACCCGTTCTATAGGGGAGTTAAACTCGTTAATTTTCCTGTCTATACCTGCTACATAGGAAGCCAGGAGTTGCAACAGTTCGACCTGTAGCTCTAGTTTTACTGAGTGTTGTAGTAGCGCTGTCGAAATGGTTTCCATGATGCTTATGAATGGAGGCCAAAATGGAGCCTGTTGTGGGGAGAAGAGGTCTGAATGGTTATTGCTGGTTTGGGGACTGTAGCAAGGTTTTGCCTCTGGTTTGTTCCGATCGGAATCTAGTAAGACCCTTTTCGGGCCTGTTCCCGGTGTTGGTGCTGGTTTGTATGCTAGGTTCTGGGACTCTGTTCCTTTTAGTGAAAATTCTGTATTTTGTGAAATGATAGGGTGAAGGAGATGGACTGCTCCTAATGATCCTTCTCGGGGTGGGGGATGGGTGAAAGGTGTGAGGCATACACAGGCGCAAGGATCAAATAACGAACATTTACCTCAATAAGCCGATTGTCTAGTCGAATTCTCAGTTTTATGATAACAGTAGTATTTAATATAAGCACACATAATATATACACAGGACACTAAATAATATCTACAGTCTCTTAAGGTTCCAGGCAGTTCCCCAAATCCCCCCTTTCGTTCTAATTAAATTGGCAATTCTCCTTCTATAATTAGCAGGCCACCTTCAGGTGTCGTCCATGCTAGTAACCACATAACAAAGTCTGATTCTGGCAGAAGCGTCACTTTCGCCATCACCACATGCTAAGTTTGTGAAAGTTACCAGAAGCACAAATGGAGAAACAGTCTTGCCTGACCCTGGGCAACCAGCAATATCAGGGGTGACCAGGGCACCTCTTGATGCTGGATGGTGCTGCATTTTGTGGTCTCTTCCAGATGATGTGTTGGTGCAATTGCTGTCTCCAGAAGGCTTGCATTGTTGTTGGAGATCACCTCTGTGCCTCCCTTGGTTTTTGCTAAGTGTTCCCACAAGTGGTGTTCTCTAGGACAGGTCCCTATTTGTTAGGATCCTCTTTGAATGATTTTCTAGGATGACAATCCTAATCTTCATGGCGGCCTCCTTATGGCACATGGGGGTTTCCAACTTACCACACAGCAAGGGTGGTCAGTGACTTACAACAAGAGGGTCGGAGAACCTTCACTATCCCAGCCGTCCCAAGAGGACTAGGCGTCTCGCATTTCTCCCACCAGGATCCACTCAACTGGCTTCTTGCTGGGCCTCTCTCCTTCAATCAATCAATCAGGGAATTGTAAGTGCGTTAATCATCCGTGAGGGTCTCAAGGCACTGGGGGGAGGTGGGAGGGGGGTCCGCAGATCTGTTTAGCCAAAGAGAAAGGTCTTGATGGTCTTCCTGAAGGTGTTCAGGGAGGGGGCGCGCCTGATGTCTGCCGGTAGGTCATTCCAGGTCTTGGCTGTTATGTGAGAGAAGGATCTTCTGCCTGCCCTGGCTCTGTGGATACGCGGGGTAGCGGCCAGAGCAAGGTTGGAAGATTGGAGGTTTATTTTGCTACATGGAAGTTGATTCTGTCGTTGAGGTATTTGGGTCTATTGTTGTGTAGGCAATTGTAGGCGTGAGTGAGGATTTTGAAAATGACTCTTTTCTCCATCGGGAGCCAGGGGAGACTTCGTTGGTGTTTGTGTTGAAGGATGCAGAGGACGAGTCTGTCAGCGGTGTTCCGTATTGTCTGGAGTTTGCGGAGTAGGGACTTGTTGGTGCCGGCGTAGAGTGCGTTTCCATAGTCCAGTCTGCTGGTGATGAGTGCATGGGTGACTGTCTTCCTTGACTCAGGGGGGATCCACTTGAAGGTCTTGCGAAGGATGCGGAAGGTGTTGAACAGTTGGAATTGACGGTGTTGACCTATTGGTTCATGTTGAGTGATAAGTCGAGTACGATGCCGAAGTTCTTGGTGTGGTCTGAGGGGGTAGGTGGGCATCCGAGGGTGGTCGGCCCCCAGGTGCTGGCCCAAGCAGAAGGGGTGGTACAGAGGATCAGGAATTCTTATTCTCGGCATTGAGATTCAGGTAGCTGTTGGTCATCCAGACCGCAATGTCTTGCATTCCTTTCTGGAAGTTGAGTTTGGCAGTGGTGGAGTCTTTGGTGAGGGAGAGGATGAGCTGTGTGTCGTCGGCGTAGGATACGATGTTGAGGCTGTGTTGTCGGACAATGGCTAAGAGGGGGGCCATGTAGATCTTGAGGAGGTTAGGGCTCAGGAATAAACCCTGTGGACTCCCCAGGTGACTTTCGTGGGGTCAGAGTGGAAGGGTGGGAGTCCGATCCATTGGCCTCTTCCAGTAAGGAATGATCGGATCCCGTGCAGGGCTGTTCCTTGTATGGCTGCCTGATGTAGTCTGGCGACTAGTGTGCAGTGGGCGATGGTGTCGAAGGCCGCTGATAGGTTGAGTAGGATGAGGGCTGCAGAATGGCCTTGTTCCAGGAGGGTGCAGATGTCATCTGTGGCGGTGAGTAGGGCGGTCTCTCCTTCAGGGTGCTCTCCTCCTAGTCAACGGTCAGTTGGGCTTGGCAGGAATGCAGAAGGTTGGTACTACAGGCAAGTGTTCCTGACTTCCCAGGTAATGGCCCTTCACTCAGCAGGGAGACTAGCTGACCTTGGTCCTCAATCCTGGTTGTAGCAGCTCGAATTCTTGATTATCTTCTTTTCACACTGATAAACAGCTTCTGGGGCTTATACTCTCACCTTTATAGCCCATCTCTAGACACAGTTGTCCCGAAGAAGATAGAGAACCATCCGAGATAACACCTCTAGAGACATCTACAAATATGCCCTCATAGGGCACTATGCCCAGATCAAAGAAGCCAGGGAAACAGTCCTCGTACTAAGACTAGAATCCTGCTCCAACCCCAGCAAGAACCTTTTAACATCTTCAGGTATCTCACTAATCCAACAGCAGCCCCCAAATGCATTACCCCCTCACAGGGCCTCTGTGATGACCTCTCTGACTTCTTACACAACAAAATACTCAAGACCTGCACCAAGCCACCTCAAAAGACATCATCATGCAGCCACCCACAACCGCCAACAGCACTCAACATCTAATGGACTGTAGCCCACTCACCACAGAAGACACTCCTGGAATTATGCAGGCCATCCATTCTGGATCTCCCACAGACCCCTACCCTCACCACATTTACAACCTGGAAAGAACACTAATCAGCGTCATCCTCACAAATTTCATCAACCCTTACACCATTAGCAGAGCCTTCCCTGATAGCTGGAAACATGCAGAAGTCACTGATCTCTTGAAGAAGCCCTCAGCTAACCTGAAAGACTCAGCAACTACAGACCTGTCTCACTTCTTCCTTTGCCATGCAAAGTTCAGAAGAAAGAGATCTATAGACAATTTTCCATCCATCTAGAACAGGGCCACCTCCCGGATTCCACCCAGTCAGGGTTCTGCAGCAACCAAAGATGGAAACGCCCTCCTGGCAACAACAGACAACATCTGGTCCATAATGGACAGAGGTGGAACCAGCTCTCTCATCCTGCTCAATCTCTCGGTGGCCTTCAACACCGTCTCCTATGGCGCCCTCATCACCAGACTCCAAAACTCAGGAATTCAGAGGCCCGATCTGAGATTGATCGCCTCTTTCCAGACTCAATGATTTTTACTCCCCCGTACACCTCCAAACCCAAGAAGCTCATCTACAGAGTCCCCAAGGATTCCTCCCTCAGCCCAACACTGTTTAATGTGTACATGAATGAATGAATGAGGTAGCATTTATAAAGCGCCAGGTTACCCGAGGGCATCCCAGCGCTGACATGGCACGCCTCTCCTGCAATATAGGGGCCTAATGCATCAACATTGTCTCTTACCCTGATGACAGGCAGTGTATCCTCTCCCTCACCGATACCAACAGCACCACCAGGACTAATTTCACCACTTGCATGACCAATTTGGCCAACTGGATGAGAAGGAACTACCTTAAACTCAACATGAACAAAATGGAGATCCTGATCTCTGGAAACAAGAGTGCTTGATGGGACTCCTCCTGATGACCATCTGACCTATGTCCAAGGCCCACCTACATAGACCAAGTCAGAAACTTTGGCCTCTTCCTAGACAACAAACTCACAATGAACAAACAGGTTAATTATTTGACTGCATCCAGCTGCCTCATTCTCGGATTACTTCACAAGATCTTCAAATGGCTCCCCACACACACAAGACGCATTGTAACTCAGGCCCTCATAACCAGCCGACTTCAATGTGGCAATGTGCTCTGTCAGCATCTCCAACCAGCTCAGGCAATACTTTGGAACATCCAAAACACCGCCACCGGACTAATCCTAGATGTCTCCAGAACCACTCACATCACTCTCTACCTCACTGAGCTACACTGGCTACCCATCAAAAGATGTTGCCAATTCAAGCTGATCTTCTACGTTGTGTTAGGGCATGTATACTCGCACAGGTAATAAGTTGCGCCATGCAAAATAACATAACATAACAGATGGTATTTAGTGTCTTGTCCTTTGAAATGTGTTCTGCAGATGTTGGCTCCTTTGAAGTGCTCTTGCCGCTGCCTTTGTGAGAGGGACAGTATGCCCCAGCAAGAGCATCCGCAACTCCAACGAGCCACAACACAGGCCAGAGAAGTAATGGGGGATTACACCTGGCTGCCAGCCTACATGTAATTATGCCTCGAAAAAGTTCAAAGTCCTAAACCCGCCCCTCTATTATGATCCTGGAGTCCTACAGTGCTAACCTTAAGAGACCCACCACCTCGCCTGACAATGAGCCCAGGCCCCACTGACCAGTAACTCTCCCAGAATCAAAGTGACCATTGATGTGCAGAGGATGATCTACTTCCCTTTCTTCGAAGGTGTGTCCTGAAGCCAGCCCTCAGTAATGTCAGCAAATCCACACCTCCTGCTTGGGGTTGCACTCCTCACCCCTGACTAGCCTTCGCCGGGCTTCTAAAATGAATACCACATGCCTCCATCTTATGACCCAAGCTCAGTCACACATACAACAGAGCACACATCCCCAAGAAGCATGTGCTGTTGGAGCTGCACACAGACATCATATAGGCCAAGGGTGAGTTAAATACACAGTTACACAATTATACTTGAGTGACTGGTAGGCACCACTCCAGTGACACAGGTAAAATGGCCTGTTCGCATGACTGATAACTACAAACACAAAATGAGTACGCTGCTTCCACCATGCTCATGTAAGTCAACTCCCTTTACTAGTCCTCTAGCGTTATGTGAGTATCATTTGGTCTGATCCTCCCTGTATAACAAGACCTTATTACAATGAGACAGACCCAAGTTGTGGCATAGATGCATGATCCATGTTTACTTATGACCAAATGTCAGTAACAGGGGTCCAGATATCCATGCAGCTGGGGCATTCATGGTAGGGGTGCATGTATAGACCATGTAGGGAACCTTTCTATCCCAACACCCCCCCAATGCTTGTATGTTCCCTAATTTTGTAAATAGGAGTTACAATAGTGTACACATTTTTTTATTTGGACTAGATTTATATTATGAAGTGTTGCTTCATTCTGTTTTTATATGTGATGTTTAATGTTTTATGTATTGTTTTATTTATTGATTAACAATCATATACATTTATATTGTTGATTTTGTTGTATAAATTATTTTTATTTCTTTATTTTGCAAATTTGTATTTGCATATATTGTAATTAATACATTGAGGCAAAATATTTCTTTGACTTTTATTTTTAAAGTTATATGTATTTTTATGAATAATAATTTTCAAAAACTGTTTTTATATTTATGTCTATGCTATTTTATGATAATATATATTTTAAATTGCACTACTTTAAATAATGTATTTTGATTTTAAATGTAAGTAATGGTATTTACAAATAGACTTATGAACTTTCCAATATAATATCGATATGTAGGAACATAATATTTATGTAGTTAATATTTTTGTACTTTACAATATATGTATACAAAGTTCACATTTGGTTGTCTATAATTTGATGTCGATATTTTAGCACAACTATATTCACATAGCCTATATTTTGCACCACAGCAGAATCACACTTATTTCACCACACTAGGTAAAATCTAGGGGACATATTAGCAACAAATAGCGATAATTATCGCTAAATGTGCTTAGACCTTTTTTTTTATTGCCGGATATTATCACAGAGATAACGTGCTATTAGCAACGTTTATCCCCAAAGCGATAAAATATCCGGCAATAGCGGCTCAATGCGTGAATATCGCAGGCAATCAAGTGATATTCAGGCATCATCGCTAATGGGGACTTAACCTGAATATCCAGCTCCCATTGGATATACAGGTTAAGAAGTGGTCTGAGCAGGCTTTAGGTTTTGGCGATAATCGCGCTTAGCGCGAGTTTTTTATTGCTTCGTCTGCCTTGCTAGTAAGCGATAGCTGTGTTAGCGACTGCTTTCAGTCGCTAACAGGTTGGGTACGCCCACTTTGCATGTCATTAGCAATAAATATCGCTGACATGCAAAGCGGGCACCAAATCTGTCGTGATCGCCTACAAGCTGTCGCTAACTGCTGTTAGGGACAGCTTGCTAATAGGGCAGTAAAAATATCTCCACTTTCGCGGGAAAAAATCCAGCTAAAGCGGCGATATCACCCTTGCTAATATGCCCCTAGATTCCTTGGAAAAATAGAGGTTGGGGAAATAGGAGAATGGAGACACCTTATCATGGAAGATGTCAATAGCTGCATTGTTGGGAACTCAGGAGACAAGGAGCCACCCAAGTATCTTAAGCTGTTTTAGTTTTATCACTTTACGAGGGGAGTACAAATTCACAACGTGCACCTAAATACAATGCATTTTTACTTTTGTCGCTTTTACAAGCAGAATAAAAATTCACAGCATGCATCGAATTACAATGCATCGACGAATGCAAAACCAATGCATAGAAACTGAGACCCATATTTATCAATATTTCACGCAACACAATGCAGCAAGCTACCTTGCTGCGCTGTGTGAGAGAGAGAGGGCAGGAATGTTCTGTATCTAGCATTAAACAGTGCATTCCTGCTCTCTGCTTGTGTTGGAGCACAAAGGGCTGCCTGGTTCCAGTGCAGGCACCCTGGCACCATGATGCAAGTATGTCTGTGTTGTAGTCAGGATTGTTTTTGTCTAAGAAGGGGCAACTTCCTGCACATAAAGAAAATCCTCAGAGTCATTTTTCACTTTCAAAGTGTGCTGCAGAATGTTAGCAAGCTTAGAAAGAGGAAACAACGGGAAGAAAGAAATATATTTGTCCTTGCTGTGCCTCTGGTCGGGAGGTGTACAATTCTGATGCTTTACCGGGGCTGCCACTGTTGGTGAAATCTGGGAATACGCAGATATGTGGGACCACCCACTCTCCACCCATGGAACGCCCCCCTGTCAAGGTGGCTTTGCGTAACTTGATAAATCTGATTTATGTTTTGTGTCACCCTTGCATCCTATTGTGTAGTGCAAGGGGGAACACAAACCTGTATGTATCTATGCGAAAGCCTTCGCCACTGCAATCCCTCAGCACAACAGACGAAAGCAGATCCAAAAGTCGGTGCAAAGTTTACGTTTATTGGATACCCTTCATGTCCGCCATGACGCGTTTCGGCCTTCAGGAGGCCTTGATCACATGACGCTTGTGGAGGAAAAGTGCAGAATTAAAGTGCTAAGTATATTTGTAATTAGCAGGCAGCACATAATCAATAGAGGAAACGTTTGTAAGTATTAGGCAAGTGCCTAAGTTCAAAAGATGCTAGCACTGGTAACAAAAGATAATTGCTATACATAATAAACATTGCATCATAAATATTAAGTACGTTTGAAAATTGTAACAATATATCAGGAAATTTTAAAGAAATCCTTCAAATCCCTAAAAACCACAATTTTGCTTAAAACATGAAAGTTATGATAAAACCCCAGTGTACAATACTTCATTATAATAGCAAAGAAGTACATTCGACCAATAATTATTACACTTGAATAGGCTAAAAACTTCTGGATAAAAAAAAAATATATATATATAAATATATATACATATACATATATATGGGCCTAATACTGCATCCCTTCACAAATTTTTAAATATTGAAATTATTCCATTCTTCAAAATGTAAGTCGTTTATTTGCGAGAGAAGGAACTGGATGCTGCGACTAGAAGAAAGATTTAGTATGTATTGTTTCAGAAGGGCCTCATTATTGCCAATAGGAGTAGCCTTGGAGGCAGAGAAAAGTGAATAGAGGGCATTAAGTTACAAGGTTATAAACAGCAGGCATAGAGAGAAAGTTGTTTCAGAGAAGTCAAATGTAAGGGGCACAAGTGAGCAGCTGTCTCCATCTCAGTGGACTCCACTCTGTTCTTTCTGCCTAAAGCTGGTCTATTCAGAAGAGCAAGGAAAGTGCAGGTACAAGTGATTAAGGCATATGACGGAAAATGTATCTTGACATCCAATGAAACACAGTGTTGAGTATCCAATCCATGGTGCTCAGAGGAAGAATATCTCTCGTTGAAAAAGGACTGTAGCATCAGCTACACCAGCAGCACAATGGTTTAGGAGTGCAAGTGGGGTCACAACAAGGTTCCAGCCGCGGGTCAGTTCCATTTGCAGTCTGGCTCTCCCCAAATGTCATTTCTTTGTCAAAGTTGTCCTTTTCCTGTTTAATGCTCTCCAGGATCTGCTGGAGGTCAGGAGTTATTCCCATGGCCAACAAGTTATAGTTCTCAGCTGGATCTGACTCTAAGTCAAAGAAAAGTGGGGGGTCATGAGGAGTCAGCGTGGCTGTAGCACAGCAATCTTCATCGGGGGTGGTTTCACTAAAGACTGAACCTGGATCAATGCAAAACATAAATAATTAACTGATATCCTAGGATATTTCATGACCCATTCTATCCTGCTAAGCATGAACTAACATTCTTTTGAACCAGCAGTAAATAAAGACACACCATTTAATCTCACTTTCAAATGTTCCTTTCCTCACAGATAATGGAAGAATGTGATGTTTTTCAATGAAGTGACACCGATGTCTGTTACAGCAATGTTATTTTATTTCTATGTAATTGTCCTTTAGGGTGACAATCAGTGGCACTGAACCTAGTGGCGAGGGAGGATTTAGAGCACCTAAACAGTACAGTTTGCTTCTAGTCCTTTATTACAATGTTTACATGACCTGGGTTCTGTATTATAACTAGATTGTCAGACATATAGTGCTTACCAATTCTGCGCACTGCCACATTGCTACAAAAATGAAACAAGTTAGCACATCCATTCCAACATTTATTTAGGATGAATTAATTTAAGAACTGTATTAAATCATATGTTTAACAAGAGCACAGTCACATCCCTTGTATCAGAAGACAACAAGATCCCAGAACTAACGTAAATACATAATTTCTCACTAGCACAACCCCACCTATAAGAAATACCACATATAATGTTACCACAATAAAGTACTATACATTAATCAAACCTCACTTAAAGGGCCATGAAGGCTCCATGTGGTGGTAAGCAATTTATTTAAATGATCCCTAGGGATATCAGAGCGCTTTAAAATTGTAGGGAAAGGAAGGTAACAATTGCAGTGCAGTTATCAAATAGAAATACCAAAAAACACACACACAATTCAAATAGGAATACCAAACAAAACAGTTACAGATAAAAGGGGTCAGCAAAGAATAAGATAATAAACTGGAACATGGCGAGCTAGGAGGGGAGAAGATGATTCGTAGAAACAAGAATAGCACCCATCACAGGGCTTGACGGTGTAAGTCCAATGCAATGGTGCAGACGATCCAAAATTTACGGTAAGAACTTGTTCATAAGGAATCTTTTTATTCCAGTTTGAAAGCAACCTTTGAGGAGATTCTCCATATTTCCGGTGGGAGAGAGTTTGAGATCTTCGGAGCAGAGCAACAGAAGGCACGGTGACAGGTTCTCTTTTTGCGAAAGATCTGTGTTTTCAGGAGGAGAGAGTTCACACTCCTGGAAGGTCTACTCTTTCTGGATATTTCTAGCTTTTGCGCTAGATAACTGGGGGTTTGAAATGGAGGGCTTTGTGAGACAGGCAGGCTTTCTTTAGCTGTATTCTTGCTTCGTAGGGCAACCAATTTAGGGGTAATAAGACTTGGGAAATGTGCGCATTTATTTTGGTACCCGTAACCATTCTGGCCGCCGCATTCAATGAGGCCCTTAGTGGGGCCAATGTATATTTGGGGAGGCCACAGAGAGTAGCACCGCCATAGTCTAGCCTTGGCAAAACAAGCGCTCGGACCACTTGCTTGTTGTCAGCTTGTGGGAGGAAAGGTTTGAGATTCCTGAGTATCCTCATCAGATGGTTATCTCCCTTGCACGCATTGCTAATATGATTCTTCGTGTTCAGATACTGGTCCAGGATGATTCCGAGCGATTTTGCTGAGTCAATAATGAGGGGGTAGCAGTTGAAGACAGTGAGGTGTTTCATCCAGAGGTCTAACTTGGGGATGTGATTTGGAGGAGAAATGAGAAGGAATTCTGTTTTAGAGGTGTTGAGAAGGAGGTGGTTCTCGGTTAACCAGTTTTGAGTATTCATTAGGGTAGTGTTGAGTGAGATGAAGTTATCCGGGGTGGAGATTTTCAGATAGAGTTGAATGTCATCCGCATAAAAAAGAATGTCAGCGGAATTTAGTGCTTTAGCTAATGGTTCCAGGAACAAGTTGAAAAGTACGGGGATAGGGAGGACCCTTGGGGGACCCCCATGGATACTGTTGATGGCTGGGAGAGAGAGTGGTTCGCCTTAACTTTTTAAACTTTTTGGGATCTGTGGTAGAGGAAGGAAGAGAACCATTGCAACACCAGACCAGAAAGGTCTATCCTGTGCTCCAAAATTAATAGGAAGTTGTCATGATTAACAGTGTCAAACACAGATGAAAGGTCAAGGAGGATAAGGAGGCAAGATTAATTTTGGTCAAGCATTTTTAAAATGTCATCCATACCATTCGTGAGAGCCGATTCGCTGCTGTGCCCACTCCGAAAGCCAGATTGATGTTGGTCCAGGAGATGGACATTTTCGATGTGGGCACAGAGTTGAGATTTGATGCATTTTTCTAGGAGTTTGGCTAGAGTGGGGATTATACAGATAGGGTGGAAGTTGTTAAGGTCAGCGCTATCTGCTGTAGTTTTTTAAATATAGGTGTAACCTGAGTTGCTTTTAGGCATTCCGGGATCATGCTCTGTGACAGAGATGCGTTAACAATCTTTGTCCAGATGGGAGTGACGGCATTCTTGATTTCTTTGAAGATGGAATGGGGCACCGGGTCGCTGAAGTGATTAGATGGGTTGATACTCTGAAGAACCTTATTTATGTCTCTATCACTGAGGGGAGTAAAGGAGACCCAAGTGGCATTGTTCTTGGTACTCAGGCAAGTCGGATCGCTCTTGTCTAATAGGGCTGAACGGGGCGTGGACCCATTGGATGGTAGTAAAGCTTTCCTGGAATCAAGATCAATATTGATGAGTCATGATATCTCAGTAAAGAAGGCAGCCAGCTCATAGCATGTAGGTGGGCTGACTCCAGAGTCAGAGCGGTTTGGTGCTTCCACCGATTGTTGTTTAACCAGCTCGAAAAGTTTCTTGGGGCGATTAGCGGCTTGATTAAGCTGGGATCTGAAGTAGTCGGCCTTATTGCTCTTGATTTGTTCATTGTAGGAGCTCCTTACCGATCTAAGGATTTTCAGCTGGTCTGAGGATTGTTTGGATCTCCAGGATTGTTCGATTGCCCTAGGGTTGTGGTATTCCGAGTTTAAGTTGCCGTTAAATCATGGTTTGGATATTTTTGTTGAGGCATTTTTTTGTTGGAGTGGAGCAATGGAATCCATGATGCTAGAGATAGTAGGGTTGTAAAAGTCAGTGAGGGCATGAACCTCAAACATGTCAACTTGGGGAGAGAAGGCAGATTTACAGTGGGTCGCTAAATCGGTTGTATTGATATCTGAGGTCCCTTTTCCAAATCTTTGATTTCGTTGGTTGAGCCTTTCTCAGAGACACCTCTATGTTAATATAAAATAAGATGCTGTGATGGTCTGACCAATCGCAAGGGGTAATGGTATCCATTGCAATGGTGTGACCTTTGGTGATGATGAGGTCCAGGATTTCTCCTTTATAATGAGTTGGCCGGTCACAGTGTTGAATCGACTCGTGGTCACTTAAGAAGGATTTGAGACATATAACAGCTTGGTCATTAGGGTTAGACCTGTGAAGGTTGAAATCAGTGAGGAAGATATGGGACTTAACGGAATCGACATTGCCAGAGATGATTTCCATTAATTGAGGATGATGATGTCTATCTCATTGTGTTGGATGAGGTCGTAGATATCAGAGGCATGTTTGCTAGCTAACCTGCAGTTGAGTAGTACGCATTTAAGTTGTACCGGTGTATGGGGGAGGAGTCTGCAAGATGTTCACTCTCATGAGGTTGTCATTGTTTATGACTCTAAGGTTATGAGTGGGTTCTCTGTTCGGGTTAGAGTGAATTGCCTGAATTCGTCCTGGAGGAATCTTCTTGGTGTCGGGGATAATTGAGTAAGAGGTGAGTAAGTCATCAACATCGTTAGACGCGAGACAGGGCTTCAGTCTTCTGGAGTGGGAGGGAGCGATAGGTAGGGGTATGGTTTTAGAGATAGTGAGAGGGAGAGCTGGTCAAGTCGAGCTCTAACGCTAGTGGGAGCTCTGGGCAGATTCGCAAGAGAGAGGAGTGAACTGAACAAAGGGAGATGATTAAATGAGAGGGCTTTCAAATCATGAAGTTCGACTGTGAGAAGGTGTAGCTGGAGAGATATTTGGTTCAGGCGCGCCACCAGGTTTGAGTGCTAGGCGAGGGGTAGAGGTTGTGTGGGGGGGGTCTGACGGAGAGGAGGGGGCTCAATGTGTGCCAGAGGGGTCTAATCTGGTATTGAGAGGTTCCAGAAGGGGGAGTTGGTCATTGAGGACTTGCTGTGTTCCAGGATGCATTGATAGAGAGGTTGGTAAAAGTGAGAGGGTGGGAGGGTCATTGAGCTGTGAATCAGGGACAGTCAAGTAAGGGTAGAGTGGGATTGGCTGATCATGGTCTGTGGAGGGCAATTGCCAAGACTCTGGTCTATCCTGTGGCGTAGAAAGAGGGTTGCATGAAGGGGGATCTTTCGTTGAATCCAAAGGCCATAGTGTGTGAGGGAACCTCACAGCTCGAGACTCGCCCAGATGTGGGTCCCGTGCTCACTAAGCCCCTGGAGTCAAGCTATCCTGGCTGAAGACGGCTGATAGCCAGAAACCGGCCCTAGAATGCTTGATTTCGGTACAGGGAAGACATTGCTTGGCGGTTCGGGCTGGACTGTTCCCTTGGGGCACGGGGCCAGGACTGATTTGCATATGGCCATATCTGAACTGGGGTGGCTTGGTGAGCAAAATAACGATGGATTAAACCCAGATCTGTGACTGGGGGTGAATGTGTTGCCAATGTGCAACATTCCGTCCATCATCTTGTGTGTTTTGCTGTTCACCCTATGTGGAAAGGGTATGCCCAGACGTGGGTCCCGTGCTCACTATGCCACTGGAGTCAAGCTATCCTGGCTGAAGACGGCTGATAGCCAGAAACCGGTCCTAGGATGCTTGATTCCGGTCCAGGGAAGACATGGCTTCGCAGTTCGGTCTGGACTGTTCCCATGGGGCACGGGGCCAGGAATGAGTTGCGTATGGCCATGTCTGAACTGGGGTGGCTTGATGAGCAAAATAACGATGGATTAAACCCAGATCAGTGACTGGGGGTGAATGAATTGCCATTGTGCAACATTCCGTCCATCATCTTGTGTGTTTTGCTGTTCACCGTATGTGGGAAGGGTATGCCAAGACGTGGGTCCCGTGCTCACTATCCCACTGGAGTCAAGCTATCCTAGCTGAAGACCTCTGATATCCAGAAACCAGTCCTAGGATGCTTGATTCCGGTCCAGGGAAGACATGGCTTTGCAGTTCGGGCTGGACTGTTCCCATGGGGCACGGGGCCAGGACTGATTTGCATATGGCCATGTCTGAACTGAGGTGGCTTGGTGAGCAAAATAACGATGGATTAAACCCATATCTGTGACTGGGGGTGAATGTGTTGCCATTGTGCAACATTCCGTCCATCATCTTGTGTGTTTTGCTGTTCACCCTATGTGGGAAGGGTATGTCCAGACGTGGGTCCCGTGCTCACTACGCCACTGGAGTCAAGCTATCCTGGCTAAAGACGGCTGATAGCCAGAAACCAGTCCTAGGATGCTTGATTCCGGTCCAGGGAAGACATGGCTTGGCAGTTCGGGCTGGACTGTTCCCATGAGGCACAGGGTCAAGGCTGATTTGCATATGGCCATGTCTGAACTGGGGTGGTGTGGAGTGCAAAAAAACGATGGATTTAGGCTCAGATCTCTGTACTGGGGTGAATGTATGATATTGTTCTGCATTCTGTCCATCAATTGTTGTTTTGCATTTGTCATCCCGAGTGGGATGGGTATGCTCAGACGTGAGTCCCATGCTCTCCACACCACTGGAGTCAAGCTATCCTGGCTGAAGACGGCTGATAGCCAGAAACCGGTCCTAGGATGCTTGATTCCTGTCCAGGAAAGACATGGCTTGGCAGTTCGGGCTGGACTGTTCCCATGAGGCATAGGGTCAAGGCTGATTTGCATATGGCCATGTCTGAACTGGGGTGGTGTGGAGTGCAAAAAAACGATGGATTTAGGCTCAGATCTCTGTACTGGGGTGAATGTATGACATTGTTCTGCATTCTGTCCATCAATTGTTGTTTTGCGTGATAAAGACGAGCCAGTCATCACGCACATCACTCCCGCCCCAAAGGGGATGGAGACCAACATTCTCACCCTATCCAGAAAGGCTGCTACTGAGCGGTATGTAGCATGGATACCACCAGCAAAGGTTACACCACCATGACCTCCAGCTGCCATATTTTCAAAGGCCCGGCAGGTACCTACTACATCCAGCTCAACCATCTCAGTAGGTAGTAGTAGTAAAAGTCACAGTGTAGCTGCACAGAGTCACATTCCAAGCACATCCTCCAGTTCATCTGGTATTGAAAGTGGCACATCCAGCAGTGCCAGAATGTTCTCCTCCCCAGTTTGGGACTTCTTTTCTGTTAGCATCAATGAGGAGAACGTTGGTATATGTTCAATTTGTCACACAGGTGTTCGGCGCGGTAAGCTTGGTACAAACCATGGTACCGGAGGCCAAGCAAGTCATGTCAGAATACATCACACTATCATGTGGGAGAATCACCTACTTCACTTAAAACAAAGTAAAAAATCTCAACCCATTGAAGTGGGGCATGAAGAACCAGGGGACGATATTATTGCGGTGGAAGGTGAAGAGGGAGGCATTTCTAGCCCTGTCCCCAGTAGTGTGGTGGTACCACCCACATCCTCCTCAGTAACATCTGAGTGGCACCGCAGTAAGAGCCATACTCCGAGTCAGCCTGAAACACCAAGGCGACCGAGTACTACAATGAGACAAACTGCGTCGGTGAGCCTAAGTGGGTTAATGAAAATAACAGCACCACAAAGGAAAGTAATCCAGCATACCATTGAGAGCATGCTTAGGTTGGAGGGGCAGTTCCAGCGCAACCACCCAACGGCACGGTTGTACAATGCGAAACTGGCTAAAATGTTATACCTTCTCCCTTTTTCATTTGTGGAAGGGGTGGGTTTCCTTGAATTTGTGTCGGCCATCTGTCCTAAATGGAAGGTTCCCAGCCGGTCCTATTTAGCAAGAATTGCTGTTCGGGCACTACATCGTGAAGTGCTGGAATTGGTTGGACAAGTTTTGCAGCAGAGTGTTGTTCACAATATCCACCTGACAACAGACATATGGACCAGTTGCCTAGCCACAAATTACAAGTGCATCACTGCACACTGGGTCTCTTTTGTGGGGGTTAGAGATAAGCTATCTGAACGAGGTACTGTTGACACAGCTGAGATTTTTAAAGCTACTCGGAAACATGCAACTGTAGCCATGTTCGCCTTGGAGAAATCTCATACTGCTGTAAACATTTTGGAAGAGTTCCGCAGCAAGGTTTTTGAATGGCTGCGCCCAAGAGGGCTTAGTATTGGTTTTGTTGCCACATATAATGGCAGTAATGTACTAACGGCCATGGATCTTGGTTCCTATTTCAGGGTTCCCTGTTTGGCGCACTGCATAAACATTATAGTTCAAGACTTTCTGAAAAAAGAACTTATAGTCAGCAACTCACTGACCATCTGCCGAAGAATATGCACTCATTTCAGCCATTCTTTTAAAGCTATGAAGCAGCTGAGGATCATTCAACGTGATTATAACATGCCAGTCAAAGCACTCATCCAGGAGGTGGCAACACGTTGGAACTCAATGTATTACATGCTTGATCGTCTGTTTGAGCAGTACAGGCCACTCAATGAATATGTCATGCAAAGACTGGATGCTACTGTGAAAGGCATGACCATTCAGATGGACCAATGGTGCCTAGTTAAATGCCTGACTGAGATGCTTTGTCCTTTTGAGGTCTTCGCACGTGAAGTCAGCAAGGAGGACTGTACAATGGGCCAAGCTATCCCATTATTGCAAATGCTAGAGCATCAGCTGAAGAAGGTGTCTGAATCATACAAAGGTGTAGAGGAAAAAAAAGAAGCCTATGACTTGGTGGAGAGCTTAGCCCGCAGCTTAGCTGAAAAATACAAGGGTGCACAAAAATATTTTGTCACAAGAACATTACATTTCTGCCACAATTCTGGATCCACGGGCAAAATTGGGACTGAAGACATTCATTCCTTTTTCAGAGATGGATGTTGCCCGCTTCAAAACTTGGATAGCTGAGGCGGCGAAGTAAGTTAGAAAATGAACGGCTGCTAATTTAAAGCCCGCTAGATCAACCCACAAGAAGTACTGCAGCAGGGCATGCAGCATCAAGTGCAACTGCGGAGGCTGAGGGCAGTGCGTTTGGCTCACAACACTCACCATAACTATCGACAACAGCAACAATAACTGGATCATTAGGCCCAGTAGAATCGTTACACGATTGGTATTTACAGTTGGGCATTAATCAGCACAGTGCTGATGCACAGAGAAAAGAGCCCGAAAGGTTAGCAGCAGCACCCCTGAACATTAAGCGGATGGTCCAGGCCTATCTGGACAACCCAACAGAGGTGTACATTGATCAAAATCCATTGCAGTATTGGTATAGGAAAAGGGATGAATGGCCACTGCTCAGCAGGCTGGCGATAAGCTATCTGGCTTCCCTGTCGCAAGAGCCTCTTCCGAATGTGTTTTCAGTGCTGCTGGTTCCATTGTAACAATGAGAAGGACCAGTCTCTCGCCCAAAAACGTGGAGCGGTTAACAATGATCAAAATGAATCAGCACTTCATACCACCGAATTACACAATACATGAAGCAAGGGAGGAAGATGAGGACAGCGGCTCAGGTGACGGAAGAAGTGTGTCACATGATTACCTGCCACTGGCTGAACCCCCAGAGTTTGAGGACGAGCTCTACTTCCTGACAATTAGGCTTGCACTTACTGTCTTCCTCCCTTATTTTCCTTTATTTGTGTGTCTGTCATTCGGGTTACAAACTTTGAATCACAACAAATCTATTACCACTGTCTTCTACTCTTCTTATTTTAATATACACGTTTCAGGTGTCTGCATTTCACAGTACAGTCCTCCGAATCCAGCTCCTCCGCTCCATCATACTATTCCCTCAATCCATTGCCCTCATGGTGATTGGATGATGGAAAATACTCAGTAAAAATAAAAACTTTCCTAGTCCCGCCAAAAGAAGTGGAACATGATGACTACTATAGCTATCCTCCTTTCAGACCAGAGAGAGACTGCCCATTAACTAAAATGAGATAGAACAGGTAATGATGCCATGTATTGGACGCAGAGTCGCAGACTGAGTGATTTTGTTGTTGTTTGTTGTGCGTGTAGTATTGTCATTGTGCACTAATCATCTTTCTGCAGTACACACTAAACGTAACTCAAGGCAATTTTTTCCCCTTCTTGCAAATATATATATATATTTTTTAATTTTTTGAAAACCTTTATTGTGCATGAATAAAAGAACAAATACGGGCCTACAACCGTCAGGCCGGCCACAATACTTTTTAAGCACAGGTGCAAGCTATACAGTTCCTCAGCGGCATCAGGTGAAATAGCAACAATCAATGAACGTTACACTGGAAAGAGTCATGTCGCCGGGGAGAAGGAGAATTGAAGGTTAATTTTTAAAGTTTTTTTCGTTTTTTCCATCATAAAGATAAATCAGTGAAGAATAAGAACTAAGGAGAACTGAGTCCGTACAATAGCTTCACGACATGGGCAAGCGGGGTCATAGCTGGAAACAACAGTGGAAGTTAACACCACGGGCAATATGGCGGTGCAAAGTAAACAGCAAGATCATCAGCCAGCATTTACGCACCCCATGCAGCGCCACCCCCTTCCTACCAACCCCGATCGCGGACTCAGAATCGAACCAGATTAGGAAAGCGCAGAGAAATAGAAAAAATAAGGCCCATAAAGAAAACTAAATCTTCCCCCCCACCCTACACCAATGCGGAGGCTACGGCCTACCCCTCCCCCCCCTCCCCCCCCCCCCGGCAGAGCGTCTGTCGCCCTTTAAAGAACCCGAAATATAGACAAAGAAAAGAAAGAAAGGAAAAGGAGAATGAGAAGAAAAAGAAAGAAAAACCGTAACACTTGTAATATAGGGAGTAAGAAAAGAATAAACTAATCTAGACTCCCAGAAAAAAGAAGGTGGGGAGGAGTCCACTCAACATCAGGTCACCCGGATTCCCCAGCCATCTACAACTTCTACACCGTGTCCAACAATAAATGCGGAAGACAAAGAACCAAGAATAGGAACGAAATCAGTCACACCCAGGTCCCCGGGACAGCAAAGAGCACGCATCCCCGTCAGGTGGAGTAAAAGACAGAACATAGCAAGTACAATCTTAAGTGGGGAAAAGCAGCATATTAAACAATCAGCATAGTAAAATGCGGTTCAGCCCGTGGCAGAAAATCTACGATACCCGATGAGGACCAAATTCTAAGTCCCCCGAACTCCTCGGCCATAAAGTACTCCCCACCCCCAACGTAACACCAAAATCAGGACTTTCATGCACGATATGGAATAGGGAGAGACATCATAGAACACTGCAGCACACGTTGAGGAAGCACCTCATCCCGGGTCCCCGCCCGCCCCACATTCACATTCCATTGGAATAAGGACTTTCCTAGCCCTGGCCAGATTTCAAGTGTCCCCCTGAACCTGGCCCCGGAAAGGGACCCGCCCCAAACAGAACAAAGGAGTAAGATGGCCGCCCTCGGCAGGGAGAAGGTCCCAAAACACAAGATGGATACCTATAGTCAAACGCAATAGTAGCGATACAAAGGAAAGCCACTACCAGGTCCGCCTGATGTTGCATAAACCACTGAATCGGAGTCACATCGTGCATAACATAGTCAGTGAAGGAAAATAGTAGCATCTTCAGCAGCGCCGTGAACAAGGATAGTAGGTCAATGTCTGAAAATGAAAACTGTGTCAGGATGGGAAACAATGTAGCCTCAACGCAATGGGCTGGCGACAGTTCCGTAGAATATTCACTGTGAGGAAGTTGCTCCAGTTCACAGTCACGCAGCAACAATGTCTCCATTGCAATACCAGGAGGGGGCCGATCGACACGGCAAGGAGAGCCGGCCGACGATGCACCTTGCGAGCCGAGAGTGGCTGCATCCAACTTCGCGCCGAGTGCGCGAGAACACTCACGCCATTCTGCCCTCAATTCAGCAAGCGCGCCAATAATGGAGGCAAAGGTGTATACAGGCGGGCGGTCCAAGGTATCCACAGCCCGAAGTCCATCAGGGTATTCCATACGCCTCTCGAGACAATGTGGGGCGACCCAGTCAGGGGCCGATATGGAGCCCACCAGTACTCTAGAGGGGATAGCCGCCATGTTAGGTACAATGCGGGGTGCACCGGCCACGCAAACGAGTTTCACAGTAGGCAGTGAGGGTGTAATCTCACGGCAGGAACTGGGCCCCCCAATTGCGAGCGGTAAACAATGGAAGTCCCCTTCGTGCGAGCCCAAGCAGAAGAAGTCCCAAAGGCGAGCCTCAGCGGCCAGTCCCGCACCGACAAAGAAGAAGACAGCGCGGCTTACCTCGGCGTCGCTCAAAGTAGGAGTAGCGGTGCAGAGCAGGGGCTTTCGCAAATCGCAGGTCGGCAGGGGATGGCAGGCATACCAGTCGTGAGGCAGGCCACAGGAGCTCCGGCCGTATCCGGCTGTGCGCAGCAACACGGGGTCCAGACCCAGGGCTCTGCACCGATCGTCAGGCGAGCACTCCAGGAACACCATCCAGCAGGCAGGTAGGGACACCGGAGTAGCACCCCCGGCAGCAGCGCGCTTCCCTCGTCCTTCCGCAATAACGCTGTAGCAGGCTGGAAAACAGGATAGTGTTGCAGAAGGTACAGGCTCGGGGAGCCGGGCGACTACACGTCCGTCTCCGCCGCCATCTTGGCTCCTCTCTATCCTTGCAAATATTTTTAATAAGAAATTTGTACTTCTAATTCAGCTTGATACATTGCTTTTGTTTGAATGCAGGAAGGGGACTCAATCTGCACACTGAGTATGACAACAGCACCGTCCATGATAATGATGGCGAAAAAGATGGCCAGTTAACTTAAGATGAAAAGGGACAGGTAATGAAAATGAATGTCATGCATTGGACACCTGACTCTGAGCAATTGGGTTTTTTGTTGTTTGTTCGTTGTGCATGAAGTGAAGTCAAAGTGTACTATAAGTCTTACTGTACACACTAAAGAGTGACTACAGTCAATAATATTTCTACTCTTGTTGTGTAATAAATTTTTTTTAATTCTACTGCAGGCCGATCTTCACAGTCAGTCAATACACGTATCGGAGATGATTCATGGAATAATAACAAGTCAGGAGGATGTTTCATGAGTGGCATAAAAGGTAAACATGTCAACAACAACCACTGCAGACCAAAATGTCTGTGTAGAAGTGGAGTCGAGTGTAGCGGTGGAATGACTGCGGTGCATTGATTTACTAACTTAAATGGTAAAATGCTACGTTTGGATATGTGCTTTGTCCAACTCTTTAAAAAAAGTACTCTAAATGGAGGATGTGCTAAGCAACGTGCCGTCACTGTGGGCCTGCTTTATCCTGTTGTTGTTGAAGGTCAATGCTGGAAACAGACTAGATTAGAGATGATGCATACATGCCGGCTCGGAAAGTGTTCTTGTTGCACTACACCATAACTTGTGCATTTCTTTCAACTTTTCCATCTGCAATTACAGGCCGGGCCTTGCCCTATACTTGGGAAAACATTACAATGCACACTTACCTTACCAATAAATCTACATTTCCAGACGGGCAGTGGCGACTGGCGATGGGGACACCCAAGATTGATGGACTAGAGGACTAAGAGGAAGCAAATCCAGTCCACATTTTTGACCAGGATAACACAGTAACAGTATCAACTTTCATCATCTTTTAAATAATTTGATTAATTTTTTTGTCTACAATCTTTACAACAGGTTGTTCTTCTTGTTGTTGTTATTATCATTAGGTTTGCTCTCTGTTTATGATTCATCCCTACCAATGTTTAAAAATTGTATTTGCTATCTGTAAGAGTATTAAGTCAGGAACAACTGAACAAGAAGTGTGTGTAATCCGGGTCTCCTTATCAATCATCATCATACATGCATTTCCTTTTTCTCCCTTAACATATTGATATGGATATGGTAGTCTACAGAGTTTGTTGTTTGGTGTTTGTCCATGCGTACTGTCTGTTTTTCATTTTCAAACCTTTCCCCAAACATCCCCTTCCCATCCATTTTCCAACCCATAACCCTCTTCCCCCGGGCTGTGTGACTTATTGAGGTGTGACTAAATTAAATGTACACCAATAACACGCTTGCTGGGGCGGATGTGGCGAAAGCAACAGTCCTTCAATTTCAAGGCAGAGCGATGATCTTCTTCTGCTTACCCACTCATGAGCAGTATATTTTAGAGGTGATTTTTATTTAACAAAAGGAACATATACCTCCGCATTAATTGCCGACATTGATTGGATTTGTTGTCATCCTCATACACAGCACTAACTATTACGCTGTAGGCTTAGTCAAGTGACTCGACACAACTATAGAGTTTTGTAACTCTGTCTAGTAGGCTATCCCCACCGCCATTATGTTTTGTTGTAAAATATTTTTGCATATTATTGTTGCTCGGTAAGTTCTGTACTGTACTTCATTCTACTACTCCTCGAACAGTCTCTCAAAGGCGACTGACTATCTCATTTTCTTTTTTTGCAAATGCTGTTGCCCTGCCGGTGTCTACTCCTACTACTCCCACCACCACCACAATCATGGCATGTTACAAAAAGGAAACCATCATCACGATGCAGCCATCGCTGTGCCTAAGTTAAACATCAATCAAAGGTAAGAGGAGTTTGGGGAGGCATAATTAATAATGGACAAGTTTTCAATCAATTCACACACCCCTTTGAGTCCAGATAAAGAATGCATAGACTAGAAGAGAGAGACTGACAGTACTAGTAGGACAACTCAATCAGTGAAAGGTGTCTCATCTATCTGTTTGTGTCTTACACAGTCAGCCAATTATTTAAATCAAACACTGGCTATGGGCGGACCTGCACCAGCAAGGAAACAGTGTGATGTAAAACAGGAACCCCACCTACAAAACATTAACAACATTGTATGTAGAAATATAGTTTTAATATAACCCTAACAAAAATAAACTATGTAAAAAAAAACACAAAACCTGACCCACCCCTCTCCCTAACCCCAAATAATGTCCGTAACAAGAAAGTCCAAATGTCCCACACCCCAACGTCCAATTCCCACCCGCCAGAACAAAAATTAAAAAAGGGGCAATAGACAGGGTCTATATCTAACGGGATTGTCTCTGGAGGACATGCACTGCCTCCTCTAGTAGGGCGACGCAGCACTTTAGAGCGCGGCAGTTGCAGCCACAGTGGGGGGGCACCAGAGATGGAAATGGGGCGGCAGGCGGCTGCCAGACGGTGGCGCCGTATCACTGGAGGGAGGTGGCTGGGGCCCGGGTCACTGGAGGAGTCTTCAGCTGCTGCAGCCTCCTCCTCCTCTTCCAAGACCAGCAGCTGCCGATATTCTCAAAGGATTGCCTCCAGCTTGCGACGCCGTGCCTTGGCGGCCAACTCCTTCTGATCAGGTTTGGAAGGTGTAGCTGTATATCAAAAAGAAAAAAACAAGACAATTGTAAAATATTCTCTTAGAAAAACAGTAAGACAAGTTAATTATACACATAGTGGCATGGTAGCACTATAAAGCACAGTACATAACATTTGTGGTATGTATCGATCCTCCCACTTGCTTGGGCTTTAACATTTGCAGGACTTTTTTCAGGCATTCAACCAACCATGCATCAGATTCTTTACTATCAGCCACCTTTGCAATGTGCATGCTTGCATCACACGTATCCTTCTCTCTGTCAGTCATAAATATTAAATCTCGCCCGCCCTTCTTCCTTCCACCCGTCTTTCACTTTTTAGTTCAACACTAGGTGATCTGATCTGACTTTTAGTCTTCTCCATAAAACTTCAGTGATAGATGAGGCCATTGGTTATTCAATACTCCCTCCCCTAATGCCTTTACTAATGCCAATTAAAGGGTGTCTTCACTCTTCCAACGTTCACAACAACTCTTGCTTACTTAGAGCATCATTAGAAGTCCGCCCGCCATCAACCTAAAAGGGACTGCCTGCCATAAGGTCGGGGGTCCTGTGGGGGCAATTAGGAATGCGCCCGCCACGCATCCCGTGTTTTTAGCATTGTGGCGGGCGGTGCTGAATGCACCGCCCGCCGCAATGCTAAAAATACATGTTGTGCTTTTCCAAGCACCGCGCGGTGCCTGCTACGTTGTGCTTTGAAAGGCAGGGGGTACCATAGGTACCCTCCATAGGGGCCCGCAACGGGACCCCAAGCATACTCCACATGCCTTTCCGTGGCAGCAATGCCACCACCGAAAGGCATTCCAAAATGCACATTATATGGCTGGCGTGTGTTTCAGACACCGCCACCATATTGAATCCTTTTCCGCCCGGTCAACATGTCGACTGTACGGAAAATTGGCGGACGGTCTTTCTATCCGCCGAGGACCCCCCAGCCATTGTAATATGTTGGGGGGTCTCTTTTCTACAGGGATGGCGGGAGGTTTGCCCCTGCTGGGCTGGCGGTGACTACCACCGGCCCGGCGGGGGCAATACGCCCGCCATCCTAATGGGATCCTAAGTCTCAACAGTACAGTATACATACAGTACAGTGAGTGTAATGTCAATAGTTAAGGATTATGAATCTAACTTACCATCGCCCGCCACTGGTGCTGGCTCGCCCCTACCACTCCATCGGCAACTGCCGCTTCCTCTCCATCCGCGTCGCCTTCACCGCTGGCCCCGGCAATGGTGGTCGATAGTGCGCCTAGAAAACATTACACATTTTTTAGGAGTCATATACACCTACCCTATTGGTCAGTAGCAAGATTAAAAAATGAGCTAATAGTATACAACATACATCACTAGTACAAATCAGGTAGTAGTAGAGTAGACACTAGTAGTTATATATGGTCCAGAGGGTCATTCTAGCCTTTGCTTAGTTAGCCCGAGCAACGCAACCATTTTACCTTTGTGTCTTTTATTTTTGCACATGTGACGTTACCTTGCAGCTTGTTGTATAAGACACCTTTAAGCCCACATGACCCCATACTGCTACTGTCTAAGCGCTGCGTACAAGGTCAGCCAAAACATTAACAAGCCACTTTGTTTATGAAGTTCTGGTGTACTGTTAGTCCATATTGCTTATCCATAAATGCTACACTTTTTGGCACTGCTGAGAAATCCTTGCACTATACTAACGCACACCATTTAATTCTTTGCATTACAGACCGAAGATTCCCTTCTACGAACCAGAGCTTTGCAGAGCTTATGATTCAACAACTACCAGTACTAGGTTCTTCTAAGGGGAGGGGTCTCCCGAATTTACTCAGAGATCTTCATTTATAAATTTATATAAACTATATATTCCTACCTAGGGGATGGTGTGTTTCCACCACTGTTCAGTTATCATGATTTATTTCCCAACTGTAAGTAAGTGTAACAATGTTTATTGTTTTATTGTTATTGATTTTCCTGTTGGTGCTGCATTATAGAACAACGTACAGAGCTTGTCAATTCAAAATATTTTTTTTAACTTACATAGACTGGGTGGTATTTGGTTTGGACTTACACGAGTGAGCGAGCAAAAGGAAGGGTGTGCCTGTGCATTGCTTCCACGACTGAGAGGTTGGGTGTATTATGTTCTGGGTTGTCTACTTGTTGGGTATCTTGGGCAGAGGGTTCGGAGAGCTAATAGTTATGACAAGACACTACTATAACTAGTCGGGCAGGGGATTGTCGTGGGTTCTGAACTTCTGATTGAGCTGTGTGAGGAAAGGAATGTTCAACCTCCCATCACCAACATCCTATTTTCTTGTGCAAAGTCCTGTATGTTCAAAATCCCTACAACATTAGTAGTATGTCCTATCCTATCAAAATAATAATAAATATAGTTGGGCATTTGTTAGTGGGGATTGTCGAAAAGCTTCAAGAATAACAAAGACTCAAGATCAATAAGACTAGAAGTAGTACAAGAGGACGACCCAAAGGACTGGACTCAATGACTAGAGCTACTGGTGAATCAGAGTTTTATTTAAAACCTTTTAAGTAAAGAGTGGCCAACTGGGCAAGCTTAGCTACTACAGTACAGACAGACTAATAGTAGTAGTACAGAGAGTCATCATAGCAGAGGCAGGGATAACAAGATTTTCGAAACAGTACAGATCGAAGGAGAACTGTTGGTAAAAAGTAGCATTTGGAAACGGAAACAATAGTTCATGAAAAATATGGTGCAGTAAAAGTTATGGAATAAGAATTATTATCAAAAACAAGAAGACTTACTAGGGCCAGCAGAAGAGCCTGCATTGGTGTCCTCCTGTAGGTGTTCTCCCGCCAACTGCGCCCCTGTCTGCCTGCCCCTGGGTGCGGGACAGGAAACATATAAGAAAGAGACAAACATTGATGAATGGTGTAAAAGAAATAAAATATTTTTAAAGAACGGTCAAAACTTATGCAAAGTACAACAATTGCAATAACTAAATTGACCGATCTCATCTGGTCAACAAGTAGTATCGGGGGATTCGCGGATCGACTACTTACTATTTATCAACACTAATTCACTCTTCCATTCTGATTCCAGAATACTAACTAAGCCTAAGTAAGACGTACCACCTGACCTAGCCCACCTATTCCAGGCGTGCCAATTGTACATTAAAGTATGCATATCCACTTCTTTTAGTCCTCAACAGTGCATATGGTCAAATGGAGGACACATGACTACATTTTTGTATACACCAAATTTTTGGTTGATTGATGCTGATGTTCTGCTAGTGCTGCTAAGCCTATTACCACTCATTGAACAAACTAGAAAAGGTTCTAATAAAGACTGGGGTACTAACAGCACTTGACCTAACAGAGGGGGCATCACGCATACCACTAACAAATTACAAACTCATACAAAGTGGTAACTAAACCTAAGTATCAATCCTCCCCATCTCTTAGTGACAACGCAAAGTAAAGTCTAGAGTCACTATAGCATTATGTTACTTAATTTCTCTCAATTATTAAACTCTTACATAATCACACTAAGCGAGCGCAAACGCAAAGTTGCAAACAAGTAAGGTTAGTAGTGCAGAAGAGCACCTGTGTCATAACAATCACAGAAGTCTTTTAAACGTAATTTACCTGTAATGTAAGTAGCAGGATTCTAGCTGGTTGGAAAAAAAAGATATTCGCAATATATAACACAGAGCAGAAGAACAGACACAAAGTAGTAATAATTAAATAGTTACTCACCAAGACCGAGGACCGCCACACCTAGCAGGTCCAGCAGGTCCTGCTCCTGGTCCAGGATATCGAACCACCGGTGCGTCAACTGGTTCTGGGTGCACCGGACCCCAGAGCAGCGAAACACTGCCCGGCGCACCTTCCCCCACTGCTGTCAATGATCCCGGAGCCCGAACCCAGACCCAGGCCTGCCACCTGCTGCCAGGGTTAAGGGGAGGTGGTGCTGCACAAAGAAAACTAGTGCAGCCAACTCCATCTCCCCAAATAAGGCCCATGCCTGCACCCCTTGTGGGCGCCGCCTTCTGCAAGGAAGGCGGTCGTGGCTCTGGCTCTTGCGGCAAGCCCTACCCTTGAACATGGTTCTGGGGTAGAAGAGAGTGAGACGGGACGGGAAAGAAAAGGTAATAAAATTAAAAAAGTAAGTAAAAGAATTGAAAAGAGCAGGCAATAGAAAAAGAGTGAAAAAGTAGCTAAAAACACACACAAAAAGTAGACAAAAACCAAAAACATAGAAGCAGGAAAAAAGTCAGAGAGATAATAAATAAAAAAGATTAAAAAAAAGTGTCTTGAAACAAAGGATTGGAAAGATAGAGGGAGGATTGAAATGCAGGCCCCAGAACCATATCAATAGAGTGAAAAACAAGATGGGCGCGCCCATTGCGACCACGTGTGCAAGTTCGCACAATATTTTCTCCCTGAGCACGCTAAAAGCGGCGCGAACACGTAAAAGCATTCCCAAACAGAAAATAAGTACCGCGAACGGGCACGAGCATGCATTGCGTGATAAGGAATAGGAAGTAAGAATCGCAAGCGGGCGGGATAAGTGAAAACAAGAAGGCCGCTCCCATGAGCGACCGCATGGGTACGTTGGCGAGACAAATTCCAACGCGATCACGCAGAAAATACCGCGAATCGGCGGGAAAGAAACTTCTGTGTCTTTGCGATGTTTCCGCGTTATTGTGGAGAGTTTCGTCATTTTCACGATAATTTGCAAAAGTCAATTTTGCAAATCCCGCCCAAACCTAGACTGTATAAGGAGTCTAGGGGGATTGGGAGGGGGGTGAGAGCAATTATTGCATCAATCAGAGCAGGTAAGGGTTTAGTTTAGGAGAGGTTAGTCCTATCTCCCTTTTGACAGCAGCTCAACTGTGGTAGGGGTCACTGTACAGCATATCCTTGGCTTGTGGGCCCACAAGCAGGCACCATCTTGCAGAGGTGGGTATTGGTGAAGAAGGGTGGATCTTTTATTTTATTTCACTTTCTCCTCTTTCTTATTTGTATCTGTGGCATGTAAATATGTCAATTTCTCCTCATGCAAAGCACCCGGTTCTACAGCGGAGCGCTCCAACCCCCTGGGCAAAGTCCGCGCTATGCACCAAATAACACAAGATGAAGTCACACCTGGAAGAGTCAATAAGGGGGCCATCTTGAAATGATGATTCTCCAGCCAGATGTAGAGCATCAATCGGTATCTCCTGGGATTGTACGGACACCAGCCGCAATGCGGTGATGCAGCGCACAACAGAATCGGACCTAGACTAAAGTGTGAACCGGCAAGCTCGTGTGCTAAAGGAGGCGCGGTGCTTCACCCACGATCCCCGGCAAGACTGGCACGGTTGCGGGAATCATCGCGGGAATTGAGATTGTCCACTCCCCTCCTTGTGTCGCTGGTCGGGGGGGCAATGGTCCGCTGGGCAGTCAGGACCGTCACGATGAGGAACCCCACTGCTTGAGTGTGGAGCTCCTCCCCAGCTTGAAGGGGCGGCTTCTCCGTCAGCAGCTTGGATCGATATCTGTCCGGGTACGCGCCCTGCACTGTGGCCCGTGGTCGCGTGAAGGTAGCTGCGTGAAGGTAGGACGAGGTCAGACCAAACCGGGAAGTCCAAACGCAACACCTTCAGGTCTCCAGGAGGTGAAGAGGGTAAGCTTGTCGCACCTCAGCCCGATGGGGGGCAATCACCTAAGAGGGAGATCGCCGGTCCTGAGTCCGGTAAGTCGAGGTGCTGGCTTCAGGCAGTTGCGGCCAAAGTATGCTGATTGTCGGAGATGTTGCTGCCCTCGGCTTTGCAGTCCATAAAGCGAAAAAGGGGCTGATAGGGGTTCAATTCGATGTGATGGGCTGGATACTACAGGGATTTAAGCAGATCTAAGCAAATCGCAATCCCAAACCCAGGGTAGCCTCCGGACAAGGCTTTAACTCAGTCATCATTTTGTGGGCTATGCAATAGACTATGATCATCTCACTTTCCTGCCCTCGGGGTCTGCCACCTCCATTATATTCACCCTTTCATTTGCAGCTACAAACCCTGTTTGAGGTATGGTGTGGACAGTGAGGACGGGGAGATGCTCAGCAGATGCTCAACACTGCAAAGACTTTGCCCACCACTGTATGGCCACGTTGGGCAGTTTTAGTAATACTTTTACCAAACCACTTAATGCTGACAGGTCATTATGTTTAGTCAAGTTAAATACATTGGTGCACTCTTAGATTTGCATTTTGAACCAATAGAACAAAAGCATGCCAACAACACTAACTTTTAAAGAAAAGGTCTCGCAACACAGCAGCCTGTTGAGATAAGCGACATTGCAACCATAATTTGGGGGAATACATTAGTCTAGTGCATATGTCAGACACTGTTTGGAGGGCCACTGGGCAAGCAAGGGCTACTGGGCCTGAACCGTGGGAGCTGGGGTAATTTACCTCTGATGTCCTCGGTCCATCCTAATATGGCTCTGCAAACTGGGCCAAGTACATCCTTTTCCGCATTTTAGGCTCAATGATAGCGACAGCAAGAAGTCACAGGCTCGGTGGGAGGAGCTACGACACCAACCAAGATGGCCGCATAGTCTCCCGGCTCCGCTGACCTCCAACCTGCGCTAGCTTATCCTGTCGAATATCCTGATTTCCTGCCCCGGATTCGTGTGGGTGAACTAGTCGGCACCCCGATGGTGTGACCACGGAATTTTTCTGATGTTCTGGGGTGAAGTAACATCGAAAATGTTTTGAGGCCTAAGCCAGACTGGAAGCCGGGGTCTCGATTGCTGGTCTACCCGGGTCCAAAGTGAACAACAACGGACTGAGGAGAGTGGTTGGGTCCGGTCCTTGGAACTTTTGAAAATTTCTCTGGACTACTTTGCAACCATCTGCTGCCTGGTGCTGTACCTGAGGTGAGGTGACGGGTGGCGTGCGGTGCTGCGTCGCGGGGGGCCCCGGACCGGAGGCCCGGCACTGGCACCGCTGTTGCCCCGGGGCGGGGGTCCCGCCGCGCGTTGCTGCGTGCTGCTGGCCCGTCCCTCACGGCTTAATTCTGCTCCGGCTTGTCCTGTCCCGGAGAGGGCGCCTCTCCGTGGAGATCGTTATGCCTGCGGACGTATGGAACTTGGCGGAACGGACTCAATGTGGCCCTTCCTTGCGGATGGTAATGGCGGAACTTGCGGCGCTTCGCGCGACGATGAGGGCCCAGGTCAATCGTTTGCTGTCGGCAGCAGATGGGATCATAGGACCGGGAGCAAGCCCTGACTTGAATTTTGAGACCCGGCAGCCCACTTGCCTCCTGTTGGGCGCCCTAGTGGCGCGTTTGGACCCGGTGCTGGAAGCTGTGCCTGCCCCCGAAGAAATGGAACTCATCGTGTGTGCTGAGATTGGTGACCCTCTTACGTTCTCGGAAACATCGATCCTACAGTTATCGGAACATTTCACTGCTTCCCCCATCCTGGACACTGCTGGCCCACACTATAATTTGGATCGGAACGAGTCGCACCCCCTCCCCAATCGGTCTCCCAACATGGCGGATGTAACGATGCTTGGTTTCGGAGACGGGGAGGGACATCGTTTGTGCAAGAGGTGTGCGTTGGGATCTGCTATTCCTCTCCCCCGGAAGCTTGTTTCCTTTCCAGTAAAAGAATTGGCTTGGTAGTTTGATCTGCCCTGTTCCCATGATGCACTGGGCCAGGGACAGACTAATTTGCATGTAGCCAGGTTCTGAGCTGGGATGGTGCAGTGAGCTAAAAAACGGTGATGGATCAAGCCCTGATCTATTGACTGGGTAGGAGTGTTCTGCTTAATTCAGATACTCTGTCCATCACCATCCCCTTTTCTGAATCGTTTTGTCCACCATAAGCGTGCAAGGGTATGCTCAGACATGAGTCCCTTGCTCACTGCACCATCAGGACTCAAGCAAGCCGGGCCGAAGACGGCTGTAATGCCAGAAACCGGTCCCCGGAAGCTTGTTTCCTTTCCAGTAAAAGATTTGGCTTGGTAGTTTGGTCTGCCCTGTTCCCATGATGCACTGGGCCAGGGACAGACTAATTTGCATGTAGCCAGGTTCTGAGCTGGGATGGTGCAGTGAGCTAAAAAACGGTGATGGATCAAGCCCTGATCTATTGACTGGGTAGGAGTGTTCTGCTTAATTCAGATACTCTGTCCATCACCACCCCCTTTTCTGAATCGTTTTGTCCACCATAAGCGTGGAAGGGTATGCTCAGACATGAGTCCCTTGCTCACTGCACCATCAGGACTCAGGCAAGCCGGGCCGAAGACGGCTGTAATGCCAGAAACTGGTCCCCGGAAGCTTGTTTCCTTTCCAGTAAAAGAATTGGCTTGGTAGTTTGGTCTGCCCTGTTCCCATGATGCACTGGGCCAGGGACAGACTAATTTGCATGTAGCCAGGTTCTGAGCTGGGATGGTGCAGTGAGCTAAAAAACGGTGATGGATCAAGCCTTGATCTATTGACTGGGTAGGAGTGTTCTGCTTAATTCAGATACTCTGTCCATCACCACCCCCTTTTCTGAATCGTTTTGTCCACCATAAGCGTGGAAGGGTATGCTCAGACATGAGTCCCTTGCTCACTGCACCATCAGGACTCAAGCAAGCCGGGCCGAAGACGGCTGTAATGCCAGAAACCGGTCCCCGGAAGCTTGTTTCCTTTCCAGTAAAAGAATTGGCTTGGTAGTTTGGTCTGCCCTGTTTCCATGATGCACTGGGCCAGGGACAGACTAATTTGCATGTAGCCAGGTTCTGAGCTGGGATGGTGCAGTGAGCTAAAAAACGGTGATGGATCAAGCCCTGATCTATTGACTGGGTAGGAGTGTTCTGCTTAATTCAGATACTCTGTCCATCACTACCTCCTTTTCTGAATCGAATTTTGAGACCCGGCAGCCGACTTGCCTCCTGTTGGGTGCCCTAGTGGCGCGTTTGGACCCGGTGCTGGAAGCTGTGCCTGCCCCCGAAGAAATGGAACTCATCGTGTGTGCTGAGATTGGTGACCCTCTTACGTTCTCGGAAACATCGGTCCTACAGTTATCGAAACATTTCACTGCTTCCCCCATCCTGGACACTGCTGGCCCACACTATAATTTGGATTGGAACGAGTCGCACCCCCTCCCCAATCGGTCTCCCAACATGGCGGATGTAACGATGCTTGGTTTCGGAGACGGGGTGGGACATCTTTTGTGCAAGCCGTGTGCGTTGGGATCTGCAATTCCTCTCCCATTTGCTGACCCAAGCTTCGGCTGCTACTGTGTGACTTTTGACTTTCCGGGGATGGGGCTTTACTTATCCGAGGGACTCGGCAACTTTGATCGACGGGGCCAAGGCTGAGATTGTGGGTTGAATTGTTTACGATGGATCTATTGGTAACGGGACTATTTCATTAACAGACGGATTTCGGGGCGGGGGGTTTGTGGTTCCCCCCGGGGTATTTTTGTATGGTGGACAACTTTATTCGTGCTGGCTTAGGGGGGCCCCCTTTGTTAGGGCGGGGGGAGAGACCGGGAGTGCAGAGACTATCGCCCTCCTCCACTTCCCCGTTGGGTGGGGTTTCCTTTCTTTTTCCTTTTTCTCTGTTCTTCTATATTTCGGGTTTGGTTCTCGGGCGACAGGCACACTTTTGGGGGGGGGGGCCGTAGTCATCTGCAGGGGTGCAGGGTGGGGGGTTGGGGGAGGGGATTTTTCATTTTTATTTTGTTTCTATGGCCTTTGTTCTCTTCTCTTATCTTTCTTTGTCTTTTTCTTTTTCTGGGTCAGTGCAGTGGGTTCCCTTTGGTATCAATCACTGCTTTTTCATCTGTGCCTCAATTTTCGTGGTGTTCTCTGGGTCTTAGGGCAGGTGACTAGCAGGCGCTAATTGACCGTAATATTCCGCCATTTATTTGACCGATTACTGTTTACTGTTGACACGTTTACTATTCTGCCTGCCATTTTTCGCTGCTGGGTAATTGTTTGGCACCTGATCCTTCCATCTTATACTATAAAATGAAAACCTTTTATATCCTGTTTTTCTAATTGTGCTATTCAGTGACCAAGAGTACGCTAGTGTGGTGATTCTGCTCCCCGAGGTGCTGCATGTGATTTAAAATTTGCTCTCTGCTAATCTAACTGCTTAGCGGCCAGCCCCGGGGGTTGTAGGCCCATCCTTGTATTTGGTTGAAATGTCAATAAAGGTTTTAAAAAAAAATTAATAAATAAAAGAAGTCACAGGCTCCTTATGCAAGTCGTATAGGGATGCTCAAGTTCCGTACTGAACAATCACTCAGCAACATAATAACTGATTGTTCAATCAAGTCCTTTACTTTTTTCTCAAGAAATATACTTTACTACACACCTAAATGTAAATACCACACATGCAATATCTAACAGACACAGTCCAGGGAATTGGTCCTGGGGCTATTGTAATGAGTTATGCCACCCACCCACCCTTTCCAAACATCGAGTGTCCCTCCCTCTCTGAATTAGAAGGGTATACCCAGAAGTTAGACTGTCTGAGAAGGCATTAATCGAAACTCAGGTGCAGATTACCCCTTTTAGATATGTAACCGCTCAGTTGACTACTGGTAACCTATTTTGGTTTGTAAAGTTTTGCTTCACGCATCTCTTCTTTCAGAGAGTGTAAAGGCCAATGTTGAACCAGCAACATGTGTAGTCTTTCATTCTCACTTATATGAGAAGTTGCGCTCTTTAAGTTGGTGTACCCTCCATTACTCTTGGGAAGGTCATTAGGCGTGGGTGAAGAATTCTGCTCCGCATGCAGAGTTTGCAGAGTTTTGCACACTCTGAGTTCTGAACAGAGCGCAAAGTTCTACCAAACTCTACGAAGTGAGGCAGAGCGGAGTTTTTCTCTCAAGAGGCTCACCAACGTTAAGTTGGCTCACATTGAGAAATCTACCGCTCACATTTAGAATGCTGCTGCTCAAGTAGAACATCTACTCGAGGTGCAAGATGAAGCAGTGCTCTCTTGTGCTGCACCTAGTGCTATTTGCGCTGATTTTATAGTGCGGGACAAACTCCTGGAGCTAAGAATCAGTGCAAGCTGTGCTCCTTGCCATACTCCACTACTAGCGGAACTCAGCGGAGCATAGCTGAGTTTTTGAGTCACTTTGCAGAGTTTCGTGGAGAAGAACTCTCCCAGGTTTAAAGGTCACATGGTAGAATGGCAGCCAAACCTCCTGTTGAAGCCCTCTGGGTGGAAGTACTGGCAGCAGAAAAATACGGTGCGGGTCGTGGCTTGCTAAGCCAAGATGGCAGCCGCAACTCACTAGCACTCTGTCCGCTTACCAGAACATCTGACACTATCCAGGTCTGAGACCCAGAATTGGGGATGATATTACCCCCAAACAACCCTAGTTGGCGATACCTGGGGTCCACGCTGCCAGGACCCCAATGCTGGACCCGGAAGAGAGCTGACTCTGATAGGCCTCGTGGGTAGTGACCTGGTGGACTGCTGCATTCGACTAGTCCGAGGGGCTAAAACACACCCTCTGACACCCAACTCGGGTCACCTCTATCAACATCCCGGCAATAAAGTGGCGTGCAGGCTGATCTGGCGGAGGGCAGCCACAGAGTTCCCCCAAAGTCTTAAGCTGGCTTTGCTGTAGAGCTTGGTGGAGAGTGTGACGTGTGGCCACTCCTGGTGAGAGGTGGGCCCGCTCTGCCACTGTGAATGTTGAAGGTCCCATCAGCCTCTCTCCATACAGGTGCCCAGATCAGGGTGCACAGGGGACGTGGACCGCTGGCCTAGCAGACAATATGCTGCATCATGGTGAATGAGGACCTCCTGATAGTCCTGGTTGAGGCCTGAGAAATGGGGAAGACTTGGGGATGCACAGCATTCTCTGGCATCAGCCATCAAACGCCTGAAGATTTCAACAGTGACACATGTTGAGACATGCAGAAGTGGTGATGGTGGGTAGCTGCCGGGGGCGTAATCAGACTCCTCAAGTATCCTGGACATTCCAATGCTGGACACAACCCCACTTCTCTCAACCTTGGACAAACTGGACGGAGGTTAAGCGGCAATCAAGAACTCACAAATCTGCAAGGAAACTCGGTTTGGGTCCTTAACCGCTGAGTTTGATTATCTATGTGATGATTATCACAAGCTTGTGGATAAAGTAACTGACGGAGAGAAAACAACCAGCTTGAGATCTGCGTTCTTCAGGACAGAGTCCGCCAACTCGAAGAGAGAGTGAATGATGTGCAGGGGATCTTATTGAGAAGCAATCTCGGAATTTTGGGCCTTCCGGAGGGAGTTGAGAGACACAACCTCCTGGCATACCTTGAGACCTTACACACATCGTTTGTCCCAGTATCAGAACGTACTCCCTTCTTTTCCTTGGGAAGGGCCCATCTAGACCCATCGCGCCGCTCAGCCCCAGGAGGGCCTTCTCATCCCATGGTGCCAGGCAGGTAGCCCGTCTGGGTCGTAGACAAAGACATAAAGTTGTTTCACGTCTGATGATTCGTACCTGGACTCACAGACCCCACAAGTGGTGACTCCTTAAAAATCAGGCAATATTATTTAAAGCAAAAACATTCCTCATTTGTATCTCAATGTCAACGGTAAGACAGTTAACCTACTTTTCTCCTGCATTACTCATAGGCCTTGGTTGCCGACGTGGTCCTGCACTTAAATCACATGGTCCTGTCCTGACAACATGTGAGCACCATACTAGCATTAGATCACTAAGCCTCATGAAGCCCTAGCTGTGCCTGATGAATCTCAGACATACTCATACAGAGCTCATCATATCTCACCTCAGTAGCCAAGACATCACCCCTATGATACTGTAAATTTACCACTTGTGCATTGTTTGAGCATACTGCTGTTTGCTGTAGGCTCTAAGGGCCAGATGTATGACCCTTTTTTGACTTGCAAACAGGAGACTGGCCCGTTTGCAACCGCAAAAAAGGGTCATGGCATGTACAAATGCTATTTTCGAGGCACTGACTCGCAAAATAGTTTTTGCAACTCTCGCTATTAGGAACGGGCATCCCTTCCATATAGCGAGACTCCATGTCATTTACTTTTGTTTGCAACCACATTTGCAGCAGCAAAACACTCTCAGTTTACTACCTACTTCAAGTAGGTGGTTCTGAGGGACGCATAGGAACTACACGGCATTGCCCCGCCAACGTTGGTTTGTTTCTTATATTAACAGTAAAAATCTGAGTAGTTCAGTCGTGCTTTCTCAGAAAGCCCTACTCACACTTTTCAGAGACGTCTAAAGTGGGAAGGGCAATCCGCCTCAGCTGAGCAGATATACTCTGTGTATTGGCTGCAGGGTTAAACAAGCTAGTAAGGATAAAAGGTTCCTGACATTGTGCTAAACCCCTAAATACTAAAAATTGCTTATTCATCTCCTTTTTGAGAATGCCTGACAAGGCGAGTGGTTTGGGTTCAGTAGTAGACTAAAATGCTAACGCTCTCAACATCACAGAGAACTGTAGAAATGCAGTAACTAATACATTGATAGAACATGGCGTACCCGCAACAGGTGGCTGTGTTACCTTCGTGATTGAGGCACAGGAGGTGTTCAAATCAGATGTATTCTATTCTTGGGTTTAGTTCTCACCTGCAGACCCACAGACCAAATTGTTCCACACATACATTGTAGTTGAACCACTGGAAGAATACATTCCATAGGAAGACATTGAAGTCCTGTTAACTTACCAGCAATATAAAAACTGGTTTAAAGGTGCCCTCCCACACACAACATCTGTCGTGAGACTCGGTCCATTCAGCATAGAAGGAGCGACCTGGCCGGTCTTAGCGACATACACTCCACATCCAGAGATATCTCCCCTTCTTTTTAATGTTTACTTACGCCCTCTTTTGCACTCCTTGCGTCATGCTAATGTAACCATCTTCAATTATGCGGATGATTTGCAGCTCATCTTCCCTCTCAACAACACTGACTCAGTGGACGTATTCCAAAGAACCATGTCCCACATACTGAGTTGGATGAGCTGCAATCATCTGAAGCTCAACCCGGGCAAGACCGAGCTGGTCCTGCCCGGACAGAGCCCACTAAGCTGGAACCCTAACTTCTGGCCCATTAACATGGGAGCCCCCCCTACTAAATCTTCTGTGGTTAAAAGCCTAGGCATTTTTATCAGCGAGGATCTCTCGCTAAAAAGACAGGTTGGAGCGGTGGTATCTTCCAGCATTTTTCAATTGAAGAAAATAAGGAAAATTGCTCGCTTTCTCTCTTCAGCAGCCCTTACTCAGATTGTCCTCTCCTTGGTTCTGTCCAGGCTGGACTTCTCTAACAGTCTTTACCTCGGCCTCCAAATTGGTGAGCTTAAACGCCTCCAGCTTGTTCAGAACCAAGCTGCCAGGCTGCTGCTGAATATACCCAGGAGGCAATCCATCAGACCTGGCCTTAAGCAACTACACTGGTTGCCAGTTGAGCAACGTGTGGCCTTCAAGGCTGGGTGTATTCTGTTCCGTTCTCTGAACGACTCTGGCCCTTCTTTTATCAGAGATCTTTTCAAAAAATATTGCCCCTCCCGTCACCTTCGATCCACCTACAAATCACTTTTGACTGTGCCTCCTTTCAAGAGGAAACGCCACGGAGGCAGCTGCTTCGACCTTCAAGCTGCTGTACTCTGGAATTCTCTTCCTCTCCATATAAAGCAGATTGATAACATACTTAGCTTTAGGCAATCTCTGAAGACCTGGCTGTTTTCTCAAGCTTACTACTGATAGCACTGCCTGTCCTTTGACTGTCTTGTTTGGCTCCTTCTACAGCGCCATGAAGCCTCCGGGCGTACGAGCGCTTAACAAATTCCAACTAACATTAACATTAACATTAACATAGGTACACTACCAGTGGATGAAGTTGTGCAATATATAAAGACATAGTCAGGCTATACAGACACATCGTCCAGTTCGTCATGCAAACATTAACAGTCCAACCTGCGATGAATGCTCCAGCCGGTCCACATCAGACCACACCCACCATTAACCCACAGACACTAAAATCAGTCATAGAGACAATACGTTCAAAACAGAAGCAAATTCCATTCTGGATAGCACAGAAAATTGGACAGCTGGAAGCAGTATTTCCCCATACGGGTCCGCAGGAGAAACATAGAATGCTAACCATTTGCTTTGCCAATGTTGATGGTTCCCTAGATTGGGGATTGTACCACTTGGGGAACGTGTGCGCAGCTCCAGCCGCCAAAGGCTCTCAAAGGTTCGCAATCCATATTAGGATTTCAAAATTTTGGCAGAACATACATTCTAGATTACGCAGAAAAAGTAAAACCTTTCTATGTCTTAATCAGACCTGATTTCACACCACATCAGTGGACAAATCAACACACAGATACTCACTGTTCCATTCAGGCTGAAATGATAGCAGCAAAACACTTGCGCACACGTGTAAATACTACTAACTTGGTGATCCGAGTGGTCCCGGATTAATCAGGATATATCTACATCACTTTCAATGAAGGTGAGACAGTTCCAATTGCATATAAATCACATTTGTACAGAAATACTGAAATGCAATTTGCAGCAACAGAAAAAATACTGACAGCAGTACAAACTACTGTAGTGAGAGAAAAACCCCGGTACAGACTTTAGAAGCTGTTACCAAAGCAGGCATTCCAAATGCAAAAGCACTGTATCCATGATGGATACCACAGGCTAACTCTCTCACTGCAACAAATGTAGAATACAAGTACGATTCAACATTAAAAACACATTTCTGCAGTACGAACAAGAATACCCTCTCCTGAATGAAATCTCGCTTCTAGAGAAATATAAAAACATAATTCATGCTGATGGTTCTGCTCAGCCTGCAACAGGAAGTAAACAACAGTATAGCACAGCATGGGTTATGGTGAAGGGACATATGTAGGACAGGAAGTTCAATCCCAACAATACAACTACACAATCTCTAGGAGATTGAATAGCACAGTTGGCAGAGCTGAAAGCCCTGATACTAGCACTTCAATATACAGATTGGGAAATCCCTACACTGATAGTGTGCGATTCGTTTTACTGTGTGCATTCCTGAAGACTTCAAATGGGTTGTCCAATCCCTGGTACTCTTTAGAATTGACTATGGTAACGCTATCCTCACATAAACCCCCAAAATTCACCTAGCCCGATCAGATCTGGGCTCTACTTAGTAGCCAGGCTTATCACTGACTATAAACCTTTTGACCACATCTCCCCTGCCCTGAAGGCCCTTAACTGGCTTCCCGTTGAAGGTAGATCCTCCTACAAGACAGCATGCATTACGCATAAAGTTCTACACCAGAATGCCCCGTTGTACTTCACAAATAAACTAAATAAAGCGGGCGGCTCCAGACCGATGAGGAGCACTAACACTTTCCTCCTCTTTCCCCCTTATTAAAAAAGAAAAACACTCAATCTCGCTCCTTCTCAGGAAACGTGCTGGAACATCTAGAATGCCCTCCTCAAGGATTTGAGTTGTAACCCCTCCTACATTGGCTTTAAAAAATAACTCAAACTGCACCTTCACAGCAAATACTGGGGTCCTTAACCTGGCATCGGAGCCCGCACTCTTCTTCCCTGTCCTTTTCCTCCTCTACTTCACTCCTTTCTCTCACCTCTCCCCTCTCCTCTTTTTTCTCTCTCCATGTGCACTCCCCCCAACCCCTCCCATTCTATCCCCTCACCCCATCCACATCCCTTACCTCCCTCCTCCAAAATCTCTCCTGGTCGACTGTTTCCCCCCACCCCAACTTGGTTCCCCTCACCTATTCATATCTAATTATGCCTCATCTACAGCCCAGCACAAAATCTTTTTTTCTCCCTCTGTCACTTTCTATGCAAATGTATTTGCTATTGTAGTTACTATGTTTAATAGACCTCAGTTGAGAGCCTGTTTCATGTATATTGCTCTCTGCAAATTTCAGTTTGATTTTACTTGCTTTTATATTACCGGTCTAATGTTCTGCTATTGAACAATCCGTTCTTTGTCCTGTAATCTTGTTTCTGCACATGTAAAGCGCTGTGATACCCCCGGGTTAAGCCAGCGCTATATAAAACCTTTCAAATAAAATAAGCCCTATTATGAATATCAGAATGGGTAAGGTTGCCTCCAAAGGAGTTTGTTGTCTTAATTAATTTGAGTTAATTATGAAACTGAGTTGAATACAGGAAACTTAATTGTCCTGAGTGAAATGAATTCAAGTAGATTAAAAAACAACTAGATTAAAAAACATTCATAGACACAACAAGACTTAACATTGAGACAGAAACAAATAGACGTGTGTATAGGCAAAAAAATGAATTTTATCAAAATTAGGTCATAAAGGGAAATATACAATGCAGAAAGAAATATGCAAAACAGGAATACAGGATCAATGTCTGAACACAAATCAAAAATCTCTGTAAAGCCTGTCAGCCGCCTATCCAAAAATAAAGATTTAGCCGAGTTTTCTTTTGGATAAAGCTGGGAGTCGACGTTTCGGTCTTTATGGACAACTCTTCAAGACCATCATCAGGACAGTAGATAGTTAATATTGTAAATCCGCCGTCTCTCTGCAAGCCTTTCTTGCTTGCAGAGAGACAGCAGATTTTTCCTTTTGCACTTTGAAGACTTGAACAGATCGTACATCCCTGACGATCATTGTGATCCCCTTGACAAATCTGTGAGGAGTGACACACGAAGAAGAGAGCCCTAATTGTTCCTCCTGGTGCGTCTAGAAGATCGCTCAATCCTGACGACTTCCAATTTGCTCTGTGACCCCCGTTTTCTTAAGTAGATCTACCGCTGCCTCTGCCTTACACATCAGCTTCCTCCATCATACGCAGCCAAAGAAATCAACCTAAGGGATTTATAATATTAACTATCTACTGTCCTGATGATGGTCTTGAAGAGTTGTCCATAAAGACCGAAACGTCGACTCCCAGCTCAAATTAATTAAGACAACAAACTCCTTTGGAGGCAACCTTACCCATTCTATTACGTCTTTACCCAAGTCCCCAAAGGTTTACTGGGTTGCTCACTTTATTTACCACCACTATTATGAATATCGTCACTACTGGGGCCAAAATGGTTTTAGTGATTCCAAGGGTTGCACAATTAAATTTAAATTGTTATGGGAACAAGTGGCAAATCTGAAAGCATGCCTGCCACGGGCTCAAGTTATTCACACCTTGAGTCATCAGCGTGTTGGTGTACCCGTTGAAGGGAATCTACTGGCTGATGAAGCCACCAAGGCGACAGAGCAAACTGCGGCTGTTGCTGAAATCACTCTTTCTTGCACAAGGATAGACAGAGACATAGTGCTAGCAGTCAACACCTCAAAGAACAGCTCTGCTGTTCTGAAAGGCTTCCCACTCAAATATTCCTATAAATTAGAGGACAGATTTATGTCGGACTTGCGCTGCCGTTGCATCACGCAACGGCGGCGTAAACGTGGAGCATCCCTGCGACCCATTTACAACGTGACGCATCTAGGCAGATGCGTCACGTTGCAAAGCCCTGCGCCACATGTGGGCGTTCCGGCGCAGGGTGGGCATTCCGGGGCAGGTGCGCCTCGCAAAAGTGGCTGAGTGAAATCTAAAAGATTTCACTCAGTCACTTTTAGGCCAATGCTGCGTCAAAACCCTGCGCCTTCTTGAGCAAGGCGTAAGGCTTGACGCAGCATTGGACAGATAGGGCACCCCCGAGCCTTGCTGGAGCTGCGTTGCACCTGCGAACCAACTCCAGCAATGCGCCACCTTTACGGCACAGATGCGTCACGCATCTGTGCCGTTTTTGCCCCATGGAGCGCCGCATTGTAAATGCAGGGCATCATGGGAGGCGGAGCTGCGGCGCACAATAACTGGCGCATCCCAAACATAGATTGCAGATTAGGTTAAATACTAGCTGCACACGAGGGTCGGGGCTCTGCACACTCAGGAATCACTGAGATCAGGGCGTAGAGCATGAGCGCTACGGTGGAGTTCCACGCCTCCACGTAGCACCTGAACGCTCCCACCTCTTGCCTCCTTGCTCCTCCCCCCTACCATGAACGTGACCACGGCGGCGGTGATGTTGATGGCGAGGCGAGGAGAGGGTGATGGCGTCTCTCTGAGAAGCTGATCCAAAGCGTCCGAAGCAGAGGCCGGCGCCTCAGGAGCTGATAACCCGATTGGGATCCTTTGGGCTGCAAAGCTATCTTATCTACTGCGAGAGATACAGGGTGATAGGAGCGGCATATTTAAACAGCACAGGTGTGCCATTCAACTGACACGGTGAGCAGGAGTGGAAAACGCCTGGTTTTGGCTGCCGCTGCCGCTGTAGGGGTTCTTATATTGGCTCCTTCGTTATTCCCTGTAACTGCAACTCGATACCGGTGGGAGACGTGGGAAATGATTTGAGACGGACTTTGAGGTCGGAAAGCTGAGCTGCTGCTATGCTTGGATATGGATATGCTGAATGGTTCTCATGCTGAATGGTTCTCAGTAAGCATTTGACTTTTCCTTTAAATATAAACGGCATTTGTACTCTGCATTAAGCACCAAGCACGAAGCATTAAGTAATTAAATAGCGCTATTCACTCTGCAGTCGCATTGAATGCTTAAGTACTACACGCTGCATAAAGGAATACAGGACTACAGGACTACATCTCCCATAGTGCCCTGCTTACCTGGAAAAGCCTGTAACCTGAAAAAACCTGAAAAAAAACCTGAAAAGCTTTGCGGCCTCACGCTATTGCCTATTCTATTGCACTGTTCTATGCAAGAGTATCTCTATTGCGTGTCTCCCCTCACTTTTTGAGAGACTTTTTTGTTTAACTGCAGTTGTAAATGGGCAAACTAACAAATGTTCGTGCTAAGGCGAGAGCCCGACGGCTTAAAGCTTTAGAGGAGGCCGCATCTGATAAAACAACTGATAAAACAACTGACCAAATGGAAGGTAGAGCGGAGGTTTCTTTGGTGAGCTCTGAGGGGGAGACTGAGGCAATTACAGAATCCCCGGATATTTCTGATATTCCCGATACATTGGGGAACGCTCACCCACTTGAGACTTTCCAAACTGAATCTATTCAACAAGATTCCGAGCCTATAGAGGTTGCTAATGCGAATGCACAGTCTCCATTGCCTAATAACTCGCACATGTCAAGTAGTTTTGTTACCTCCCAGCCTAACCCTAACTCTGGTTCAGCTTGTGCTCAAGATCTAAGTACAGTTTCTGCTGCTGCAATAGCAGTCACTAACTTGAAGGACGGAGCGGATGGTCAGGTGGTTCAAGACGCAAGTTTTGGGATACAAGTCGGGAAGGAACAAGCGGGTATGACGAGCCCCATCCTGTCTTTGAATACCGAGACTAACCAGACAACAGGTTTAAAAACAATGCAATTGACAGTCAAGGACATGCTAAACTTAATTTTGGATGAGATTCGTGAAGTGAAGCAGTCTCAACAGTCTCAAAAAGCAGAATTTGCCGGGATTCAAAATCGTTTGGAAAAAATTGAGGTTATTGTCACTTCTTTCCCACCTCGTCTTCAGGAGGCTGAAGCCAGAATTTCAAGTTAAGAGGATGAAATCCCCAAACTTCAAAAGGACGTCAAGGACGTTTATAAATCATCGAAGACCTTGGAATCCAAGCTTGATGAGTTGGAGAATTATAATCGTAGATCAAATCTGCGAATAGTAGGGGTTCCAGAGAAGATTGAGGGCTCGGATATGGTTCAATGGGTCACTTCTTTTATATCGCACGAAGTAATTCCGGAATTTAAAGGTGATTTGACAATCACCCGAGCTCATCGTGTGCCCGCTCAGCCATTTCCAAACTCTCCCTTTCCCCGTACTATTTTGGTTAATTTCGCTGACTATCGGGTTAAGGAGAAAATTCTGACAAGAGCCATTAAACAGGGTCAGTTCGCAGCAAATGCTACTTCCAAATGCCGGATTTTTACCGATATGTCAGCCGTTGCTGCGAAGCGTAGAAAAGAGTTTGTTAAACTTTTACACCTGTTTAAAGCTAAAGGGGCACAAGCCTCTATAGCACAACAGTCAAAATTGAAGGTGCTGATTAAAGGCAAATTTCATTTGCTCACAGATATTGATGAAGCCAATGTTTTACTTAGCCAAATGTCACCCGGATAGAGGTTGAAGGCGAACTCTATGATTTCTTAGCACACTCTTTTCTTGTATTTTTCTTATATTTTTCTCAGGTTTCTTCTTTTGTTAAATTATGTTAAATGATGGCTATACCATGGTTACAGATATGGTGGATCTGGTGGAGGGGTGAGGGGTGAGGGAGCGGGAGGGGGAGGGCAGGGAGCGGGGTGTTATTCCAAGACAACTCTATGGTTGGGGGGGAGACCCGGTGGCGAGCGTGGGGGAGAGCAGTAGGAGGAGGGCCATGGGTGAAGGGGGGAAGGGAAAAAATGGAAAAATTGAGGTTGTTTTCAGTGGATTTGAATGTGGCAAGATCCTGCATTTTTGGTACTCTTGTATGCTTTTTTGCATATATATATGTAATTTAAGTATTTTTGAGTTTAAAACTTTTGTATTTCTTTGTGCAATTAATGATGGGCCATGTCGTCTAGGATGGAGTTGAAATTGATATCCTTCAATGTGAATGGTCTGAATAATGCCAGAAAATTGCGTGCAATAGAGTCCTGGATTAGAACTGATAATCCTACAGTGATCATGTTACAGGAGACTCATATAGCGGTTGCTAAGAAAGAGGATTTTAAGATGTTTAAAACGTGGGCTTCTTTTCGGGGGTTTTCGTGCGCCATGGGTTCACAACGAGGCGTCGCTCTATTCATAAATAAAAATTTTGAGATTGAGATAGTCCAGACGGAAAATGATTCTTCAGGTCGTTGGTGTTGGGTTTCATGTAAAGTCAAAAATCATCACTCCTTGATTACTTTTGTTTGTTTTTATGCACCTATAGAGGATAACCCCCAGATTTATGACGCTCTGTTTCAATCTCTTCTATTGGTTGGTGGAGATATCATTATAGGTGGCGATTTTAATATACTTATGAACCCTAGTTTAGATTCTACATCAACTCTTAAGAGGCAGTCTAAGCCTAGATCTCTTAAGACTATCCTAAATTATATATCTTTATTTGGTTTATGTGACCCATGGCGTGTGAGAAACCCTCTGAAAATGGAGTACACCTGCTGGTCAGGAAGGTTTAAATCCTCATCTCGTATAGATTTTTTTCTAACATCCAGACAGCTTAAATTCAGTTCACAGAGATTTTACCACAATGGCTTTTCAGACCATGCTATGATAGTGATTAATTTCGACTATGTAGAGACTATAAAGGTTTCGAAAAGATGGATGTTTAATAAAATGTATTTACAGAATTTGAATTGGATATCAGCATTAAAGGTGGAGATAGCAGAGTACATTAACCGAAATATAGGCACGGCCCCTCTTCATGTTATCTGGGACTCGTAAAAGGCATTTTTACGGGGGGTTCTTATTAGTAAGGATGCGGCTGAGTGGAGCGCTGTGAAAAGTAAAAGGAACTCCTTGCTTCAAAAAATTCAGGATATAACATTTAGCTATCAATGTCAACCAAATTATGAAGTTGCAATCCAACTGAGGGAAGCTAAACAAGCGCTCAGCGCTTATTATTATGAGCAAAGTGAATTGGTGTTCCAGAAACAATCACAAAAAGTGTACGAAGAGAGTAATTTTTCAGGGAAATTCCTAGCCTGGCAAGTAAGAGAACAAGCGGCTTTAAACTTGATTCATTCCTTAAAAGACCCTCTTACTTATTTCGAAACATTTGATCAGGTTGAAATAAATAATATCATGCTTAAACATTATGAGCGTATTTACTCAGTAAAACATAATTTTAATCATCAAAAACTATCAGAGTTTTTAGACCGATATGAGATTCCGAATCTACCCCTCGAAGATCAGAGGCATATGCAGAGACCTTTTTCTAAAGCAGAATTGGAAGAAGTTGTTAAAAACCTTCCATTAGGCAAGGCTTGTGGTCCTGACGGCTTCCCCTCAGAATTCTTTAAAGTTTTTTTTAGCTCCTTTAGTGACTTATTTCTGCTTCTGTTGAATTCAATGCTGGAAGGAGGACAAGTCCCGGAATCCTTCCATGAAGGTACAGTCATTAGCTTTTTAAAAAAAGGGAAAGAATCTAAAGATCCGAATTCATACAGGCCAATTACTTTATTAAACTCCGATTACAAAATAACTACTAAGATGTTATCATTACGCCTTAATGATCAGGCGGTGGATTTGATCCATCCAGATCAAAATGGCTTTATAAGAGGCAGACAATTATTTACAAACACACATTTTTTAGTTGAAGCATTAGATTATTTTGAAGCACGTGGGATACAGGCCTTGGTTTTACTTTTAGATGCAGAAAAAGCTTTTGATTTGGTGGTATGGGACACCCTTTTCATTATTTTATCTAAGTTTGCCATTTCTCAACGCATCATCAATTTGATAAAGAATTTGTATGTAGGCGCTAGAGCAAACATAATTGTTAACAAGTCATTAGCAGGCTCAATTTTAGTTCAACGTGGCACTAGGCAAGGCTGCCCTTTATCACCTATTCTTTTTGCCTTTTTTATCGAACCATTAACTATTGCTATCAGGAATTGTTTCCAGATCAAACCTCCAGTTACCTCAATGGCCAAAATTAAACTTTACGCAGATGATATTATGCTACTTATTAAACCTGATTTGGAATCACAGACCTATATTTTTCAAATTTTTGAAGAGTTTGAATCTCTAGGAGGTTATCGGATTAATAAAAAAAAGACAGAAATATTGGTTTGTGGAGGTGGAAACCCAGTTTTACACAAAGATTTACAAGGCTGCATTAATTTAAAACCTAAAAGATATATAGGAATTTTGTTCTCTTCAAATATTTTGGATTTATATACACTTAATTTTGTTCCATTAATTAAAAAAGTCCAATCAATGTTCACTCGCTGGGATCCTCTGCCTTTAACTATTCTCGGACGCATCAATTTAATTAAAATGTCAATCCTTCCTCTTTTCAATTTTTTGTTTGCATCAATTCCAGTCTATTTGTCGGGTACTTTTTTTTCCAAAATAGAATCTATGTTCTCTAAATTTATTTGGGCAAAAAAAACACCTAGATTAGATATACGGACATTAACTGCAGAAACTAACTATGGCGGTCTTTCTTTACCAAATTTGAAAGATTATTATTTTGCTTACTTTGCACAGTACTTAGAGAGATTTAAGAACAGGAATGCAGTAACTAGTTGTTTTATAAATTCTTTTTTTGATTTGATATGCTCAGAAATACAAATACCATCCCCGTTGTTTGTATTGAAATCCCCCAAATTTGTGCGGTATAAAATCCTAAATTGGTTTTTTAAACGACGTAATGCAATGCTTAAGAGATATTCACTTCCACAATTTCATTTACTAACTCCCTTAATTGGAGTGTTTTCTTTTTTAAAGATTAAAATCGATCCCATTGTAATAAAAAATTGGGGTAGGTCTGGGTTTAAAACATTATCTGACTTTTTGGTAAGCGGGACTTGGCTCTCAGTTACTGAGATGTCAGCTCGAATTGGTGGCAATTTTTTGCTAATTGGTTCCTACTCTAATTTAATTTATCCTATGTTGGCGCAATTAGATCCCGGTACCATTGCGAATTATACTATTACTCTTGTTTTAGATCTTTTTATTAATAATTTGGAGAAGAAACCAGGAGTATGGAAACAGTGTCTGACACAAAATCGGGAGGTAGAGTTGACTGCTAAAGCTATCCGTAAATGGTACACTCAAGAAAATTTTATATTGTCACCGGAAATTTGGAAAACCATTAATCAATTTAATTTCTGCGTACTGCGTGGTGCCAACTGGCGCCGAATGTTGTATTTTAGCAAGTGGCTATTATATCGTACACCAGTAATAATTGCTAAAATGTATAACAATGCGTCTGCTTTTTGTTTCAGACATTGCAATTGTGAACAAGCCAATTGGTCTCACATTATTATGTCTTGTCCTAAAATTAAGCATTTCTGGGAAGAAATTATTTTTAAAGACTTATTGTTTGTTATCTGTCCCATGCAATGCAACAATGTTATTATTTGGATATGACCCTGATTGTATATTTTCCAGTCACCTGGCAAAATTGATTTATATTATAATGGCTGTGGCTAGATCTTTATTACTGCAGAATTGGCTTTCAACCTATATCCCGATGCTGCAGGAATGGTTGGAAAAAATTAAAAGGGTCAGGAAAAGCGAACTTTTATATGCTCAAAGAGTTGGGGGTATTAGAAAATTCGATCAAATTTGGGGATGTTATTTTGAGTAAATTGTTTTAACATTACGTTAAGTTGAAACTAAATGTAATTGTTATTTTTCTGTGTTTTCTTTTTTTATGTATGCTGTATATAATCTGAATACAACTTCAATAAAAAAAGATTAAAAAAAAAAAAAAGGAATCACTGCTACAATTTCATTACTGAAGCAGCAATTCTAGTAGGCCAAGTTTGTCTAAACAAATAAAGGCGTATGTCTTAAAGTGTGCATCTGCCAGCAGATGAAGGGTTCCACCGTAGCACGGCCACCACAAACACCCTTACTCATTTTAGACAGACCTCTCGCATGTGTCTATTTGGATCACTGCAGGCCCTTAAATTCAGATGGGGGCTTACAAGTACATCTTGGTTCTATGGGTTTGGCCTCAGCGTTCGGCAGATGCTCGTACTGTTATAAAGGATTTGCAAGTCTTTATTGGGACATACGCATTTGGCACGTTACATTCCGACCGTGGCTCTGCGTTTTGCTCTCGGGCTTACAAGGACGCCATGAAAAGTATGGGCACAGCCTTGCGGTACTCCTCCCACTACCAACCTGAGGGATATCTGGTAGTAGAAAAGAAAAACCGGGACCTAAAGCAATCCTTAACAGGAAGGGTATTAGGTGCAGGTGGTAGTTGGGTCAATCACCTATATGGGATCCATAGGGCACTAAACAATATGCCAGGAAAATCCTTGGGAGGACGTACCCGTATCCTGTTTGTGGCAAGAATTTGGGTACCTAACCTCGATCATGACAGCACAGTGGCGGATGAAAAACCATTTAAATTGAATGATTGTTTGGCTTTTTTACAGGAACTCAATGATTTACAGGCATTACAAAGCAACATCCAAGTAAAAAGCACTGCCACTGGGAAAGTAAAACCAGTTCTGGCAAGACATGTCTGGGTCCCAAAGATTGGAGACTTGGGGCCAGATGTAGGTCGGCAAATACCGGTCGGTAACGCCCCAAAATCGGTAAATTTGGCCGTTACCGAGCGGTATAGCGAGAAAGAGATGTAGGTGTCAAAAAAATACCGATTCGGTAAATATCAATCGGAAAAATACAGACTCGGAATTCTCCGAGTTCATATTTACCAATTCGGTATTCACCGATAGGAAAAATACCGAGTCGGCATACACCGATTCGGTAAATAAGGAATCGGAAAACATGGCCATCGAGATGTAGGAAAGGCCAAAAATACAGAATTCATCCAAATTCGGTATTTTGGAGTCGGTATTTACCATGGACTGAAAGGTGGTGGTAACCATGTGGATGCTATAAAAAGGCTCCCAAAATGCAACCCTCCAGTCAAAATGGCTGCACTCTATGTGATAGCGAGGAGGCGAAGGCTACATGCAGCAGGACTGAGGGTATGGCAAATGGAGGAGCAGGTGTACAGGCAGAAGATCACTCTGTTCCAATTGACTGAGCCTGAGATACTCCAGAGGTACAGGCTGCACCCCAATACCATCATGGACCTAATAAGGGACCTCCACCCATACCTGGATCATCCAACACCCAGGGCCCACGCCATACCTCCCCATGTCCAGGTGCTGTGCAGCATACACCTGCTTGCCTCTGGGAGCTACCAGAGTGTGATAGCTGCTGTAGGAGGTGTATCCCAGAGCTGTCTGTCCCGTTTCTTCAGGAAGTTCCTGGATGTCATGACTCAGAGAATGGGAGACTACATACAGTTCCCTGACGCACCTGCGGAACTTGCCAAAACTAAAACAGACTTCTATGGACTGGCTCACTTCCTGCATTGATGGCACCCACATTCCCCTATGCCCACCTGCAGTCACGGAACACATATACAGAAACCGTAAGTCTACGCACTCCATCAACGTGCAGGTGATATGCAATGCAGGGAACATCATAACCAACATAGTTGCTAAATTTCCAGGGAGCACGCACGACTCCTACATATTACAGAACAGTGGAATATACACACGGCTACAGAATGGCGATTTTGGAGATGGTTATCTGCTAGGTAAATATGTAGCACACACCCTGAAATGTATCTCAGCTCCATGTGCAATGTGTATGAAACTCATGTACCTCTCGTTCTCTCCCAGGTGACAGTGCATATGCCCTGCGTTCCTTTGTGCTGACACCGTACCTGAACCCAACCAACAGAGCAGAAAGGCGATACAATGTGGCACGCAGGTCTACCCGCAATGTTGTGGAGAGAACCTTTGGACTCCTGAAAAACAGGTTCCGTTGCCTCCACAAAAGTGGAGGTGCGCAACAGTACACCCCCCTCCTGTGTTGCAAAATTATAGTGACCTGTGCCATATTGCACAATCTTGCTACCAAGGAAGGCACATCATGAAAACATAAATGAGGACCAAGAACATGCAGAGCCCCAGGCAACAGGGCCAGCCGCAGTAGATGGCAGATTGAGACGGACTGAAATTACACAACGCTATTTCTAGGTAAAGTATGACACACACACAGGTATACTTCCGGACATGAGTAGTTTATTCTGCACTACTTCATGGTGGTCACATGACTGTACGTCAATGTCACTGGCTGCACATACTCAGTTGCTGTCACTGTGTGCAGTAGAGTCAGTCCCCTGCATAGTTCAGTGCTTTCGTCCTCGCACCACATTGCGGGATTTAGGTGCCTGTCCTTCAAGTTCCCTGCTGGTGCCTGACTCTGCCTGGCTGTGCCTGCCGCTCCTGCGCTCCTCCTGGACAGGTGTACTGGAGCCACTCCTGCTGGTTGACCCCTCAGTCTCCTCCACACCCGTGTCACCAGCATTGCCTAGGTTTGAGGTCAACATCTGCTCCATTGCAGAGGCCACTCTACCCATGCCCCGCGTTAAGTCAGTGCAGCAGTGCTCTATTGCTTCCTGCATTGAGATGGAGCGTCTGCAGAGGAGAGCTGTGTTGGCAGCGAACCTGTTCATGGCCTTGGTCTGTTGGCGCATGTACTGCACCCTGGCACGCTGGAGATGTTCCCTGTCAAGCTTGTCGGAGAGGACCCCCATGTAGGTAGAAATGTCAGAGATCCCCTGTGCTACAGGTCCAGGCTAGTAGCCATTTGGGTTATGCCCTTGTCCATGTTGGACATTGTTGCGCTCAAAACGCGCACCTGCCGCTGCATGGCTTGCAGTGATTTGGCCTGCTGGCGTTGCACCTTCACCATCGTGCCCTCCAGCCCACAGAACACGCTCTCCCCATCCTGGCCCTCCCCACCATCACGTGCCCTCCTGCCAAGGACAGTAGTGCGCGCTGAGCGTGCAGACATAGTTGGTCTTGGCCTGTCAGGCACGGGCGCACTCTTCTGGGGGACATCTTCCTCATCCTCTGAATCAGAGGTCTGCAGAATCCTCTGCGGGGGCTCCACCTGGCTACTTTCCCCTCCCGGCATTGGCGTGTTTGTGAGGTCAGGAGATCCAAACAACAGAGGGGACATTGGGAACGGTGTAGTGGGTGGGTCTGGTGATGAGGGGTCCTGGGTAGGGTCGTCTCCACCTTCTCCTGCGCTGTGGCAACTTTTTCTTTTTTCTTTCTCCCCTCTTTTAGATGGTGCTGCCCTCTCCTCCCTCGGCGGTGCAGAACTGCGTGACGACTCTCCTGTGGAATGAAATTGACATAGTGTCAATGCTGTAGTTTGTCTGTGTGTGTTTCTTAATTAAATGGTCTGCACACCTTTGCAGAGTCCACATTGCTTGTTTGGGGATGTGTGTGGCATGCCTTGCTGAGTCATGTGTGGTGTACTTTGCATCTGTGTGTACATGTCTACGTCTACCATGATGCATTGCAGCAAGAAATTGTGACCTCTCCTGCTGTGTCGTGTGTACACAGTGGGGTGCAGGGTGGGATAGCTGGGGGTGCATGTGGGTACATGCCTTTTACCTTGTTTCCTGGCTGCTTTCGCTGTGCTGTCCAGGTCTCCAATCCCATGGATGCATTCAGACTCCATGGTGGATGCAACTTGCTCCTCAATTGGTGTAACTTTTGGGGCTTTGCCCCTGCCACCTCCAGTCAAACCTGCATCCTTTTTCTGTCCTGCAATCTTCTTCTTGGTCACTATACGCAGGTCATACCACCGCTTTTTGATGTCCTCAATGTCCGGGTGGGTGACTCCTATGGCATTCACTTTGCCCTGAATTGCTAGCCATATGTTCCTCTTCACAGTCTCTGCAACATGCAGAGACTGTCTCCCAAATATTTGGCTGTAGTGGCTGACAATTTCTTCCACAGCCACCTGTAGTTCCTCTGGGCTGAACTTCAGCTTCCTTTTCCTCTCAGCAGCATCCTTCTGTCCTTCCTGTGCGTCCATTCTGTCAGTCTGCTTGCCTGTGGATGCTGTGCTCCTCTCTCCTCTGCAGATTTGTTTGTTCAGTTGGTTTCCACCTGCATGGGTGTGGCCACTCCCAGGTACTGGGGTGGGGTGCCTCTCTCTCATTGGTTAGATTCACAGGGCCTTGGCTGTGGGGTGTGTAGGCTCTCCCTGATTGGTTGACAGGCTCACATGGCGTGTTTCAAACTCCCAAATCGGTAATTACCGAATCGGTAAATTCTGAGTCGGTGAAATCCGATTCGGGATTTTCCGATTCGGTGAATCCCATTCATTCCTATGGGCAATGTGGCCCATAGGATTGCTTGGGTTTCACCGACTCGGATTTTACCGACTCGGTCAATTCCGAATCGGTAATTACCGATTTGGCTTTCCGAGTCATACCGAGTCGGTAACTTTTACCGACTTTTTAGCTACATACCATTTACCGATTGAGGAATACCGATTCGGTATGAGTCAGTATTTTCCATTCGGTAAATGGAAATTACCTACATCTGGGGTCAGAGAAAAAATCATGGACAAGAAGGAGTTTGAGCCGTCCTACAGAACACCTGTACCTGTCCTGACGGTTCAAGGAACAAGAACAGTACATCTTCCGTCGTTCCATTGCTCATTATATTGCCGATTCTCAACAGTAGGTCACGTGGAGTCCTGAGAAGCCGCAGATTTTCTCTTGCTACTATGCAGGGAATTTCAGATGGAAAGACTAATAACATTTCAAGACTCCTCTACGCAAGATGCCGGAGTAGCAAATAATGGAGTACGAATCACACCAGTTGAAACAGAATAACATCCAAATGAAACTGAAACGCAAATTGCAATTCGACCCAATAATGAACTCTAGATCAAGATGCCCTCACAAGAAGCAACTGCCAGTTCTACAAACACTGCTGAGCTACCAAAGATATATTGTACTGCGTCTGGCTACTTCATCAACTTTGATTACTTTTCTTCAGATCCAAGTGAACCTGAGCAAATGCCACCCATTTCTAAGAAAGAAAAAAAATCTGACTATCTCTGGCTGAAAAAACGTACTTTGTGTCCCCTTAGTTGCATCTTTGGTTTGCATTAGGGATCCGGTTCCTGTTAATTCGGATTGATATAGTAACTGTCTTTTTCCTACTACTAAATGGACATTACCTCCCACAACGCTCTGCAATACTACTTGTAAACTTGGTCCTGAAACTTCACACGTCATCACACCATAAAAATAGAGACCTGTCTCTTCTGAACATTACAGGAGTTCCAGTACCGGATGGTATAGTTTGGGATAGGGTTTCATATAATGTATTTGGTCCTACTGACCATTTGAAAATTCCATACATATTTAAAATTTCAAAGAATGATTTCATTACTCCAAGTACACTCTCTGGTGATAGGGACATTGAGACTGTAAATACTATGCTCTCAGATTTAGAACAATCTGCTTCATTTTCTAACAGGGAACTGTATGAAGCCACACCTGACTTCAACAGTGTGTATTGTTGCCATCATTATGGTCATCACTTTTTGCACAGAGCTAGTGTTCTATGCACTGTAAACACTTACCATCAATGGGAACATTGCCCGACACCACCAAAAAGGCAGTGCCACATTTGCACAGAAATTTGCATTCTTTTCAGGGTTCAATACATCTGACCCAATGTCATACTATGCAGCAAGGGAGTCCGTTTCACTGTTTGTTTTTTCAGCGGGAGCCAGGACTACAAGCCCCAGCCTGATAAGCTGCTCCTACGGCCGCAGATTTGACCCCTATGCAAAATTTGACGGTTCCACCCGTAAATGACACTAATCAGCTATATGAAAATTCAAAACCCCAACAACCCTACATCTCCTGCCGGAGTCTACACCTTATGTAATTATATTGAAAATGTGCCCATCTTAAGACCCAGTGTTATAGAAAATTGGACTGAGCTAAAAATAAGGTCATACACTGGTTGGCTAAATAATCACGGAGCACAAATTGCCTGTATAAAGAAATTAGAATGGTAAGAAGAGTTGGATGGATAGGACCCTCAAGGAAAACTAGTAAGGATGATTGTATTGTGGTGAACGTCTGTACTCCCCATCTGGTAAGAACCCTTTTTTCTGATCTTGCAAATACATTTTATGGCAGAAATAATAACAGGAATAGCTGAGCTGAACCTTTAGGGCAGTTCTATAGGCCAGAAATGTTTATGAATAAAACTGATAATTCCTTACAAGCAATAATCCAAACAGTATCTCGAGACTGAGAGACTGCCTTTAGACATGACCCGATATTTGCAAACAAAACCCAATTTATAATTCCAACAATGAATCAGTTCCTACCTCTCTCGTATTATGATGACCAGAATTGACAGCAAGAGAGGGTGGGAGAAAACTGATGCACATACTAGAGATACTGCAATAGCCAACCTGGACTTGGGTCTACCTACTTATCAATGAATAAATATGAAGGTATATCGGCAAGATGATGATCTAAAGAATACAGATGCAGGAATATTGAGCTGCCCAACAATTGACCCATCTATCCTGCAAGTTGTTGCACAGGATACAGTAAGAGATTTACAGAATAAGGAACAGGGTACTCAAATTGTCCAAAATATGGAAAACTCTAAAGTTGCAATGATGTTTTGGAACATTGCAGGAATAAGAAATAAACTAATGAACCCACAGTGGCTGTAGACCATTGGTCAAACACAACTAGTCTGTCTACAAGACACATGGTCACCAGATGATTTTTATATGGAGGGTTTTATTTCCTTTATAACCCTACAACACCTTCTGAAGGGGGAGGGGCTAAGGGAGGACTGGCTGTAATAATATCAATAACTTTCTTACTGAAAGTTTCATGGTCCTATCGGTCCTCCCCATATTTCCAGCTTATCCATTTAATTACAGAAGAAAAGGCTAATTTGGTTATAATTAATTTTTATAATTATGCTTTTGATACAACCAAAGTGACAGTCATAATACATTTAAACAAGGAAATTGATTTATTCCTAAACAATATCAAGGATGATTATGCAATTTTTTAGGTAGGAGATTTTAATATCAGTAAATGTTATAGACTGGGACCAAAACGTTGTGGTTATGTTAAAACAAATGGTGATGGCATGTTACATTTTTTGATAACCCATATGGCAAAGTATTAAATGAAATGATTTATAAATACAATTTGGTTCTTATGGAACAATGTATTGTGCAGGCCACATGGAAGTACCTACATATTATGGGAGTGGCAGAAGCTCTGTTATTGATCCAGTGCTGGTTACAGAAAATGGTGAACATCTAATAGACTCCTTTACCGTTACTCCAAATGCCCTCAGTGATCATGCTGCCCTGACATTAGCCCTTAATATAAACATCACAAAGCTAAATAGTTTACAAAAACTGAAACAAATTGAAATACAAGGTAAAAATGATATAACCTTAAGATGGGCAAATACTGATGGCATAGCAAAAACAAAGTGATTTTTATACTGCATAGATTCTATGTCTCCTCCAATGCTTATCATGGAAGACTTTAGTAAAATTGTAGCTAAAATTGCAGAGAAATTAAAGAGCTGACCGAGATGGAAACAAAAACAGAAATAGAGGCTGTTTTAACACAGAATGTTCTTTGTTAAATAGGAAATTAAGAAAGCCTTACGGGACACACCAAGAGATAGAGCAACAACAGATTGAGAACTTTGTATAAAAATGCTCTTGATAAGAGTAAAAGAGAGGTAAAAGAAGAAAATATGGGAAGATCTGCTCCAGGCTGCTGATTCAAATGATAACTCCCTTTTTTGGAAAATAATAAACCAGCCATTCATAAAAGAGAGAGAGAGAAGTCCCAAAGACTGAGGCTTTTGTACAACAGGGGGACTGGATAGAACCTTTTAACACAATTTTTAATCCAGAGGTTGTATATTAAATTTGTCTTTTCCTTTTTTTAAAACAAATTAAACCTGTGGACATTCCCGACATATCCCTAGAGGAGGTCATTAACGCTTGAAATAAAGCAGCAAGTGCAAAGGCATCGCGCCCCAATGGGGTCCCAATTGATATTTTTAAAGCACATGTCACTTTATGGGCCCGATGCTGACCCAAGTATGTAATTCTACACTAAAGGGGTTTCTTTCCACTTCGTGGACAGAAAGCACAATAGTTCAAATTTATAAAAAAAAGGAAACAGAGGTGACCCGAAATGTAACTGCCCAATATGTCTTTTGGACTCCAGTGCTAAATTAATGGGGAGAATCCTTCTGGGCAGGCTAGAACAATGTGTGGAAGAAGAAAATATACTTACTGACACTCAATATGGGCATCAACTACCTGTCCCAATGGCACTCCCACCTTACTGCCCAGGTGTGATATGGCCCAAATGAGGAGTGTACACATAGCTTTGTGGTCACCTGTGGTATTAGACAGGAATGTGTTCTTGCCCCCCTTCTTTTTTCACTCCACATAAATGGTGTTGATAAATGCCTATAAAAAACTAAAGCTGATGTTCCCATGGTCGGTTCTCGCCCCGTTCCCATTTTATTATATGTAGATGATGCCGTCCTTTTATCTAGAACAGCAAATGGGCTGCAACTCATGATAAGAATTTTTTTAATTTTATGGATAATAAAGGCATAAAGGTTAATCTGAAGAAAATTGTTACCATGGTAGCTGGAGAAGGTAGACCAAAAAAGAGGATACCTCATATTAAGGGGGAGAGGTTGGAGGAGTCCCAAACATTTACATACTTGGGTGTCCAGTTTACTGCTTCGGGCTCTTGGGAAAGTCAATGAAATATATCAAATATTGAATTTTTAAGGGCAGCAGAATCAATTTTGAGGTTTTCTAGAAAAATAGGCCAAAAACAAATTAGATAAATGTTGTTGCTGTATAAAACCAAATGTTTACCAAGTGTTGGCTATGATGCTGCCTTATGGGATTACACAAATTGTGCAAAGTTGCAGATACTAGAAACCCTGTTCTTGGCTCGTTTATTGGCAGTACCGAAATCAAGTTCAACATACATATTACATAAGGAGTTGGCAGCCCCCTTTGCAGAGGATGACTTACATATTAGGCCCATCATTCTGTGGTACAATATATGGAGTAAAACAGGAATACAATTTAAAAAGGAGATAATTTTATATTGTCTCAAGCTAGATGCATGGAAGAAAATCGAATGGCTATCTTATTAAGATGCTTGCATAAGAAAAATGGACCCTGCTTTAAGAGCAAATGATACCATTAAAATCCTTAGTTACTCCAAATCAGAGGTCACAGCCATACTTAGGGAACAAAGAGAAATTGAGAGACAACTACAGGAAAGTAAGAAATCCATGGTAGTTAGTTACTTGTTACACTATGTACCCGAAAGCCACCCAACATATTTGACAATTGTTAACAGCAGCCAGCAAAGATTTTATTAACCAGATTATGTTTAGGTATATTGCATATACAATTTGTTTTCCCAAAAAGGTGGGCATGGACAAAAAATCTAGCAAAATGCCATGTGATGGCAAGTCACGACTATGCACAATGAGCTTAATTTTATTTTGTAGCTTCTATAAGGACCGTAGGAAATCCTTTTTAGCCCCACTTTTTAAAAAAGTCAAATATTTTTACTATCAGGATGCTTTTAACTATTTATGTGCCCTGGAAAATAGCGATATTTGCTTATCTGTCATAACATTCATGACAATGGCTATGGGAATAAGGAAAAAAGTAGCATATCTCAAGGTCCAATATATGAGTAATTAGAGCACTCAGCGACATACTAGTCTGACTGCGTGTTAGGAATTTAATAGCCTCTGTATCGCTGCCCCATTGATTAGAAACCAGGCAGAGCCTGTAGCCACACGAATAGCAAGGACCTTAAGGCCTATGTCGGCCACCGTGAAATTAATGTATATTAGTATGTGAATATGGACATGGATTGTTTTTCTTTTAATTTATCCTGTGACCATAATGTTTTAATGTTTACAATGTTTACTGTATACTTTTATGGTTTCATGCTTATAAACCGAATAGAGTTTTTGAATTTAAATTTGACTGTGTTCTGCCTGTGTTCAGTTGCCTCTTCTGCTGATTTGGCTGTGTGTTAGACCATCGGTTGCGCCGCCGGACATAGAAGTTCTACTTGTGCCTTTGCAGGCCCATTTGCCCAGTTGTCCACAGCATATTCCCATGTTTATTATGGCATTCTTGGAGCCTCCACAGAATGCTTTTGCTCCTGTTGGAAGGGAAATCGGCTCTGCTCCAGAGGTACAGGCATCGGTATCAGGCGTGCAGGCATCTAATTCTTCCCCGACGGCTGCTGTGGGAACCAGAGATGAACATCTATGCTCACTCGACATGATACTGGAAGTTCTAGAGGGACTGCCATCTGTGGATATGAGGTTCAGCGATGTTTAGTCTTCAGTGCAGGATTCTTAAAATAATCTGGCCAACTGTGCACTCACACTCCAGTGGAGATCCACTGTGGCACCACCGATAGCGGCTTGCATGGAGAGATGTGAAAGTGGGCGGGATCAGAGGAGGATGCTCTCCCCTAAAAGGACGTGGCATATCTCTTTCAAGTGGGCTACTTTCTGCAACACGTGGGAAGTAACGACCTTCCCCTGTGAACTGCATCGGTTAACACCTCAAATTGTGTATGGTGTACGGTGTACCCCAAACACACCACATTGCCCCACACCTCGAGCTTCAACCTCAACCAACCCTATGTACCCTTCTCAGAGGATCAGAGAGCCCCCTCTGATACCCCACCATTTGTGCACACTTCTGGTCATGGAACAATACCCCACACACAATATAGCCCACACCCATATTACTTTCCCACCCACACTCAAGAGCCCCCCTTGTACCCGCCTCATCGCCATCCTCCTGTTGCTGCTCTCCTCCATAGTTCTAACCTACACCACAGTTGGGTATCCTGCAATCACACACCAGACTCACCTGTTTTGATGTTTGACCATCAGATTCAGAGATGTTTTCAGACCAGGCACCTAATACAAGTGCCAAGTTTATATCATTTGAAGCCCATCCATAAATGTATTTACCCAAAGTGGTGTGTCAAATGGCATAATTTGTTGCTTGTACAACCCATGTTGTTAAAATCAATAAAAACATTTATAATAAAATTAGAGGAAGTTGCAGTGACCATGTCTGCTTCTGGGCATACTCACTGGTGAGTTGATGCATGCGTATCATAGCACGCTTGGGTGGCAAGGCCAACAGCCGAGGCCCACTTCTCTGGTTAGAGCAGTGTAAACGGCTGTGGGCACACTTCATTCAGTCACTGCATCATAGACAGCCACAGGCACACATTGTGGTGGCAGTGATGTAGGCAGTCGCAGATCCACTGTTCCAGTCTGGAACTGCTGCTTAGGAGAGTTTGGTGTCCATCAAAACCTGGGGCATGCAAAGAGCTGTTCTCTGCCCTTCTTCCTTTGGCACACCCCACTCGGATTGGGCCCTCACTGCTTCTGGCTCTTACTGGGCAGTCCCACCTGCTGAAGATTAGGGACACTTCTTCCTTCTCTCAGCAGGCAGGTTGTGTCCTAGGCACTTCAGCCCAGAGGGGTAGCTACATCCAGCATGGAAAGACTTCAGGTGATGCCCACTTACTCCAGGGATGCTGGGTGTCAGGCAGACACCAACTCTGGTCATAAAGCAGTCCTCCCACTTTTGTACAATAAAAGCAGGCAGGAGATGAGGAGCCACTGGTTTAGAGTGATTCGCCTTTCAAGTGTTCATTTAGGCTGCTCTCCAGTCACAGCCTTTGTGCAGAGTGACTTTCCTCACAGCAGGGCGGTGTCCAGTGTTGAACATCCACCACAGAGACACAATTATGTGTGAACCATCTACACCTGGCTCTCATCAGCCACACTGAAGAGTGGTTAGTGGAGACAAGAAGCTGCCTCACCTAAGGGGTCCCTGTCACTTTGAACAACAGAGACTGCGTTCCACCCTTTGCTGCCACTATCTACCAAAAGGCAATGTAAGACTAATCTACCATTCTCTTATCAAAGGGCCTAATTAAAAGACTAAAGTAGCCGTGTTCACTCCTGCTCCACTCTGCTGCTGACAAGCTTCAGGAATAGCAGCCACAGACTTCCACTGTATGGGGAACAATTTCATCCCCAGCTTGTGCACAAGGCTGGACTAAAAGCATCCAACATGGGTCCCATGGGCCTCCATTATTCTGACTCACTCATACACATAATATATGTACCATACTGGCCTTATAAATAACCAAGCACAAAATACACTTGTGATGTTTTCCCTAGGACCTGGTTTAGCCCATTGTAGGAGAACTTTACAGGAGAGGGCCACTAGACCTCCACTACAGTGACACAGATAAAAAGGTTTGGTCACAACTCCCAGAATCCAAAAACACATTAGGCTATCACCACCACTCTACATGATAAACTCATGAAAAGGAGAGTACTCCACTGTCAATGTAAGGAGAGACCTCTTAGTGCACCCATTAGATCACCGAACAGGTCCCTGACCTCACTCATTTCAAATGGTAGTCCTAGGCCCTTAAACACACTGTAGATTAGTGTGAGGGTAAGGGACAGAAATCAAAAATTACAATGCCATATAATTCCTCAGCTTTGTGCAGGAAATATGATTATACACCATGAAGGGGAGATATTTCTCTCAAAAGCACAACATTCAAGCCAGATATGTTGCATGCTGTACCCAGGTGGATGAAAACCAAATGCCTCAAGCTCAACATAGACAAGATGGAAGTAAAAATTACAATGTCATATACTTCCTCAGCTTTGTGCAGGAAATATGATTATACACCATGAAGAGGAGATATTTCTCCCAACAGCACAACATTCGAGCCAGATATGTTGCATGCTGTACCCAGGTGGATGAAAACCAAATGCCTCAAGCTCAACATAGAAAAGATGGAAGTAAAAATCTGTGGCAAAGGCACCTTGCTCTGGGACACCACCTGGTGGCCTGCCAAAATCAGATCAACTCAGCTTTCAGCAACTCAAGCAAATAATCTCAGAACAGTAATCTGCAACCAACTCACTATTAGTGGCCAAGTGAATGTGGACTCTGTCTCCTACTTTCACACGCTCAAGAAGATCTTCAAATGACTCTCCACTAAAACTTGCAAAACTGCCACTGAAGCCCTCATTACTAGCAAGGTGGACTACAGCAATCTACTATATGCTGGAATCAACCCTCAACTGGCCACAAGTCTCTAGACCATACAAAACTTTGCAGCCAGGCTCACACTCAACTTCTCATCCCTCACTCACATCACCTCACACCTCAAACAGAACCACTGGCTCCCAATCCACAAATCTTCAAACTCCTCATGCACCAACACAACACATTGCACAACATTGGCCCAACAAACCTCAACAACCACATAAATTCCAGAAACCTACTAGACACCTCCACTCACGCTAACATATCCTCGCGCACACATACATAATTCGCAGCGCCAGATCTGCCAATTGTACCTTCTACTAACTCACTCCAAAAGCCTGAATCAACCTACCCTTGCACATTAGCACCTCATCCTCAGTTCTTGAATTCCACAAGAAACTGAAGATGTGGCTCTTTGCTTAGCCCAGACCCTGGACCGGTCCATAAAACTCCTGCTTCAACACCAAGAAACCCTCTCAGGTATACAAAGTCTAGCTGATCCCCAGCCCAGATGTGTATTGGAGACAGGCTGCTGGCACACAGAGCAAGGTTTAGAGCAGAGAAGTATCCACTGTTTAAAAGTGACATTTCTAAAATGGTAATGTCACATCCAACTTTACCATTAAAGAGGATTTATCACCCCCATTCCATAGATATGAAATATGATAAAGCTACTCTTTTCTGATCAGGAATTACAGCTTAAAAAGGATTTTATGGAATCCCCAATGCTAGCCTATGAGAGGAGTGGGCCTCACAGTAGAGAAAAATAAATTTTGGCACTACTAGGGCATGTAAAACTTACAAGTACATGTCCTGTCTTTTGGTTACACAGCACCCTGCCCATAGGGCTACCTACGGTCTACTTTAGGGGTGGATTATTATTTTGTTTTTTTGCATATGTCTTTTTTGGGTTTTCTGCAGTATACATATACAGGATATCCCCAACCCAACTTATCGACAACTACTGTAGCAAAGACTTTACAAAAAACTGCAGGCAATCAGTTACAAACATGTAACCATGTGATAACAATGCTGTATCAAGCCATGTGCAACTGCATATGGAGGGACGTGGTTTGCCTCATGTAGAGGGTATGGATTGCTTCATGTTTACAAGCACCAGTCCTGTTGGTTATAATGATGAGGGGTGGAACGCTGAAACCAGTCCCAGGATGCTTGTTTCTGGTCCAGGGAAGACCTGTCTTGTCAGTTCGGTCTAGACTGTTCCCATGAGGCACAGGTTTATGACTTATTTGCATATGGCTGGGTCTGTACAGGGGTGGCGAAGTGAGCTAAAGAATGATGATGGATTAAATCCAGATCTGTGACTGGGGGTGAGTGTCTGCAAAGTTTCAGCGCTCTGTCCATCATCACCTTGTGTTTGCTTTGTTTGCCATAAATTGGCAGGGTATGCCCAGACGTGGGCCCTTTGCTCACTTTGCCACTGGATTCAAGCTAGCCTGGCTGATGAGGTCCGTTACCCTGAAACCGATCCCAGGATGCTTGTTTCTGGTCCAGGGAAGACCTGGCTTGGCAGTTTGGTCTGGACGGTTCTCATGAGGCACAGGGTCAAGACTGATCTACATATGACTGGATCTGAACTGGGGTGGCGAAGTGAGATAAAGATCATCTCCTTGTGTTTGCTAGAAAAAGGGAAAGCCCTGCACATGCTAGTGTTTGGCTTATTTTCTGGATTCCTGCAGGTTGCTGTCTCAGCATCTCTTTGGCTGTCAAATGCCAACGCCCTATCCGACGTCTTCGATCAGGCTTTCAAGAGGATTCCTAGCGCATTGGACAAGTTACACATTTCTTCTCCTTGTCTTTTTATCTTTTCTGTGACCTCTTGACCTCGCGCTTGGCTACTTCTGTCGCGCTCGGTGTAGAACATTAGCCAGAGAGTCTCTGAAGTGACAACATTTTTTTTGGAGGTGATTTTCTTGGTTTCTGTATAACGCTCAAATACAAGACTTTTGGGAACAAGAAAAGAAAGACTTTTAGTGCACTTATCACCCTTTAGGAATTAACCAACAGTGTTTGTACTCAATATTTATTATTATTAGTATTGTGGCATAATGTGCTGTACTTTCCAGTGGCAAGTTCAGAAATTTGAAACTGTAGTACATGTTATAAATGGTGATATTTGTTCTTGAATCTTTTATTTTGATATATTTATTGATATACTTACTCCTGTTGGAACAAGAGACTATACTTTTAAACCAAAGCAGGAAGTATACTATAAAGAGAAATCATATTATATTCACATATATCTCCCTTTGGATTGAGATATTAAGAGAATGCAAGTGGTCCTTGCATTAGGTTAATACATGTTTATTATAAGACATTGATATACCTAAACTTGTGAGTGTGTATGTGTGCGGGGAAGTGTTACTCTACTCAACCTTACTATTTTAATGGCACGGTATTACACAAACAAACACTGTAGATTCCTCAGAGACGCAAGACGTGGTGCCCGGCTGGACCAGGCTGAGTGAAGAAGCAGTGTTTTTCTCTTCTCTTCTTTCTCATTCACTTCCCCTTCCCTTTTTAGAAGATCTGCCATTGTGACAGCGTTCTAGTCACAGCGCTGAGAGATGTTCCAAGAGGTATTGGGAGCATTTGTCATTCATCACTCCTGCAGACATCCTGAGAATTCAGGTGAGTGGTCATGCCACATCCTTACAGATGGCTGCTGCATGTAAACAAGGTCTCTTCCCTTACTCTGTACCTCTAACACAGACTGAGCTTGATTCTCCGATCAGATCAGGTGTGCCAATAAGCTCCCCTACTTGTCTCCCTCCACGTACCAGAGTTTCCAACCTGTATTCTTGACATACTTGTCAAGTCTGTCACAGACCTCCCCAACCCTTTTTGGTTGTTTGTTCCAGTCTATTATGATTGTCTGGTCTGTGGGAAGTGTCTTTTCCAAGATCAATAGGTTACGCTCCTGCCTCACCAAGTTGTCCTCCAGTGTACATTGTATCCCAACTGTGGCAGACATACACACTCCTCAAAGGACTACCTTCTTGGCATTCCATTCCTCTGCCCTGTTACCTGCAGTTTACCAATTATGCTCAAAGTATTGCACTAAGTCTTCATATACAGTGTTCCAGAATATCTAGTCCTTAAGCATGTCTATATTAAGTCTCCAGAGTGGTATTGTGGGTATTGGTTTGTGTAGTGTATATTTAATTAGGAGTGGAGAATTTTCCGATAGATAACGGGCCAGATATTTCCATTGTGTATAAAAAAAAATCTAGGCAGCTGTATGTGTCAGTCACTGGGGTGTTGCAGGAATATGAACGTATGGTTAGGTTTTGCTGTCCCCAAATATCTACTAGTTCGAGTGTATGTTTGTTGTAGTGCCGCCACCATTTCAAGTTTAGTGTCTGTTGCGGGGTGGGGACCTATCTATATTGCCATTGAGGACACAGTTAAAGTTTCCCCCATTACATTTCTTACCTCATAGAGTTGCACTTTCCACAGCATATCACCCAGGAAAATTCTATCATGAGAATCTGGGGAATATATATATATATATATATATATATATATATATATATATATATATATATATATATATATATATATATATTCGCTCCACAACGCATCAAAAATATTGATGAAAACGAGACACCCAGGGCTGCAGTAAACAAAAGTTTTATTAGGCAGATGAAAAAAGTTCCACCAGTGGAACTTTTTTCATCTGCCTAATAAAACTTTTGTATACTGCAGCCCTGGGTGTCCCGTTTTCATCAATATTTTTGATGCGTTGTGGAGTGAATTGACACAGCCAGCTGGTGGCTGCAACGGGGCCGCCCACGCCAGCTCATCTCCTAACCAGCGGTGGTGGGGAGAATATATATATATATATATATATATATATATATATATATATATATATATATATATATATATATATATATATATATATATATATATATATATATATATATATATATTCAATAAACATAATTTATGTGCATAAAGAGTACCTTCAACCATCACATAACTACCGTCTATATCAATGTATGTTCTGGTAGTTTTAAAAGGAACTCCAGGTGCCACCCATATTAACGCTCCTCAGGCTTACCCCAAATAGGAGGTAGTCATCGTCTCCTAACACATTTAATGCAATACCCCCATAGATCCGTTTCCTGGAGAAATGCAAACAATACCCATTATCATCGCAAATATCCATAAATGCAACTATTTTTGACATAATTATTCAGTCCCGCCACATTCAAGGTGAATAATTTGTATTCAGTCTTCTCGCCTTTCATGTAGTATCATTGAGTAAACTCTCAAGCGTGAGTGTTAGGCTCAAAACCTACCATAGAACTGCCTAGGTATATCTATCTGGAAAGTCTCCCGTCTTCCCCAACTGTCAACCAATAACACATTTCTACGAACTAATGTCCGGCATTCATAATAACAAACAAATAATAACCCACCCCATCCCTCCCATAGGCAGTAGTCATCCATCACTCCCAGCTCAACTGTAAGCAAGAGGACTATGAACCCCACCCAATTTGCCCACCCTTTCCCTGTCATTGTTACCAAATCACCAACAACTTCATCAAGTATGAAATCAGACCACTTCACCAGAATCATGACGTGAGACGAGTCCACTGCAGGGTCTCAGCAAAGCGCCTATGCATGGTGACTGGACCGTCCCGCCTAAACAATGTTGACTCACCCACCGACCTACAACCCCCGCACACACCAGGGTGGGCAGTAATCAGTTTGGTTACCCTTTTTTCCCTTAAATTGTCCTGCAAATCTTTACCTGCTACCAGGAGTAAAGCACCACTTTTGTCCCCCAACCTGTTGAGTCCCCAAGTAGTTGGCTGCTCATCTGTTTGTGTCTTTGTGACGGGTGAGAGTCGCGGGGTGGAAGAGAACACAAAAGAGGACTGGTGGTCCGCCACCCCTCTTTTACCTTCCTCCATTACCTCTTAACAGCCACATAATTCCCACTAGGACGTCATGGAACAGGAATCATGCTGGCCGACCGAGACAAGGATACACGGCCCCTTTAACTGGGAACTCAATGACCAAACTCCTCCCCCAACCAGCGTGGACAGCACGTCAAAAGAGAGACGGAACCCGGAAGCGACGGACGGCGTTTCCTTGGAGGCGAAAGGAGTTGACTGGAGTAGCGGGAGCGGATCGAAGACGGGAGGAGAACTTGAGAAGAGAGAAGTGACCGAGGTCGGAGAGTCCGGAGCAACCTTGCAGAAGCCAGGAGGCCAATGTTTCCACGCTTCGCCCCGCCTCGCTCCCACAGGAGGAGCGTGGCTCCAACAGGTACGGGGCAGAGTGGCGGGCTGGGTGGGATGTAGGATCCAACCTCCCGAGTAGTTGTATAGCCTCTTGTACAGTCTTGATACCTTCTCCTCCTTCTCACGAGCACCTACCTCACGAGTTGTACATATTGCACACGTGCACCGGTTCCCCTCACTCTCGGCCCTGATCACCTAGCGTGGTCCCATATTGTGACCTGACATAGCCTTTCTCCTTCTTTCCTAAACGCACTGGAACCGGAGGGAAGACAAGACCCGACCCTTAAGCAAGCTGGAGATACACAAGAAGTCGACCTTCGACCCGGCTGCCTTTGCCCGAGAACGGATCACCAGTCGCAGGAAGAGATCATATATAAAAATAAAACCCTCACTTAAAACACTATTTAAGGAGTCAGCCTCTCTCTTGACTGATACCCCCTCAGGTGTACCCGTTGTGTCAGACTCCTATCCTACGTCCCTTCCCCCCCCTGCGACAGTCTTCTATACCAATTTCAGTTGTGAGAAGGGATTCACTGACTCCAGGGAGTCCCCCTTTGTTCGGAGGGTACTGTTGTCTCCAACCAATATGCACCCTCTGGTCTGTCTGTCTGGGGTATGGAGCTTCCTTTTTGGAGACCCCTGTTACTGGATTTGTACTGACATCTCCTCTTCCATTGTTCTCTTCATGATTGGTCCTGCTCTTCCCACCGAGGAGCAAAGCGTCCAACCAATCTATTGCTTCCCATAAGGTCTTAAAGAAATGTACTTTCCCGTTTTGATGCACTCGCAGCCTCGAAGAAAGGATCAGTCTATATTTGATGTTTTGCTCTCTCATCCTCTGTTTGACCCCCATGAAACTGTTCTGGAGGTCTTGGATTCTTCATGTGTAGTCAGGGTAAATTTTAATAAGTTTATCCTTGTACCGGGGTGTGCCATGAACTCGCACATATGTAGGATTGCTTCCCCGTCTCTGTAATGAATATTTGTGCAATGTGCACGTGGGGAGGTGCTTCTGGGTAGGGGGCAGGACCCAACGCATGATGTGCTCTTTCAATTGTAAAGAATTTAGAGAGGCTGACAGGGCTCAGCTCAGTAACAATCCAGTCTTCCAAGAATAGCTCTGCTGAGTGGCCCTCTGCTTTCTCAGGAAATCCAAGAACTGCAGGTTTTTTTGCCTTGAGCACCCCTCGGCATCTTCCAGTCGCCCTTCCATTTGCGCCACTTTGGTTTGGTGAGCCTCCACTGTTTCCTGTAACATTGGTACATTCTCATGTAGCATTACTACTTCCCCTCTGCATTTGTGACCCTCTCGACAACCTTAGGGAGATCAAGGAGTAGATCCTTTTTGTTGCTGTTTTTTTCTTTATTGATTTTTCAAATACAATCATGAGATATTGTTCCTTCTATATGGCAAGTGCGATGACATATGATAATCAGACAACACGCTACACAGTTCCAAAGCTTAGCAGGTTAGTCATATCCGATAACATCTTGTTAGTGGTCTACACTTACTACCGCTCCATTTCCAACACCTTAGATGTCCACTTTTTAACAGCAAGATCCGGAAGTAACCAAACAAATTCGCACCCCACCTGGTCAGCATACAACACTAAAAAGAAGCTTGAAAAGACCAGACCCACCTTCATGCAACTATTCAGCAGAACTGCACGTCCTCATTTCCTGGTCCCCAGCCTTGTTTTACGTAGTGTCCCGTTCCCTGGTTGGCAGATACATTTTGTACAACTCCCAGAAATTCTTGGCTCTACTACGCGGTGCAAGAAGATCACTGAAGTTCTCAGTTTGCGTGCTACAGTACACCATGTCTCTCGACCAATGAGCTATAGTACGGGTCGGGCCACGCAACCAACACATTGCCACCCTGCACCTAGCTAGTAGCAGGCCCATGTCAACCAACCTACGGACCCCTTTGGTATCGGCTTAGAGTAGCCCAACTGAGCCAGTGCTGGCTCTGGTGCAAGGGGCAAATCAATTACCTGTCCTAGCTCTTTGAAGACTAAGTCACAAAATGTAGTTATCACTGGACAGAGCCAGCCAAATGGAAAAAATCAGCCAGTTGTGCACTGCAGCGCTCGCAATCCACCCATCCTGCAGACCGTACCTACATAGTCTCTCTGGGATGTAATAAGCCCTATTTAGATACTTAAAGTGGATCAGTCTGTGTCTACCATTTAATGAAATGCACTTTGTGCTGTCGCAGCAGTATTTCCACATAACGTCATCAATATCCCTACCCAAGTCTCTCTGCCAAGCTAGACGGGCTTTAGTGTAATGATTTTCCCTATAGTTCATGGTCAGCTTATATATTTAAGGCATAGATAGTTATTGTCCATTGCCATACTGTCCATCTTGGAATCCAGCGCCACCTGGGAGCCCGTATAGCCTCGAGGATCTCCAACTTATCCTTCGTCTGTTTGTTCCACTCTGGGGCTATTCTATCACTCTGCCCCTGCTCCACAGCTGCATTGACAGAGATTGTATAATGTAATATTTGGTTGGCCTACGCCCCTCTCTGAGGTTTCACTTTAACCATTGTGTGCCTTGGATGGACCTGTTGCGTTTCTCTATAGTACTGTTGTCACAACCCAACCTACTGGGTTCGGTCAAGCCGGCAGCCAGAGGGCTCCCACTGCTCCCTACACAACACTCCCTAAAGAGGTCTCAGGCAGTGCTTATAGGGGGTCCATGCCCCCTGCGCCTAATCTGCAGCACTCCACACAGCTTCACCTTCCACTGTTCGCTGCCTACACCAGTCTGCCCCTCCAGGTATGGGGAGCACATGAGCCACAGGTGGACGTCCAATGGATAAATCACCTGCTACTTCACTAAACAGTGCAAAAAGCAGTACAAGGTGCCTTCTAGATCAAGCTACGATAAAATGCCACTGTCTCATAAGACCAGCAGCCCTTGCATGGTGCCTCTGTCTCTTCAGCGGATGCCTGTTCCAACCCCGCAGGGCACAGCCACGGCACAACTCCCGCCTCTGGGCTCCCCCTGTCCAGCCACCCAAACGAGGTCTGAGATTCACCCAACCAGGGCAGGTCTCTCCCCAAAGCAGACTGTATAATCAATTAGAGGCCTCCCACTGCAAACAGGCCTCACGTACCTGGAATCTGCGCCCCCTTCAGGGAAGGGAGCTCTGCTCATACCTTCAGCTCCTGGTCTCAGGTCACTTGTGGGAGCTCTCCAGCATTTGATATTGGGCCGCGGGGGCCAGCCCAGTAACTCCAGGCCTCACAGGATCTCTGATTGGCCCTCCCAGTGCAGCACAATGATCCGACCTTGGGCCCATCTCTTCTGAACCTGGCAATTACACAGGGACGCTGGATGACAACAACCGTGGCCTCCACTTCAGGCCGTCTTCTCTCTGGCCAGGTCACAGCTATGCCAACTCTGGCTCAACCGCCTGTGATCATTTCTAATGACTCCTACGTGGACCGCAGATCACAAGGCTCCCCTCCGCACTACTCCCTTGCCAGCTCTCACCGGGAGGCGCTCATCCGACAACTCCTGGCAGGGCCTCTGCTCAGGGCCGACTGTGGTCCGCCATAATGGCCATCCAAGCTGCTCTGTGCCTCCGCCGTACCTAGGTCCCCATGGTCATCCACAACTACTGAGGGGGCAATCCAGAGCTTCACCCCCGGGGCAGCTCTTGTCTCCTCTCTTGGCAGTGCAAGGCAGGTTCCCTCATCTGTGTTTTTCCGATTCATAGTGGCCGAATCACAGGTCAGGCAACTCCGTATCAGGACAAGCCAGGTACCCCTTTGCTACGTTCTCTCATGCCTTTTTAGCAAATGTTTGGGCAGGATTTCCATCTGGAATCACAGGGTATGTCTTTTGCCCTCATGTGTCATTCACAGCTGGATAGGCCGCCGGTCTTGTCAGGATGCTGTAGGATGTATTGAATGGGGCTGGAGCTCTAAAGGAGCATGTCTACTCGGACATCTTGCTAAGCCACGCCCGCGATGGAGGGCATCTTTCGTGTGACTATATGTCATAAAAGGGGAGTTTAAGGCTTGCCAAGGGGTTTTAAATTCCAAGTCAAAGTGGCAGAAAACTGCACACACAGGTAATGCAATGTCAGTCCTGAGACAGGTTTGAAAAGCTACGTGTGTGAGTGGCACAGCCAGTGCTGCAAGCCCACTAGTAGCATCTACATTACAGGCCTTGGGTATATGGAATACCACTTTACAAGGTACTCACAGATAAACTAAATATGCCAATCAGGTATACACCAAAGTCAACAAGTTTTAGGGGAGAAGCACATGCACTTTAGCACTGGTTAGCAGTCCTAAGGCCAACAAAAAGAATTCAGAAAAAAAGGAGGAGGAAGGAAAACAATTTGGGGTACCTGCAAAAGGGCCATTTTAAACAATGGTACACTAGCCATAGCTGTTTTGTCCAAACTGCTAAAACAGATTCAAAATTATTATGGGGCTTCCCCTGCCCTGGATTTTGGGATGAAACTTATTGGCAACTTTGCCACACTAGCCTCAATAATTTTAAGTAACATTAAAAGGGAAGCAGCAGCTTTGACAGTACACCAACACCTCATGCAAGTACTGTAGTGGATCAACAATGTGAACTAACACAAATTATTGCTGAAACCTATACATATATGGGCCGTGAAAATTTGGGAGCCATACTTAATATACCACAAGTATAGAATAATTCTAAAAAGGATAACTCAAGGCAGGTGATAAATAAACACTGGGATAAACAGAAAAATAAAGAAAAAACTAAGTCACGGTGTGGATCTCCCCAGCGGGAGTTCACTTAAAAGCACTGCAATCTGTGCAACTGCAAGACAATTAAACAGCTTGGTAGGTATCAGAATACTTATACAGGTCCTACTCGTTCCCTTCAAGAAGCATCTGAAAAATGCTTAAAGAGAGAGGACGATCAGAGCGCAAATCTGAAGAAAACGTGAAACCAAAAAAGGACTCTAATACTAATCTGACATCATCATAAAAAAGGAAGCAGAACTTCTACAACAAAAGCCTCAATTCAATCAGAGGAAAGTGGCAGGTATTGCCCTCAAATATGCCACACATATTGAGGATGCTGCCGAACAAGTAGAGGGCAATTACACTTGTTTCTGGCTACAAAAGCAAGTAATGATTTTGTTCATGTGGAAACACCATATCAGAGGCTTAGCTTTCCAGAGATATAATATGATTTGAACATCCAAATTGAGAATGATATACCTCACACCATTAAAGTAATTGGAAAAATGTAACACTTGCATACAACTTTCTTTTGTCTGAAAGGGATTTGCCGGCTGAGTTTGTTTGGAAAGTCCCTTCATGAGAAGACATAATTTTACCGTCTTTTTCCGTCCTCGTTCCTGAAAGAGAAAAACATGCGTATGCCACGGAGTGGGCCTTTGCTCAAGCCTGGGATTAAGATTATCAGCCTGATTCATGTACGGGCCGTTTTGCGAGGCTCAAATAGCGAATCATAAGGAATCGCTATTTGAGACTCGCAAAACGGCATTCATGTAGGAATTGCTACTTAAATAGCGATTCCTACATGTTCTTTATTTGCGAGTAGCAATTTGCTACTCGCAAATACTCCCCATTCATTCCTATGGGCCAAGAGGCCCATTGGAATGAATGGGGATTTGCGAGTAGCAATTTGCTACTCGCAACTGAGATAGCGATTTTAAGGGTGACAGGGGTGTCCAAAGGACGCCCTGTAGCACCCCTAAAATGCACTTTTGGACAGGTGTTGCGCACACACATGTCCAAAGGACATGTGTGTGTGCTACATGCAACTTTGAAAAATGCTTTTAAAAGCATTTTTCAGAGTTTTTGCTATTTACCGACAGGTCTGACCTGTCGGTAAATAGCGGCCCCAAAAGTCCAAAATCGCTATTTTGTTGTGTGTCATGAATAGCATTTAAGGAATCTCTATTAGAGATTCCTTAAATGCCATTCCACGCAAATATGCGAATTCTTAAATAGCGATTTTTGCATTTGGTATCATGAATACCAAATGCAAAAATTGCGCTCGCAAAGGGCCAGATTCTGAGAATCTGGCCCTTTGCGAGTGCAATTTAGCTACATGAATCAGGCTGCTAGCCTCTCATATCATACCTATGAGGTCCAGCCCCAAGTACGACCACAATACCCTATTAAACATGAAGCTAAATCCTGAGTTAGAGAAATTCTAACTAAACTTCACTATCAAGGAATGATATGGCCTTGTGTCTCACCAATGAATAATCCTTTCTTTCCAGTAGCAAAACCAAATCATTCATATCGCTTAGACTTAGACTACAGACTACAAACATAGAAACAGTCATACATGCACCTTTGCAGTACAAAATAAACACAACACAGCACTAATGAACAACATTGTGTGCAAAAAATATAAAACAACATTAGGCATCTCAAATGGCTTCTTCTCCGAAAACATACCACCAGAAAGCAGGGATTAAACCGTTTTCACAGCGTTGGGGGTCACAAAAAAGATATTGTCAACTCCCTCAGTGGTATAAGAACAGTTCAAGCTTGTGCTCTGCTCATGGAACACCAATTCTGCCAGAAATTGACAAAGAAGCATTGTACTAAGTCAATGACTTATACCCTATAGATGATGCCAAAAACACACATGTAGCCAGAGTACATTGCTTGTCAGGGGCTTTGCTGAAAATGACTACAAATTCAACTTCTCAAAACCAAACATTGCCTACCTCAGCGTCCTGTTCCTGGGATATGAGTTATCGAATAAAGGCACAAGCTTAGCACCGCATTTCTTAAAGAAATGATAGCCCCCACAACCACCAAATATAATAAAAAAGCACTTTTAAACCACAATATGCCTGTAATCAGTTGGATAATTCACTAGTAGATCCCAGGCCAGTATTTTATAAAGGCAACTTTTTTAATATTGAAGAAGTACTAATGGCCCTTAGCACAGTTGCAAGTGGTAGAGCACCGGGATTAGATGGGGTCCCTGCTGTCGTTTTTCTTACTAATAAAGAGCGTTACAGCAAGTATATTTTGCTTCTTGCTAATGCTGTGGCCTTGGGAGCTCCAGTCCCAGATACATGGCAGGGAGCAGTTATAATAATAATAATCACCACCCCCTTTTCTGAATAGTTTTTAATAAAGGCGACAAATCGCAACCTGGCAATTATAGGCCCATAAACCTCATTAACACCATCCAAAAGGATGGTGGGGAGGATGGTCGTGAATAGGGTGCTTGATTGGGGTGAGGAGACTAGTGCTTTGTCACCCTTCCAGGCAGGGTTTCGAAAGTTTACCAGCACGATAGATCAAGTCTTCCAGTTTATCCTTCTGCAATGGAAGACTGTGTTGCTGGGCAAAGGCAGTCTGTATGCGGCATTTGTCGATTTACGTGCTGCTTTTGGCCTAGTTCCGAGATCTCAGTTATGGGCAGACTTAAAAAATCTGGGCCTACCATCAGATTTGTTAACATTATTGATGAGGTTGCACAAAGCAAACTTTGCCAGGATTCAGTGGGGAGGGCCGGGATCGGTTACCTCCGATTTCCCGGTCCAACAAGGGGTTCGTCAAGGCTGCTCGATGGCACCTATGCTTTTTTCGTTATATATTAATGGTGTTGTCGCGTGCATGTTATCTGCAAACACTGATGCCCCTACCTTAGCTGGCATTAAGACACCAATTTTAATGTTTGCAGATGACACGCTGATTTTATCAAAGACCCCGAGTGGTCTGCAGCATGCCCTATCTATTTCTGAAAAACTTTGTGTGGACCATGGTCTGCAAGTTAACACAGCCAAAACTAAGCTCATGGTTTTTAATCCCCATCGTAGTTTTAAAAATAAGATCATCATGAATGGGCACCCATTAGAGGTGGTCAATGCTTTCACGTATTTAGGGATTTTTGTGGCAAAGGATGGTCACAACACATAGATTTGGCGGTACTAAGGCACCGGCAACTTGCAGGAGCCCTTAATTTGGAGCATAAAAGATCCTTAACTAAGCCAATAAAATTTGTACTAAAGGTGTACGAGGCTAAGGCTCTCAGCTCAGCGCTATATGGCGCTGAACTGTGGGGGTATGAGAAATTGAAGCATTTGATAATATCTGAAAACAAGTTTTTCCGAGGTATCACTAGACTTCCTGTAAGTAGCCCCTTGCTTCCTTTGAGGTATGACCTTGGAAGGAAGTCTATTCTGGATCTAGCAAGGCTCCGTCCGATTTTATATTGGCAGAGGCTCTGGACTACTCCAGAGCTCCTTCATTATGCGGTAGGTTTCCTGGACATTATTAAATCTGATGTTTTTCATAAAGTAAGTTGGCTGAATGAACTTAGAGACAGCTTAGTTGGCCTAGGTTTGCAAATGTTATGGGAAAATCCAGAGACCTCACAATTTCCATCAAAAACGGATATAAAGGAAATGTACTGGGAGACGGTGGCTCTCCGAAATTGGAACGGTGCAGGCTCCTTGACTATGGCCGGAGGTTTCTTAGAGGCAAAACGTATTCCATGTCTAGAGCCCTATTGGGATCTAATTACCAAACCAGGGGACAGGAAGCTTTTTTTCCAACTTAGAGCTGGTTCCCTCCCCCTTAGGTCTTTGACCGGTAGGTGGGGTAACCCAACTAGTAGTAATTGCCCTGTATGCAGTGATCATAAAGGGACTACTGGCCATTTCCTATTTGCCTGCCCGGCCTATGAATCTCCAAGGCGAGCCTTGCTTACCCCTTTGTGTAAGTCCTTAGGTATTACCAGCACTTCTGAAGCTCTAAGAATCAAACGCACTAGCACTTTAACTTTGATTTCAGTAGCAACTGCCAAATATTTAGGTTGGGCATGGGTGGTTAGAATGAAGTTTTTAGATACTGTTTGTTGATTGTAATTGTTTCGTAATGGAACATTAGATTTGTAAGTCAATGTATTATACAAGTACTCATGATTTATATGTCATTTGTAAAGAGCAACTGAGAGGAATTTTACCTTTTGGATTGCGCTTTTAATCTGTTTATAAAGCATATTTCAATCTCATTTTTAAACTTGTATTCTTGAAATATATGGATATCTCAATGCTTTTATGAGTGAACCTCGAATAAAGCTGAATTTGACTTGACAATAAAAAAGCTGCTATTACTTTTGGGCTTTCTCTGAGTTACTTGAACATGAAATACCTTTAAAAAGCAAGAGACAAGATATGTTTGGCGAAACAGGAACAGTTTGTTTAATTAAACAACACGGCCGGGAGAACAGTTACAGGCACAGGGTCTGAGGACTGTCTCAATTTACAATCGATCTGCGACTTTCTTATATACAGTTCATTGTAGATAGTAAAGATTTCTGGTGATCCTTGAAAGGTGAGGAATGTGAGTTGCTGCATTTTGAGTCACAAATTAACCGGATAATGGATAATACAGGTGGGCCTTGATCTTGCATGGACACAATGTGGTCAATGGGTAACATGTCCAGATGTACGACATGTGGAGCACGTAATCACTGCGTGTGCGGTGTCCTGATTGGCTGTATGTTCCTAACTCATGTGGCATCTGAGTTTATGGTGTTTTAGGAGTACGCGTTCCGTCTCCCCCATGTGTGCTTCATTGGGGCCAATATCTCACGATCACTGTAGTGTCACTGCATCTATCTGTGGAATTGATTTAAGGTTTCCTGTCTGTGTGTTTGCCTGCTGGCTGTGTGCCACCCCATCTGTGACTTATCAACCAATAACCTTGAGCCTAGGTCTCAGTGCTTGCTAACTATGTATTTGAGGAGATTCACAACGGGTGAATTTGTTAACAAACACGTGATTTTGATCCCATAAATGAATGTATAATTTTTCATATCAGATTCAGAATCAACTTTAACCATATTAGCATCAGCTTTTGTGCAACATACATACCAGATACCAGACTTTGCGCAGCAGTTGAAAATGTTTCATGATTTATTTCATCCTAATTTCTTAAGCGCACATTGGACACCAAAACATACACAGATTCTGAGACCATTGCAAACTGACATGTTTGCATCAAAACATTCACAAACCTATTAAGGCCACAGATTTGGTCATCCCATTCAACAGGCTACATGAATAGTCCTGCCAACTCCCCTCTCTGACTGCCAAGTAATTTCCCCCTCCCACATTTTAACCTCACAAATTCATGCAATGCTCACCAAGCTGTTCTGCCTCAGCCATCTTACCTTTTGCTAATCACAGATATCTCACGCTTCCTACTCACCAGCATGTGCTCATCCTTCCTCAGTTGCAACTTGCTATAATTCTCTCTAATCCCTTCACAAACCTTTTTTCCTCCACATCACCATAATTGCTTAAAAACCATCAACTGCGCCACATGCTCTCACACTTCCCTAACGATCTTGCGCTCTCATACCCTCCAAGTCACCTTGCATGCTCTCAATCTATCTCCAGTTACTGTACTGTCCCATTCACCCTGCAGTTGACACATATTTATATTTCCACCCAGTTGTGTACTCTCATTCTCCTCTACTAAATCTCATTCTGCTCTGGGAGACCCAACCTCTCATTGTCCTCAGCAAGTCACTTCTACTTTCCTTGACGCATCTGGACACCAACATACCTTGTGTGAAGAAATGTGCTTTGTATTTGCCATAGCGCACCGCAAAGACCCCCTGTGTCTCCTCTGCGTTTACTGGGTAGAAGAACATAGACTTCCTCTCACTCTGAAAAAGGAGAAGGCACAGCAAACGCATAGTAAACACCAGTTAAGAACAGCACCACTAACAGCAAGGATGGTGAAAGCAATAAATGGCAAAATACTGCAATTACAGCAAAGGTCTTTCTGCAGGCGAAAGATGCCTGAGAGTTCCACATTTGTAGCGCTGAAAAAAGGGGTGCAAAAAATCAACCAAGCAGTCCAGGCAGAATGCGTGGAACACTGTTGCTCCTGTATTTTTTTTAATTGTTTCTTGGCACAATGAGCCCACTGTTCGTCAAAGTAGATTGTTTTGTGAACATAATTTTGACATTCATCTATTGACTTCCAATGTGCTCTGGGAATTGCTAGGGGAGAACACTGAAATATGTTAGGATCTCGGGAAAAGGCAAGTATGATCTGCCCAAAAGAAGAGGGCCTCCTTCTAATACAAGTAAAGCTGGGGCACCTGTGCAGGTTGTCTTTCAAGTCATTCATGCTGCCAGAATGTCTGGCTGGATGTTGGTGTGGTGGTACATCCTCTGCGGGGCCCTGTGTTGTTGCTTATGTATTCCACATGCTCTCTGAGCCCTGTGTTTCATCAACGCCCTACATATCATCTCACCATCAAAGGAAGGTAGCACTACATATCATCTCACCATCAAAGGAAGGTAGCAGTAGTTCCGAGAAACAGGAGAGCGCGGACAGACAAACATCTCTGGGACTAAGCAGTAAAAGGAGTGAGTGCACAAGAGAGGGCTGTGTGTCATAGATGAGCATTGGTGCCTGCAAATGATGTCCCCCACCGGCTCCATGATTACTTGTGTGATGAAAAAAGTAGTAATGGCAAAAGAAGAGATGATAAATCAGTTCTAATGGTTGCTAGGCATCCTACAAACACTTCACAAACTGGATGGAGCACACAAATCCACATAAATCAATACTGAGTCTGGCTAATAGTTTAGAATGTCTCAGAGACTTCATGCTAACATTATTCATTTTTCTGAGGTCTTGCCATACGTAATATTTGGTCCTCAGGAGAAGACGTATTGCTAAGGTATATGTGCTAGGCCAGTCTGTGTAATAATTGGCTTTGCCAGATACCACCCTTATCAGTAGTGGCTTGTAGTGGGAGTGTTGCCGGGCCATGGGGCAGGAAAGGCGGAGGAGGGGCAGGATGGAGGGTAGTAAACTCCGGCATACGGCCGACTGGAGGTAAATACATAATTAAATAAATAAAACGAATTGCATTGCGCGTGCTGCAATGCCACTACAAGCCACTACTGACCCTAATACTCATGTCAATGTAAATAGAAACCTCTATTAAACGCCTGCAGCCATATCTCTTTCATAGTGTACAGCATGCTATTGCTAAAACCTTGTTTCATCAATTCTGAAAAGTATTGATTAAGACTTTACATTATTTCATGAAAACCTGAAAAAAGCCGACCATTTTGATTGTGAAAGGCCCTTGCTCATGTTAATATCTTAGGACAGGGATTTTTGGAAGTGGTCTTGCTTGTTTTCTATATTAGGGTCTACAGACACAAAAACTATTGCATGATACCTCACTAATAATGCAGTTTACGGGGTTAGTTTCACACTGTAATACATTTTTAGGGTATGTGATTTGCACCCTGGTTATTCGTCAAGCCTCTATAATCAATTCCTCTAAAATCTTGTGTATGTTTGCAATTTTGTGCGTAGTAAACTCAGTGGCTGGGCAGCCATTTCTTGAATGTTACTGGTGTGCATTGCTGAGTTCTGAGTTCACAGCCCACAGCACCTTCCTGAGTCCGTCCTCGACAGCTCAACCTCTCTATCATAAGAGTCAAGTGTTAAAAGGGGTGCTTTGTTTGAGGTTCCCCAAAACACCAGAGTTAGAAGGTCCCCAACGGTACAGTTAGGGTTCAGGAACTTCAGATTACCTTGTTACTCCCCAGACCAGATTACGCATGTAGAAACCGAGAGCGAATTGGTGAACACTAAAGGATTATGTTAAAAAAGGAGGCCAGCACATCAGGTCTGACAATGTACAAGAGCAAGAAGCTGTGGTTCACGGAATGACTTACATGTCCACCCTTCAAGAGCACATTAGAAATGTCATATCCATCCAAGGTGACGTTGGGTTTAGATGCTCCAGTCAGCGTGACAATGGTCGGCAGGAGATCCAAAGTACTGGCCAGCTCATGGGTCACTCCTAGGGATGATGAAGTAGAACACTCAGTTAGAGAAAAGCACTTTTGTTCAGGGGCTTGGAGATACTTTCCATGTTTAGACCCAGGACATCTCCCCACTGAACTCAGAGTCAGACGACGCTGCTATTGATGAGGAAATCAATTTACTCCATACTACGCCCATGCCCCATCCCCCTCCATAACCCTCAAAATATATCATGTGGAGCCCATAGAGTTTCTGGCCTGGTAGCAGCTGCCTATCAAATGTCTATTCCATTATCTTCTATCTGGACTGAAATTGTCTCCACTACTGCTCAGAGCTCAAGTCTTATAAACTGTAATCCCTTCATCAGAGACACAACAATAGAGTCCTCTGGACTTCAGGGAACAGCTAGAGGGTCAAATATAGTTTGAGCTTCTCAATCTGCCATTACCCATCTTCATGTTCTATGTGACACTGCAATGCTCAGTATCTCAACCGGTGTGCCATAGTCTCTACATTGCAGAATGCCCCATACTTATCACCTTCATTATATGTGGACATATTAAGAAAATGCATTATACTAAAATAAATATGTCAGTTTTGGCCAAGAGGCAATGGCAAGCTCTTAATCCCATCTCTAAATGGGATTCACTTACCATACAATGTTAGGGCCTGATTAGACGTTTGGCGGTCTTGGAGCTGGCCGCCACGCCAACACCTGTTTCCAAGACCTCTAAACCCGTATGCAGATCGCCTGTCTTATTCCGAGTAGAAACCTGACGGGCAGTTCTGCAGCAGCAGTCCCACAGCAGTGCCTTTCAAAGGCTTATATGGGAGCCTTAGAAAGGCAGCGCTGTGCGACTGCCACAGCGCATTCACCGGGCCATTTGTCGTGCCCGAGCGGCTTTTTATGCCGAGGAATTCCGGAACAGCACGAACCCGTCGAAGGCCATCTTTAAGGCGGTTAAAGATCTTATGTCTAAGCGGTCTACCTCTACGGCTGAGAGCTCTGTCACACACTGTGAATCCCTCGCTTCCTATTTCTTGGGAAAAGTCCAGGCTATATATCGGACTTTCCCTTGTACTGGTAATGTGCCGGGTAGCCCCAAGGAGACACTTCACCAGATCACTTTGCTCTCGTTTCCCCCTCTCACCCTGGAAGGGTTTGACAAACTTGCTACGCAAGTTAAGTCTGGGTCTCCATCTGATCCAGTGAGGCCTGCCCTCTTTCGAGACCAGACCTTTTTGGGACGCTTGGCTATATGCTCCCTTGTCAATCTCTCCCTAGAGACGGGGGTTGTCCCTACTAGCTGGAAGCAGGCGGTGGTGTCTCCGATCATTAAAAAACCCTCCCTCGACCCGTCTAAGCCGGAAAGCTATCGTCCCATCTCGCTGCTACCCTGGCCAGCTAAGCTGACAGAGGCCCATGTCAATCTTGCCCTGTCTGAACATCTAGCCCGGTCCAATGCCCTCGATCCCACACAGAATGGCTTCCGTGCTGGCCACAGTACGGAGACTGCCCTTCTTGTGATGGTGGAACATCTCCGTGCGAGGTTGGATGCTGGTCAGACGGCGGCGCTGATTTTGTTAGACCTCAGCGCCGCCTTCGATACTGTATCGCACAGCATCCTCCTTCAGCGGCTCGAGGAGATCGGTATCGGTGGTCAGGCGCTGCAGTGGTTCCGCTCCTTCCTAGCCAACCGCTCCTTCTGTGTTGCCATCCCTCCCTTCAAGTCCAGGTTCCAGCCTCTGGCCATGGGGGTTCCGCAGGGGTCCTCACTGAGCCCCACGTTGTTCAACCTTTACGTGAGACCGCTGGCTGATGTCGCTAGGCAGTGGGGCCTAACTTTGGTCTCATATGCCGACGACACACAGCTGGCGGTTACTCTCAGTGGGGATGCGGAACAGGATGCCCCCAGGTTTCAGTCTGGACTGAAGGCGGTGGCCAGCTGGTTGACAGGTAACTGTCTCCAGCTTAATGCCACAAAAACAGAGGTTATGGTTGTCGGGAAGGGAGTGGAGCTCTGGGGCGATCAGTGGTGGCCTTCGGAGCTGGGCCCCACTCCGACCCCGGTGTCGAAGGTGAAGAACCTAGGGGTCTGGTTAGACGCTGGTCTCACATTCATAGGGCACACCAAAAAAATTGCAGCCTGTTGCTTTGGACTCTTAAGAGGTTTAAGGCCAGTGCTTAAGTTCTTCGATGCCCCTACCAGACAGCTTGTGGTCCAGGCAACCATCATCTCCCGTCTGGACTACGCTAGCTCTCTGCTGGCTGGGGCTAACCAGGCTGAGTTAACCCGTCTGCAGCGGGTGCAAAACGCCGCGGCGAGAGCCATTGTCGGCCTACCCAGGTTTTGCCCGGTGTCTCATGTCCTTCGCTCCCTGCACTGGCTCCCGGTCAGGAAGCGTATTCTTTTCAAGGTCTTGTGTCTGACCTTTAAAATCCTAAGAGGCATAGGCCCTGAGATTTTGGCCAACTCCATTTCCTTCTATGTCCCTACCCGCAACCTTCGATCTCAAGGTCAGGCCCTTGCTGTTGTCCCCAGATTTAGGCTCAGCAGGATGGGGGGGTCGTTCCTTTAGGGTGAAAGCTGCGTTAACCTGGAACACCCTCCCAGTCGAAATTCGGCTGCTTGAGGACCTGTTGTCTTTCCGTAGAGCCATAAAGACCTTTTTGTTTTAGCCTTCCTGTTTTAGCCTGTTCTAGCCTTCCTTCTGTGGCATTATCTCCTTGTTGTGTTGTGTTGCTCCGTGTCCCTGCGCCGGGATGCTCCTTCGCTGGAGTCGCTGTGCGCATAATAAATTGTTATAACATAACATAACATAACATGGCATGGACTGTGCAGTGCATGCTGTGGTAGAGCTGGGGGTGCACACGTACCAGGTAGGGGGCACACAAATGCCCCCCTGCTTACACCCCCATGCAGAGAGGCATCAGGGGGCCCTGTAGCGCCCCCTTATTTTCCTCACTGCCACACTTTCCATGGCAGGCTCACCACCATGAAAACTGTGGCCGTGAGGAAACTCATAATATGGTTGTTGGTGCCGCATCGGCACTGCCAACATATTAGAGCCTCATACTGTTGCAAAACTGCTGAGGAATCAGGAATCCCCGATGGTAGCAGCGCTCTCATGGAGGTCTGACGATCAAAGTCGTAATACGGTGGTCAGCCCGCTGGTGCAGCAGTAGCCGCACTGCCACAGCGGCTTTGGCGGTCCATCAGACTGCCAAACTCAAAATTAGGCCCTTAGTCTGTATTGCACCTGGACATGGCATTCCCAGCCAAAGATTATTGGCTCTCCTAAAACAGTAATATATAGAGTTGCACAGTACTGTAACTGACTAACAGGGAATGTTGAGCCTATTCAGCTCACCTCTGAGAAGGCAGCACTTGCCTCACAGAAGACTCTGTTTAAAGCATTACACTTTAGTGTACATGCTGGTATCTGTCCTGGCCAATAGCAGGCTTCTTATTATCCAGATCATTACTTCCCATCTGTACAGAATACTATATATGGCATGATATGATGCTGTACCTGGAGCTATGTGTCCTGGCCAGTAGGCAATGGCGGGCTCTCTCATTCCACCCTCATAGGTCGTCCCTTTACCACACTTCAGTAGGCCTGAGCTCCCACCATCGAACTCAAGTGTTGTTTGAGGGCTTGAGTGAAAAAGAAAATAAAACAGTTAATTGGCAGTCCAGCACCCAAAACCTGCTTTTTAACAGCTGTAAGAAATGTACTTATTACATGCTCCATGCCTCAGGGCGGTGTGTTTCAGAAGGCACAATGAAAACAAGCAGTATCAAAGTTTTGGCAAGAAAACTGGAGTTTCTATCGGACAAGCGATGGTCTTTAAAACAATAACATTTTGAGGCACTTCCTAATGTTTAGAAGTAATTCTCTCTACACCGTCCAAAGTGCCCCTCTCAGATGCTACACCTGGACCAACCATAACCTTAGCTCAATAAATGAGCACTTCCTGCCACTAAAGCACCCCTACGTGAATGAGTCCCTGAAAGGAACCTAGACATCTTCACACCATTATAGAGCACCTTTTCAATGATATAGATACTGGTTTCTGGATTGAACACCACTGCATCACACCAAGAAGGACTAACCTCTGAGGCAATCCCATGTTTTGCCTAGTCCTTGGGAACCCTGAACCCAACAGAAGCACATTATACAAAAGTATATTTATTTTGCGCCCCATTCTGAAACTACCAGTAAGGAAACTATCGCTTTTCTGGCAGGGTTGGTGTTCTTATGACACACATCAGCTATTGTTTCTGAACGAACAAAGAGCTTTAAGGAGTCAGGTGGGATGACTGTTTCAACAGAAACTGGAGAAAGTGTATTAACGCCTGCAATCTTTTTATTGTACTGCTCTACAGTAGCCTCCATTACAGATATCCCATCAGTTTCATGTATCAGAAGCATTCAAAGTATTTTGGGTGACATGATAATATGGGCTGGAGGACCTTGGGCCAAACATAAGGGCAAGAATGTGCAGTACGTTGCTGACAGTGGAACTTGTTGTTGACCAGCCATTGAGATTGCCCAAATTGCCCTTGTCCATCTGGGACCAAGAGAGAATTGGATGTCAAGAAATGTGGAAGTAATTCTTGCTCCAAAATATAGAATTTCAGCTTTGTGTAACTAAAATGCTAATTCTTGACTATTATAACTTGTAACTCACATGTTTTCTGCTTATTCTAACTCTTCCCACGAGATATGCCCATTTTTGAGGTGAGAGAAAATGTGCCTGGGCACCTAAGGTGTAAATTTGGCAAAACTAGCTTGCTTACCTGAACCACTATACATTATTGTTACATAGGAAGACTCTCTACAAGCTCTATCAAGAACTCATTTATGTACCCACTTGTATTCTTGCTGAACAGTGAGTCTTGCAATGAATACTAGAAACAGTTTGTCATAGGGTATTTAGCTGCATAGCTGTACCAGGTCTTCAGTTTGCTTATGAGTGACATTTACTGTGCCTATGTGTTACACTTCTATGCATTGAGTGACACTTTGAGTGACACTTTATTGCGGGTTCAACAGACAAGCAATGTGAGACCGGGTTCAACAGACAAGCAATATGAGAAATCCCCATATTCTGTAGCGTAATTGCCTATAAATAGTCCTACAGCAGATGCAATAACCCTCCAATATTTTTCCTTTTTGAGGTCTCGGCCCTAATCAGGGCGCATGACGCGGACACCAGCACTAAAATGCGTTGGTCTAACCACTAATGTGTGGTACTTGACAGGGCTGTACTGAAAGCTTGGCTGCTGTCAGGGAGCTTGCGTACATTACAGCTGTAGGTGGATCCCTTTGTTTGTTCACTCTGTAACTCATACTGTTACATTTTTTAAATAAATATTTGTCAGACCCTATCTAAACATAAGACAGTTTCCTTTGACATCTTCCATTTATCTGCTAAAGGAGAGACTGGATCCCCATACTGCCAACACCCAACCACCAGGATATTCAGACTTTTGCAGCTTAGAGAGCAGATGCAATATTTCACTTCTCTTTTCGCCCTCTAATTTCAATCCTGCTTTAAACTGTAGTATGCCGAAAGCTGGAAGGCAGAAGTCAAAGCCGGAGAGTATTTTGATGGGTGGGACATGTCATCAACAGATGGTAGAACATAAAATTGACATAAAGTTAAGTAGAAATTCATTATTCTGACATGTCGGAAGGAAGGATTGTACTACTGAATATCGACGACTAGTATTGAGGTACAATAATATTGAGGACAGAATATTGAGGGACCAATTTCGAAATGTAAGAGCAAATAGTGATTTACTATACCTAATTCCACATCGGCGTACCTTTCAGATATATGTTCAGCGTAGGTACATACATGTGGAGCTGGGTATAGAAAATCTAGGCATACCTAACTTTCGATATTTATTTGGATATGTTGCCCTTGATATTGTGTCCCATTGAATCATTGGTAAGTAGCACTGCTGCTACACATAATAAGGAAAGGAACAAGAATGCGAGGTTCTAGGTTAGTCGTTATTGAGTTAGATGGTTAGTCCTTACTCAGAAAAAATGTAGGCTTCATTTTTCACCTAATCAGTCTGAGTTACCCTAAAAAGTGAGCAATGCGGCCTAGCAGTTACCCTTCTTCTGTCTGGAGAATGGGGAAGGAACACAATTCTTTCTGAAAGAAACAGATGATAAACGTACAACTGAACGAAATGAGATACATTTCATCACTGCTATTGATTCATATTTGGTAGTTTAATAAGTCAGTTTTAACAGTTCAGAAACCACAAAACATACTTTGAGAAAGAACTTGACTGTGATCAAGTGGGCAGATGTAGCTATTCCTAGCACGTCTGCTTTATAAGAGAAGAATGTCATTCCAGGAAAGCAGCTTTTACATATAAATCAGAATCCATCTTGCTGTTTTGTGGTGTCCACACTTATTACTGAGCTATTTACATTTGGGCATTGTTTTCTGATGGAACATAATCACACTTGTCCTCAAAGCCCTGCACTGGTTGCCAGTCACAAGAAAACTGTTCCGCTACCACTCCATCCTCTTATAATGGAACCTATCCGATGCAGTCACAAGGAACACAAAAACAGGCTGTCCAGTTCAACTAATGTAGAGTGCCACCTTTTCGATACACGAGAAAATACCTGACAAGGCATAAAGACAGTTTCTATAGTAAAAATATAAGGGATACCTTTTATACTTCACAGCTTCTCTACGCTTCGTAGAAGCGCCCAAGAAACTCACATAGAAAATGATATGTAGCAAATTTGGGGTTAACTGAAAATAAGTTGACACGGGGAAAACAAACTGACATCCTGTAACTCACTGAGGAATGTCCCGAATGATAAATCCAGCAATGGGCAGAATGCTTACGGTGAATCTCCCAAAAATAGAACCCAGCGTTGCAGGTAACCAGCGTCATGTTAGAATGGAAATCAAGGGCCTGATGTAGGTAAAATAGAAATACCGAATTCTTAATACCGAATTTTACCGAATCGGTATTAAGAAATCGGTATTTCCGATGTAGATAAAAAATCATAAAAAATACTGAATGGGTAATAATCGGTTACATTGACTGATTCCTTAATACCGATTGGTATTACCTTTTCCTAAATACTGATTTGGGAAATTACGAATCGGTAATTAAAAAAAACAGCAATTGAAGATTCAGCCAATCCTGGGCATCCACTTCACCTCCCAACCAGGAAAAGGCCACAACCAAGCAGCTGCACTGAATCAGAATCTGCTGGAGAGGCAGGGAGTGCAGAGGAGAACACAGGAGCAACTGAAAGAACTTTTACTGATACAAACTGCAGAATGGCCAATAAGGAGAGTGAAAATGAAGGCGCAGAAATGAAAAGAAAAATCAAATTTAGTGAAAGGGATCTGGAGGTCCTGATTGAGGAGGTGGCAAGAGAACACACAAAGCTGTTTGGGAAAAAGTCACTGCAAGTGCCAGATTCCCATAAGAAAAAAATATGGCTTGAAATACAGGACAATGTAAATGCCATTGGAGTGACCCACCGTGAAATAGACGTACTCATGAAGAAGTGGTATGACGTCAGGAGCCTGGCAAAGAAGAAGATGGCTGAAAGGAAAAAACAAGCCAGCCTGACAGGTGGAGGAAGAAATAGAGCACCTGCACTGACTGCTTTGGAACTGCTGGTGGAGTCCAACATTGAGCCTGAAAGTGTCAGCGGGATCGGGGATGCAGACAGCTCAGCCAGAGCTGGCAGCAAACAAGGTAAGATGCATGCACACCAAGCTGCGCTCCCCACTCCCTGGCACCATTCCCCAATGAGGCAGTGTAAATCCCACTCCAGTACATGTTTTAGTAAACTCCAGTAATGCATTATGGGAGATGTAGTAAGTGTAACACCTTTCATAACAGTCATCCCACTGAACACAAAGGCATGTGCCACACATCAGTGATAAGCAAGCAGAGGACAGTCAGATAGATTGGCAGACATGAAAATGTATTCTATTTGAAATGAGCTAATGTACAATTTGTCTCCACAGGCGAGACAATGCGCAGGTCTGCACATGTCAAGGCAGGAAAGGCACCCCGGAGGGAGAGAACGGAGGAGGCCATTTCAACTGCAGGTCACACCACACCACCACCACCGGCATCAACACCACCACCGGCATCAACACCACCACCTGTAACAACAACACCACCACCTGTATCACCAGCAGCGTCACCACCGGCATTACCGAAACCCAGGAGGCATGCAGTTGCCAGACTCCAAGAGATGTAGTTGTCCATGGAAGACTGAAGGGGTGGAGAACAGTCAACGGTGCCCGTGGATGGCAATAATGCAGAATCACAGTTCCCCACAGAGCGATCACACACAGGTGCCAGACGCCGCCGGGCTAGGGAACCCAGTCCACCTTTGCAGGGTGAGGAGCATGATGTGTTTGCAGGTCTGGAGGTGAACATGTTAAAGGTCCAGCACCTGCAAGGGAAAGCAATACAAAAAGTTCAGTGGCAGATGAGACATGCGACAGCAAACATGCAGAATATAGAGAATGGCATCTGCTCTATGAACACAACACTGGCTGATGGCATGGGGGACATGGCTGACGGCATGAGGGACATGTCCCAATCAGTGAGGCTGCTGTGCAACAAGCTTGATGAGGAATGGATGGCACGGCGCAGGCAGAGGCAGAAAATGGAGAAGTATACCAAGGCGGTGAACTTCCTCAACACTGCCACTTCTCTGCTCTGCAGGTGCTCTGTGGCCATGCAGGAAGGGATGGCACACTGCAGCTGTGATGTGTCAAGGGGGCTTGTGACAGTGACCACTGCACTTGAAGTGCTCCTAAATAATCAGGTTGCCAATACTGGTGCAGGTGATGTGGGGGACAGTGAGCAGACAACAAGTGGCAGCAGTGTAACGCTCCCTGCAACTGCGTTCAGGAGGAGCAGCAGACGTCAAGGTGCTGGCACTGGATTGATTGCCAGTGACGACAGTCATCAAAGGGAATGCAGCAGTGTTGTGCATGGCCGCAGGAGGTAATGCAAGCCACACTTAGTCTAGCTAACTGGGTGACTTAACCCATGACATCTTTGGAGGGTGTTTAGAAATAGGAGTGCCATGTTGAGCCCTTCATGTAGTGGCATGGTGCCAAAATATTAAACTACGTCATTCAAATACAACAACTGGCTGCTTACTTACTAAAAAATAGTTGCGTGTGATCTCAGACCGTCTTTGTCTACCATCTGGTGCTAGCACCACTCCTACTGCATTGGGCTCTGGCTGTGCAAATTCATCATCATCGTCCTCAGAGCCAGTTAACTCAACTGCAGTACCTTTCTTAGTGGCAAGGTTGTGCAGCATAGCACAAGTTGCGATGATCTTGCAGCAGATAATAGGTTGGTACTGACGTGCGCCTCTGCTATTGTGGAGGCAGCGGAACCTGCGCTTTTCAATAGTGCAAACCTGCGCTCCACAACGTTGTGTGTTGATTTGTGCGCCACATTGGATCGTCTCTCACTTGGGGTTGATGGGTTTAGGTAAGGAGTGAGGATGAATGACCGCACAGCATATGTGCTATCATCTAGGTGGGGAAAACAGTGCCATTAGTAACAGTCACCAACACATTCATCTGCAGTATACATCAGGGTGTGCCACAGTGATTTACCTAGCAGGTAACCGTCTCCAAATTCTCCCGCAGTCAGGCGTGTGTAGATCCCACTGTTCTGGAAAATGTATGAGTCGTGGGTGCTCCCTGGAAATTTGGCCACGATGTCGGTGATTAAGTTGGCTGCATCTCAGATTACCTGCACATTAATGGAGTGGGTGGATTTTCTGTTTCAGTAGATGTACTCAGTGGCTGCAGGTTGGCAGATTGGAATGTGTGTCCCATCAATGCACCCTATAACACGCGGGAACTGTGCCTTTTGGTAAAAGTCTGTCTTGGTTTTCTGTAGTTCCGCCTGTGTGGTTGGGAAGCTTATGTAGTGATGCATTCTCTGCATCATGGCATTCAGGAACTTGTTAAAGAAACAGGCAACTCTGTGACACACCACCTACCGCAGCTATCACCCCCTGGTAACTGCCAGATGCAAGTAGGTGTAGGCTACAGAGCACCTGCACATGTGGTGGTATAGCGTGCGCCCTTTGTGTTGGATGCTTCAGGAGTGGGTGCAGATTCCTTATCAGGTCCAGGATGGTTTGGGGGTGTAGTCTGTACCTTTCATGGATCTCTGCCTCAGTCAATTGGAAGAGTGTGATGTGCTGTCTGTAAACGCGCTCCTCCCGTCTCCAGATCCTCGCTCTTGCTGCCTGTAGCCGTAGCCTCCTTGCAATAACATAGAGGGCCGCCATAGTGATCACACTGTTGCATTTTGGGGCTGATTAAATACAGTGCACCTGATTACCACCTGCTTTGAGTCAGTGGTAATTAGCGACTCTTAAATACCGAATTTGTGGAAATTCTGTATTACCAAATTTTTCTACATCTCTTTTCTCGTTTTTACCGTTTCTTATTTACCGATTAGGTATTTGGGGGTTTGGTAACTCAGAATTTGTAAATTAGGAATCGGTAATAAGGAATCAGTAAATAACGATTTCTTATTACCAATTCCTTTCCTACATTGAGGAGTGCTAAATATAAGTCGGTAATTCTGAAATCTACTGATTTTCTGTATTACCGACCAGTATTTAGCTACCTACATCTGGCCCCAAATGCGGAACAAGGCAAAAAGGAAGCAGCGTGAAACCCATAGACGCTACAGACAAAGTCCTTCCAATGCCCTGCACCAGAGGTAAAACCAAGCGAGGAAGTGAAAGCGAACGGCATTTATATACCCGCTGCCTTCACACAGAGATCCCCACAGACGCATACAATAATGAAATCTCAGCACACAAAAAAGTTAAGGAAAAAGTAGAAAAGAAAGACCCAAGCCCAGCCGAACCTTCACAATTCACGGGACCTAACAAAAACTATCCTTCAAAGTTCTTTGCATTGCCCATCAGGCCATTCATAACACTAGGTCAGTTTTTCTATCATTCAAATTCAGACTTTACATCCAAAGAAGGAACATTTCCATAAGACTAGCACCTCTACTAACCACCCCTCCTTACAGAAAAACCAGCATAGGTGGAAAACCCCCCTGGGCACAAACCGTGGAACACACTTCCCAATAAAATATGAACCATCGCAAACAACACAAACACATGAAATGCAATAAACAATTTTTCCTAATCCATGATTCCTAGGTAACCATATATGATGTCTTTATCAAGTGGATCATAATTCCCCAGGAAGATTAATCAATGTACCAAAGAATTAAACGATACAAAAGGGGGTGGTGATGGACGGAGCAACTCAACCAATCAAACACTCACACCCAGTCAACAGATTTGGGTTTAATCCCTCACCGTTCTTCAGCCCACTCTGCTACCCCAGTTCAGACATGGCCATATGCAAATCAGACTGACCCTTTGCCTCATGGGAACAGTCTAGCCCGAACTGCCAAGCCATGACTTCCCTGGACCGGAAACAAGCTTCCTAGGACCGGTTTATGGCATTACAGCCGTCTTCAGCCAGGCTGCTTGAATCCAGTGGCAAAGTGAGCAAGGGACTCACGTCTGAGCATACCCTGCCAACTTATGGTGAACAAAGCAGTACAAAAGGGGGTGGTGATGGACGAAGCATCTGAACCAATCAAACACTCACAGCCAGTTAACAGATCTGGGTTTAATCCATCACCGTTCTTTAGCCCACTATGCCACCCCAGTTCAGACATGGCCATATGCAAATCAGTCTGACCCTGTGCCTCACGGGAACAGCCCAGCCCCAACTGCCAAGCCATGCCTTCCCTGGACCGGAAACAAGCTTCCTAGGACCGGTTTCTGGCATTACAGCCATCTTCAGCCAGGCTTGCTTGAATCCAGTGGCAAAGTGAGCAAGGGACCGAAAACCTAGCCACTTTCAAAAACGCCACCCGTAAACACCATCAACTAATACGCTCCACTAAGAAAACAGCATTCAAAGATCGATTCGACAAAAACGCCCACAACAGTAAGGAACTGTTCAACATAGTAAAAGAATTCACCAACCCTTCAGCCGGCACCAATGACATCACTCCCTCCCAGTACCTCTGCGACTCCCTAGCTTCATTCTTCCACAAGAAAATCGCCGACATACACAACAGCTTCACAATACAGCCGAGTGACAAGTCCACCCCACCCACCTCTGAACCTAATCCCCATCCTAACAACCTTTGTACCTGGAAACCAGTCACCACTGAAGACACCATCCGCCTAATGAACTCCATCCACTCAGGATCGCCAACCGACCCATGTCCCCACCACATCTTCAACAAAGCAGACTCCATCATCGCTCCCCACCTTCGCGACATCATCAATAGTTCCTTCAACTCCGCTACCTTCCCGGAAAGCTGGGAACACGCCGAACTCAGCGCCCTCTTGAAGAAACCCACAGCAGACCCCACTGAACTTAAAAACTACAGACCTATCTCGCTCCTCCCATTCCCTGCCAAAGTCATCGAGAAAGCTGTCAACAGTCAACGCGCCGCCTTCCTCGAATCCAACAAATCCCTCGACATATCACAATCCGGATTCCGTGCCAAACACAGCACCAAGACCGCTGTCATCGCAGCAACAGACGACATCCGCAAACTATTAGACAATGGAGAAACAGTCGCCCTCATCCTACTTGACCTCTCCGCAGCTTTCGCCACAGTCTGTCATAGCACCCTCATACACCGCCTCAGAAACATCGGAATTCAAGGAAAAGCACTGGACTGGATCATCTCATTCCTCGCCGGAAGAACCCAGAGAGTCCGCCTCCCCCCTTTTAGATCAGAGGCCACCGAAGTCATTTGCGGCATACCACAAGGATCTTCACTCAGTCCCACACTCTTCAACGTATACATGAGACCCTCGCATCCATCGTTCGCAAACACAACCTCAACATCATCTCCTACGCAGACGACACCCAGCTGATCCTCTCCCTCACCAAAGACTCAAACACCGCCAAAACCAATCTACAAGAAGGAATGAAAGAAGTGGCCGAATGGATGAGGAACAGTTGCCTTAAACTGAACTCGGACAAAACGGAAGTCCTAATATTAGGATCATCCCCCTCCACTTGGGATGACTCATGGTGGCCACCGGCTCTGGGAAATGCCCCCAAACCTACGGACCACGCACGTAATCTAGGTTTCATCCTAGACTCCTCCCTATCGATGACCAGACAAGTCAACGCAGTCTCCTCCTCATGCTTCAACATCCTACGTATGCTCAGAAAGATCTTCCGATGGATCCCTACCGAAACAAGAAAAACAGTCACTCATGCACTGGTCACTAGCAGACTAGATTACGGAAACACCCCTTATGCCGGAACCACCACCAAGCTACAGAAAAAGCTCCAACGTATCCAAAATGCCTCAGCCAGACTCATTCTAGACGTCCCCCGCAGAGCTCACATCTCCAATCATCTAAAAGACCTCCACTGGCTCCACGTCAGCGAAAGAATAACGTTCCGTCTCCTCACCCACGCACACAAAGCACTATACGATCTAGGACCCGAATGCCTCAACACACGCCTCTCCTTCTACACCCCCACCCGCAATCTCCGTTCGTCCAACCAAGCCCTCGCCGCATCCTCCATGGGGGGAAGATCCTTCTCCTATCTTGCTGCCAAAACCTGGAACTCCCTCCCCACCCACCTCCAACTTACTCAAAACCACCTCTCCTTCAGAAAACAACTCAAAACCTGGCTATTTGATAAGTCACTCCCCACCTCCCTCAAGCGCCTTGAGACGCTATGGGTGTGTAGTGCGCTAAATAAATGCCAAACTTGAACTTGAACTTGAACTAGGGACTCATGTCTGAGCATACCCTGCCAACTTATGGCGAACAAAGCGGTACAAAAGGGGGTGGTGATTGACGGAGCATCTGAACCAATCAAACACTCACACCCAGTCAACAGATCTGGGTTTAATCCATCCCCATTCTTTAGCCCACTCTGCCACCCCAGTTCAGACATGGCCACATGCAAATCAGTTTGACCATGTGCCTCATTGGAACAGTCCAGCCCGAACTGCCAAGCCATGCCTTCCCTGGACCGGAAGCAAGCTTCCCAGGACCGGTTTCTTGCTGTGTTTTACTGTTCACCATATGTGAGAAGGGTATGGCCAGACGTGGGTCCAGTGCTCTCTAAGCCACTGGAGTCAAGCTATCCTGGCTGAAGACGGCTGATAGCCAGAAACCGGTCCTAGGATGCTTGATTCCGGTCCAGGTAAGACATGGCTTGGCAGTTTGGGCTGGACTGTTCCCATTGGGTGCAGGGTCAAGACTGATTTGCATATGGCTGGGTCCAAACTGGAATGTCATGGTGAGCAAAAAAATGATGGATTATGGACAAGATCTCTGTACTGTGGTGAATGTATGACATTGTTCTGTATTCTGTCCATCAATTGTTCTTTTTGCATTTGTCACCCCGAGTGGGATGGGTATGCCCAGACGTGGGTCCCATGCTCTCCATGCCACTGGAGTCAAGCTATCCTGATTGATTTAGGCCCAGATCTCTGTACTGGGGTGAATGTATGACATTGTTCTGCATTCTGTTAATCAATTGTACTTGTTGCCCTTGTAAATATGGGGCAGTGTCATAATCAATTGGTGTTGAGGCAGAACGGCCACCACAACACCCATTTCCCACCCCTTACACGCCAAGTATAGTATGATAGGGTGCCTTATTTACAAAGCTGCATTAAGCCATGTAAATGTAGCAAAGCCCCTATTGCCACAGGAACGTCAAAAAATGTGGCGTTACTGTGGCAATAGGGGCTTAGGGGCTTAGGCGGTGCCTACCAGGCACCGCCTATGGGATTACGAAGGTCTATCCCTGCCAGCCTTTCCATGGCGATTCACCCACCATGGAAAGCCTGGCAGGGAGGGACATTCGGGGCCCGTAGCTGGCCCCCCTTCATCCAGGGCCTTTTCTTTTGGGGGTTGGGAGGCACCTATGGTGTCCCCCTAAATTTCCCTGCAACATGTGGCAGGTACTGCGTGGTGCCTGCCTTGTAGTGCAGGGAAATGCAAAACTTTATTTTTTTCTATTTGGGCGGGTGCTGCAGCCTGCAGCACCCGCCGCAATGGAAAACATGTAATGCCATCTGTGGGACAGCCGCCTTATAGGCAGGCGGTCCCCATTCCCAGGTCGATGGCGGACGGACAGCAGTCTGTCCGCCATCCTAATCAGCCCCTATGTCACAAATCTGTTAGTGTTCAATTGATGTCATAAGAGACTGATAATGAAGGATGGTTGGTATACACTAGACTATTCATTAACAAAGCCAATCTTCATTTTCAATATTTATAATGCAACTGGCACAGATTGTCACTTCTGGTCTACCATTACAGAAAAATGCTCATGCAAACTTTGAGCCATATGTATCAAAATAGGATTTTGCGATCCTCAAAATGCAAATTTTAAAAAATCACATTTTGAGAATTGCAAAACCCTATGTAAATAAAAGATCGCAAAATATTAGCGTTTCCTAAAATTTGCAGAATATTAATGCGAATACCTATTTTGCGATTCCTTATTTGCAAAATCGCAAATAAGGAATCGCAAATCTGAGAATCGGCAATTCAGGTGCAGCTTGATGACATCACAACCAGGAAGTGTGACTGCCCACGCTGCACCTGATTCCCAGAAGCTGAGTGAGAGTCTGGGAGGAGAGTGAGAGACTTGTGCACTGCAACTGAGGGAAGAGGAAATGGATACACAGTAGAAAGAGAAGCAGCAGGAGGAGAATGTCAGAAAAAGGGAGCAAAGGTTCAATGATAGGGAGCTGGAGGTGCTCATATAGGAAATGGCAGTCAGCCATGAGCTCCTGTTTGGGAAGTAATCCCTACATGTGCCAGAGGCACGCAAAAGATAAATCTGGAGTGAAATACAGGAGAAGGTGAATGCCATCTGCATGACCCACCGCACCATGGAGGACCTCCACAAAAGGTGTTATGACAATCACCAAAGATCAAAGGAAAAGGTGGAAACAAGTTTGGCAGAGGCAAAGAAGACTGGTGGGGGAACATCCACTGCAACTGATTCTATGCCTCTTGAGGAGTTGGTGGAAGTCACCCTTCTGTCAGTTTTATGGCTGACCTGGACAGCTCCGAACTCCCAAACACCACACAAGGTAAGAAGCATGCTGTTACTCTCCTGGTACATCACCACATCACTCAGACACTCAGGAAAGACCCAGGCACTAAACATGAATGCAACTCCAGTACATGTTAAAAGCACACCCAGCAATGCATTATGGAAGATGTAGTCACATGCACCAAACAGTGGAGCAGTGAGATACAGCAAGGTAAAATTAGGATGAATAACTCAGGAAAGGCAAAAAACAGACAGGAAGTACCCATGCAACTCAAAATGTGAAAACTGTATTGCATAACCAATGCGAAGCAGGACACCAAATTAATGTGTGCCTTTACATTCACAGCACCACCTGAAACAATTGCAGTAGGGGAGGATGCATCCCACACTGCAGACCAGTCAGGGCAAGAGGAACAGGAGGAAGGCTGACCAACAATCCTTGTGACACACAGACGGCGCCTCATAGTGCCACCACTCCCACCGCTGGAGGCAAGTGGAGAATATCAGCCAGTCCAGGGCCAGCATGCAGCACAACACCCAGCACAGTCCTCTGTCCGTCCTAGTTCAGGGCACGGCCATCCACCAGCACAGCTGCCGTAGGCGAAGACACAGTGTTTGAAGGGCTTGAAGGCACCATGCTAAAAGTCCAGCACCTGCAAGCAAATGCATTAAAGTCAATACAGAGCCTGTTTGCCACACATAACAACAACATGACGCAGATGAGGGATGGTTTCATGGGCATGACAGGGGCACTAGAAGGACTGTGTACAGAGATGAGAAGAGACCGGGCAGCCAGGCACAGGGAGAGACAACTTCTTCATAGCCGGCTGGACATATACACCAAAGCTGTGAACCACCTGTCAACTGCCATGTCACTGCTATCACGTCCCTGTGATAGCATGCAGCATGAAATGGCTCACTGCTGCCATGATGTGGCCAAGGGCCTGGTACAGGTCACACATACTGTGGACCAGCTGCGGGCAGCAGCCACAGGTGGCACAGCACCCCTGAGCTCACTGGAGTGTGAGGACCAGTCCAGCAGGAGCAGCATCACTCCACCTATTCCCCAGGACAGACGACAGAGTGCACAGCAGGGGAAAACAGCCGATTACTCAGGGGAGGGCAGTGGGCACCATGAGCGAGGGGCAACAGGCCGTGCCCGCAGGAGATGAAGTGTCATGAGTGGCACATGGCAATGGGTGAGGCAACAAATTACATCTTGACTCATGTTTGAGCAACATACTTGCACTGTATGTTTAACATGTGGAAAGCAATTGGGACTCACATTATGTGCACGTCAGGCTGTGTGACGGATATGGCCCAGCACCCAAGGAAATAAAAACACAGTTTTGACCTATCTGTAGCATTGTGCCATCATTACTCACCTAGAAATAATTCTGTGTGATCTCATCTCGTCTCTGGCGGCCGGCAGCCGCACCAACACCACCGGCTGGTCTGCATCGTGGAGCTGGCCCCTCCTCATCTGATGAGTTGGATTCTGTGAGCTCCACTGGGGTGCCTTTCTTGGTGGCGATGTTGTGTAGCATGGCACATGTGACCACGATTTTGCAGCATGTCTCGGGCTGTACTGTAGCACTCCTCCACTCTTATGTAGGCAGCAGAAACAGCTCTTAAGGATTCCAAATGTTCTCTCAATGGCACAGCGGGTGTCTCTGTGGGCGCTGTCATACCTCCGCTCCCCAGCAGTGGCTGGATTCAGGTACGGAGTCAGGATGTAGTCATGTACAGCATACGCACTGTCATCTGCAGGGTGACAAAAATCAGGTTAAACACTGTCCTGACACTTCTGACCTTTACTGATTGTGTTTTTGAAAGCCATGCATTTACCTAGCAGGTAGACCTCACCAAACTCAGCATCTGTGAGTCATCGGTTAATTCCACTGTGGCGAAAAATGAATGAGTTGTGTGTGCTGCCCGGGTATTTAGCAACAATATCAGTGATGACATGTTTGGCATTGCACAGTGCCTGTATTTTCAGGGAATGATAGGACTTGCAGTTCCAGAACACATACTCATTCGGTGAGAGGGGGAGATTGCAACATGGGTACCATCTATGCCGGCAATTATGTTGGGGAATTGGGTTATCTGGTAGACCTCCTGCTTGGTCTGATCTAGTGCCGGTTGTGTGCTGCCTCTGTACGATTACATCAAGGAAACTGTGGAAGAAGCGCAACAGTGCACTCTGACAGACCCCTTCTGCTGTGGTTATCACCCCCTGAAAACTCCCTGATGCCAGTAAGTGCAGTACACAGGACCTGTACATGGGTGGGAATGGTGTGTGTCCTGCGAGTGGGGTGTTCTAGTATGGGTTTGAGCTCCTCTATTAAGTCCAGGATGCTGTCTGCATCCAGCCTGTAGTTCACATGGATCTACTCCACAGTCCGTTGAAACAGGGTGATGCGCGCTCTGAAGATCTTTTCCTGGCGTCTCCTTCACTGTGTAGCAGCTCTGATTCGCAGCCTCTTGACTATCACATACAGCCCATCCATTGTGGAAAACCCCTGTGGCATTGTGGGCCTATTTACATAGGTTGCACTTGGTTACCACCTGCTCATAGTTGGTGGTAATTGCGATGTGCAAAATTCTCAAAGTCGTAATTTGCGAATTTTTCCTGCATCGCATTTTGCGAATTTGCGAGCAAGGTATTAGCAAATTTAGCAAATGACATGATGCTGATTGTGTGTTTGCAAATTTATTAGCAGATTCCATGCCTCGTAAAATTGGTAATCTCTAAATTTCCAATTACCATTTTTGCACACCGGAACCCCTTCCTACATATGAGCACTCTGTTTTGCGATCGCAAATACCGTTTTTTTGCGATTCGCAGTGTTTGTGATCACAAAACAGCTTCATACATATGGCCCTTTATCTTTTAAGGGGATTGTAATCGAATTATTGACCAATTTTTTGGTTTCGTTTTTGTTATTTTTTTTGTTTTGTCCTCATTGCCCAAGTATACCAGAGCTTTGGGTCTCAGATCCCGATCAAGAAAAAGGATTGAAACTGCCCCATCAACCGTATATTGGGTGGATAACTCTACACCTTGCCCTCCTTATTTACCCATCAGTAGCTAGAGATTATTGACCAGTTTATAGATAGACACTCTACCTCTGTATATGTACCAAACAAATTAAAAAAAACTATTTGTTCATACCATTAAACAAAGAGTTTTAACTGATGATTGGCGACTTTGTAATCCCACGTTACTCAAGTTTAATTATCATACACAATGACAAATAGATCTAATTTTCCTTTATTATACTCTCACTCAAAATTTACAATCTGTGGTAATAGGGTCAATTTTAATTTCCTGTTCTTGTTTAGTTAGATGTTTACCCCTAATCTACAGCTACTATATACTGGAGATTTAATAATTGCTCCCTTAACAACCTCTTTTACCTTATTTTTTGTGAATATTTCCAAATAAATCAAACCAACGAAATTACTTTTCATACTATCTGGTATACCTAGAAGGCCTCGGCATGGGATTTCATTATAAATGATATTCTAAAAAACGAAAGTCTCCAATGCTAAAACTAAAAAAGTTCTTAAAATAATTAAAAGATTAAAGGACTCATACTACACATCTAAGTCAAAAGATTGTTTGATAGGCTTAATTAATACAAAATTTTAATTTAACATGATGTCAACTGAAAACGCATCTGCATATTTTCTTAAATTTAGCACCAGGTACTTTGGCGACCAAAACAATTCAGGAAAATGACTAGTAAAAGACCTTAAAATGTAAAAAAAAAATATATGGGAACTTATTCTAGATAATCATCAACTACTAAAATATAAAGATATAAGATAATATATAGATATTTTTGAATCAGGTTTTATACACAGTTATGTACACCTGACATTCCTTCAACCGATTATGAAATTGAAACTTCCCTTTCCGAAATTAAAAAATATTTTGACATTTATTTGAATCTAACCTTGCTAGAATTTAATACAATCATTTTTTGAAAACATATTTTATTGAAGATTTATCATCATACAGCATCATATGAAACACCTTATCATCATTCGCGAAATATGTCTTCATTTATAACCCAACATTCCCGAGCACCCTCCCCCCCTAAGTGGTGCGGGCATGTAACTTCCAAAACATAATAACGCATGCTACTCAGTTAACAGTGGTACTTTCTCTACTTGTTGTAAAATCTAGGCATAACACTGAAACTCTACGTGCCCTAGCTCTCATCATCCCGTTGTAGATCTAGCAAGGCCTGAACTAAGCTTCCCATGCCCTCGCTTGATCCAGGGCCTTCTCCTAACTCGATCAGTGGGCCTGTTGCATCCGAATTGTGCTCTCACCCCTTGCCCATTTAGAAAGCTCCGCCCTCCAGCGCTTGTGTGACGGGCCCTCTCTAGTCTTCCAATGCAGGGTGATTTCTCTCTTCGCTAATATATGCCCTAGATTTATAAATGTACTTGTTATTTTCGTCTTGGGCGTATGGGGGAACCAAAGCAGCATACACATGGCCATGTCATAAGATAATTCCCTGCCTGTAACTTCATTCAGAAGTACTCCCACTTCTGTCCAATAATTCCCCAGGCTCGGGCAGTCCCAGAGCATATGCTCCAGTTCCGCTCACTCTTTCAAACATCTGGGGCACGCTGCATCCTGCACCTGGAAGTACCTCGGAATCTTACCCGGTGTCTATTAGGCTCGGTGCACTATGAAAAACTGTATCAGTTGAAGTTGTGCATTTCGAGTGCCCTTCCAGGCTCTCCTGAGAACTTGCCCCCATGTGGCATCTGGTAGCGGTCGACCTATGCTTGTTTGCCATTTCAACTTTAGGGCAGCTAAAGGTAGTAGCCCCTCGTGCAGCATCCGAGACTGGAGGCACGTAACTGCTTTAAAGGTCCCCGCCGCCATCAAAACATACTGGCATGCCATTGTAGTCTGAGGTTCTACCTGCCCCTTCTTCCAGTGTTTCCTAATCGCGCTTGTCACCGCTGCATGAATCAAGAAGTCCCCATTCAGGAGGTCATATCTTTCCTGTAAGGCCTGAAAAGACAGCAATTCGCTCTCATCATATAGGTCCCCTACCATCTGGACTCCTAAGTGCTCCCATTCCTCCAGAGTAGTCCAGTCACTTCCATGTGGAAGTGCTGTCAACATTCCCAATGGGGTCTCAGGAGCATATGGATGGAAGGCTCCCACTTTACGTTGGCTATGGTTCCAGCATGACCTCAGAGTGCCTTCTTCCAGCGATAGGTCCTTGGGGAGAAGTGCTTGTTGCAGGACTAAATAGGAGAGGATATGTCTTTGAATCCCTGTGCCTCTCATATGTTCGGGGCCCCAAAACTCTGCGGCTACCACCTGCGTAAGGACCTGCAGCTGTGCTGCCAGATAGTAAAGTTCAAAATCCCCCCTCCAGTCTAGGTCGCATAAGTGTTCCTAAGGCTATTCGCTTCCTGCCAGTGCCCCATAAAAAACCAACGACCATCCACCTCAATTCTTTAAACAGCGGCGGTGAGATCCAAACCGGTAGTGCTCGGAAATGATAAAGCAGCCGTGGCAATGCCACCATTTTAAGCAAGGCTATCCTCCCCATTACTGATAACGGGAGCGTGGACCAAAATGCCATGCACCCCTTCAAGGCCCTCACGCAGAGTCCTACATTACCTTCTAGGATGTCGGTAGCAGTATGATAGATTCGAACCCCAAGATAAGTGAGGCACCTCGGCTCCCATTTTATCCCCTGGGGAAGAGTTGGAATTGTCTCACATGGTCGCACTGGATACAGGCATGCGTTGCGCCAGTTCACTCTGAGTCCTGATAAGTTTCCAAATCTAGCTAGCAGCGTGATTGTGCCTCGAAGTGCCCCATCCGTGTTTTCCAGATATAAAATTAAATCGTCCGCATACAACGATATGCGTAGCGGTATCGCATTATGCCTCAGTCCGTCAAAGTGCAGTCCTGATCTCGCTTGCACCGCTAGCGGTTCTATTGCCAGCGCAAACCTCATGGGGGACAGGGAACATCCCTGTCTTGTCCCCCTTAACACTGGGTATTTGGTGGATATCAGTTTCTCCAACCTCACTCTCGCTACTGCTGAAGAGTATAAAACTCTAACCCAATTCCCAAACTGCTCGCCTAAACGGAACCGCTCCAGTACTCTACTGAGATATGTCCATCCCAGGCTATCAAAAGCTTTTTCTATGTCGACCAAAAGGATCGCCGGCATATCTAGGCCAAGGTGTGCGATCCCCATGACTCTTATGAGCCGTCGTATATTGGAAGAAGTGTTTCTAGTTGGTATAAATCCAGCTTGATCTGGATGGACCAGGGCGGTCATATGAGGTAACAATCGAGACGCTAATATTCTACTCAGGATCTTGTAGTCCGTCGTCAGCATGGATAACTGTCTATAGGATGTTACATCCTCCCCATCCCGGCCTGGTTTCAATAGGGGAATAATCAGTGCCTCTCGCATAGAAGACGGCAACCAACCCAATTCTCTAGTTTCTTTATATATCTCAAGTAGACGGGGCGCTAGCAGATCAATGTATAGCGCATAAAATTCTACCGGCAATCCGTCCACTCCCTGAGTTTTCTTCCGGGCCATGTGCTTGATTGCAATTCGGATCTCAGCTATAGTGATATCTTGTCCTAGTGCGTCATTCTGTTCATCTTCTAATTGGGGAAGCTGGATTTCTGCCAAGTATTTGTCTATTGCCTCGTCCTCCACCCTCAAGCTACTCTGGTATAACAACTCGTAGTAGTCCAAGAACCGTGCCATGATCTCGTGTTGGGTGTACACTATGTTACCCGTGTCTGTTTCCGTAGCCAGAACCGGACAACCTCTCTGCGTTGGATCGGCCAGCCATGCTAGCAATGCCCCAGCCTTATCCCCCTCTGCGTGTACTTTCGTTGTGTATATCTTGTGATCAAAACTGCGCAATCTCTCCACCTCTGCCGCTGTTAGTTCTTTTGCCTCCAGTAGTTGTGTTTGCAAAGCCGGCTGCCCCGGCCGCTGTTGCTCTAGCACTCTCAATTTCTCTTCAGCCTTATCTATATCAGTTAGCAATACCTTCCTCATTCCTGTATGTTTGCTGATACAAAGCCCTTGTATTACGACCTTGAAGGCGTCCCACTCCACTGCTCAAGAGGACGCTGTACCCACATTTTCCTCAAAATATTGTTCGATGCCCTCTCGTATCGCTGCTTGGTAGACCTGATCTTCCAGCGTTCAGGGCGTAATTGCCATGTAGGTATTGACGATCTAGCCCTCCACCAATTAATGGACAACAACAGTGGATTGTGATCCGAGATGGTCCTGGCCAGATATTCCGACCGTCTCACTATTGGGGCTATCGACTGAGAGCATAAGATCGAATCTGTGCAAACGTGGAGCTCATGTAGAGCCGAATAAAAGGAATAATCCCTATCCCTCGGGTGCTGTCTACGCCAGATATCTATCAAGCCCCATCTCTCCTGCCAGTTCAGTCTGCACTGTGCTAGTCTACGTACTGGTGAGTCGGCCAGCGGAGGGTGTGATCTATCAAGCACAGTATCTGTGAGTGAGTTAAAATCTCCCCCTGCCAGTATCGGGTTAGCTAAATAATGTGCCAGGGCGCCCGATATGTGCTCAAAAAAGTGTGCCTGATCAGTGTTAGGTGTGTATATGCTGCAAAGTGTGACATCCCTCCCGTGCAATCGTCCCTCTACTGCCACATATCTGCCCTCGGGGTCCACAACATGTTGTATGGCCTGAAAAGGCACCCCAGCCCGCACCCAGATCAGTGCTCCCCTAGCATACGCTGAATACGATGTGCAAAAGACCTGACCTCTCCATCTACGCTGCAACGCTTGGCCCTCTGCTTTGGTGAGATGAGTCTCCTGCAAGAAGGCTATCTGGACTCCCCTCCTGACCAAATATGCGTGGACTTTGTGTCGCCTTGTAATTGTATGTAAGCCACGCACGTTCCAGGAAATGCAAACCAATTCAGGTAACGTCCCCATTGCCAATGGACCAACCCTTCCTGACTGTTTCCAAGCAACTGCCCACACCGCCTCCACCGCCCCAGAACAGAACCTAATAACAGTCTATTAGCCCCCATCCAAACCATAGAGACCAAAACACTCAACTATATCCCGCAGTAGTCACTGCGGGTCTGCCTTAAGGGCAAGTGGGGTGTGACCCTGGTCCGACAGGCAGCTACGCCAACCCGCAGCCCCCATGTGCCATGACCCCATATCGAAAAGCCTCAGCATCTGGACCCTTTTGCGTGTGAATATAGAACCACCATTTTCTAGCCCCTTTTAACTTCAATGTTCCAACATCAGATGCATTCTCTCCCTGTTCTAGGCATCTAATACACCATCAGCAGTCCCTGGTGTGACCCTCGGGTCTCGTACCCTGTCCGTTTCCGACATTTCAGTTTCTGAGCCTGTTTTATGTCCTTCTGATTCAGTTCCTGGTGTTGACTGAGTCAGTTGCACCCCTGAGAGCGCCAGCACCGCCTGCAGGACCGCCTGCCGTAATTCATCCGTTTGAGATGGCGATGGTTTCTGCGACCCCTGTCTTCTCCGACGGATTCGTTGAGATTTACGCACTGGCAGAGCCCTCTGTAGAGCGGATTCCCGGTGTCCCCTGTGGTCCGTGCCCACTCTATAAGTTTCCAGCCATGTCCAAGCTTCATCAGGGGTACTGAAGAACTGCGTGGCGCCGTCCATTATGAGCCTCAGTTTTGATGGAAAGAGCAAGGAGTATTGAATCCCCTCGGTCCTGAGTTCCCTCTTAACCGACAGGAAAGACGCTCGGAGCTTCTGGGTCTCGAGGGTATAATCCGGGAATATAGTCACCTTGCTGTTACCCACTGAGAAAAGCCCAGCATTGCGTGCTTTGTGGAGTAACAAATTCTTGTCTTTGTAATGAAGTAAATAAACAAAGAAAGAGTGTCCGTACACTAGGGTGAGTGAGGGTTTCCTGAAAAAATCTTGTATTTTTCCATGAAATTGGTCTTATCATCTGACCACTTACAACTGGCCTCAGACTTCACGTGCTACAACCACTTTGTACCCCTCCCTTACGGACACTCTTTCTTTGTTTATTTGCTATATTGACTGGGGACCAAGAGTGCCCTGTAACCCTTTCTCTCTTTTTGTTGATATATTTGTAATGAAGTAGCCTTGCAACCACTGGTCTCGGTGGGCGACCCGGTAGTGGAGACTGGGACTCCATGTGCCTGCTCGAGCGTGAAGAACGTGGACAGTCCCTCCGGGGCCACCGCGGACCGCAACCAGGTTTCCAGATAGCCGATCATGTCTTCTCCCTCCTCTTTCTCCGGAAGACCTACTACGCGTATATTATTGCACCTGTTTCTGCTTTTGGAGTCTTCGGCCCTCTTTTCCAGGGCTTGTATACGTTCCAGGGCATTAGCCATCTTACCCTCAAGGGCCGCCTGGGCTGGTGTCAATTCTTGGAGCGTGTGTTCGGCTATTTTCACTCTATCCGCTAATTTAGAATGATCCGCTCGCACTAGCCCTAATCCTGTCACTACCTGAGCAATGTACTGTTGTAGGGCTTCTCGTGACGCCGCAATGGCCTCCAAAATGCGGTCTAACTGCTGCTGCAGATCAGCTTTCCCCTGTTTCGTCTGGTCTGGCACTTCAGATTCCATGCTCCCCTCAGTTTTCCCCTTGGGTTTACCCATAGTCAAGAGATCTTTACCACAAGTTAGGATGAACAATGAGTCCTTATACCGGCCGCAGCCGGCAGTGTGTGGCCTTGTATATCGAGTGCTAAGTGTACAGCTGGGTCAAGAATGCCCCTACGCGTTTCAATTGGGCAGGCCCTTGTGCAGACCAAAGTTCTACTGCTCGAGATACCCTAGCTGCGGCTATCAGTCACATAAAGTCAGTGCCTGTTTCAGCGGTCCGTGAGCACCACTTGCTCCTACACCGTCCCCGCGGGGCCACCCCTGTTCCACCTTCTCATCCGCCACCAGCTCAGGTCCAGGACTAGAGCAACTTCATTAGTCCCTGTCGCCACTATAATGCTCGTGGTAGCCTTGTTCACTATACTTTCCGCACTCGATTCATTCGGAACTCCACCCCAGGCGATCTCAGCAGCAGCTAAGATGCTCCGCGCTATCTCCCTTTTGAGGAGGCCCCTGCCTGCTATGGTCGCAAGAGTCTCCACTGGTCCCGCAGGGCCCCCGCCGGTCTCCGCTGGTCTTGCCACCCTACTGCGTGGGCCTTCTGTCTTCGATGCTTCTTCTGGAATGCCAGACCGCTTCTTAGCACCGCCGATAGTTGCGCTGCTCACTTCAGTTTCACATCTAACATCCCGCGCCGCCCCAGGCTCGCAGGACGCAGCTCGCCCGCGTTTCTCGTCCTCCTCCGCAGAGCGGGGTCCCCGGTCCACTGCGCCCCACTTACCCGGGTCACTGTCAGCAGGCCAGCCCAGCGCGTTCCTCCTCCGCACCTCGATCGCTGTTCCGCCACTTGTCCTGGACTACAATGGCGCGATAGGGCCCAGCCAGTTCGAAGCTCCGATCTCTGTGCCCCCTTCCCCTGGCGCCTTGAACTCCGGGCCTCCAACAGGCAGGGCTTAGCTCGCCCCGCTCTCGTCACTCCAATAGGCAGTGGTATGTGGCCGGCTGCAGGTGCTTCTTGTGTCAGTGAGCGGCACCCTAGATCATCAGTACAGGTCTCACTCCACCGTCTGGCCTCCACAAGCTCCGGGCCGCCGCCATTTTCGTTGCCCTGGCTCCCAGGCGTCCACAGTGGCCTCAACTCGCGTGGTCGCCGCTCACCTCCCGGTCGCTGGGACACACCTGCTTTGCTCCCCCCGGCAAAGATACCAGCACTTTCCGCTTCAGGACTCTCCCGGCAACTATAGCCCAGCTACGCGTTCCTTGGCATCATTGGAAGCGAGAGATGGTGGCCATCTTGGGTCCCTCCTCCTCCGGCTCGTCGTCGCGGCGGAGAGGACCTCGCATAGGTCAGGAAGGGCTTCTAGTTGTGCCCAGATCTGCCACTTCCCTTCCTGCACCCTTCAGATAACTTTCGGGCCAAAGTTGTGGGTCCAAAGCGTAATTATGCAGCATAAATCAGGGATCTGGTGCGGAGCTCCGAGCTCACGCCGCCTCTCCCATCGGCGCCCAGGCCATGCCCTAGAATTTGATACAATCATGACAGAACTCTACCCTGCATTGCATTCAGTTACAAAAGATAAATCCCCAGGTCTTAACAGGTTTACTGCTGAAATATTTTCTAATATTTCTCATTTGCCCCTTCCAGAGCTTTACTTCTCATGGATTCTTTTATGCATTTAGGTAACTCCTGTGGATTCTTCCCAGACACCCTTATATGTCTAATTTCAAAAGAATGGTAAGATCCACAATATTGTAAAAATTAATGACCTATACCCCTGGAACAGATTGATTAGAATTGTTTTCTAAACTACTAGCTCTTACATAGGAGCCTTTTATACATGATTTACTTAGTAGAGAAGAATGTGGCTTCATCAAGAGGAGGTATATTTCTGATAATACCCATTTATTATTTGATATTTTAGCCAAATCCCCTCATCTACCAGTTCCTTTAGCCCCAAGTATGCCGGACGCTGAGAAGGCAGTTGATAGAGTTCCCTGGGCTTTTATTTTTGGTACTGTTTGTTGGTTCGGCTTTGGACCGAAAATTATCACTCTCATTTCCCTTTTATATACTTCTACATAGGCAGTGATTTTTTTATAAATTGACTTACCTTTTCTCCATTTGCCCTTGGCAGGGGGGTAGACAAGGCTGCCCTCTCTCACCTTTTCTCTGTAACCTCGCTTTGGAAACCCTTTATTTCTTCAATTAAAGCACAATCATGATCTCCATGGTTTTTCATATAATGATCAACAGATTAAACTAGCAGGGTGGGCTGACAACATTTTGTTATTCATTTGAAATCCCGACTCATCACAGCATTTCTAACTACCTACTTTTTTGTTTGTGGTTATAAAGTAAGCCGTGATAAATATGAGATATTACCCCTTAATAACTACACCTATAAACAAGATTTCTTCATTACTACATTTTTTGGAACAAAGCGGAAATTAAATACCTAGGCCTATGAATCACTCTTTCCATCAAAATGTGTATCCCTTTGAATTTAAAGGCTTGTGTAACTAAATTAACAGCCTTATTTAACTGCTGCCATCCTTTACACCTCTCCTGGTGGGGTAGCCTTGACAATATCAAAAAGATGTTGGTACTCATTATTTTATACACTATATCTAACATACCATTAAATATTCCTTCTAAATAATTTAAGAAAATTAACGGAACAAAAAGAAGCCAAGCATGTTGTTGCTAAAATTAAAATGTCCGAAATCAGACGGTGGTGTTAATTTTCCAGACTTTTACAACTTCCATACTGCTTTTTTTTATTAAAGCAAAACATATTGTGTCTCTTAGATTCTTTTTTGCACACTTTGGCCTGATTTGGAGAGAAGTTTAATTACTCCTTTCTCTTTCCATGAATTATTAACATTCCCTAGGAAGTCACAGAATATTTTACACCAATATTTAAATATTCATGTAATCTGTTAAATCCCATATTGCCATTTTCTCCTTTTGACATAAATATATTTTTAAACCCCACTATTTGCCACAATAAGCTAATAATAATTATTAATAAACCTATTTATTAGCAAATTTGGAGAAAACAGGGTATACTGTAGGTTAAACAACTATGGGGCATATGTAGGTGGCTTTTGCGATTCGCAAACGCCGTAATTCGCAGAATTACTGATGTTTCCGAACGCAAAAGAATGTGATGCTATGTAGGTAAGAAATGTTCCATGCAAAATTGCTAATGGCAAAATTTGCGATTAGCAATTTTGCGAGTAATGGGTTCTGCGAATAAATATGCGAATTCGCAAGCTGCATATCAGTATTTGCGAGAATCGCAAATACCAACACGCAAAAAGCGAATTCACAATTTCCAATGTAATTAAAAAATCGCGAATTTACGAAAATCACAATTTTGCACTTCTCAATTACCACCAACTCTGGCCAGGTGGTAACCAGGTGCAACCTATTTAAAGTGGCCCATGATGCATCAGTGGCTTCTCACAATGGCTGGGCTTTATGTTATAGCCAGGAGGCTGCGCATCCGACAGGCTGAAGAGAGAAGGAGACGCCAGGAGAGGATCTACAGGACACGCATCACCCTCTTCCAACGCACTGAGGAGGACATCCATGTGCACTACAGGCTACACCCAGACAGTATTCTTGAGCTGATAGAGGAGCTGACACCCATGCTTGAGCACCCCACATACAGGGCCCACAGCATTCCCACACACGTACAGGTGTTGTGCTCACTGCACCTCCTAGCGTCAGGGAGTTTCAAGAGGGTAATTGCTGCAGTGGGAGGGGTGTCTCAGAGCGCACTTTCGTGTTTCTTCCATGCTTTCCTCAATGCTATGATGCAGAGGATGAAGTTGAAGTTGAAGTTAAAATACTTATAGAGCGCACGTCTACCAGGCGGTTCCTTGGCGCTATGGATGCAGACCTAAGAGGGCAAAGGGTGGATGCTTAGGCTGGGAAGGCTTGTGAGAAGAGTAGAGTCTTCAAGACTTTACGAAAGTCGAGATAGGAGAGCGTAGATCTAATCGAGCAAGGAAGGGTGTTCCAGAAGGTGGGTGCAAGGACGGAAAACTTCACGCCTCCAGATTTTTTCTTCCTGAAACGGGGTACAGTCAGAAGGAACTGGGTAGAGGAACGCAGCCAGGGCCGGACTGGGAACTGAAAGCAGCCCTGGCAAATTTTCCCAGACCAGCCCCCGTACGGCACGTAGCGAGCGAGCTTAGCGAGCCCGACCGCTACTAGGGGGGTTTGGGAAAAAGACAGACAAAAATGGTGAATTTTACAGCACATTTTTCATTACATATTTTATTGTATCAACTTTGAAAGCACAGTAAATAGTGGATGATGACCTTAAAGAGCACCTGGTTACCCACCCATTCATATGTACCCATAGACATTTTTTACGAGAGCACCAAAAATAGACACAAGTACTGACTTGTATCTTATTTTCTGTTTGCATTTTAATAAATACACTGGGGGTGGCATCTAGTGTCTCACTGAGGAGCACCAGGTAGAACAAGACCACTATCTCCATAAAATGCAACTGCAAGTTTAGCTCAGATATAATAGTATGTTCTGACTGCACTACTTTGGCTATTAAACAAATTTCCTATGAGATGTCCCTGGCTTCTTCACATTCACTCCTGTTCAAGTACTTTCAGTCAGATTCAATAATCTTCATCAAGCTGTTTATTATGCTTTTTTTTTTAAACGTGTTCTTTCCCAGAAAGAAGGGCATTCTCTCAGTTACATTTCTTTCCCTTGCTACTCTTTTTCCTAATCCTGCCTTATACGCTTTTTACTCAGATATCAAATTCTCCATTCTTAAACCTTTTTTGCCATTTGATTTTCCTCTTTTTCCTCTGCTCTCTTATCCTTTCAGTTCTTATCCTCATGCTCTCTCCTTTTTTTATAACCCATGTTCTAAATATAATCTCCCCTCTCATTCCATTGTGTTCCTTTCTTTTCCCTTTCACTCTTCCCTACCACTCTTCCCTACCATCTCTCCATGATCACCTAAGATTCTTTGCTTAATTTCTATCCTGGTTAACTCTCTCTCATTTCTCCTTCCCTTACCCTTGTTCCTCCTTCCTTTCATCCCATTACTTTATTCCATTCCTTCTCTCACTTCTTCCTCTTGTCTCCTCTGCCTTCGACTCTTTCCCATCCTAGCTTCTCTTTCACTTCCTTCTCCCCTTTGTATCCCTTTCTTTTTTCGCTATTGATTTTTTTTCTCTTCTTTATTTTCCTTTAAAAGGCACAAGCAAATGACATTAGATATACTGTAGTTGTGTAAGAAGGATGAAGTTGTTGACCATGAGGAGCATGAGAATAATGAGTCTGAGAGAAATGAAAAGACTGGAAAGGGACTGGGTACACTCAATGACCCACTGTTGTAGGGTAGACTGCGGCTCGTGGGTTTGGGATTTGAACCTGCAGCCTGCAGCTGGCTGCAGCATGAGTGAAAACGCGTCAGATGAGGAATCGAGCCTGCTGACTGCGGGTTATGCACGCATATGGACAACAGACGCATTTACTTAGTGTACTATGTACATACTGAGTGCTTCAAGTAGGATAAAAACAGCAAGGGGTCTCTAGAAGGGATGTGGTAAAAGAAGTAGAATTAGAATTATTTTCCAAGAGTCGTGGTCTATGTAAGGAAGGGCATGGCTGAAAACACAGGAACTAACATTCTGTTCTTCACGTCCTAGCAAAACAGTGTCATCTCTTTCCTCTTCTGCGCCATTCCTTTCACTCTCGCCTTCTGCACATACCTGTTTTTATCTTCTCCACTCTACCCTCCCTGCCACACTCAACGCACACACCTGGAAGCATTTCATTTCTATTCCTTTGGCACGGTCTATATTTTGACAGCTGTGTACTTCCTTCACACACTTCGCAACAGTTATCATTGCAAAATATGAGACCATCGCTCTGTGCGGTCTGCGGAGAGGCCAAGGATGGGATGTGCATTCAGTCTGAATACCTGTATAACCTACTGACAGGAACTGAAAGAAACCCACTCTTCTTCAACCTCAGCTGCAGAGTTATCAATCGTGTTCCTTCGTAAACACCCACCAACAACCTGAACTCACTCATAAGCCTAGAGTCAGATCAGTTCACAATATGCACTGTACAAGAGTCATACCCTGTATAAAAACTACAGAAACACATATGGAGAAAGCAAACACTCATAAGGAATGCAATAAGTAAAATGTGAAATGTAAGCGGGGCTGCATGGGTGACCTAGATCACCCTGACTGAGTATTTTTACAGTCATTCTTGTGAAACTGGCCAGCTAAGGACTGTCCACTTAAAATCTTTGATATATGCTGACTTAAAGTCTGTTCCCTGCTGGTACTCTGCAGCAGGTGCACTAACCTCTATGCTATTTTACCGGATTGGAACCTGGAGGTTAGTGAGCTTCAAAGCAGCTACATTAACCCTCTGAAATGTCTTAATCTGTCCCCCTACATAGCGATCTGCTCACCAGCACATGCATTAACCCACTAAGCCGTGTTTACCACAATGTCCCCTGTGCTCAGCAGCTCAGATGAAAAGCTGTGCAGTCAGTGCTTAAAGGCGTCTGCCAGGATGCAACATGTGCACGGGCTGAGGGGGAAGGGTTGGAACATGTTTAGAGTTCTGCACAGTACACTGGATTGTACACATACGCGCATTACACAGGTGCACTGATTTGCAATTGTAGGCACAGAGAGGGAAGGAATTATTTGAACTGCGTCATACGTTTGGTGTTGATTTCAAAGCTCAGCAACTTATCATCTGACCAATGGTCTTCAAACTTTTTAATTCTGTGCCCTACCCCCGTGTCCAATAATTTATTCGAGCACCATTAGCCAAAGTACCAAATACATTTTCTCACACGTATTATTTAACATTTTAAATATTGCAAGCAAGTGAAACCACATTGGCTGGGTTGAGGGGACACCTGACCATGTTGGCTGGCTAAAGACTGAATTCAGGCAGAACGTGCAAATGTTCACGGGCTTGAAGGGCGGCAGCGCAAACTTAGCCATCACCCCTTCCCCCAGCCCAGAGTGTCGGGGTGCGGGCCCTCTGCAGACAGGAGTCCAGTGCAAATGTGCACCCTACTCTCAGCCAAGCCTGAGAGTGACGGGCTCAGCCCTGACTGGGTGAGGTCAGTGAGGGAAAGACAGACAGCCATGGGTACAGACTGCAGCAGCTCGCAGCCACTGAGACCAGGCAGAGGGCATGAGTGGCACTGGCCGTGGGAGGCCGCTAGGGAGACGGGAAGGGGGTCGTGAGGAAGGGTGCAAATGGGCGGGGAGGGAAGACAAGCAGGGCGAAGTAAAGGGAGTCAGAGAAAGGAGGTTCGGAGGAGATGAGCACACACACACACAGCCAGACAGAGAGGATGAGGAGGAAAGGCGAGGGAGGGGAGAGAGAAAAAGGGCAGTGGAGAGAGAGAGAGTGTGATTAGGCAGGGAAGGGAAAAGGGAAGGGGTGAGTTAGAGGGAGTGAAACAGGCACAGGAAAAGGGAGCGAGAGAAGAGAGGGCAGGTGAGGGGTGAGATGGAAACGAGGCAGCAAGCACCTGTGGGAAAATGGAGTGAGGGATAGGACTGGACAGAGAAAGGAAGTGAGAGAAGGAATGAGGTATGAAGAAAGGAAGGGGGGTGGAGTGAAAGAGGGGTGTGAGAGAAATAAGACTAGAGAGGAGATGGACGTAAGGGGTGGGATGAAGGAAATGCACTTATGAGAAAAGAAAGTGTTTACATTGATGGTAGAAGGGAGAAGAGATGCGGCGGAGGAGGGAGAAGACGATAACGGTGGAGAGAACCAGAGGGGTGGAGGCGGAGGATAGAGGTGGACGGTACAGGGAAGAAGGAAATGAAAAGTGAAAAAGCAAGACAGAAAGGGATGTGGTGAAAGGGAAAGAGAGAATGGAGGAAGAGAAGTAGAGACAGACAGGGGGAGGGACGATAAGCAACAGTTTACAAGTGGGAGCGAAGGAGAAGCGATGTAGGAAGGAGAGGGAGGAAAAGAAAGGAAGGAAAAGCAAAAACATTATGAGAATGAAGACAAAGAGAGGCGTGTGTGCGAGAGACGAGAAGAGGGTCAATGTAAATTGATGGAGGATGCTGGAGACAAGAGAAGAAGTCTGACACAGAGGCAAAGATGAACTGGACAGAGGTGGGGTCAGGGGTGGTGGATGGAGTAGGCAGTGATGAGGGAAGGCTGTGTGGCTCCTCGGTGACGGATGGATGGATCTTTGAGAGTGCATAAGTAATCGTAGTCATCAACAACCATCACTGGATTTACCACTAACCCTGGGTTCCGGGGTACAGTCAGAGGAGCGAATACATGGAGGCGTCGTGTGAGAGCAGTGGCTTCCTCGTCAGAGGAAAGTCATAAATCGTTTCAATAGATTAGAGCGCTTTGAAAATGAAACCTAATACGAATTGCGGTTTGCTCCCACTGATGCTCTTTCAGTTTCCCCGCAATTATTTGAATTGTTTTTCTGTCTAAATTGGGCAATTGTATACTTCAGCTGTGTATTGCCCTGGACTTGTTCTTAAGCATTGCTCCTTAATTGTTGTTTTTTACACATGCAAGAGTTTAAAGGTCTGACCAGGGTAAGGGCCCCTTGTTTTGTTTGCTTGGACAGAATGATCCTTTTCGGTAGGGCCTCTGAAAATAGTCATCAGCACTTCATCCAAGCGCTGGACAGAGCGCTTTCACTCTTTACTGGAACGGGCCTATTTTGAGGAGAGGACAGGGTTAACGACCTTGGGATTTATTTTCACCCATAGCCCTCCCTCCTTGGGCTGTGGGTATCTGCGAGTAGGTAATTGTGTGAAGTGGGGTTTGGCGGGCAGGGGATGTCTTGCATTAGACGAGTGTACGTCACTCGGTGTTGTGGCACTGACTGGGCAGGCGATTCATACACTTTTTGGAGACGGCCGTTTCATTTCAGAACCTGCCTGGTATCAGGCACACGTTTGGATCAGAGGTCCGGGACCGGACCGAGTCCGATTCCGAGGTCTTCCCCTGGTCCAGTCGTAAATAGACTCACCTGTGGCTGCGGGGGGCAGACAGGGGGGTTGAATTATGTGGTCTGTCTGCCCTCTGAGAGCGAGCGATGCCTGCCTCCTCCTTGACCTTGCCTCAGAGTCACGCGCCCTTTTACTTTTAATTGCGCATGAGCATTACCAGGCAGCAGACCCCACCCTAAGGCTGAACTAAACTAAAATTTCTGTGCGCAGACGCGGAGGGGGTGACATCAGTGAGCAGCTAGGTCATCATGATCACATGGTCAGGTGGGGTGTAAATTATAACGAGTCGGGCCTAAATGAAATGAAATCGGCTGGCGGGTCAGATCACTGCTCACGTCACAGCACCAGCATTTTATGCAGAGAATCATTATGTTCAGGGCAGGCGGCAGTGAGCAGGAAAGGAAGTTAATGCTAGGTTTGTTTGCAGGGTCGGTCCGACACGGCCAAATCGGCCCCCAGCAACAGAACCGGCCCCCCTGTCACAAAACCGGCCCCCACCCCATCCAGCCTACCGGGGGATTTCCCGGTGCCCGAAATTGTCAGTCCGGGCCTGAACGCAGCTCCCAACTGGGACCATGAATCTTGATTGCCGAATTAATAAAGGCTGGAGCAGTTCCAGCGCGAGCCTGGAAGGTCGTGCAGCCCATCTTGAAGAGGGTGCGCTCCTGAATAGGGAGCCAGTGCAGGGATTTAAGTAAAGGAGTGACGCAGTGGAATTTCGGGAGGCCATACATGAGACGAGCAGCCTGGTTTTGGACCATTTGAAGGCGCCGAAGATCATAGGCAGGGACCCCATTGTACAAGATGTTGCCGTAGTCGAGGCGTGACAAGACCATGGCCAATAGGATCAATTTGAGAGCAGGAAAGGAAAAAAAACGAGATATCTTACGAATAGTGCGAAGAACGAAAAAGCAAGATGACACCACTGAGCTGGTCTGGGGATGAAGAGTGAGGTGGTTGTTGAGAGTGATCCCTAGTGTCTTGACTGAGGAGGAAGGTGAGGGAGGGGTACCAAAGGAAGGAGGCCAGAACAATGGGGTCCAGGGACTTTAGCAGCCACCTGTGAGTAGTACTTCAGTTTCATCTGGATTTAACTTAAGGTGGTTCCAGTTCATCCAGTCCCTGATGAAAATCATGACCGATTGGAAATTGTGAATGGACTCAGGGGAGGAAGAAAGGTTAAAAATGAGTTGGAGGTCGTTGGCGTAGTTGAGGACCGTGACCTTCATCTGCTGTAAACCAGAAATGAGAGGAAAAATGTAAAAATTAAAAAGGAGAGGGGAAAGGGAAGAGCCTTGAGGAACGCCACATTGAACCGTACGTGGGGGTGCGGAAAAGTCGGCCAGATGGACGGCCTGCGTGCGGCCACTCAGAAAGGAGGTAAGCCAAGCCAGAACATGTCCCCTAATGCCGGTCGCCTCGACACATCCATCCCCTCTCTGAGCTTGTCTATGACAGAAAGAACTACATTTTCGTGGAGTGCGATGGATAAAAGCCTGCCTGGCAGGGAGCTAAGCTGCTGCTATCCTCCATAAAAGCACTCAGAACTTTAGTGACATGGCTTTCCAAGGCTTTACCCAAGAACGGGAGAAGGGAGATGGGGAGGTAGTTGGGAAGGGAAGTCGGGTCGGCGCCAGGCTTTTTAAGAATAGGGATAATGATTGCTGATTTGTGAAGGGCAGGGACGATGCTCTGGGTCAGGGAATCATTGAGAAAGGTGAGAGGAGGCAAGGGACAAGCCAAAAAGATCTCCCTTAAGATGTATGCCGGGCAAATGTCGGAAGGGGATCCTGACTTGACTCTGGTAATCAGGGCCAAGAAGGATTCCCTGATCAGAGGAGGAATGTGATCCAGGTGAGACAGATTGGATGGGGTTTGGGGGTCGGTGAAGGACGGGGAGGGCGGTGAATGTTGGATTTGATGACAGCGATTTTCTCAATGAAGTACTCATTGAGAGAGCCACAGAGGGATTGGGAAGGGGAGGGTTTGAGGGTGGCTCTGTGTGAGGAAGCCAGCTCATGAACGGTAGCAAAAATTTCCCTGGGTTGGTTTTCAGCGGAGAGGATTTTTGAGAAGAAAGAGTTGGTCTTGGCCAGAAGAATGGCTTTTTTATATTTGTTGGATATGGAAATGTACTGCAATTTCAGTGCGGGGCAGTAAGCGCGTCTCCAAGCGCGCTCTGCCTGCCGCACAGTAAGTTTCTTATCCTTAAGCTCTGCGTTGAACCATCTGTTGGCGTCATGTACACTCCTGGTTCTAACGCGTTTGAGTGGGGCCACTTGGTCACACTCTGTGGACAACCAGTTGTTAATGGTGTCTGCTTGGGATAGAGGGGACAGGTCAGTAAGAGTGGGACAGGAAGCTAGGAGGGAAAAACAAAGAGAGGGTACATCTACCTGGTTCCAGTTGCGGGCCCAGGTATTTCTGGGGAGAGGGGGGCTTTTAGCAAGACTTTGGTCTAAGAAAAAAGAGACCAGGAAGTGATCGGACCAGGAACAAGGTGTGACGACAGGGGGGGGGAGACAGGTATATTGAGTGACCAAAGCTGGTCCAGAATATGGCCTCGGACATGGGTCGGGGTACGGATGTGTGATAGAAAGTTTAGACTGAGGAGGAGTTCAGTGAATTCTTTCGACATTGCGTCCTCAGCCGGGTCAGAGGACCAAAAGTTAAAATCCCCCAGCAGTAAAACAGACGAGTTATTCACTGCTAGAGTTGCCAGTAAATCCTGGATAGCAGAGATGAAATACGGTGTCTGCTGAGGGGGGCGATAAACAAGTACACACGTGATGGGGGTGAGGAAGTAGGCCGACCAAACAACTAAACAGTCGACCGCCATAATGGAAGGAAATGATAACAATTGGAAATGGAGTCCGGAGCGGACAACCAGGGCAACACCGCCTCCGGCCTTTCACACGGGCCGGTCGGCGCGTAGGACATAATATGAAGAAGGGAGGGCTGCTAGCACATGAGGTAACAAGTCTGGGCAGAACCAGGTTTCTGTAAAAAACAAGAGATCTGGTTTGACAGTGTCTAAAAAGATGAATAATTCAAGATGGTGCTTGACGGCCGACATGGTGGTAAGGAGGAAGGCTGAGATGGCCGGTGCAGGACAGGGCAGGGCAGGGGGGCCAGCTAGAGGGGTTGGTGGAGGTAACATGCGGGGAGGCAGGGAAGGAGAGGAGTTGGCTTGGCTAAGGCCGAGATTGTCAATGTACTCGATGGTAGCGGCACTTAGTGGCCAGGGGCCTTGAACTGAGCAAAGTTGCTCTCGGGAATAAGTTATAAATCGGGCATAGTGGGAGGCCCCTAGCCACGGCCGGCCGCGGACGGGCGCAGACGGGCTTGCGTAACCACATCAAATTTCCAGACACACAGCAGGAACTTGACCAAACCAAACAGGATTTTTATCAAATTGCCCATTTCCCCAACGTGATTGGCTGTGTAGACGGAACACATGTCGCACTGTCCCCCTCATCACGCAACGAGTATGTTTTTAGAAACAGAAAATCATACCATTCAATTAACATCCAGGTAGTCTGCAATGCCAAAAATCTCATCACCGATATCATATCAAAATTTCCAGGAAGCACTCATGATTCCTATATTTTTAGACACTGTGCTTTACATCGCAGACTTACAAATGGCGATTTTGGAGAGGGATACCTGCTAGGTAATTTCATGGCACACACAAACAGTAGTATGAAATGTTTCAACTTGCAGCATCTCACTAAACATCAACATTCTTCTTCCATGCAGGAGACAGTGCATCTGCTGTGCGTGACTACATTCTCACACCCTACCTAAATCCAACCACAGCTGCTGAGCGGAGATACAACACTGCCCACAGAGCCACAAGAGCCACCATCAAGAGAACCTTTGGAATCCTCAAAAGCCGTTTCCGCTACCTCCACAAGAGTGGAGTACTCTACAGTACAGTCCGGAGATGTGTTGCAAGATAGTGGCGGCCTGCGCTATGCTACACAATATTGCTATCAAGAAGGGCACCCCAGTGGATCTGACTGACTCCGACACATCCGATGAGGAGGAACAAGCCCCCTAACACAGACGTGCAGGAGGAGCTGGGGCAGCTGCTGGGCGCATGAGGTGTGATGTCATCACACAGAACTACTTCTAGGTAAGAGAAAACACCACAATGACCAATGTTGTTGTTCAAAAAAAGTTTACTTCCTTAAATGCAGGATATGCAATGTCACACAGTGCGACTGTAAGTCTGAAATTTGCACCTGTTCATGTCTTCACAGTGCTCAAATATCATTAACGTAAGTCCTCATGGGATGTGTTGCTTCACAACATACCATTGTCCATTCTGCCCCTTCACCTACGGGGTGAATGCCCTGATGCACACCGTCAGCCTGTTCAGTAGTTTCAGTGTTGTTGTCCACACCTCTGCCCTGACGGCCACTCCCACGCCTTTCTGCTGGTATTGGTGGAGTAGGTGTGCTTCTGATGGATTGGCCATCAGTGTCTATGCTACCTGGCGTAACAATCCCCCCAGTAACAGCAGCCCCCAAGTGCATGGGTTACCTGCACCAGGCTCTTGGCAACGTCCTGACAGCAGTGTGCCATTTCATGTTGCATGCTCACAGTTCTTCTAGCAAGCATGGATATGGCTGTTGATTGGCGGCTCACAGCCCTTGCAAATTGGTCCAGCCATGTGTTTAAGCGTTGTTAGTCCCTGCACTGGGCCTGCCTAGCAATTCTTGCTTCATTTAGATTTGCCTCTGTTGCTGTTGCTATTGCTGTGATGCCAAGTCTCAACTCTGACATGTGCCGATTGTGTTGCGCCAGCTGACTCTGTATTGACGATATGCCTTTGCTTTGCAGGTGCTGCACACGCAACATTTGGCCCTCCAGCACAGCAAAAACAGAATCAGTACCTGTTGAGGCCCTGCAGGTGTTGGCCCGTGCCTTCTGTCTGGCTCCACTGCCAGTCGTGTTGGATGTGGGTGTTTGGGATCTGCCCTGAGCTGTGCTTGGTGATGCATCAGACTGTGTTTCATCTCCTGTATTTGTGTACCCATATGGCATTTGTATCAATGCAGGTACTATTTTGCGCCGTTTGCTTTGCGCAGAAGGTGTGTCACGTGTGGCACCCTGGCTCTCCTGCCCTGCCTGGTCCTCTGCTGAAGCTGTCTCCCCAACTGCTGCAACAGTGTCCTGTGTTGTTGGTCCATCTGCCAAAAAATAGCACACATGAGTTGTGTGTCAATTGAATTATTTTTTCAATAAAGTTTTTGACAATACTATTTACATGCCTATTTTGTGTACTTTGCATATTGCTATTGGAACTGTTCCCTATGTACCCTTTGTATGTGTATCAGCCCCTATTGACATTATATAGGACTACATTTCTCATTATGCCTCACTGGGTATTCCTAAAAACATGGACTGGATTCCTATTCATGCATGTGGATTTTGGGGTCTGGATGGGATGGGAAAGCATTCGGTGATTTTGGCATGCATCTTACCTTCTGTGGTGTCTCTGGTTTCAGAGCTGTCCAGGTCAGCCTCGCCCATCACTACCTCAGGCATGAGGGTTGTCTCCACCAACTCCTCCAGGGGCGTCGGTTCAGGTGTAGTGGAGCTCCCACCTCCAGTTTCTTTGGCTTCTGCCAATCTCGTGGCCACCCTCTCCTTGGACCTTTGTCTCATATGGTACCACTGCTTCCTGAGGTCCTCAGTGGTACGATGGGTAACGCCAATTGCATTTACCTTTTCCTGTATGTCTGACCATTTTTTCTTTTTTCTGGCTTCAGGCACACAAAGGGAGGCCTTTCCAAACAGGAGGTCATGTTGCCTCACCACCTCCTCTGTTAATACCTCCAACTCCCTCTCAGAAAATTTCTGCTTCCTTTTTCTGATTTGTTCATCTGCCTGCTTCTCACCACCTTGCTTTTCAGCACCCTGTGATTCCATTTTGCTCAGTTTGAAGTCAGAGCCAATTCCACACTCCCTCCTCTCTGTCTCTCAGCCAGCAACTGACTCTGGGACAGGTGCAGGCAATCAGGTGCAGCATGGAGACTCACACTTCCTCGTTGTGATGTCATCATTCTGCACCTGAGTTGCTCTTTCCCGTTTTTGCGATTCCTTATTAGCAAATTCGCTAATAAGGAATCGCTATTTGAGTAATCTCAAAAATATTCTGCGATTTTTAGAGAATCGCTAATAAATAGCGATTTTTTACCTACATCTGATTTTGCGGTTCTGAAAGAGTGATTCGCCAAAAATTGCATTTTCCGAATCGCAAAAACGGATTTACCTACATATGCCCCCAATACATGATGACACTTTGATATCATTTCTCAAGCACAAATTCAGTTTGGCTTTCCACACAAACATTTGTTTGTTACGAACTATCTATCTGAAGCGCATACACGGTTCCAATCTCATACTCAAGGTATTTTAGTTCTCAATACCTGTTTCAGAGAAATTTTGCTTACCTCCGAAGCGTCTACTATTTACAATATCAAGCAAATTCCTATTGACAGAAGCATTAGAGATGCAGAATTGGCCAGGGAACAAGACCCAGGGGTAACATGGCCTATCACCTTATGGAGGAAAATATCACACATGCAAACATTGTTTTACATTTATAACAGACTATCCTTACCCACCACAACATTGCACAAGATTTACCCAGCTTACCCTCGTGTTTGTTCGTCATGTCAAGCTCAGCATGTGGAAATCAAACTCTTATTATTCTCATGCACTTTTGTCCATGATTTCTGATTAAAAAGTTAAATTATTTTCATCCTCAATTCCAAGGTACACTTTTCTTTTGTCAATATATTTTTGGGAAGTTTAGCGAAGAGTGGAAACTTAATACAATTCATATCCAAATATAAGACTTATTACTAGCAGCTGCTTTTCTGCAAATAATGAAAAATTGAAAAGATCACTCTCAGTTGTCCTTTCAAGCATGGTGGTATGCAATATTTCTTAACTACAGATTAGATTTAGCATACTTTCAACACATATCTCTTGTGTGCAAAAGTACTCATCTGTGGTCCCTTACTACTTTTTTTGATAAGTCTGCAGATATATCTTGTGCTTGTCCACCCATTGCAGAAGAAGTTTCGCAAACCCCTTGACTTATTTTACATTCTTGGTATCGTTAATTTCAATATTTATACCAGTTTTTTATTTATTAGGCTATTTATGTAATATCAGACTGCTTTCATACTACAAAAATAAAGGAGTTGGCACGGCGTACAGCGTGTGTTTTGAGATGGTTTTGATACAAATGGTTGGTGTTGGTTTTGGGGAAGATGAAGGTGCTCCCCCAGGTGACACAACTGTCCTAATGCGTCCAAATGTTTACGAGGTTGAGTGCGCTACAAGGGCGTAGGCGCATCCCTGCAGTCGGGCACACTTGTGTGGTTCGTTGTAAATAACAGACTCCAATAGTTCAATAAAACTTTCAAAGAAAGTTAGTTGATGTTGCTGTTTTTTTATTTGAAGTATATCATTTCCAAGTTTGTATACTCTTCATGTGAAATATCATGTTGTATGTTTTTGTCAACATGGCCAAAATTAATCAGAAATGCTCCAATGCATTTCGGACTCGAAGAGTCCTTTCTCAAGGAGCGCTGCAAAGATGAACAAAATATGAACTCAAATCAAAAGAGGTACCATGAATACAATAAAATTATACATTACAATAAGCATTGATGCATGCTTGAATCAACAGTGTGCGTCCACCTTTAGGCAAGTGTATTACCGTGTTCGGAGATTTCAACAGAGTGTATGACCCAAGGTGCAACTAAATCCATGCGTAATGTGAAGGGTAAAGTGTAGCGTGCAGGTTTCATACTACACCATATGCAAATCTATGATTATGTTACTGTTATTCAACATTTTTCCCAGTGCTCCTCCGTATGTCCTCTATTTCTTTTTCTTTTTTATACTATTAGAAATGTTGCACTACTTTTTCTTTATGTTGTTTAATTTTATAGCTGAGTGCCAATGTTTGTATTATGGTACTATACTTTGTTTATCTTTAATAATATTATACGTTTTAAAATTATAACAAAAGTCAATAGTCACATACGTGTTGATTGTTATTACTCTATGATAAAGCCTAAAGATAGGTATTTTGTTACAAGGAGTCTAAAAAATTATCGTAATAGACAATGGCTTTGGTTTTTGTTACCTCATGCCACAAACCATTGATATTGAAGGTTTGCTCCGTGAAAATGTGTTAAAGACCATAGGCTTTTAAGGATGGATAGTTATTACGCTGTGCTAAAGCCTGTGGACAGGTATTTTGTTACATGGATTCTCACAGATTACTGTAGCAGGCAAGGGTTTTGGTGTTAGTGATCCACCCGAACAAATCATGGGGATAGAAAATGTACACTATGGTATTCCATATTAGGCTCTGTTAAGTAGGAAGTTTACGTTGTTGTGACAACTGGAGTGTTGGATATATATTTGTAATTTTATTACAGTATACCTAATGGTTGCCTTTTGGGAAGTTTGATTAACACAGCAGGTCTGAGTTGGTTATAGTGCTAAGCCATTGATAAAGAATATAGACCTGTTTGTTTATAATGAAAAGCTGCAATGAAGGCAGTTGGCCTGTCACATTAATTGTAAAAAGCATATGTTAAAGTCAACTGGCATTTAATGGTAAGTTGTTATTACTCTGTATTGATGCCTACAGATAGGTATTTTGTTACAAGGAATCTCTCAGATTACTTTTAGACTAGGATTACCTTAGTAGATAGGGGTTTTGATGATGGTTACCCCTCTGACAAACTGTGGCTGTAGAAGATTTGCACTGTCAAATTTAATTTTATGATTGTATGCCTAAGGCTGCATTGTGGGAAAGCTTTAGATCATTACATGGGCCTCACTTGGTGATGGTGATAAGAGCCAGAGGCATGATTGGTTCACTAGGAAAATGTTTGATATGTTATAGGTCTGATCAGTTATGAAATGCTATGATAAACACAGTTAGCCTATCAGTGATTATGAAAAGCATATATTAAACTCATTAGATATTTTAGGGTAGATTGTTATTTCTCTCTAATAAAGTCTACGGATATGTATGTTTTTACATTGAATGTCACAGATTACCTTCATAGGGAAGGATTCTGGTAGTGGTTACCACCTCTGATAAACCCTAGGGGAGAAGATAGGTACCATAATAATTCTTGCTTGAAGCTCTCCTTAGCTGCCTGTAATGATAAAATAATTAAATGATACATATATGATTATACATATAAATATATCCATATAGATTCAAGGAAGTCCTTTGAGTCAGCTCTGTTCCACCACTGATCTTTCTGACTGTCATTTACACTCAGTTCTCATCCTTAATAGCATGCAACATGGGGTACTGTTTCAGTCATTGGCTCTCTCACCCTGGGTATGACAGTATTTTCTGATCACATGTGTACATCCACTTGAAAACAGGCACCCATGACGAAACTTTAAAATTATAGACTTTTTACAATCCCCCTTTCACGATGGACACCTACTGCTATATTTAGTTTTGTTATTGCAAGGATATGCCCACTGTACGGCAGCATGTTTTCTTTTTTCTACTTGTATTCATTTAATTTATCTCGCATATATTTTTGAGTATGTGTGCGATTTATTGTGGTTGTGTCAGAGGGTGACAGCAAGAATGAGTCAGTGGATGAATGACTGGATGTATGAGTGCAAAGATGAGTAACAAGTGGAAGATGTCTAGGGGACTCAGCTATGTGGAGTCAGTGCTAAAGGAGATTGGTCTCTCTGAATTGTTTAAGGACCCACTGGCTTGCAGAAAGGTTTCTAAACAAAAGGTCACCAACATATCCTTCTGATGTCTGAGTATAAGCGAAAGGAATACCACAAAGAGAAACACGCAGTTTGTATATACCGCCAAAATCCTCCACTAACAGAGGAGAGGAACTCCTACTTAGTAAATGTCACTTTGCCGCAACACAGATTTATATCATTGAGGTTTCGCATGAACATGATCCCTTTGATGTTAGTGTACCCAGAAAAAATATATAACCACTGGGATCTAAGTGTGCGTGTCCATGCAATAACCTCTCACTACAAACAAAATTGCATCTAGTCTTATTTTGCAGTCTCTACCAGAAAGAAAGGAATGACTACCGTAACCCAATTTTGAAACAACGGAATTTTACCCAATGTAGGGTGGCATTATATTTGTTTAAATCATTACCCGACCCTTGGTTTGCTGTTCGGTAGCAACATTCCTATGGGCCTGCATGAGAAAGTGGAATGGGGGGTTTTAAGATCTATGAGCTTGTTACACGATAACCCAATTGTATAGTTTTAACATATGAAAGTATTTTATTGTATTAGGCTCTTTATTTTAGAATATATGATGAATTATTTACAGTTTTAAAAATATTCTACGATTATGTATTCATCTGTGCTTTTATGATCATTTTAGTTTGATGGAATAAAGATTGGAATTGATTGAGTAACAGAGTACATGTAGGATGGCTTGAGTGCTTAAGCCTATCAGTGACACAAAAGGCACCTATACTCATAAGCCATACTTATTGGTATTGTCAAATTTGTTTTATGATTAACTGATGTGGTTTGAGCCCTCAGGATAGTGTGCTATAATGAAGTAAATGGGAATATGAAAAAGAGGAAGCCTGCTAAATAACTACAAGAAGGGGAAGAAACCACAGGCCTTGAACACAGCACAGTTTGCTACGTGCCATAGGTGCAGAGTGTAAGTGCAATGTTAATCCAGCTTGATACAAACTGGCACATCAGGCATAAATCAGTAATGATAAACTAGAGACAATCTAGAGACCTGTGCCCAATCCATGGTAAAGAGAGGGATACCAGAATGAGTCAGACACATAAATTATAGAAGGAAGTAAATACAACACAAAAAATGACATCATTAAATGCAAGTCAACTAGAACTAAAGGTGAAGCTGAGTGTGGCATCCTGGCCAATGAGGTTGGATGGAATCCGGTGGACCGTGCTGTGATCCAGATTCCATACAATGACCCAGACTTTCTAATAAACCTACCTTAAAACCACTCCTGGTTCATGTAGTATCTTCATGTATGGAACTTAATAATGGAGACGATTGGAATTCGACTCAAGAAAGCCTGGAGCTATGCCAGAACCCAGGGACTTAAATTTCTGGCAGTTCAGAGGGCAGCGACCACCATCTGCGGAGTTGGAGATTGGATCATGTTCATTTAGCCCAGTGGATCGCAGTGTGTGGAAAATAAAGCCGCGGATTCAGATTCAGGTCCGCATCAAACTGTAAATGGATGCAGAAATTTGTTTGGGAATAAACGATAAATCGGCTACACACGCATACATAGTCTCGTGCTGCCTGACGTATGTACTGTTAGTGCGCATGTTTGGAGGCCATCTTTCATCCACCTGACACGAAAAAAATGGTATCCATTTGTCAAGTGTCTAGTGGCTGTATTAAACAAGACCAATGGGAAGAGGCATGTTACCAGGATAAAGAAATTCAGGAAGTTATAGAACACAATAAGTCAGGTTGGCCAGAAAAGAAGGATTTGAACAAAGATTTATTACCTTAGTTAAATTACTTTTTGTTTTGAGGTGAACAGTTGGTGGTACCCCAGAGTCTTAGACTGGTCATTTTGGATATGAAGGTCATCCTGGCATAAGCAGTATGAAAAGAAAAATTTGCAGTGAATTCTGGTGGCCAGCCATTGACAGATGCATTGAAGCCAAAATTAGATCATGTATTGAATGTACAATCAGTAACAAATCGCAGAAGGTAATCACCTAAGATAAAGCTCCCTTATCTAGACCCGATAGAGTGTGGGAGAGCATCTCCCTGGACATTGCAGGTCCCATGTGCCTTCTTGAGTACTCAATTTGTTAAGTTCTGATTGATCAGTTATCTCAATAGCCAGAGGTCAAATGAGTTCATCAGGTTGACTCTCACACTTTAATACAGTTTCTCAAGTAGGTATTTGAGAAGGAAGGTTTTCTAAAATGTCTGGTCATGGACAGTGGGGGGTAATTGAGGTCTTTGGAAATGAAAGAGTGTTTAGATGAACATGGCATTAGTCATATACACACCTCTTTTTACTATCCACAAAGTAATGGCATTGTGGGAAGGTGTATTGAAAGAAGGCTTACATTTGGCATTATCCAATGGAAAAATTGTGATCAAGCTCTGAAGGATTTGTTGTGGAGTTACAGGGTTACACCCAAACTGTTGGGAGATGTGTCTCCGTTTGAGAAGATGAGACGAAGAAAAGCAGTTTGCAACTTAAACCAGATGTGAATGATGGAAAGGAAAGCCGATGTGGATCAGGGTTAAAAAAAAGTTGATCATAGATGGAGGTTGTATGACACGTTAGTGGTCAAGGGTGGACAAAATGGTCATATACAACAGTTCAAGGTTGGTGATTGTGTCGGCAAAAGAAAGGAAGGATGGCCAGATCTGGTGAGTCCAGGGTTTGCACCCATGAAGATTATCAGGGTGGGACATCAGGATGTACAACTATCTGATGGAAATGTGTGGAGTATGAGTAATGTTGTTAGAGTACAAATGTGGTTGTGGCCTAAGGAAACCAACAACAACAGTAAAATTGCAGAATCTGGCCACGATTCTGATGAACACCTAAGTGGTGATGTGTTGATCGGGTACTGGGAAAAAAGGATGAAAACTAAACCTGTGTGCAGCAAAGCTTATGTCATGTCACGTTAGCTTTTCCTGTTGCAATGCACTGTTGCATTGTGTGTTCTTCTTATTTCAAATATGTAATTTCATGTTTATTCGGTTTATAGAAATATAACCATAAAAGCATTCTACAATAAAAACATTCCATTGTAAGTTTCAAAAATACATATTCATATAGGATCTTTTCTCAAAAGCACATTTCCTCACAAACATAAGTGAAGCGTATCTTTATATGTATACAAGTCTTTACAGTATGCACTAAAGATCGACAGAAAAGTCATTCAATTATTCATACAAAGTAATAAGAATCTCAAATAAAACAAAAATGTATAGCAGGGTGTGTAATATTAAAAGGTATATATTAAAATGCAATCTATTCGATTTCATAATTCAGCATTTCCAGATATGTAAGATCCTTTCTCCATTTAATAGCCATCTGAATGAAAAGGATAACTGCATTACATATCGATGCATTTTCCAGATTACAAACATGATAAAAGGCAGATTTATAACAATACAGCTTATTAGTAATAAAAAGTGGTCATAAAATTTGTTTTCTAATGTCCCTGTAAAAGTTGCAGAAAAGTATAAAGTGCAAAGTGCTCTGCTGGGTTTTATCATCACACTGGTACCTGAGCAAGTTAGAGCTCCACTTACCCATCTCAGGGAAAGCTACTTGAAAGTGGAGCATACTCAATCTTAATCTTGTTAGATAAAATCAATGGTGTGCATTTCTAGTAATAATAAAATACGGTTGTGTGCCCAGAGAGATTGGTCCTTCACAATAGGATCTGACACCGAATTGTGTGCTGAGTTCGGCTACTCTCATTTTTTCTCTAGATTTCAGGAATCTACTCTTGAGCTCCACTTTACTATAGATCTGGATGCTCTAGGGACCTTTAAAATTAGTTACCATGTTACACTCAGTTATTAGACTACTGATATAATGTAACTGTGGTATATTCCTATGGTATTCTAGTTTAAGGCAGTCCAGGATTATATCTTTTGTAAAGTGTCCTTCGTCTTTTGTCCAAATTCGATGCCACAGTGTGAGGGCAGCTACATTGATGAAATCACTCATATATGGTGCATCTAGCTCCTTGTGGGCTATATAAATAGCTGTTGAGTTTGGGACCGATAATACCCTTCTTAGAAATGTATTCTCAAGGATTTGTAATGGGGAGATATCTGCCATGCCCCATCTTACTCCACCATTACAAACCTCTGTGATGCACTTGCTCTCATAAAGCTTTACGATCTCACGTATTGGCTTATTGCCTATTTTCTGGGAGATTCTAAAAATAGCCTTGCTTGTTCTCTCAGACCATGGTCCTTTGCTATTGAAAAGTAGCCCCAAATAGGCAAAAGTAGATGTTCTTTCAATGGGTGTTCCCCCAACATTATGGGTTCTACTCTTAGTTTTCATTTTCCCACATGTCATGACAAGTGTTTTGCTCAGATTTATTTTTAGGTCTTTTTTTGGTCATGAAGTCTGTAAAATTATCTATCAAGAATTGGAGGCCGTTAGCAGTCCTAGATATAAGGACTGCATCATTTGCATATAATAAAACTGGAGTGACATGTTTATCAACAACAGGGGTGTCAGCTTTCAAACTGTAATAAATTGTCAAGCCCATTAATATTAAGAGAAAATAAAAGGGGGGCAAGGACACAGCCTTGTCTGATTCCTCTAGTTACTCTAAAGTGCTTTGTGCATTCCCTATTCTGGCCATAGCGTATTTCCGAGGTTAAATGGGCATATATCTGAGATCGGAAATTTATAATATCGCACAGGGCACCCATCTCCGAAAATATTTGCCATAACTTGGAATGGTTTACCAAGTTAAACGCACTGGAGAGGTCAACAAAACAGATATGTAGTAAACCTTCTTTGGCAAGTATGTATCTCCCTATAAGAAGCTCGAGGTTGACGCACTGCTCAACCGTTCCAATACCCCTTTTAAAAACTTACTGGGCATTGGTTAAGATGTTTTTATCTTTTGCCCAACATTCCAACCTGGCTAGTAGAACTCTGCCCATTAGTTTAGAGGTGGAATCAAAAAGGGATATTGGTTGGTAGCATTTTGCGCTACTTCTCTTGCCTTTTTTAAAAATAGGCACAATCACACTTTCAGCCCAAGTTACTGGTAACACCCCATTGATGATAGCATTAAACAAGTTAACGAGAACAGGGGACCAGAAATATACATTATGCTTAAAAACATCAATGGGGCTCCCATCAGGTCCTGCAGCCTTTCAATTTGCGCTATTTTTTAAAGCTATTTTTATCTCTTTTATGGTAATTGTTTCTATCACTGGTATATATGTTATGGCGATGGAGCGATTTTCGTCTACTTCTGATGGCTGTTGTGAGGGATTGAAGATATTCTCAAAATGGGTTAACCAATCTTCTGGCCTGACTAATGTATAACATGCAACAAGGAGTTGAGAAAGGTGTTAGACAGGTCGCCCCCCACTCACACAATCATACACAAAAATGACGTCTTCATAGGGTGAACAACTCACTCAATAGCCCTTCCAGCCAATCACCCAACTTTGTGTGATGAACAAGCAGTAATCCTCATACCGTCTATTCAGGAGGGACCTCGATCACCAGTTTATTATTAAAAACAGTTGTGTCTGTGTGTTCTCTCTCCCATTGTCTATCTCACCCTCTGGTGTGGAAAGATCCAACATAAACTAATATGAAAAAAGGTGAGGAAAGGTAGGCAGTGCCTCACGGCAGGAACACCATGGGAGTCTGCAGACAGGTATTCACCTGCGTCCTCAGGTTCTCATCATCAGCAACCGCCTAACCATAACAGAAATTGTGATATAGTGAAAGCAAAGAAAAAAGATAAAGTGCTTGGTGTGGTGTCATATGCTGCCAGTATCTCGAAGGTCTTAAAGTTAGGATTTTTCTCAGTTTAGGAGAATCTTTACTACTCCTAAACTGAGAAAAATCCTAACTTTAGGACTTTTGGTATTCACAGAAGGCATTTAGGAGTCCTAAAGTTAAGAGTCCTAACTTTACTACTCCTAAACTGAGAAAAATCCTAACTTTAAAACTTCAGTATTCACAGAAGGCATTTAGGAGTCCTAAAGTTAGGACTTCTAACTTCTCTGAATACCAAAATGAGTAAAGGCCTTCTCTGAATACCAAAATGAGTAAGTGCCTTCTGTGAATACCAAAATGGTAGTAAGTTTAGGATTTTGTCTTAAGTTAGTTCTGTGAATCGGGCCCTAAGAACTGGAAGTGCTGTGAATTTGTATATTCTTTCCTTATGGTTGGGGTGCAAACACAGAAATGAATACTGCCAGACCTCCACTTGCCTTCCCGGCCTTAGACAGTATCGCTTTAGAAAAAATAGTTTAAAAAAAATTAATAAAAAAGACTTCTGTCAACCATGTTTCCTGTAAGAGGATTAAAGTGCAATGATAAATACATTTAAGCCATACTGGATTATGCAATTTATTTTTGGCCCCCTGCAACATCCCATGACATAATTTGTAGCGACCCAACCGGTGGATGGCCTGTTGAAGCTGCCCCAAACAAACCGCTCTGAAAGATGGGATCACCACAAACATTTAGTTGCAGTGCTTCTATCGTATCTGCTTCCATACCTTTTGATGGGGTACAATAGTTACCTTCGCTTATCTGCTCCACATTCACACATACTTCAGCTATGCTGCTGGTACTAAGTGTTCTCTTGTTCGGTTCCAACTCTAATGTATTAGGCGGTGGCTTAGGCACAAGTTCCTCTAACACGAGGGAGCTATCTTTGGAAGGGGTTGCATCACCGCAAGATCTAGATAGGCCCTTTTCCTGATTCGAGTTACTGCCTTGTGATGCCAGTCAATCGATAGCCTCTAGAGTGTTAAAGATATCAAAGTGATTGTTGACTAGGATAGCATACCTAATTTGCCTTAACCCGGTTGGTCTACCTTCCTCTAGCATATACTGCGGGGATCTATATGGTTGGTAGAAGAATCCCAGGGATCTATATGGTTGGTAAAAGGAGCCCAGGGGTAAGATGTTTATCCCTGTTGTACTGACTTCTTAATCGCCCCCCCTACCTAGTATGGTTCGGACCGGAGCTGGAGTCCTAAAAGTTAGGACCACACAATCTCCATCAAGGGTCTTTTAAGAATTACCAACCCGGTCAATTTGCCAAGCCATCTGGAATTCTGTGAATAGCGGGGTTGTAATGCCTGTTCTGACAGTTAGTAGGTGTAAAGACTTATTCCTTAACACCCTCTGCATGCACCGCAGATCTACAAGTGGATCTCCACTGAAACGTGAAGAACGGTCACCCAGGCCATCGTCAGCAGCAGGTTGGACTACGGAAACGCCCTCTACGCAGGAGCCTCGGCCAAACTCCTGAGATGGCTCCAACGCATCCAGAACGTCTCTGCATGCCTGATCCTCAACATCTCTCGCCGCATCCACATCACACCCCACCTGAGAGACCTGCACTGGCTCCCAGTCAACAGGAGGTTAACCTTCAAGCTCCTCACCCACGCACACAAGGCACTCCACAACACCGGACCAACGTACCTCAACAGATGACTCAGCTTCTACACCCCCACTCGCCAGCTCCGCTCCGCCGACCTCGCCCTCGCCAGCTCCTGCTCCCCCTCCGATTCCACAGTGACAACAATGTTACAGGGCTATGTAACTTATTTTAATGCATAATAATTCCACAGCATTGTGATGCGGCGGTCAAAAGTGAAACCAAAGATGTCGGTTGGAAGTCTCCAACCGCAGGTCGGAGGCTTTCCAAACGACACCAAAATAGGGACCTTAATCTCTCCAGGTAATAAATTGTTATATAAATATGCCCCAATAGTAGAAGACAAAACTTTATGAAAATATAGTTCCACCAAAGCAAATGATAACAGTATGTCGGTGGCAGGAAACTGATAAGAGAAGCAGACGAGGAACAAGCAATGGTAAATGCAGGAAAATATGCTACAGCCAACAGAAATAGAGGAAAAGTAAGTGTCACGCACAGCAACCAATGAAAAGTCAGGAAAGAGAGGAGGCAGGATGTAAGTCCCTTTTAAGTTTATATTAAAAGCAAAAGATGTCTCAAGCACAGTGCAAAGGCTGTGCAGGTGAAATCTAAAAAGGTATGACCTGGTAGCAAATTTTAGCTGTTATGCTCTCCCGAAAATGTTTAAATTTGGGAACAGGATATGGGTGGATGGTATTAAACAAACACCGCTGAAGAGGGGAGAAGAGGAGGGGTTGGGGGTTTTATTTAAGAAAAATGGTGGAACATTTCAGCTGTGACAGTCTCCATATTTATTCTTTACACATACACTTGTGTTACAGAAGCACAGGAGGAACCTCCCTCCCTCACACTCACCCATTGTCAGATGTGAAGAACACTAGAGTGTTGTCTTCTACTTTGAACTTCTGCAGAGTTTCTATCAATTTACCAACGGAGCCATCCAACTCCATGAGGGCATCTCCGTAGGAACCTCTTAAGGACTTTCCTGTGTACTCTGCGCTTGCAAACTGGGGGTAGTGAGTGTGCTGGTGGAGAGAAAGAAAAGCATTGAATGACTCCTAAGAGTTCATGGACGCAGCCGTCTAATCAAGTTTGAGGAAAAGCAAAAAGAATGTAGACAGTGCTAGATCAAAAGAAAGAAAGGGACAAAAGCAAACAAAGAGAAAGACATGGACAAACATAGGAAGGAGAGACAAACACATATGTAATAGCACGTCCTTGAATACAAGTCGTCTTAGGACCGAGGGGAGGAGGTTGAGCTGTTTTGGGTATTTGTTGGACTGTTTGGAGGGGTAGCTAGACTTTGTTGCAACTCAAAGCTCTAAGTATTATATTGTACATCACTTCCAAATTGTAATGAACTGATGGCTATGTTAATTGCTTGATTGCATATAACGTGATTGATATGATAGCCATTACTGTAATGTGGTCTTGTGTTCTTGTGGAAAACTCAAACAAAATTCTGTTGCAAAAAAATTCTTAAGGAGGAAGTCAGAACATAATGATTGGTGATACTTTCAGGATGAGTATTCCTATGGGAAGCCGTTCACGTCAATATTAATTTCAACTCATTTCATATTCATTTTAACATCTGTTAGATATTTTTCAATCAATGTTATATTTATTTCAATTGATGTCATATTCATATAACACTTGTTGTATTCATTTTAATATGCAACTTATCCATTTTAACATATATCATATTCATTTGAATATGTATCATATTAATTTCAATGCATGCCATATTAATTTTGACAAATGTCATGAGAATTTCAGCTTTGTTCATACCCATTTTAAAGCATGTCAAATTCGGTTTAACAGGGCTTATATTTATTTCAACACAAGCTATATTCATTTGAAATCATCTCCTATTCATTTCTTATATATATCTCATATTCATTGCAATGTAGGCAATATTCATTTCAACTCAATTTATGTTCATTGCAACATGTGTTATTTTCATTTCAGTGTATGCTATTACAATTTTAATATGCATCATATTCTTTTCAGAATATAATATATTCATTTCAGTAACTTATAATCATTTCAATCTGTCATATTCATTTTAATGTATGTCATATTCCTCTTGGCATATGTCAGTCATTTCAAGGAATCTCCAATTCTTTTTGATGCATATTGTATTTGTTTCACTGATTGCTATATTGTTTATAGTGAGGGCATGTTCATTAAAGTATCATTGATATATATTTCAATATATCTCTTATTCAATTCAGAGTGTGTGTTATTTATATTAATCACTAAGTAGTATATTCAATCTGCCACGCTTCATATTTGTTTTGGTTCAAGTCAGATTCATTCTGCCAGGTATCATATTTACCTTGACAGATATTATATTTCTTCTGGTGTGTGTCATAATCATTTTGCATCATGATATGCTTTTCAGAAGGTGTCGTAAATGGGGATCTGTAATTTTGACGTGAACGGCTTCCCATATATTCCCCCTTTACAGCGGCCAGCAATGGAATAATAATGTCCCAACAGATCTGAAAACCAGAAGCTGACACCATGAAACAAACACACTTTGTAGAGTACCTATTGTTAGTTGTTACTGATTGTGAGGGATGCAAGACTGGGAAAAGAGAACTGTTTTTTCCCCTACAGTGGATGGACCCTTGAAATGGTGTAGTACTATGAAACAATGACCTAAAGGATAGACTACGATAGTGTGAGATTATCTTCCAAGGTATTCGTGAATGGAGGATTTTTTCTACCACATGTTAAATGCCGCTCTTCTTCACAACCTACGTTCATTTTTACTTTTGTTGTTGTTTAAAGAATCTGAACGTTAGATATTAATTTCTTTGTATCCGCTATCTATTGGTATATATAATACCTTTATTAATTTTTAGGTCCGTGTTTTCAGCTGCCGTTCTCCATGTGTCTGTTCCATTGTACAATTTGAGCAAGAAATTGGCCTTAAAGTGACATGTTAGAAAACTTATAGATAAAAAATAAAATAAGAAAACCAATACATTAACTTGTCAAGGAGAGATCCGGAAACACCAAGAGTAGTTTAAAGTAGCCACTACGAGCGCTGAAAAAAAAGGGATTCACTATCTATGTCTCTGAAAAACCGATGGGGCTATGCTGGGCCAATTAACATGTGATTGGCACTGCATTAAGAGACATTCAGATGCACCAGTAAAGACAATGAAGCTTCATATAAGTAAGGTAATCCTCCTTTCTACTTTTTCAGGGATGCGTGTTCTTGCCTCCTTTTTTCAATGCTAGTGATTGCAATGGTGTGCGTGTGCTTTACAAGTTTTAGGGAAAGGAATATGAAGAGGAATATATGTATGTATGTATATATATATATATATATATATATACATATATACACACACACACACACACACATATATATATATATATACATACATATATACACACACACACATATATATATATATATATATATATATACAGAAATTGGAGATAGGGAAATAGATAAGTACATATAGACAGAGACGGATGGCGATAGGGAGAGTCACGTGGAGATAGAGATAGACAGATGGAGATAAATAGATAGATTGGTAGATAGACTGATAGATAGATAGATAGACGGACGGATATACAGACAGACAGAAGGACAGACACAGACAGACAGACACACACACACACACACACAAAGACACCCACAGTCAGACAGACACAGACAGACAGACACAGACATGTAAGTAGACCTTTTGGGGGATTCTATAAGGCAAACAACTTACGTGTGAAGCAAAATAGAGAAAGAAGGGTGTAGAGTTTTCTACAGCATCTTCAATGAAACAATCTGCAAAGGCATCATACGTGGGTTCAAGTTGGGTGAAGTCAACTGGTTGCTGGATGATCCTCTCATTCCAGAAAAGAGGAGGGGGCACGTTGTCTACATAACATGGCCCAGTACACTTGATGTCCGGTGGGAAACAGGTAAGATTGTGGCAAGGGCCCTGAAAATCACCAGAGAAACAGCCATGTGAGAGGAAGCCAGGATGCTGGCAACTAGTTTTGGTGACAGGCATGAGTGAACAAAGGGCCCTGTTGAGAGTTTGGCCTATAAGATACTCTTTCACTGTAAGAAATTGCATTATTAGTTGTGCAGATGTGAGCCTGTACTAGTAATAAGCCCACAGAGTTTCTTTACTGTAACCAAGCACCTCATTGTAGCACTTGACTCTCTCAGGGTAGCGAATCAGAGCAGTCCAAGGCCTACTTAGAGGAGGTGTTGTGGGCTTGTAATCATTTACTGATACACAATAATAACACTCAATAAGTGATTGCCCACTCTGTGCCTTTTCTTTGAAAAATCAAAGGTGCATTTATTGTGTGCTCCCACTACTGAATACTGTGCACTAATTTACAAATATATACACAAGGAGATTAGAAGTACCCTTTTAGCACTATGAAATCACAGTTGACTCCAAAAGGGTAATGTCCTTCAAATTGACAGTACCTCCCCACGAGATTAAATAAACAGTCTTTGTCAAGAGGTCATCCCAATAATTTATAAGGCAAGTCTATTGGCTTAGTCCAGGGGGTCATCACATTAAAAGACAATTAATCCACAGGTTAACAGCAACCATGACACTGCTGAACTCAATAACAGTATTTGAAAGGAATCATACTTTTCAATAAAGCATTGCAATAATAATTTAAAAAAAACAACTGTCAGTTGTGTCTGGAGTTGGGGTCCTGGACCCTTTTTTCCTTTGTTTTGGGCCACAGGGAGATGTGAGCCATCAGATGCAACTGAACCACAGGGGAGGGGGCGACATGCCCACCTGCTTCCCTCCACATTATAAAAACCCAACTTTTGGGAACTGACACACTGGGGCATCTTCCAAAACTGCAGCAGAGCCAGACGTGTTTCGTCACTGGGGGATCAAAGGCCAATAATCTTCAAATGTCGATATCTCTGGCTCTGATGGGCCAATTTTAAAGATCTTGGGTTCATTGTTCTCCAGGTGGCAAGCCCAAGCCACCTGGAGAGCAGTGTAATTAACTTGGCCCAGCAGCGTGACAAAACGCCTGGGCTCTGATCCTGAGCTGAGCCAGGGAAATATCACAATTCTGGATGACCTATTAGGTGTACAAGTCGAATCTTGGGACCTGTGTATTCAAATGGATGCACATGTTTCATCCCAGTTCCATACTTTAAGGGACTTTGGAGGCCTAAGGGAAGCCAAACCGTACTTTAAGGCAGATTTCCCATTATCTGTATAATATAGTGTCACTGCAGACAAAACAGTAAACCATACTGAATTTACCTATGAATGCCACCTAATATTATAAGGCCTATCCTAAGTCAACATCTTACCTTGCAGAGCCCCCTCTGCACTAGGATACACATGCAAAGTGACTAGGCTTCTCACAACAGTAGTCTCACATGTGCAGCCGACACATGTGTGAACATGTGTGTGCAGTGTGTCAATGATTAATCCATGAGAATTTTTACATAGTTTGTATGATGTTTATTGCAGAAGTATTTTTTTTTCTTATTGTGTTTCATAAGATTTTCTTCTGTGTTTACAGTCTTTACAATTTATCCATTGCCCAATGCATTTCGGGTCGAAAGAGATGACCCTTCCTCAGGGGCCTAAAAATAACATAAGTCGGAGCGCCCCGCCGCACCAACAAGGGGCAACGTAACCTGCGAGGCGAGCTCCTTACAGAAACACAGACGTCGGGGCGCGACAAGCTGGAAAATCCGTCGGTGATGGGTTCTGTGAATTATTCAGAAAAGGGGGTGGTGATGAACAGAGTGTCTGAATTAAGCAGACCACTCTTACCCAGTCCAAAGATCAGGGCTTGATCCATCACCGTTTTTCAGCTCCCTGCACCATCCCAGCTCAGAACTTGGCTATATGCAAATTAGTCTGACCCTGGCCCAGTGCATCATGGGAACAGGGCAGACCAAACTACCAAGCCAATTCTTATACTGGGAAGGAAACAAGCTACCGGGGACCGGCTTCTGGCATTTCAGCCGTCTTCGGCCCGGCTTGCTTGAATCCTGATGGTGCAATGAGCTAGGGCTCACATCTGAGTATACCCTTCCACGCTTATGGTGGACAAACATTATTCAGAAAAGGGGGTGGTGATGAACAGAGTGTCTGAATTAAGCAGACCACTCTTACCCAGTCCAAAGATCAGGGCTTGATCCATCACCGTTTTTCAGCTCACTGCACCATCCCAGCTCAGAACTTGGCTATATGCAAATTAGTCTGACCCTGGCCCAGTGCATCATGGGAACAGGGCAGACCAAACTACCAAGCCAATTCTTATACTGGGAAGGAAACAAGCTACCGGGGACCGGTTTCTGGCATTTCAGCCGTCTTCGGCCCGGCTTGCTTGAATCCTGATGGTGCAATGAGCTAGGGACTCACATCTGAGTATACCCTTCCGCGCTTTCTGAATCAGGTTCTGTGAATGGCGAACGTCAGCCGGACCCCTAATAGACCGGCTCTAGTGGATACAGCGGCTGTTGTCCACTGCGAAGGGCGTGTTGCCTTTGGATTCTGACCGGGGAAAGCTAAAGAGGGCAGATGGGGCCGCTGCCATCATGGGACTCCTTACCCCCGCCAGCAAGTACAATGGTTTGGGACAGGGACAAGCACTCTGCTAAGTTGGGGAGGCGGCCAGTTATAGGTCCGTGGAGCAGGGAGGCAGGGAGGTGGGTTTGGGGGGGGGAGTTCAATTGTTATTGTTCATGTTTCACACGTTATGGCACGATACGACAAGATACGAACACACACCACTCGACAGGGCAGCAGATGTGTTGTACTGATGAGGGAGACAGGGCTCGTCGCACTCAGACCACTTCACTATGTCACAACACTCGCAATCCACCGCCCATGAGGGTTTGATGCACCAAACCACGGTTCCGCCCTTGAAAATGTTGGCATGGAATGTATGAGGACTGGTAGACAAAATCAAGAGGGGGCTGGTAATGCAGGCTCTCGAACGACATTTCCCGGCGCTAGTTTTATTACAGGAAACACACCTCACGGGGAGGGCATGTCAAGCACTGGACCGACGGGGCTACAGAATGGTAGCACACTCTGAATTCACATCTGGCTCCAGGGGAACGGGTATTCTGATGAAGAAAGCCTCCCTGTTCATTCTCTTGCAACACAAAATAGATGACCAAGGGCGCTTTGTGGCGATACATGGGCAGTGGGAAGGCCGGCTTTTAAATGTGGTATCAGTCTATATACCACCGGCACTTCAAACAGTAGCCCTACCAGCATTGGGAGAGTTTCTGCTGGATCTCCCGGCGGGAGACATTATCATTGGGGGAGACTTCAACTCAGTGGCAGAACCGGTATTAGATAAATTCCCAGTGCGGGCCCACGTGTCTTGTCCCTCAGGCTTTCAGGGTTTCTTAACAGCATTGGGCTTAGCAGATTTTTGAAAGTAAAAACACCCCACTTCGACACAGTATACCTATCACTCGGCAGTACACAACAGTCTGTCCCGTATAGACTACTACCTAATGCTGGGAAATGGGATGAGCGGCGTAGACGCCATAGAAATACTCCCTAGGGCCATATCAGACCATTCACCGGTGGTGCTAACTCTCTCCAGCAGAGAGAAGACTAGGAGGAGAATATACCCTATCTACCCTAATTTCCTGAAAGTCCCCAAAATCAAGAAAGATCTCAAGAAAGCGACCAAATTCTACTTCAACGAAAATGAAGCGTCAGTGACCTCTCCCTCGATTCTTTGCGAAGCGTACAAAACAGTCCTTCGTGGACAAGTGATAGCCTCCATTACGGAACACAAAAGGGCACAACGGAGGGAACTCTCAGAACTAGAACTGTCCCTGCACACGGCGAAAGTAGCCCATATGGCGGACCCCACAGTAGTCTCAGCGCACACTTTGTAGTTACACCAGCAGCGGTATAGGGAACACATCCGAATGCAAGTCCTTGACAATATCTCGGCTACAACCCACAGGGTCTACGACATGGTAGATAAAGCCGGAAAGATGTTAGCTTGGTTAGAAAAAAAGGGAGGAAGCAATAGGGCCATACAGCAATTATGCACTACTGAAGGGCAACCTCTGGAACACCCCGAGGAGATTGTGAACATACTGGCAGATCACTTTGAGAGGGTATATACCCCTGACCGTAAGGTCATGGAAAGCGCAGCCCTGGACTCCCTTAACCACATAGTGACCAGGACGCTTCCACAGGCGGCAGTCCAAGAATTGGAAGCTGACCTGACTGACCGATAAAATACAACTAGCTATACGGGCGATACAATCCGGGAAAGCCCTGGGCCCCAGCGGGATCCCCATAGAGTGGTACAAACTAATGTCAGATAGACTCAGCTTACCACTGCTGGCTATGTACACAGAGAGTCTCACGAAGGCGGAACTCCCGCGGGATCAAAGGACAGCCGCGATAGTTGCGATACCGAAACCTGGTAAGCGCCCGACAGAATGCGCGTCATACCGCCCTATCTCTCTTATCAATGCGGAAGCAAAGATTCTCGCGAAGCTGTTAGCCACTAGATTGATGGCCCATCTCCCGCTATTGATCCACCCTGATCAATCAGGTTTTATGCCGCACAGGAGCACCGCTTTCAATCTCAGATGAGTACATGGGGTGTTGGCACAAGCTCCGTTGTTACTAGAACGAGCTGTAATCCTTTCATTAGACGCAAGAATGGCATTCGACATGGTGGAATGAGGTCACTTATTCGCAGTACTGACCCACATGGATTTCGGCCCCAAATTCATAGCCTGGATACTCCTTCTATACGCCAATCAAGTTGCTCATATTGTAGCCAACGGACACATCTCGCGCACAATACAACTGGCGCGGGGGACCCGACAGGGCTGTCCACTCTCGCCCCTGTTATTTGCACTGGTATTAGAACCACTGGCGGCACTGATTAGGAGTACAACTTTGTTGAAAGGCATTGACTGGAGAGAGTGTTGGGAGGCTCGGGTGTCATTATATGCCGACGATATGTTGGTGTATCTGACGGATCCAGAAAGGAGTATACCGGCACTTCTGGCGATATGCGACGCCTACGGGAAAACGTCAGGGTACACGCTAAATTGGTCAAAGTCAGTATTGTATGTTCTGAAGGGGCCGGCGCCCACGCTTGACAGGGAATGCCCGCTTATGAGGGCCACAACCTCCTTTAAATATCTTGGTATATATATCACTGACAGTCAGACGGAATTCTATGAAAAAAAACTGAAACTGCCACTAGACCGGCTACGAAACGATGTGAAGCATTGGGCGCTGCTGCCGCTGACACTGATCGGTAGAGCAGCACTCTACAAAATGATGGCCCTCCCGAGTTTCCTTTATGCCCTGTAAAACTCACCCTACCCAGTCGCACCGTGGTACTTTCGGCAGGTGACTTCAATGGTATCCAACCTGCTGTGGAATAACCGACCTGTGCGTATTGCCCATACCAAACTAAATAGAAGTTGGTATGAGGGGGGATTGCATTGCCAAACCTGTAGTTGTACTACTGGGCAGCCCAACTCAAGATCATCAACGAATGGATTCATGCACCCCGGGATGATCCAGCCTACAGGGCTGACTGAATCCACTTAGGCGTGGACAGCATGCTCTCAATGCTATATAACAAAGGTCAGGCAGCAAGGTTGTTAGGACTCACGAAGCACACGACCGCGATATGGCACATGGCGCAAGCAAAGTTGGGCTGGAAGGGAACGATCGCCAAGCTCACTCCTCTCTGGGACACTAAGGCGTTGGGGCAATTGAGAAGGAGTAAGTGGTTTACGCAGTGGGACAACATAGGGATATCCACAGTGGGAGACTTATGGGACAGGGGGACAGTAATCCCATTCACTCAACTCCAGCAACAATATGATCTGGGTCCGACCGAAACCTACAGGTACGTACAGATCAGACATGCACTATTGCAGGCAATACCAACGGATACTGAAGTTCCGGAGTCCTCCCCACTGGAGGCTAGACTACTCACTGATTACATGCAACGTAGTGCCACTTCCCTCACCTACAAAAAACTATTAAATAACCTGCCAGACCCTACATTGAAACTGCGCGAGAGATGGGTGGAGGAGCTGGGCGATATGGATGATACGGAATGGAACGAAGCGCTGGCGTCCCCGAGGGAGGTGGGCATCTCAGCTAGGTTCAGGCTGGTACAATTAAAAATCCTGCATCGTATCGTATCGTATCGTAAGGGGTGCTTGTATAGCGCACTGACACCATGGGTTTCCTGGCGCTGGTTGGAAATAGAGGGGACAGAAAGACTAACCAGAATGAGGGAAAAGCCAAGTTTTTAGAGATTTGCGAAAAAGAATCAAAGAATTAGAAGTTTTAAGAGAAAGAGGGAGAGAATTCCAGAACTTGGGGGCCAGGTAAGCAAATCTCCGGCCTCCAGATCTGCAGAGCTTGTAAGAGGGGACGGTTAAGAGATGAAGGTAGGAGGATCTCAAGTTGCGGGACGGGCAGTAGGGTAGGATAAGAGATTTTACAAAGATGGGACAGGAGCCAGCCAGGGATTTGAAGATGAGGCAGCCGATCTTGAAGGCTGCCCTAGAGGCGACAGGGAGCCAGTGGAGTTTGACGAGGAGGGGCCTGGCAGATTGCCACTTCGGGATCCCTAAGGCCAATCTCGCCGCCTGATTTTGGACCACCTGTAGTCTGCCCATCGATGTTTTGGGCAGACCATGGTAGATCGAGTTGGAGAAATCTAGGCGAGAGAGGACGAGGGCCATGATGACCTGCAGGAGGGCTTCAGGTGTAAGGAGGTATGCCACTTTCCTGATCCTGCGCAGTTGGTAAGTGCAGTATGAGACCACGGTCCCCACCTGCGGCCCTAGGGATAGAGCAGAGTCAATAGTGACCCCTAAGCTCTTCACCGAGGCCACAGGAGTGGGAGACGGGCCCAGTTCCGCCGGCCAGAAGTGTGACCCCATCCCATATCCCCCATCGCATATATTATACTAGAACCACATGACACAGACTCCAGGGGGCTCCACATCCTTATTGTCTTCGGAACTGTGGTGAAGAAGGTACCTTGTTGCATACCCTCTGGGACTGGCCATTCATAGCTGCCTACTAGGTTGAAGTTATGCGCACGATTTCACAAACACTAAAGGTGTCACTGACACCAGAGCCACGTAAATGTATTTTGAATATTTGGGATCCAAATGACTAGTCCAGGTATGGTTTAATATGGGGCACGTTGGGCCTCATGGTGGCTAAGCGGGATATCGCACAAAAATGGGGCACTACAGAATTATCCACCTTGGTGCAGTGGAGCCGGAATATGGACTTATTGATGTTTACAGAAAGGGCGGTGTATGTAACTAGGGCTTGCCCTTGTAAGTGGAACAAGGTTTGGACTAGTTGGAATGTATATAGGGGAGAACTATGTGACCCATTGCCAGAAGATGATGACACCAACTCAGACGAAGAAGAGGAGGGGGAATGGGAATGTGACAACTGACCTGCTAGCCGCAGTAGACTAAATATTGGACTACCTCACGTGGTACTGTACTTATACACTCCGATTATATGCAACTATGTATTCAGATCTTCACAGAACTATTGTCGTACTGATTGTCAACGTGTATGTTTATGACACTGAAAAATAATAAAAATTGTTTTAAAAAATAAATAAATAACATAATACAGGACCTTAGCATACATGATATTTGAGCAAATTAATATATACATACTAGGATAAATGTGGGCATACCCATATGTGAGTTATTTACTAGCACAAGGAAAAATAGTGGTGGTGGAGGGACGTGGAGAAGAATAATAACCACAGCATGTGGTAGACGATAAAAAATAATATGGAGGGCGGTGCTGCATAAAAGAGAAGAAAACATACATTGGAAATGGTGGAGAGGATAGTGCTGACAGTAATGTGAAGAAAATGGTACTAAGTAATACAAGCGGCGTGGGGGAACATTGCAAATGAGATTGGGTGAAACAAGAAGTGCTGACAGTAATGTGACCGGGGTGGTACTAAGTAATGCAGACGGCGTGAGGGAACAGTGAAAGGGACATTAAGTGGAACAGAAAATCAAACGAACGTGTGAGTTGTCGAATGGAATGACTTACTCGGAATAAAAGGAAGACTGGTGTCCGGTGCTCGAAACAGAGTGTCAATAAGAAGCCACGGAGCTAATCACGTGATGTGGGGAACAAAGCTTCAAAGGGAAACAGCGGAACACGTATGAGCCAGTATACATGAGAAAAGTTGAAGCGTGACACATATAGTAAAGAAGAATATAAAAACTGAAATAAATAGAGGTTCAAAATAGGGCATGGATCAAAGAGAATACGAACAAGGCGGGGACATGATGGAGTACGGAACCTCAACCGGGGGTCGATCATGTGACATGAGGACAAGCGTTCATGCAGAACAGGGAGTTCGGGTGTATTTTGTCAGCAGGGGAATGAAAATAAAGTTATGATAAAAGAGAAAGCGTAAACATACTAAAATATTACGAGTGGGAAAATGAATATAAAGTCCTGGGATGTAAAACTTAAAGAGTAAGCGAAACATAGATGAATACTTAAAATGCTATGTTGGAAAGGATGGTGAAAAGGGAATTTACACGTTTTTAAAAGCATTTACAAAAATCGGGTAAAATGTCAATTTGCGACACATGCGTGCACTGTGCGAGCATGCGTGCACGCACGTTGCGCGCACGTAAAGTCATGTGACTTGAAAACAAAGTCATGTGACTACAAAACAGTCCCTTTTGATAGGTTTATAATAGTTTCAGTTCCAGAATCTTCAAAAACCCACCCACTTCCCTCACTATCTCTTTCTGTTTTCCAGAGAGAAGGATCTTTGGAGCTTTTTTCCTGCTTTTGTTATTATCAACATGGCCGAACAGCAGCCACAGGATTCCTCATCAGACTCAGATGTGGAGTTGGTGGAAGAGCAGCCACGGGCCAAAAAGATAAAAGAATCCTTCATCTGGAAATTCTTCAGTAAAAAAAGTAAATGCACCAAAGGTAACGTGCACTATCTGTGGGAGTGTGCTGTCGAGGGTAAACCCTAACAAAAATACTCTTTCAGCATTCACACCATGATGCGGCACGTGAAGAATGTGCATCCCAACAACTTCGCACGAGCATCCACAAAAGCCCTTGCCGCCGAAGTTCCAGCTGCTGCCCCAGCACCTCATCAGCAGCAGCAGTATCTCCATCAACATCGAATTTAGATCTCAGGCCACTTTTGGCCAATGTACATATTAGATGCAATTTTTGCAACGAAATACTCTGCTATGGGGAGCAGAGATGAAGATTAGGCAGCACCAATGCTCCCGAAGATAATTTTTTTATTTTTTTTTCCTGTTGAACAGTTTTCTGTTTTCTGATTATGTTTTTTGTTTAAAAAAAAATAAAATAAATAAATATAAAACGGTAAAAAAAAATTCAAACAGAAAGACAAAAAAAAGTTCTTTTAAAAACTAACTTCACTTCTCCAAGAAGAGCTGTATTTCTTATATACTGTGTCATTTGTTATTGAACTTTTTTTTTGTTGTTTTTTTTTCCAATGTGCGCGCACCGTGCTCGCACCTTGCGATTTGAAAAAAATATATATATTTTTTTTGGGCCTTCGGGGTCCTTCACGGACCCCCTCAGAAGGCTTAGGGGGTCAGGGGATCTCTAGTCTGCCCCCTTTTCACTTTATCCACTTTGGGTTTTGGCTCTCTTCTGCCTGAGAGACACAAAATGGCGGCTAAAGGGTGCGAGCACCATGCACGCACCTCACGATTTAAAAAAAAAATGTTTTTTTTGGCCTTCATGGTCCTTCAGGGACCCCCTCAGAAGGCCTAGGGAGTCAGGGGGTCTCTACCCTGGCCCCTTTTCACGTTATCCACTTTTGTTTTTAGCTCTCCTCTGCCTCGTAGGGGGGGGGGTGCATCGTGCACGCCCGTCGCGATATGTAACATTTTTTTTTCAAAAATGTGGGTCCTTCGGGGTCCTTCAGGGACCCCCCGAGAAGGCCTAGTGGGTCAGAAAGTCTCTACCCTGACCCATTTTCACGTTTTCCACTATTTTTTTGGGCTCTCTTCTGCCTTCGACACAAAATGACGGCCAACACTTTCTGGTTTCCTCCGATTAGAATGTTGACAGACGTCTAAGAACAAATCAGAATTCAGCTCGCGCACACCCGTTTCGTGCACGGTGCGCGCTTATAGATATATATATATTTTTTTCTTCTAATTTTCTCAGTAACTACTGGAAGGATTTACACCATTCAAGCAAAAGGGTGATCTGAGAATCAGACTCTACCATTTTGCCAAATTTGGTGTAATTCCGTTCAGCGGTTCGGGCTGTAGCCGTGTCTAAAGGTCCTATGGAAATTAACATGAGGAAAACACGTTTTGGGACCCCACATTTTCTCTCAACCCCCGCTTCACGAATCTACCCGAGACTTTCAGGGAAGAAGCGGAACGGGCCATCTTCTTTGAGAAATTCGCGAAGATTTGTCCACCGGCGCCAAAGTTATTCTCAATAGAATGTTGCGGATTACCTATGGAAACTAGGTCCTAACTTTAACTACCTATAACTACATATATATATATATATATATATATATATATATATATATATATATATATATATATATATATATATATATCAATCCATATGGCTCCCTTTCTTTCCCGGTAGGCGCTACTAGGTGCGGCCGCGTTACTCCTGCGGTCAAGACCTTTGGACTTTTCACAGGTGTATGTACAGTTCCTCCGATTGGTTAAGGCCAAAAGGGGACTGGAAACAGTTACGCTTTTGGGGCATCGAAACAATGATTCCCTCAGAAAGAGGAGGACACAATGAGAAAATACTGCGGCAAAAGGAGTCAAGGCACATACTAAACTTCAGGACAATGACCCTTTTGGCCTTAACTAATCAGAGGAACTGTACATACACCTGTGAAAAGTCCAAAGGTCTTGAAACTCCACCAAAAACAATCCTAATCCTGACAAACCATCCCGTTTGCATACAATTTTAATTGACACTTTCACACGTTTTTTCACCACATCACAGATCAAAGCAAACCAAAATCACAATATCTGTCAAATAAATCAACCATTATAAGCCCACTGGAGGGCAGAAAACCAAAAATCCCCAAAACCCAAAATCACAATCCTCACCTGGGGACCCAAAATCACTTCGCCAAAAGCAGGCCTGCCGACGCAACTTTGTGAACTACAAGACCCACAAATCCCATGGCCAGGACCCAATCAAACTAATCCCATCATTTCCAATCAGCCCACTGGAGGGCTATATCTGAAATCAACTCGGTCAAACAGCTCCCACCAAACAAAAACTGAATAAATAAACTTACTAACTGATGGGTTGACACATGAATATCTCCGTGGAAATAACGGAACCAACAACATAGCAATTGAACTACATAACCCAGAACTCTGAAGAGTGGGAATTGATGCAATGACCATGTGATACTGACTGTGATGGGTAGACACATGAATGTCTCCGTGAAAATAACGGAAACAACATCAGACTGATTGAACTACATAAGCCAGAATATTGAAGGGTGGGATTGGATGCAATGACCATGTGATACTGACTGTGATGGGTAGACACATGAATGTCTCTGTGAAAATAACGGAAACAACAGCAGACTGATTGAACTACATAACCCAGAATTCCGAAGGGTGGGATTTGTTGCATTGACCTTGTGATACTAACCACGCCCACCTGGGCGGTAACTTTTGTGTTTCAGGAAATGTGGTTTGTTTATATATCTGTGATAATGCACTTTTCAAACTGACCGTGACCAAGACAGCGGAGGCTGTCGAAACGCGTTGGTTTTTGCCTTGGTGTTGTTTGACACCCCATGGATTGGAATAAATAACTTTGAAACTAACCTCCTTGTGAATCATATTGGGTAAATTGCGATTCCAGGATTTCCTTCCGTGGAAGGAATCGTTGTTTGGATATATATATATATATATATATATATATATATATATATATATTATATTTCTTGAATATTGTATGCATTTGGGTGAGAGTGTATGTGTGTTAGAGTGTGTGCATGTATGGGCATCTGGGAAGAGTGTGTGAATATATGTGTGTTTGTGTGTGAGTGGGAGCGAGTACCGGTGCGAGTGAGTGAGAAAATGTGAGACTGAGTGACAATAAGTATAACTGTGTGAGAATTAGAGAGTGAGTCTGTGAGAAAAAGTGTGTGCAAGTGAGTAACAGACTGAATGAGAATGAGTCTGTTAATTAACTGATCATTGGCCGAGTGTGTCATACACTTGAGAGTCTGTCCCAGGTGTTGGCATTCTTGCAAAATGCTGGAGGTGGAATTATGAAGGTAAATCTTTGCATATGGTCACCCACACAAGATCCTGGTTCTGGCATATTAGAGATATTTCTTTACACAAGCATCACATGTAGCACAATGCAGGCTCACTACAGTGAATTCTAGTCATAAGGGTACCTACCATACAATGCTGCCATATTCGGAAACATTCTTAGCATAACAGGCATCCATTGCAAAATGCTAATACTGACAGGGTAGATGTAATTCTTGGCAAATTAGGATCTCTGTGGCAAGATGCAGGCAATGGCAAACAGGAGGTAATTATTGGCATTAGGGAGGACCACAATGCCATATTTGAGCTGGGGACAGGCAACCAGGCCAAAAGGCTGGCCTAATAGCTATTTTTGACATATGGGTTACCCTTGGAATTCAGATGGCAGCAATAGCAACATTCTGGTACATTGTGTGTAATTCCTGTCATAAATGGACACCATAGGATTTTGTGCTGGGGTTAGAAAACACTGACATGCTCAGAATCAGGGCCTTTGAGTAAACGTAAATAATTGTTTTTAGAAATGTAACTTACAGTGTCAAATGAAAATATTACATGCATCTTGAGCGGAATTAAGAATATTTTTCCTTATGGCTAGGCCTTGAATACTTCTGTTGAGTAATTAGTATTATGTGCAATAGTATGGATTGCGGAACACCACGCCCTGCGCAGATCAAGGCTGAGAGACTACCTAAGGAATTGAGGAGGTCAGCAACCATTGAGGAACACCCTCGAGTGAATTCGCTTCCATTTTCAGAAAACACACCATTGCATCAATTTTCTTGTTTATAATTAAATGCAAGGGCAGCTCCACATGGGCTCCAGGGCCATCATTCACTTGTCACTGTTGTGCAAGGTATATGCTAGTCATGTATGGCTTGCTGTGTAAGGGTAGGCACTGTACTGTTCAAATGCACTGATAACACAGACTGAGCAAACATTTCCCACAATGCTTGTGGCGCTTTAATTGTATTTTATACCATGGGTAGCCACGTTGGCTTTTATCGTTGCATGCGGGGGTTACTATGACCAGTGGGAGGGAGCAGACACTGTTCTCAACTGTTGCTCCAATAAAGGCTCAATCATCTCCAAGGCATCTCAAAGGTCCTGTGGGTTGATGTGCATTGGTCAGTGACCTGGAACCCAGTCTTGGTGCTATGGTTTACAGGATACAGAACCAGCTAGTTTGCAGGCCTGTCTTTAGAACAATGAACCAGACTTCTGGTTGAAGTTTTCTTGTTTGGTTGTTTAGTGGACATGAACATGTTACACTCTGAGTCTATTTCACTATGCCTGGCTGCCAGTGCAGATCAACTACCCTCACAATTAATAGAATATGGAGACAGTTATAGTACAAGAATCTCAGTAATAGCCACACAGCACTGGACTGGCTATTTGATTGGGGTGAGGTGGGGTGTGTACGAGTAGGAATTGTTACAGTTTTACTCGGTGATCAAAGAGGGAAAAAAGTAAGGGAACTATGGTGTAGCAAGCAAAGCCATGGGAGCTTGGAGGGTGATACCAATGGGGATAGAGGCAGTAAGGCTGGGGCAGAGGCAAGTCTGGAAAATGTCTTTATCAAACTTTAACACTCATCAAGCTAGGCCATCTTATGCCATCTGCTGACTCTGCGTTTTGGATGTAAAACTTTTATTCAGACAGACTCGCTGCCTCAGACCTCTACAATGTCAACATAATTAAATGTTGTTCATGTATATATCACCAGAGTGGATGGTAGTTGAGAGGGGCAATGTGGATCATCACCCCACTGACAGACACCACCCAGAAAGAGACCATTATATGTACATATGAATGTCCAATGGAGACTAGCTGGTGTTACAACCTAAAAGCAGGATCCACAGATGATATACAATGGCCTACCTGGATATGTCATGATAGGAATATGTTTTCTATGTTTACTTGGATTGTCATCAACATTTACATGTGGCTGTTTATGATAAAGAGCCTCGTCTAGGTTTAATGTATATTATAAATTCAGGAGATCCAGGGAAAAATATCAAATAGACATTTTGTACAGGGGCCTAAAGGGTTTGGTGAGGAGAAGTGATGTTATGATCCAGGTAAAGTTAGTTGAAACCATTCTTATGGGGATGCAGAAACCCAGGCGGCATATAGCTTAGAGGGTCAATGAGTCTACATATTGGAGGTAGTTAACTGAGAGCGACTCTGGGTTTGGGGTGGGAAGGAAGAGAGACTACTAGAGATGCACAAGCCAATAAGCCACAACAAACTCATACGTTCCTTGCCCTTACCCTACTTCACAAACTGGGCACTTGGGCTGGACGTCCTGGAAGGTGGGATAAAATAGGTCAGTTTTGGGGCAGTGCTCGATTGGGAGGCTGAGTAGGAAATATGACCAGCCTCTGGGCACAAATGATGCCAGGGGAGAACTTTGTGGAAAGGAAAGGGTAGCATGGAAAAAAGAACCGGTGAACCAAATGCAGATTCATCTGAGGGAGGAGAATAGCCAACAGTCGCAAATACTTTTGCATTAACCAAAGATGGAGTTCTATGGCTTCCACCTTTTCTGCCAAGGGAATGCAGAAAGTGCAGATCATTTACCCTCACAATTAATTCCCTGAGTCAAACGTGCTCATCCTGTAACACACAGATACTGCATTACAATCCACAGCAAGGTACCCGTTCATAAATTACTGGGTTGTTATTAATGCAGGGCTGCTGTCAAAGTAGGTAAATGACTAAAATAACCCTGGAAGTTGAGAAATACCTCAACGTCTGTGCAGGAACAATGGGGGACAGAAGGTGCTGGCACACTGCAGTAGTAACTCTGCAAGTCCCCTTCTAATTCTATGTCAGGAAGCGGAGGCGAGGATTTTGCTAGACCTTTCTCCATTTTATTGGACAGCAAGTTAGAAGTAAGAAAAAACAATAAATCATGGACTACCCAAACCAACATGGCAGCGGTAGTCATGGTAACATATCAACCAATCAGAGTCCAACAGTCAGCATATAGGGAATCCTAGCTGTTAGTCCTTCCTCTTTCTCCATTGCTGCCTCGGCAAGATAAGTCACGTTTTACTTCAGCTTGATCTTTGTCGTGGCAGTTTTGATTTTGAGTGTAGACAGCTTTGTTTGGATGTCTTTTGACTTGCCTTTGACTTCACCTTTGTTGTAGGCTGTGTTATTGTGTATTTAACGCGGTAGGCTTTCAGCCCGAGCGTTTCTTCTTCGCGCTTGCGCGGTCTTGGTGTCGGCTTCTGACGCCGACCAGCGGTTCTCCTCAGCGCTCTTCGCGCTTGAGTAGAAACGCGCTGAGGCTTTGCGCTTCATTTGTTTTTTGCCTCTTCCCTCACACTGACGCCGATTTTTGACGGCAAGAATTATTTTCTGACTGGATTTTTATAAATTTCAATTTATTTTCAGTCAGAATTTTTGTGTTTCAGGCTTTTTATTGGTGTTAGCTTGTGTGGTACCTGTGTGAAGGGTTTCCCCTTATATATAGTTGGGGTGTTTGTGTATGGGTACCAGTTTTTCTGCTAAAATGCAGTCCGGTCCTTCTACTGTTGAGGTGGTGGCTCCTAATGATCAGCCACAACTGACCCCTTCGCACCCTCATGCAGAGGTGGACAGGCTTCTCTCTTCTGCGATAGCTCAAGCTCTGGCACCTCTGCAGGACAGGGTAAATAGACTGTCAGCCCATGTTTTGAAGACTGATACAGGTGTTTTTGGGGACAGTGGGGCAGGGCCCAGTGGTGTTCCTTGTGCTCTACCACGTACGGCCAGGAAGCGTGACGCGGGGCACCTGGAGGGCTTCAGTAAATTATCTGAGGTCTTTCGTAAGAGTGCGCGCACGCTTAGAAGCGCACCCTACCGGGGGGACGACTCGCCCGGAGAGACTGGTGGTTTTGCCACCCAGGACCTTGACCCGGAGGAAGGGTTCCCCATCGAGGGAGATGATGAAGAGGACGAGTACGTAGATGAGGATGAGGACGCTTCCTCAGAGGATTTTTCTGATGTTAGCAGGTCTTGGTGCCCAAAACCCAGTGCTCCTAGTCTTACGGAGGGTGATCTGGTGCCTCCTAATATGTTCGACCCATTTACTATTGTTAGACCCAGGTCATCGGAGTGGTTTCCTGAGCAGTCTACAGCTGATTATGTCGCAGCTAAGCTTCGACAGCCTTTACCTCAGGATGTACGCCTTCGCCTGCGTTCTGAGTGCCCACGCCCTTCCCTTCCCTTTAGGGTGGCATGCACCCCTGAGATTGATCCCAAGTTGTGTACCTTCTTCGCCAAGTATATCAAGGACCCTAAAAAGGGTATAGATAGGTCCTGGAAAGCCTGTCAAGATAAGCTTTTGGATGTCGTGGGTCCTCTGACAAAAATAATTTAAGTGGCCCAACGTTCTAAAGAGTCGGTTGATGACGTTGCTGGTTGGTCGCAACGGGCAATGTGCCTTCTTGGCAATGCCAATTGCGCGCTTTCGGCGGAGCGTCGACGATCCTTGCTTCGTAAGATTGATCCAAAGCTAGGAGAGTTGTCGTCTTCTGAGGCGGGCCCGATTGCGCAGGGTGCTTTGTTTGGAGACCCCTTTGTGAAGGATTTGGGGAAGTTTGTTGCAACCTTTTCTGCTCTGGACAAAGCTCAGGCTTCTATGAAGAGGTTTTTTCTCAAAAAGGTTTTTGGCGGTGCCGGCAGAGGCAGGGGTCGCTCTTCCGGCCGTCAAGTCCAGCAAGGCCCCAACAGAGGCCAATCCAGAAGAAATAACGGCTGGAATGATGGACGACAGGGTACCTTTTACCCTTCCAGAGGAGGCAGAGGCCAAGGCAGGGGACGTGGTGGAAACCAGTCCAACTCCAGAGGATTTAATGGTAAGATTTTGTATCATCTCTCTGGTTCAAATGGGGGGAAGGTTAGCGTTGTTTCCCCAGGCCTGGTCGTCGATAACTTCAGATCCTTGGGTTCTAAAAACTGTTCAGGGGTTTCACATCGAATTTTACGGTTCCCCCGTTCAACTCTCTCGTCCTCGCCCTCTAGTTTTTTCTGTCACAGAACAAGAACTTATAGATTTGGAGGTTCGGGCGATGTTACAAAAAGGTGCCATCATCCCCTCGGTGCTCCACCCAAACGGCTTCCTCGGCAACATCTTCCTTGTGGAAAAGAAGGGCAAGGGGTTCAGACCGGTAATCAACCTCCGCTCCTTCAACGAATGGCTGATTTACAGACATTTCAAGATGGAGGGCATCCATCTTTTGAGAGACCTTCTGTTGCAGAACGATTGGTTGGTTCGCTTGGATCTGAAGGATGCTTATCTTTCAGTTCCAATCTATCCTCCTCATTGTCGGTTCCTCCAGTTTCTGTGGAAGGATCAGGTTTACAAATTTCGTACGTTCCCCTTTGGTCTTTCCTCAGCACCTTGGTGCTTTACCAAACTCCTGCGCCCGGTGGTAGAACATCTCCGTACCCTGGGGATTCGTCTAATAGTTTACCTGGACGACATTCTTTTAATGAGTCAGTCCAAGGATCTCCTTCTTCACCATCTTCAGGTTACAATAACCCTTCTTCAGTCTCTGGGCTTCATCATCAATGCCCAGAAGTCAGATCTCATTCCTCGTCAAGAAATGACTTTCCTTGGCTCTCTGATCATAACTACGGATGCAACGCTTCATCTTCCTTCCGAAAAGATCTCCAAGATCAAGAAGGAGATTCGCAAGGTTCTCCGACGGGATTGAATATCCCTCCGCCAATTGGCCAGGATTGTGGGCTTACTGTCTTCGTCGATCCAGGCCATTTTTCCAGGCCCTCTTCATTACAGGGCTCTTCAGAGACTGAAAGCGTTTCACCTTCGCAAGGGTCTCACTTACTCGGAACTGATTTCCTTAAATCTGGAAGCCCGGTCGGAACTTCTTTGGTGGTTAGATCACATGGATGCTTGGAACGGGAAGGCGATTTTCGGTTCCCGTCCAGATCTTGTGATCGAGTCAGATGCCAGTCGCCAGGGTTGGGGTGCCCGTTGCGGCTCCCTCTCGGTGGGCGGCAGGTGGACGGAGGAGGAACTTCACCTCCACATCAATTGTTTGAAGCTCCTTGCAGGTTCGTTCGCAATCCGCTCTTTCACCTCGACCAAGGTTTCATGTTGTGTTCTTCTTCGGATGGACAACACGACTGCGGTCAGGTACATCAATCGGTTGGGCGGCACTCATTCCAAGGTCCTAGCAGATCTTGCGAAAGACTTCTGGAACTATTGCCTTCTTCGCCAGATTTCTGTCACGGCGGAGTATCTCCCAGGAGATCTGAACAAGGTAGCGGATTGGCAGTCCAGGAATTTTCGAGATGCCAGAGATTGGAGGCTGGATCATTCGGTATTCCAGAAAATCTCGGACCTTTGGGGTCTTCCAGTGATGGACTTATTTGCGTCCAGGTGGAACGCCCACCTTCCCCGCTTCTACAGCTGGAAACCGGATCTGGGTGCGGAAGCAGTGGATGCCTTCCTACAGGACTGGTCCCAGTTTACAGCTTATGCGTTTCCTCCCTTCCTTTTCATTCATAGGGTGGCGGCTCAGGTCCGCAGACAGAGAGCTTCTCTGATTCTGATCACGCCAATATGGAAAGCTCAATGCTGGTTTCCTTCTCTTCTGGAGCTGTCCTGGGACAAACCTCTTCGGTTACCGTCGTTTCGATCACATTCTGACGGATCCTTTGGGTCACCCGCATCCTCTGGTTCTCCAGGGCCATCTTCATCTCATGGCATGGAGGATTTCAGGGGACGTTGGTCTTGTGACTCGCTTTCGAGAGACGCTGAGCTCCTCATTCGAGGAGCCTGGGCCCCTAACACCACTAAACGTTATAGATCAGCATGGAACAGATGGGTTCGTTGGTGTGTGGCAAAACACCTGGATCCCATGGGCTCCTCTGTCACTGATGTGATTAACTTCCTCGCTGATCTTTTCAAAAAGAAATTGGCATACAGCACCATTAACTCTTTCAGGTCGGCAATCTCTGCTGGTCATGCCCTTGTTGATGGCTCTCCGATGGGTGAGCATCCTTGGGTTTGTAAACTCCTTAAAGGTATTCGCCTTTCGCGCCCCCCAGAGCCCCGTTATTCGGGATTATGGGATGTTAATGTGGTTTTGAATTTTCTTAAGTCCTGGCAGGATAATCAGTGCCTTTCCCGCAAGGAACTTTCGGCCAAATTAGCGATTCTTCTCTGCCTGATTTCATGTAAGCGTGCTTCAGATGTTCGTGCTCTGGATATCTCAGCCAGGGTTTTTACCCCAGAAGGGGTTACGTTTACTGTTTCAAGAAGAACTAAATGTAATACCAGGTCAGTAACTTACCCGGCTTTCCCAGATTCGCCAAAGCTCTGTGTTGTTCGTTGCCTCAAGACATATGAGGATGTTACTCTTGAGCTCCCCCCCCCGGGCGAGAGACAACTGCTTATTGCGGTTAAAAAACCTTTCAAGGCAGTTTCCTCTCCCACCATTGCCAGATGGGTCAGGTGGATTATGTCAGAAGCTGGAATTAACATCACTGACTTTGGGGCTCATTCCACTAGAGGTGCAATGGCTTCCAAGGCTGTACAGGTTGGTGGACGCTTGGAAGATATCATGAATGCAGCGGATTGGTCCTCGGATTCAACTTTTAAAAAGTTCTACTTTAAGCCAATCCATGAGGCTGCATCGTTGGTGGTGAGCAAGCTTTGAACAAGCAAAATCCTCGCCTCCTCTTCCTGACATAGAATGAGAAATTTCCTAGTTATCACAATGGAAAGTTTCAATTCTATTAAGGAGGCGGAGGCGAGGATTTTCCCACCCAGGCTTTATCGAGCCTTCCCTCCCGAGACTGGACTATGATGATTTTACTTCGTCTAAGGGAAGTATCTTTTTCCTATGTATTAATGTTCTCATTGATAAACTGTGCAATGATGTTTATTTTCTCTTTGCAATTCGTTCTTTTTACTCCATTGCAATGTTCTTGACTTGTTCGACATTGTTTTGGACGAGATATTATTATTATTGTTTCTCTTCCCTAGGCTCCGATCAAAAAGCGGACTAGTGGATGGATGACTTCTTTCCTGCGGCAGCACCCAAGAAAGAGGAAGGACTAACAGCTGGGATTCCCTATATGCTGACTGTTGGACTCTGATTGGTTGATATGTTACTGTGACTACCGCTGCCATGGTGGTTTGGGTAGTCCATGGTTTATTGTTTTTTCTTACTTCTAACTTGCTGTCCAATAAAATGGAGAAAGGTCTAGCAAAATCCTCGCCTCCGCCTCCTTAATAGAATTGAAACTTTCCTTCGTGATAACTAGGAAATTTCTCATTACAAGCCCACTGACAGAGATTTGAACAAGTCACATGAAACATACAGTCACAGTTTTGAAATGGACTACATTTTTAATCTAGCTGCTTAGTGGCTCGGTGTCATGTGTAACACCCTCAGCCATCTGCGTGTGGATTTTGTAGTCAACATCACTGCATGTTAATATATTTGAGACCATATTGACAGGGTTAAAACTAAAGCAACCCTACAAACCCCCGAGTGTAACAGGCTGTTGGCTGAAAAGCCTTGACTGGTTGACTCCATCACATGACTTGGAGCTACCTGGAAGTAGTATAAAAAAGCAAAGTTTGTGGTTTTCTTCCAATTTCTTTTAATTTTAATATGAACATGCATTTAGAATGTTATCGTTTTTATTGTAGTATGAAAGGGAACATTAGTAATGATAAAACTACACTCTACTTGATAGATCGACTGTTTTTCTGAATTTCCTTCTTCTTGAACTAAGACTCAGAAAACATGGCATTCTAATTTTTTATGAGCTTACATAATGATAACTTTACTCTATCTAAAGCGATGCGTTTTAACACATAGTCCATTATTTTAGAAATATCTCTGTTTGATATCACTAGAAAACTTGCATGGAGCCCTCTACTCTTTTAAGTAGGCAATTTTATTGTTAAGCTGAGGATGGTATCAGCCTGCATGGGTAACCAAGCCGTCCCTATTTTAGAACAGTTTTTTAAATTGGATCAACCCAAACATTTTGTGCGTTTTCTCTGTAGTGCGCCTGATCTGACCTATGCATTGTTTCCTGGACGCAGCTTGTTACATCCTCTGTGCTCAGCAAAGGATGGAGGATCTGGAGATAGGGCAGTATACAGGTACCTGAGCAAGGCAGTACACATTGGGCTCTCTGCCCTGGTATTCACAAGTGGGCCTTGTACCTGTGAATATTTCTAAGCACTCACTTAATTCTGTAAAGCACTTTCTGTTGGATTTTCGATCTAACGACAGATTCCTTACTTTGTAGATATTACTCAGGGTTACTGTCTGGATCCTAAAACACAAACTCAATATTCCTGTGTGCCAGTAGGTGCAATTGTGCATCCCGGCACCAATGCCGTTCTTCTCCGAAGTGATCAGCAGAGTCGCATATAAGTGCCACCCATGCACCCTTATGTCAGTTACTTTTGAAGGCTTCTCCGCACCCTCTGATGCGGAGCTCATCGGAAAATTGGCATGACCAGTGGTCTCATCTGTAAAGGAGAGCCCATTCCATGGAACAGAAGGTGAGAGTGTAGTGAGGAATCTGCTGTTAGGGAAGAGTATTCACCAGAAGGAGTGTTACCAAAGGTAATTAACGTGTCCTTCTGTTGGATACTTCACATTCCTAAGCTTGAAATAGATTCATAAGTCATACCTCCCTAGGTGGTGGATTTGTAGAATGACTCAAACCAAAAAAGTCCTGCAGGATGAACAATCCTTATTCCCATCCTTATGAACTTGACTATTGAGACAGTAGTGAGTCCTCTTTTAGAAAATTGCTGAAAACTTATCTTTTCGCTCTCTAGCAGCCTTTCTCTCCGTCCTCCTATGACTCTTTCTCCACAGCGCGGGGACACGCCGGGAGGCGTCACCAGGCGCTTTACAAACCCCTTTAATAATAATAATAATAATAGTGCTTTGTGAACATGTGCATCAGTGCTCACATAGCAGCCAGACAGATGTCCACAACAGGCACCCCGTGTGTGTGCCAGTGTGAAAGAAGAAGCCTTGTCTTGAGTGGAGTGAGCATGTAACCCTTTGGGCTGCTGTTTCTTAGCTAACAAATGACCGTTTTTAAAGTGAAACGCTATCCACCAAGGGATGCTTATTTTTTGCACTGCCTTGCCTTCTTTGCCCCGAGAAGCACACAAAGAGCTGACCCGCCATTGGAGGTCCAAGAAATTATCAATATATAAAACTATAGTTTCTCTTAGGATCCAACCAAAGCAGTCTCTTCTCCCCCATTGGGGTGTGAGTTGGGGCAAAGAATGCCAGAATGGTGATGCCCTATCCAACATGAGACGCCCTATCCAACATGAGACGGTGTTACCACTAGAGGTAGGAAAGAGGCTTGAGTTCTCAAAACCTGTTCGTCAAGGAAACCTGATGTGCAAGGCGATAGGACCAAGAACATCTGAAGCTCACCTACGGGCTGAGCTGATGTTATAGTGACCGAGAAAATAGTTTTCGAGGTCAAAAGACACAATGGATAACTTTCAGTTGTTCAAAAGCGGTATACATGAGGAATTAAGTCCCACTGCAGCATCGCAAAGGGTTCAGGAGGAAACAAGTGTTGCAAACCTTTGAGGAATCTCATCACAATGGGTTATTTAAACTAAGGAGGCTGATACAGCAGTTATAAAAAGACCGAAAGAGATAACAAATTCCCTTTAACGACACCTGACACCAGTCCTTGTTGGGCAAGAAACAAAACAACTATACTTCCACCAAGCTACAAACTCGTCCCAGCACCTGGCATACACTGATTTCATAGTGGTGTGCCTAGATTCCAGTATAAAGTAAACAATCTTCGGAATAAGATCGAAGGAAACAAACTACTGCCGCTCAGTCTCCATGCATGGAAAGGCAGATTGCATGAGCCCAGGTGTAAGACCATGCCTGTTTATGCAACATTAGACAGCTGACACTTGATTAGAGGGCAGATGATCATGCCCAGAAGCTCTGGATACCACAACCTCCTGGACCAATCGGGGGCCCACGTGATGAATTGGGTCCCACTGGTCTTGATCCTCTTCAGAACTCGAGCCAGTAGTTTGGGGGGAGGCATACAGACGCCGTGAGCTCCACTCTAGATGGAATGAGCCTCATAGAAAAAGCAGTATTGGGAACTTTAGTGCGCAAACATGCTGACACTGCACAATTGTAGCAGTGGCGTATAGATCAAGCCACGTTTCTCCCCACTGCTAGAACATGCCCTGTACCAACTTCGACTGCAACTGTCATGTGTGACCCACTAGGTGGTGACAACTGAGTTTAACTGGTGGTTCAATATCAGAGAAATGCACTGGTGATTCAGCCAATTTCATTGGCATAGAGCCACCTGGCACAGGACCCATTAACCCAGTCCGCTCTGCTTAATTCAGTACCACATGGTAGTCCTATATTATTGTCTGTGTGGACATGTGCAAGCCACTCTTTGATAGTTGGTAATGCTTGAGAATTTATCAAAAATGCAAAAGAATAGAGTTATAAATTACCTGTGCATTATTAACGTGTAATTTATAATGAACAGAGAAATGCATTTAAAAATGTGCAATTCTAGAAGGCAATTATACTTGCAACAAAATCAGCAAAATCATCAAGAAAAACTGGCCCCTTCTACACTCCCACAAACAATTCCAAGAAGAGCCATTGTTTTCCTACCAATGTGGAGAAAACCTTGCCAGCAACCTAGTGCATGCTATCACTTGGCCACAATCCCCCATAGACAAACACACCATAACTGCAGATTGGCAGATTGGGGACTAGATTCCGTCGTGGGACATTACAGGTGCCAGAACTGCAGCGTCTGTCCACTAACCATTAACTCTAAGGACTTCATATTCCATGGACGCATCCACAAACTAAGAAGCCACACGAACTGTAGATCACAGAATGTAATCTATGCAATCAGGTTCCCCCTGTGACCTCACTTACATGGGTCAAGCTACGCAGATGATAAAACAATGGATCATTCAGCACAAAAGCAGAATCAACTGTAAAACTCTGAGAGCACCACTGGTCGCACACTTCCTAGAATTCAAACACCTTCACACAGACATCAAATGGCAAGTCATCGAGAAACCTACCCTCCCCATCCGCGGAGGCGATATCAAAATACTCCTCAACAAAGCGGAATGTAAATGGATGACCCTCTGTGATTCCATTAACAACGGACTTAACACCATTGATGAGTGGAACAGTGCTGTGACCACATAGGCGTCCTTTCTCTGATTCCCTGATATATAACTTTTCCGATCCCGCAAACCACTGTGCATGTCCCCTTGAACCTTTGCTCCCCCTTACATTAACTACCCCCACCCTCCCCTTCTCGGAATCGACAATGATTCACAACCTATGGTCTCCCTGTCTGTGATTTACATGTGTCACTGTTAATAATATCATTTATTTTAAATTTTTGTGAACTACATGTGTCACTGTTAACAATATCATTTATTTTCATTTTTTGTGATTTATGTGTTTTCCCTGGCAATTTACAATAATGATTGTGCCATCAAGCAGCTACCCGAGTTTCACCTGTCTACCTCATTCGTTCCTTTCATGTGTTCTCATTGCACACCCAATTGCTTTCAATCTGATTTTACCTCATTCTTTCCTCTCCTATGTCCTTATCGTATATTTTATTGCTTTTAATTAGCATTTGTGCTTATGTTACCTTGACTTTAACTTCATTCACATAAGTGTGCTTAACACTGCGAAATAATGTCGCCTCCTTGTTTTTGAATGCTGAAAACTTTATTACATTAAATGTACCTCTCCCTCCTCGCCTCCTCTTTTCCTTCCCCGCCCACTCGCGCACCCACCAGCTCACGCCCCCTGAACGCGTCACCAATCACGTGACCCTGTTCGCCAACTCATACACTGAAGTCAGTCACTTCTCGGCTACCGCTGACACGAACCAGCCCCTGGATTGACCCCACCGCAGTCTCCACGATTGATACAGGTATGATTTAGGGCTCCCACCACCTGCGTGCCCTTCTCCATCTCCTCCGGGCGCTTCGCGCCCACTTACACCCTGATCCGTTTCAATTACAGGACCTGTTCCCCTCGCATGGCCGAGATTCAGACAGCCCGTGATACATCGGATACCTGTTAAGTATTTTCTTGGCTCTTCAATTATTCAGATTGTCCTTCCTCCTTCCGGTGCTCATTCGTTCCTTTTTTCACCCTCAGTGCCCCTGTGCAGACACATCGACTATTTGTACAGAGTAACATTGCCATTCACTGTTCACGAAGATTCTCCAGATCGCCACCAATATCCAGGTATGTGTCACTCTCCGATCACCCACAGTCACTTCCCCTGCTCGACCACGCGGTCTTCTACTCACAGGCTAAGTCCTTACTTGTCAACCATGCAGTCAATATAAAGTCTGCAACCTACTACGCTGGGTCTGCTTCTCATGCACACACTGACCTCCCGCTTCGTCGTTAGCCCGTAATTTATTTGATCTATTGCCACTGATCTCCAAGTCATGAGCTACACCACCTATCCTGGCCTACCAGGACCCAGCACAACCCCCCACACCCCTGACCCCATCTTACTGCACAGAATTATGCATACGTCGGCTCTTTCCCTCTCCCCTCTACCTCCCCTGATTTGTCCCTTCCTTTTTGCAGCAAATCTCAAATCAATTGAATAGTGGCCTCCTTATTTCTGTTTCTGTAATGCTTTTTGCATACATGCGTATTTGCCTTTCACTATTACCTGTTGGGACACTGTTTATTTATGTACTTCCTTAACCCAGTCCCGATGTGCTCTATGGGTCACACTCCTATAACCAGTTACTACTGTCCCTAATGTAAGCATTTTCTGAAGTATAACACCCTTACAATACCTCTATAAAATAATTGTCACTTTGACGTATTAAGCAGGGCCATTGGAATTATGTGGCAAGAGAGGACCAAATTATGCAGGAAGTAAAGGTAAATTATGCAGCATAATCTGTCACATTTTGTGTATAGCTTTATTTAATTTTTAGTCATGGTAACACTGAGGTTAAATATTATGCCTCTTTAGTACCAATTTAAGAGCCAAATATATCAATAAGCAACTGCAAGATGACCAATCAACCTTTATGAAGGGCCTTCTACTGCTCTGGAACATGTCACCAGGCACGTTTTAAGTCATTGTTGATCCCTTTGAACTAGAATCACATTTTTTCGTTAAAATCTGCAGATTATGCTGCAGATGATGGGTTATGTAGCAAATGTGGTAAAGCCATAGCAATGCAGAATGCTGCTGCCTCAGAAACGTATAATTCCAGTGGCTCTGGAATTGAGTAATCAATTAACGGTTGGTAAGAGGATGTAGTGTAACAGCCTTCTTTGCATTAGGGCCCACTATACACTTGTCAGTGTTGATACACTTGTCAGTGTCCCAAAAGGTCTTCCAGGTCCAAGGGCAAGGAAGGGCCCATGGAGGCAAGCCCTCATGGCAGCCCCTCTGGGCCCCAGCAGCAGCATGCCCCCGCAAGAACAGCACACCAAGAACTGAACAATGTCATGGGGTCACAGCCCCTATATTTATACTAGTATTTCCTTTGTGTAAAAGTGCAGGGCATGGGGATAACAGTCAGAAAGGGTTTTAGGGGAGCCTTGGAGCACTTTGTTTTGCTCAGCTCCTCTCTCCTTTGTCAGGTGGGGGCTCAGGGATCAGACGCACCACAGGGGGTGGAGCCAGCATTGTGGAGGGAAGGCACAGCCCTATCCAGGTCCCTGGTGCATCTCCTCCCTCCCATCTGCATGCAGATCTCTCTATTCACCACTGGGTAGACTTCCATTGGCTCCTGGAGCCACCCACACCTCTCAGCTTCTGTCACTCACAAGCCAGACATGTAATTCACATCGGGCAGGCAGACACATAGGACACACAAAGGCCAACTTCTAAAAGTGGCATTTCTAAAATAACCACAATAAATCTGCGCACACTATTGCACAGCATTTATTCACACGATTTCAGACATGCCAGAGTTGACCACACAGCTCCTCTCAGGTAATGGGGAGGGGGTAGTAGTTCTGTTGCCCTCGGAATCTTAAAATCAGATCTTAGCCTTGTCTATGCATGTGCAATCAAAGTTCCTGAGCGAGATGTGAGTTATTAGAAACAAGTGCCCTGGCCACTATAGAACATTCTGTATCATTTTTGGCCAGCATAAAGAATCAACTGTTATGAAACACTATTTTTAGTCTGTGAGATTGATCCGTATTTTCGGGGAAATGTGCATTTGCTTTATACGTGTACTTAGAATATTGTGATTGTTTTGAATTCGAGTTTTGTAGAACAAGGACTGAATCTGTTTTTACTTTGTTGCCTATTATTTTAGTATTTATCTTCAGGTGTGCTGCGATCCATTGGCTCTCATACCTCCATAATATAGTTCTAATGTAAATATATTTTTTTATCTGTAATGTTTTTCAATTGCTTGTATGAATTTTTGTCAAATAAAGCGTGATGATGAAAAGGCCTTGAAAGGATTATAGTGATAGTTTATTATTGTCACTTAGGTATCAAGAATGTATGAAAGTAGAAGAATCTATGGGAGAAGACTGCCAAATTCAGATTACGGCTATGAAATGTGTTCTTTGGTTCAAATGCCTCCCTTGAAGCATAATTCTGGTTCAATACTTTGTTAAGCCCTGGCCTGGAGCCCGTGAAGAGTGTTTGAGAGTAAAAAGAAATATGTAAGCATAATGATAGGATGAATGTCCACTGCACGGCTTTGTGAAGCTGTGCCACTCTGTCCTTGTGGGTTTTCTGGGAAGCCCTGTTTGTTTTCCACACGACTTTGACTATCAAGACAAGTTTCTCAGAAATAATTTAGACTTGGTCACATATAGTAGTTTTTGACCTCACACACAATCAGGGTCATTTCCATTAAGGCTCAATTAGTGTAATACTTTATTAGGTTATGACAAATATTAATTGTTTATTATTGTGGCCTGGCCCTTGGCATTCAACCCACAGCTCTTGCCATTCATTCTTTGTTGGCTACTCCCATAGATATTGAGTGCTATGTCGATGGACCCAGCCTCATGCTCAGTTTTTCATGTTAATCTCTACCACCGCACACCTCAGAGTCTCAGATGTCCTACTCAACATCTTCAGGGCATGGCTGAGCTCCAGTTTCTGAATATCTGACTTTAAACCAATATGATTGATAAGTCGAAGAATTCCCATTCAATTTTAGATTCTTTGCGTCTTGTCACTGCCCCCCAATAGGCAGGTTATTTTATGTTAAATAAATGCAATATAGCGCACAACTCACCCCAGGGCATCTTGGTGCTCCCTACAGCTGCACCAAAGAGGATGATGGATGGAGCGATTGAGCAAATCAAACACTCACCCCCAATCAACTCATCTAGGTTTAATCCATCATCATTCTTTTTCTCACTCCACTACCCCAGTTCAGACATGGCCATATGCAAATCAGTCTGACCCTGTGCCTCATGGGAACAGTCCATCCCGAACTACCAAGCCATGTCTTCCCTGGACTGAAAACAAGCATCCTTAGACCGGTTTCCGGTTCATAACCCTCATCAGCCAGGCTATCTTGAAATCCAGTGGCAAAGTGAGCAAGGGACCCATGTCTTGGCATACCCTGCCAACTTAGGGCGAACAAAGCGATACCAAAGGGGATGATGGACGGAGCGTTTGAGCAAATCAAACACTCTCCCCCAGTCAACGGATCTGGGTTTAGTCCATCATCATTCTTTAGCTCACTCCGGCACCCCATGAGGCACAGGGTCAAGACTCATTTGCATATGGCCAGGTCTAAACTGGGGTGGCATGGTGAGCAACAGAATGATTGATTTAACCCAGGTCTCTTGACTGGGGGTGAAATGTTTTAATTTGTTCTGCATTCCGTCCATCAATAGTGTGTATTTTGCTTTCTCGTCTCATCGAGAAGTGTGGCTCACCGGTTAGTGGAGGCAGACCCGGACGCAGAGGTCAGACCCGGGACCAGGGTTCAATCCCCGACGTGGCAGTGTCTTGAGCTCAAAATGTCCACGGACTCGATAATTCTCGCCTCGGTGCCTACTCTTATCATGGGTTCACACTCTGTAACTCTGGGCAATAGCTTGCTTAATCTCCACTACGGCCCCACCGCGATGGGATGCCTGGCTTTCACCTTGGGGATGCCCAGTAAGGGTTATCTCGCAGGGAAAAGCCAGGACGGGTTCCCAAAGCAAACGCATTGAGACCGTATGGTGAAAGGCGCTATATAAGAATGTATGATTTTCGATTTATAATTAGTGTGCTGGGTATGCCCCTTCGTCGGTCCTGGGCTCACTGTGCCACTGAAATCAAGCTATCCTGGCTGAAGAGGGGTGAAACCCTGAAACCGGTCCTAGGATGCTTGTTTCCAGTCCAGGGAGGACCTGGCATGGCAGTTCAGGCTGGACTGTTCCCATGAGGCACAGGGTCAAGATTGATTTGCATATGGCCAGGTCTAACCTGGGGTGGCACGGTGAGCAAAAGAATGATGGATTTAACCCAGATCTCTTGACTGGGGGTGAATGTTTTGATTTGTTCTGCATTCCATCCATCAATTGTGTGTTTTTTGCTTTCTCGCCCTTAGTGTGCAAGGTATGCCCCTTCGTCGGTCCTAGCTCACTGTGCCACTACAATCAAGCTATCCTGGCTGAAGAAGGGTGAAACCCCGAAACTGGTTCTAGGATGCTTGTTTCCGGTGCAGGGAGGACCTGGCATGGCAGTTCGGGCTGGACTGTTCCCATGAGGCACAGGGTCAAGATTGATTTGCATATGGCCAGGTCTAAACTGGGGTGATACGGTGAGCAAAAGAATGATGAATTTAACCCAGATCTCTTGACTGGGGGTGAATGTTTTGATTTGTTCTGCATTCCATCCATCAATTGTGTGTCTTTGGCTTTCTCGCCCTAAGTGTGCCAGGTATGCCCCTTCATGGGTCCTGGGCTCACTGTGCCACTGGAATCAAGCTATCCTGGCTGAAGAAGGGTGAAACACCAAAACTGGTCCTAGGATGCCTATCTTCAGTGCAGGAAGGACCTGGCATGGCAGTTCGGGCTGGACTGTTCCCATGAGGCACAGGGTCAATACTGATGTGCATATTGCCAGGTCTAAACTGGGGTGGCATGGTGAGCAAAATAATATTGGATTAAACCCAGATCTCTTGACCTGGGTTGAATGTTTTGATTTGTTCTGCATTCTTTCCATCAATTGTGTGTCTTTTGCTTTCTCGCCCTAAGTGTGCCAGGTATGCCCAGACGTGGGTCCTGGGCTCACTGTGCCACTGGAATCAAGCAATCCTGGCTGAAGAGGGGTGAAACCCCGAAACCGGTCCTAGGATGCTTGTCTCCGGTCCAGGGGGGACCTAGCATGGCAGTTTGGGCTCGACTGTTCCCATGAGGCACAGGGTCAAGACTGCTTTGCATATGGCCAGGTCTAAACTGGGTGGCATGGTGAGCAAAAGAATGATGGATTGAACCCAGACCTCTTGACTGGGGGTTAATGTTTTGATTTGTTCTGCATTTCGTCCATCAATTGTGTGTCTTTTGCTTTCTTGCCCTAAGTGTGCCAGGTATGCCCATATGTGGGTCCTGGGCTCACTGTGCCCTTGGAATCAAGCTATCCTGGCCGAAGAGGGCTGAAACCCTGAAACCATTCCTAGGATGCATGTTTCCTGCCCAAGAAGGACCTGGCATGGCAGTTCGGACTGATTTGCATATGGCCAGGTCTAAACTGGGGTGGCATGGTGAGCAAAAGAATTATGGATTTAACCCAGATCTCTTGACTGGGGGTGAATGTTTTGATTTGTTCTGCATTCCGTCCATCAATTGTGTGTGTTTTGCTTTTTCGCTCACAGCTGCAGGCAAGCATCCACAAGAGAGTAATCACTTGAAATAAGGAAGCTTTCCACAATTTCCTAAATCGGCAGTAGTTAGTGCAGAGACAAATGCGAAGAGGTAGTTTGGTCCAATGAAGTGGAGCTAGATAAGAAAAGGCTCTACCACCGCATCTAGACAAACGGATGCGAGGTACGCTCACAAGGCTTTGTCCTGAAATCTTAAGCTTCTACTGGGTGCGTAGTTGATTTTCTATTGGAGATATCAGGGGCCTTTGACCCTTAAAGCAAAATAGGTTAGGCAGCAGATTTTGAAAATGCTTCTCTTCCTTACCTGTAGCTAATGTAAGGATTTTAATGAAGAGGCCAAAGTTGTTCCACGCAGAATATTGAGAACAAGCCTGGCTGCAGTATTTGTTACCCTTTGTTTAGCCTTCCATGTCTCATTTGCTGCGGCCAGTAGAGCATTCCCATAGTCCAGTCGGCTAACTACAAGGGCCTGGATTAACGTTCTTTTGACAGTCATCAGAAGATAGGGAAAGATTCTATGTAATAGACACATAGGGGCCAATTACAATGCGGTTTGGAAGGTCTCCTAACGTCATTTGCTCAATGCGAAACAGATCGGGAATGTGTCTTTCCGACAGAATTAGAAACGTTTCCAACCGACTAATTACGATGCGAGTTAGGGGTTAGGAATATCCTAATCCGAACCCAGCTGCATTTGGAATGACCAAGCCGTACGGAGCAGACTTGTACATCTCTACAAGCCACATTTCCGAACGACCGATTACAATGCTGGATTTGGACAGCCTTTCCAAATCGTGCTGTCCAACTCAAATCGGTAGTCGAATCAGACATTGGAAGCCTGTAGCGGGCCCTCCTACACCTGGAGCCTTCTCAATCTGGCCCTTGGGTGTACCCATGGGTCCCTCCTTACCAGCTATGCAAAGTGTGGCAGGAACCAGGGGCTGCCCACCACAGGGTGCCCGACTTTCCCCAGTCACCCCTTTCTTCAATGGGAGCCTTTGCATTCGGTCGTAACATAGGCTCCCATTGAAGTTTATGTGAGTCCGACCAAATCGTATTTGGAAGCATCTGGATACATCATAATCGGTCGGTCCGACTCTCCCGATCCAAGTAGGTCGGAAGCCATTGCCAAACTGATTCGGTCACAATGATTTTCAAACCGCATCGTAATTGGGCCCATAGTGTGAAAACACAATCCAGTGGTAACTAAAATCTGCCCTTTTATTGTAAGGGCATGGTCAATTTTTATGCCAAGATTCTTCACAGACTGTCTGGGAGACGTATCTATGCCAAATTTAGAGGGCCGGCACTCATTGGACCAGAGAGTTGTTGCCTTGCCAAACAACATGATCTTGGTCTTATTGGTATTCAGCTATAGACACTGACAGATAGCTGTCATCCAAATAGAAATAGCTAGCTTTCCCTTTGCAAAATGATCTTTGGTTTCGGCCACATTCTTGTCAAAAGTGTCATCAGCATAGGATACTAAAGTATCATCATGTGAGAGCGGTATATAAACCCGGCAGCCGGCGCGCTCTCTCATTCCACCCATGGGAGAGAGAACGTGTCGGCAGCTCCGTGTGCAATAAGACGAGGTAAGCGGTACGAATGCCGAGTACGTACTTGGCAGGATTCGAGTGCAGACTAATTGAGTGGAGTTCAGTTTAAATGCTGTTAATTCACAATGTTTGCGCACTGCTCGGTAAATAGATAACAAAGCAGCCTTGTACCAATACCAGCGCCCAACAATTAGGGGGGCATGCGCAGTGTATATGGGAAGACCTTCAGTCCATATCTACCGCGTATCTGACAAAAATAACACAAATTTAAGCATAACGATAGCGCACAACAATATTTGGGGTGTACTGAATATAAATTTACACCGTGTGCTAATATTACACGGGCAAAAGCAGTATACTGAAGTAATTAATATCATAGAAATACTACATGTGAATATTGTTTCTCCTAGAGCACTAAACAATAAACCACCTTTTTAAAGCTTTGAAACCAATGACAAGTACTATTAACAACAGAGTATCCTCATTTAAAATTAAGACCAATCATTTCTCTTATATCCAGGTAACCTTGTGAGAAAGATATTTCCAAATAATCATATGAGGGATTAAAGTGAAGAAATCCCCAAGACGAACTGACATTCCGCCCTTGAATCTCAAACAGGGACTTCATATACGATATCAAAATCAAAAGGTATGTTTAGATTCTGTTTTAGGGCAAGGACTTTAGGCTTTTACATTGAAGGACAGAGAGATAAACGTATAAAATGTTCTCCTATAGGTTAAACCCAAGTCAACAGCCACGAGAGATCTCGCGCAGATTGAAAGTCGCAAGATATACATTAGACACAAGAAAGATTATTCTCCCGGTTGTAAGTAAGTGTGAACCAGGATAATTTCCCCATTGGCTTGAGGTATGGAAACCATGAAAGGGGATTATTAACTTTGGTATCCTACTCTTTTAGAGAAACACAGGTTGCTAGATACCCATTCCACTTGCGTAGAGGACCCAGAATTAATCAATCCTCAGAAGTGTGGAATTCTTCAGTAAGAAGACTGATGGCAAAATAATCTAAGTAAGACTGCCCTCTTAACACTAAAATAATATAATAAAGTGACCTGGTAAAAGCATGCACCAAACTGGAAATAATGTAATTTGCTCTCAATCAGTTACGAGTTATTAATTGTATGTATTTGTTTTTAGAATGAAGATCATTTGTTTTTAAATATAAGTCTGTCCTGAAGAATGTGTAATAACAACACAACACACCGAAACGCGTCGACAAAGGACTCTCTTCAATCAAATGTTATGATGCAAAAAATCTTGTTAATGTATGATTTTTAAACTGTATAAAATTGTTTTAGGTTGAGTAAAATTAGTATAAGAATTATCATATGTATCAGAGCAGGATCAGTTTTGAACATATGCTTAATAGAAATGTGATGTTATAAATGTGATCATAATGGTTTTAATTTTATGAGAATAACATTTTTGAGAGACATAAGAAATTCCAGTGTTTGTGCAGAAATAATTATCCGAGTCAAATTTGATCACTAATAAAGTGAGACTAGCGTGTAGGCCTTTTGGTCACAAACGGAAAGTCACGTTTGAACACCAGTAAAGCGAGATTAGTGTGCAGGCCTGTTGGTCACATATGGAAAGTCATTAACAAAGAAAGGAATTTCTTTTGATACTATATAAATATTAAACAGAGTAGGGCTCAAACATGAGCCCTGTGGTACACCCTTGTCCAGCCGCATCTTACTGGTCATCGGGTGATTTCTGCCAGTCAAACTCTTTCTGACTTCCTTCCGATTGTAAATGTCCATCTTTTTATGAATGGCCAGACCACACCATGTGTACGAAGGATGCTCCCTCCCCCCACCTCTGGGATAAGTGTCTAGTTGTCACGATCGCGCTGCGCTAGGAACTACAATTCCCAGCAGGATACGGTGGGTAAACTACCGCTCCCATGCTCCTTTGCGATCTCGCGAGATTTGATCGCGGAAGCATAAGGAGGAAGGATTTGCAGCGCACAGCATCGGGAATTGCTCCGGTCCGAGCTGTCCGTGGTTAGCGGTTCGCCGTTTGGTGCGGTAAGGGTGCTTGCACCTGGATCCTATTGCAGTCGCCTTTCTGGAAACTTCTTGGGTCTTTGTACGTGGCTTTGCGAGGGCCGCTTGTAACTGGTTGCGTTCGGGGTCTTCACCCCTTTCTTGTCCAAAGGATTTGTCCCGGTCGGCATTGTTGGCTGACGGTGGTAGTGGATGCGGTGACATCCACGGAACCCTGTTACAGTATCATTTTGGTTTCTGTTCTTCTTAAAACATTGAGGAGAACCAGAGTTCTAGGCTCCTGTGCTCGATATGCGAACAGGGGGCTATATCATAAACAGAGTTCGTTCGTGTGTGAAGTAAACACAGGGACGACATCATATTGTTTCTTTGTATTGCGGTGAAGGGGGTGTGAGAAGTATGGTGTTTAATTCCTATTAAGCATGGGCGGAAAATCCGTTTCGCTCGCGGATTTTGCGGATTTTCGGTAAATTCGCAATCCGCGAGATCCGCGAATCTCCCGCAAAATCCGCAAATCCGCGAGCAGCGGATTTTATGGCTTGCTCGCACTGTTCGCGTGAGTTCGCGGCTTGCCAGTACAACTTCGCACCCCGCGAGTAAGTGCTAAATTGCAGAAGTACGATCTTAGCAAAACTGAAACTACTTACCAGGTTCAAAAGGTAAGGCTCATCATTAGTAGCCATTTCCTGTAGTGCTTCCTGAGGGGCCCCTCCAGAGTTCAGTTGCCAGTTGCAACTATTATGTGACCCTGCTCTGAACCTCAGAATAGTTACACATATGCCACAAAGGTCCTGAATTACAGCTAAGGGAGACAAGCAGGAGCCAGGCTGGAAGTTAAAATCCATTAATCAGCCCCTAATTCATTATTGTCAGTTGGGGTAGGGCAGGTGTTGTAACTAATTTTGCAACAATGAAAGCACTTAGCAAGTGCAAAAGATCACTAATCAGGAAGCACTAAGGAAGCAGGTGCCAGCTAAAAAAATATTCTGTGACACATTAATCAGCCCCAAATTAATTCAGGTCACTTGAGGCAGGGAAGGTGTGCTTTGCTTTGCCGAAAATAATGTACACTGGACAACCAGAGGGTGTGGTGATGAAACAGAGGGTGGCATGGGTGGGCCAGAGGGTGGCATGAGTAGTCAGAGAGTGGCAGTGGTGACAGAGAGTGGCAGTGATGAAGAAGAGTGTCCCAAACACGTAGAAACAACAAGTTCGCAAAACTTGCGACCCGACAGGTAAGTTCGCAAATTGCGAAATTGTAAAAACCCTCGCGAACTGGCAGAAACACGCGCGAACACACAAAAAAAAATCCGCAAATTCGCGGGAATTCGCGGATTTTGCGGATTGCGAGTTCCCAAATCCGCAAAATTCGCGAACGCGAGATCCGCAAAATTCGCCCATGCTTAATTCCTATGTCTTTTAACTCCTTTATTAACAGGGATTGATTTGGAGTGGTTGCTAACTCTCGATCCCTGTGAAGTGTACAAGGAGTGAGTTAGGGGTATGTTATAACCTCATTAGATCATTGGTGTTCATTATCGTATCTACTGGCATAACAGGAGGTTACAAGTCACTGTTCCTTTTGTATTTTTACAGTTACACCTCTATCCCTTCATCTGCCATCACTTACCTCTCCCCTGAAGGATTCTTTTTCTTTACAGGTATATAGCTAGGTTAGGTGTACTTGAGATTTCTGTTTGTATATTGTCCGAAAAAGGAAAGTTATTCATGAGTGTTTGTTTTCTTTTTGTCTTTTCCAGATCTCCCTCCCTGCTGTCCCCTTCCTTTCCTTCGTGTTTCCTAACATCCCCCCCACAACGCCCCTCGCTTAATTCGTTCGATGTACTGTGCCATAACGGCTATTCCAGTCATTGAATAGATTGAGAGGTGGAACATAATCTTCAAACCGATCCCGAGGACTACACGTACAACACATGTATGCTGGGATAAATAAGGTGCTATATTCTGGGGGTCAGGTGTATTTCATAGAAATGATAAAAGTGTATGTATTTAAATAGGCCTTCCTAAACATAATTTTTGGGAAGATTCTAATTCTGTCCCATTCTTTGTGAACATTTTTTTCAGCTTCGTTTTCCACCTGGGCTTGGTGTGAGCGTAAAGTTCTGTCTTTACCATTTTATTTATTTGAGTAATTGCTTTGAGTCCTTTTCCTACTCTAAAAAGTAATTGTGGTGTCCTTTTTGTAGGGTGGTTATTGGGTTCAGTGTTCTGATCTGGTGTATAGCATGTATTTTCCTACTGTAAGTGATGAACTCTCCTGCCACTTATCTCTGTATAACTAGACTGGTAATCAGTGATGCCATTGGACCACACTTGTGACTGTAGCTTTGCTGCACAAGGTGGTGGTCTCCTCTGTGCTAGGATGTCAATGGCCATCTCAAACATTCTAGGCTCCACATTGGCATTCTCATGTCCCCTTACCCTAAAATAAGTATACCTCGTTGGGTGGCAAAAAGTTAACCAGCCCTGAGCATTTGTTTTAGCTCAGTTTTGTTCCCTTCTTTCTGCTCCTTGTGGTGTGGCCATCTTTCCTGACAACGCACCCTTCAGATGAGATGAGATGACTACACAAGGTACCAGAGCCTGTCGATGCAGGTCTTGATGTGTCAAACTAGGAAGGTAGTCCATAAAGTAGGTCGGCATCAGTGGGAACACGGTTTGGGACTTTTGAAAACAGCATCCCCTCTGACTAGCATTCCACCATTTCTCCATTAGTGGAGGATATGTACTTGAATTATCTCTGTTTACTGGGCACTCAGGAGGCTTGCATAGCATTGTAAGATGGAAGACAAGTACCAGGAGTGAAACCTGTGTGTGCTTGTCATTTATTCTCCAGACTCGGTATAAGTTTTGGAAGCTGATGGACTCATCCTGTCACTTGATCTGAAAGAGAAGGAAGAGCTCAAAGAGCAAGACTGAGCCTGATAGGAGGAATACTTAGATTATGGGAAAGGGCACAAAAGACATGGCCCAGCTGACAAGAAGCACCTTCATGAGGATATCAAGGAACCAGGACTGCCCAAGCACCAAAATGTCACCACAACATAGCTGCCCTGATGAAGAATTACAGATGGCTCGAAGAGCTGCTCCATCACCTTGAGATAGTTGAGACTGCTCCTTCTTGAACCCTCCCCTTTACCAAAAGATGCCAGTGCCAACATCCAGTTTAGATTCAATGGGGCAAGGAGAAAGTTGGTTATCATCACTCATTCTTATTTTCTTTTCTTCCTTGCAATGTTTTGTCTCGTTGGTGTTGTCCCCCAGGCCTGGCTATTTTGTTTGTCCAGTAAACCGAGTTCTTGTTACTGATGACTCTACAAGTGATGCATCTGACTTTGAAGATGATCCAAGCAGAAAGGAAAAATAAGTGTACCTTTTTAAAAAATGTGTTAGTAATTCGGTCAGTATCTGTTAAACCTAGAGCTGTAGGCCCCCTAAACCTAGAAGGCACATTTGGAACACAGGGTAGATACTCATCGTCTTTTTTTAAAAAAAATGTTGCTAACTCAAATATAGAGATCAACTGGGCCTTTAACTGTACACAGGACTCAGTTGTTTTGATAGTAATTGGGCTCGGGTATTTTTATGTCTTACTCTTTTAATTTAGGGTCTAACAATTGATGGGTGAAATGCTTGAATACATCTGAACCTGTGAAAATTACATGCCCCATTTCAGTCCATTGCTTTTTGCCCATTAACCACACTAGCCAGAGATGTTCACTATGGAAATCTGCTTGGCTCTACCCCAATAGGAGTAGTGCAGCTCGAACTTCCAGGCCATATTTCTGCCAGACGGCATCGTACACAGCCCCTGTCCAGTTTTTGCCTTTTTTTGGGGCAGTTAAGCTAGAGCAAAGCCTGGATGCAAGTATCCCTGACTGCAACCAGTGGAGAATCACAGCCTTAAGGCCCGGCGGCACAGGGTACGCCTGAAATTCCTGGGATTTACCGTCCTTGTCAAAACAGAGACATGGACTCTTCATCTGGCGTAGAAGATAGTATTTATTAGCTGCAGCTAGTACAGTGGTCTTAGAAGTCATCAGTACAACGAGGTTCAAAAGAGACTTCCACTTAACTTTGTAGCGCACAGGCTTATATACGATACAATACAATGCAAAATGAAATGAAATGAATGAGACTTATATAGCGCACGACTTACCCTGGGGCATCTCAGCGCTTGCTTAGGGAACCCGTCCTGGTATTCCCCTGTGAGATAACCCTGGCAGGGTATCCACAAGGTGAAAGTCAGGCATCCCACCGTGAGGGGCCGTTGTGGAGATTAAGCAAGCTATTGCCCAGAGTCGCAGAGTGTGAACCCGTGAGTCGAGAAGGCACCGGAGCGAGAATTAACGAGTCCGTGGAATTTTTTAGCCCAAGACCCGCCGAGGCGGGGAATTGAACCCTGGTCCCGGGCCGAACTCAAGCTCCAGGTCTGCCGCCTCTAACCCCTGAGCCACACTTCTCTACTAAAAATGCAATCACACAAGAGCATGAGCTATAGGAAAACGTTATAGACAATGTTTTAAGACCAAAGCAACTCAAGTTCCCGGATCTGTTTGTCACTCGACCCCTTAAGTAAATCACAAATTAATCCACACAATTCAATTTACAAGTAGAGAAAACACAGCTGCGTGTTGTAGAAGGACAGTCGTGAAACAGGAGAATGCATAAGACGTGTAGCGAAGGAGAGCAGATAAGATAACTAAAAGGAAACAATGGTGTGAACAAACATGTAGTCCGGACGGGGATTAATCAGCTCAGACAGGAATTAGTGTACTCGGCCAGACCCTGACACTCGTTAGTAAACATGAGCTAAGAAGCCACCTGACACGCAAAGGCAGAGACGACAAAAACATCGCGTTCGCCGAGCTGCCTGAGTGAGGGCAACATAAAATAGTGGGGATCACAAAATGGAGGCTGAGCACGAACGAGTTCGTAATTTACAGAACCTCACCAGTGACTCACCCCCATCAGGTAAAATCAGTGTTGACCTTTGGCATGAGTTGCCAACGTTTTCTATAGCAAGAGCTACATATTCTTAATTAAAATCATCCAGACATGCTAATATTATTAGCGTTGTAATAGTGAACATATAAAATCCAATTACATTAGTAGCCACTCCATGCAAGCTTGCCAGCAGTGATCACCTTAATGCATCATGCAGAGCTTTTAATAGTAATGTAAAAAGGCTACTGAACAAATTCACACATTTTAATCTCCAAGACACGCTTTTTAATTTTGGTACACATGTCCTAATTAAATCAAGAAAACCCTAATTTAACAGGCTGACCTGGACAGAGGAGAGCTACTTAGAGGTAGATCAAGAGCTACCATGAGCTCACGAATTACTCTTTGGAGAAGCCTGACGTAAAGTATCTCTCATAGATTAACATTGGCCACAGGACTTAATGTTACAGCAGAATTCTAGTGTGTTGGAGGCATATAGACATTTTGAGGAATAAGCTGGGTTAAAAGGTTCAAGGACCTTCTGATTTTCAATGTTTATGGAATTTTCAGCGTAATATTTTCTTACCGATTATTAAATTGACTAGGCATTGCAGTTACTGAGTGCTGGCTACTGTATTTTGTTTTCATTTCTTAAGTTTCTGCATCTCCTAGCATAAGACGAATTGCCTTCACTACCCTGATCGAGTCAATCGCTGAAAGAGAGTCTCTGGCTGTACAATTTGGCGTGCAACATTATTGTGACACTGGTACACCAGTGATAAACAATATTACCCCTAAAATGTGAGACTCTGTGACATTTAATTCCGCTAGGGCCTCCTACCAAGGCGTCAAACAATTGATCCAAAAAGGCTAGTATTGTTTGAAAGTTATTTTGGAATTTGCAGCTTTTGCCTTTACAACACCTGAGAGTAAATTATTGTATCATTTTCTGCTGTACCCGGCCTCTAATTGTTTGCTCTTATTAGTCACTCAGTGGCCCACATATGTGCTTCTACAGCAGTTGAATAACCGTCTGTAGCAATACAGCAGCAGTCGTGCTTTTGGCCTGTGAAGCCTTGTCCTCAGATCTGTAAACGTATAATGATGCGCTGTCACACATTCTGGCTGTTTCCTACTGGGAAATTGAGAACTGTGAATCAGGCCGTTTGCGACAGGCAAAAAGATTTGTACATGTGGCCCTGCATTGCGAGTTCACATTGACGCAGAATGTACTGTTGTTATCAAATGTTTTTTCTTTTTGATTAATGCCTATATTTTTAATTATTTAATAGTTAACGCTTTTCTGAATTCTTCCATTGTAGGTGTGGTGGCATTACTAAAATAATTGGAATTTACTCTGGGCATTCCTTGGTGGTGCTGAAAAAGCTGCATTTTGCCAAAGACAAGTGCAATGAGAGGAGTAGCAAACACAGTTTAGAAGAAAATATATCATACATCAATGGTGCATGACCTGCCAGTGCTTTTTCACTCTTATCTCACACTTACCTCACTATTAGTGTATGGTATTCCCAGGAATCTCTGGAAGCCTTGGTGTGTAGGCAAATACATTCCATTGGCACCATAACCCAGATGCCACTTGCCCACCATTGCAGTGGAGTAGCCATGGGCCTGGAGAACCTCTGCAATGGTGATCTCGCTGAGCGGAAGGCCTCCCTGGGATGAAGAGATGAGGAGACCATCGTATAATCCAGAGCGTGTCTGGAATCTGCCAGTGAGTAAGGCGGCCCTGGAAAAGACAGGCAGGATCTTCATTGTGTGCAGTAACTTTCATTGGGAGTGGCAGGTCATCAGATAGGACACAAAAAAGAACAGCTGTTCAAGACAAGCAAGGCTACATAGAATTGACAATAATACCGGCACTTTATAAAACCTGCAGCAAGTAAATTTGTTTGGACATCTTATTGTAGTGTCTGAGCATGGAACATGGCAGTCAACTGATTTGCTTGCTTATAATGTACATGTTTTCCTTTGGAGGGAAAGTAACCTTTGGCCTCCACCCTACACTAGAATGCTTCCTGTGCAGATGTTTAAGTGTGGTCTCTCTACCACACAATGGCATTAGGGTTGCTTATTGAAGTCAGAATCAGCATTGATATGCAGTAACTAGTTGCACAAGAGGATTCAGACCTAACTTTATTTTTTAAAAGACTGCTCCGGTTATTCATAGCAGCCTGAGGTTAATGCCTATGGGCCTGCAGGAAGAGACTCTTGGCCGGGCGGACTGCCTGTAATTCCGCTTGGGTAATGGAATAAATTATTTTGTCGCCTAGGTGGAGGTACTACTGCCAGTCAGAATTATAAATGACCGCCAAGTTGGCAGTCATTTATGAAGCATTGCAGGAACTGCTGTCATAGTGGTTTCTGTCAATGCATTTCGCGGTTTGGTGCAAGGCTCTGGAAACATAATGGAGCCCTGTACCAAAGGGCTTTTTTTTTTATCTCCACAAAGGAAATCCCGAAACGGAATTTTGTTTGTGAAAATATATGAAGTGAATGCTTCCCTCACCATGGGACATTTCTTCCATGGTAAGGGAAGAATTTAGCTGTTCTCATTGCCCTTTACAACCAGGGTTTTCCTGGCTGTGACGGGCAGTGAAAACTGACTTGTAATTCCTCCCATCAAAATCAGGTGGGTGGAATTACTGGTCTGCCTCTGGCAGCCCTTACTTTGCAGGCCCATCGAGAGGTTTCATCATGGCTGATCAAACCCAAGGATCACCGCATTGAAATCAGCAGGCGCACAATTGTCGGGGAGGTATTGTAGGAATGCTGCTCTACCACTTAAATAATACTCGGAGCCTCGTGTGTGATATAAATTTCTTTATTACTCGGAGCGCTGGGACAGCGCACCTCTCTTTACCAGCTCCACGCCACACAAGATGGCCGCCTTCCAGTTCCCGTGTACGCCCTTCCGGTTCCGGTCCCAACAGGTCTGAAGACTAGACCGTTACCACATATCTCCCCCCTTTAACGCTTTAACAACAAGTAGATGGTGCACATAGTCTTACTTGATGCTCATGGTAAAGTTCTCAAATTTCTTAGGGACTCTCACTATTCTTCCTGCTCTCGTTCTTACTGCTTCTGCTCCCTTCACACCTCCCTAGGTCACCGGGACTGTGTGCAGCCCTTGTCTCTCGCTCTTGCTACTTTTTGCCTCTGCCAGTTTCTCTTCGTCTGGCTCAGCCCCACTTTCCTTCAGACTTGAGACTCTTCCAGTTACTCTGTCCTCACCATTTCCGATGTTTCCGTTCTCCGTTCCTTCTACTTGCTCTTCCCTTCTCTTTACCTGCTCTTTCCTTCTTCCACCGTTTTCTCATTCCAGAACTTCCTCTCCAACCTCCATACTTCCTTCCGTTTCCGTTTCCCATCTCAGGATTTTATTGCATTTCGCCATCCAGTCTTGTGACCACACTTTGCCGTCGCTCAGCAACGCAGATCGGGCATACGGTTCGAGGACTTGAAGAGGTGGTGTGAACTTACTTTCTCCTTTCCTTTTCAATGTAGCTACTTTCACTCTGACCCAGTCTCCTTTCTCTAGTGTCACTCCACGCACATTTCGTCTTTTGTTGTAGTGTTCTGTATATGCCTCTTGTGCTCTCTCCAGATTCCTCTTCACTATCGCAGGAGACCATCTGCGTTGCACTTCCATTTGTTTCCAGGTGATATTGTCCTTTGTGAAAGGTTCTCTTCCCCTTAACATTTTGAATGGGCTGTAACCTGTACTTTTAGGCGTGATGCGGTAAGCCCATAGCATCTTGGGTAGTTCCTTTTCCCAATCTTGTCCATCGCTTATGGCTGCTTGGATGGTTCCCATTATAACTCTGTTGAACCGTTCGGCCAGTCCATTCCCTGCTGGATGATATATGGGAGTGTGCTTGACCTCTATTCCGTTCCTTGACATGAACGCTTCCCATTTGGCTGATACAAACTGTGGTCCGTTGTCACATGTTATTATCTTGGGGATTCCTTCTTTTACAAATATCGCGTTCAGGAATGCTAGTACTGCTTCAGTGTCCACTGTTTCTCTTACTTCTACTTCGGGCCACTTAGAGTATCTATCCACCAATACTATGGCATATTTCTGTACTCCCTCAATGTTCAAGATGGGCCCTATGATGTCTATGGATACCATTTCCCATGGGCTGCTGGGCACGGGGAACTTGCCCAATTGTGGTCTTATCAAGGTTTGGGTTTTGTCTGCCCTGGCACATGAGTCGCAATTTCTCACATACCTCTCCACTTGGGCGTCAATCGCCGGCCACCAGTAAGCCTGTCTAGCCAATGCTTTGGTTTTCGTGATCCCTTGGTGTCCTTCAAGTAAAACAGGTGTCCCACCAATCCTTGGGGGGGAATGACCTTGTCTCCCCTCATTAGGAACATGGGGTTCTCTCCTAGGGACAGTTCTTCTCACCTCCCAGTATATCTTCATTTTTTTGCCTAGGTGTCATTTCTCCGACCATCCATGTGTAACATACCCCTTGATCGCGTCCAGGTCATCATCTTGCCTGTACGCCTCTGCCCATTCCGGTTCGCCTATAACCTGTTCCATGTCCTGCATGGTCGCCACCATGTAACCCTCCCATCCTGGAGGTTCCTGTTCGTCTGCTCTCTCTTTGGCCGCTGCTCTGCTCAAGAAATCTGCGACCTTATTCCTGGGTCCTGGTATATACTCCACCTCGTATACGTAGTCCAGGAGTCTTAGTGTCATTTTCGCTATCCTCGGGGTGGCATGAGCATGTCCATTTGAGGTCAATACTTTTATTAAGTGTTTGTTGTCCGTGCGGACTAAGAATTTGGCTCCCCACAAAAATTGTCGGAAACGTTCCATCGCCCACACCACGGCCAGCATTTCCTTTTCGATGACGCTGAATTTTTCTTCATTTGGTGCCAGGGATCTGGATGCAAAACAGACCGTTGATACCTCCCCTTTGTCTGACCTTTGCATCAATACCGCTCCTAGGCCTCGGTCGCTGGCGTCCGTGGTAAGTATGGATTCTGCCGCTTGGTCAAAGCCCTTGAGTGGTATGGCCTCACTAATTTTCTTCTTCAGGAGCTCAAATTCTTCCTGTTCCTCCTTGTCCCACTTGAACCTGTTTCTCTCCTTCAACAGTTGACGTAGGTAGTGTGTCTTGGTGGCAAAGTTTGGGATGAACTTGCTGTAGAATTCCGCCATGCCGAGGAACGACCTGACATCTTCCTTCTTCGAGGGGGCTGGTGCGTTCTTTATCGCCTCCATGTTGGCTCTCTTTGGTTCAACCCCCTTCTCGCTTATTTAGTGCCCCAGGTACGTCACTGACGACACCCCAAATTTGCACTTCGCTCACTCCGCGGTGAGTCCATTGTTTTGTAGTATCCTTAGCACAGCGTGCAGCTTTTCATTGTGCTCTGGCTTGGACTTCCCCATTATGAGAATATCATCCTGGAAGTATTGAATTCCTTCCACTTTTTGGAATAGCTTGTGCTGGCGCCAATCCAAACGGCATTCTCACAAATTTATAACACCCAAACGGCGTTATGAAGGATGTGAGGTGGCTGCATGAGGGATGGAGTGTCACCTGATGGTATGCCATGGACAGGTCCACCGTCGAGAACCACTTTATTCCTTTGGTCATCGTGAGCATCTCGTTTATTCGTGGAAGTGGAAATTTGTCGATTAGAATGTTCTTGTTGAGTTCCCTGAGGTCCACGCATAGCCTCACCTTCCCATTAGGTTTCTGTGCCACCACTAAGGGAGACAACCATTCCGTACTTTCGATTGCTTTTATCACACCTCCTTTCTCCAACCTGTCTAGTTCTTCTTGCACTGCTTCTCTGCAGCGGAACGGTATGTTCCTGACCTTGTGGCTCACGGGTTTTGCACCTTCCTTCAAGCATATCATGTGCATGAACTTTGTTAATTTTCCTATCTTTCCGCTGAACACTCCGAGATATTCTCTTTTCCATGCTTCTCCTTCATGTCTTCGTTCTGTGTCCATCAGCATCACTTTCTCTATACCTACGGGATTGAGTTGGATCCCTAACGCGCCTTGATCTTTCCATACCAGCACCGAAGGTCCCTTTTCTGCCACATACAGCTTACAGATGACTCGGCGTTCTTTAAATTCGAATGGCAAAGGGCAATATCCCAACATGGGTATCCTTTGTCCTGTGTAGGTGAACGGTCTCAAATCCATTGGACGTAGTTCTTCCTTTAATTTTTCTAAGATCTTCTCTTCCAACACTTTTCTCTGTACTATCGTGATGGGAGCTCCTGAGTCGGCTACAATGTCGATCTTCACCCCCCCCATGCTCATGCTCAGTATCGGTTTGTTGGACCCTTTGCAGTCCACATCCAGGACTTGGTCATCTATGTATAGGACTTCTTCGAGGTACTCCTCCTCTCCTTGCGCCTCTTCTTCGTCTGGGCTGCCCTGGCCAATGTTCTTGACAGCTGCTCCTTTGGGTTTCCGCCTGCATACTTTCTCATAATGTCCAAATATGCCGCAGAAAGCAAACTTTGCCCTGAACGCCGGACACACTTTGTCGTTTCCTAAATGTGAGGTGCTTCCACACCTGTAGCAACTTGTTCTTCTATCCCCACCAGTCCTCGGTGGCGCTCCTACGTTCTGCTGGCTTTTCTTCGTCTATTGGTTCCTAGGTGGTCCATGTTGTTTGGTTTTGTCTCCTTTATTGTGCACTATCACTCTGCATAGCGTTTGCACGCTTCCTGTGTCTTTCCTGGCTGCCTGTGCACATCTTTTAGATAACTCTGCTTTCTTGACCAAGGCCCATACTTCCTTGAGGGGGGCATCACCATTTACCCATCGCTTTTCTTGTACTGCCGAGTTTGACGTATGCATGATGATTTGATCCCTTACCAGTTCGTGGTGTAGGTCGCCAAATTTGCACGTTAACACCAGTTTTTGTAGCGCTGCGACGTATTTATCTATGGTCTCTCCACTCTCCTGCTTCCTCTGGAAGAAGGTGCACGGATCTATGGCCACACATACCAATTGTCTTTAGTGCGCATCTAGGTCCTCTATCTCGTGTCGGAACACATCCGTGTCCGTCGCGTCCCTTGTGACTTTCACCAAGTTGTCAAACACCCTTAAACCTTCTGGTCCTAAATTGTGCAGGAGTATTTTCTTCTTCCTTGGACTGGAGTAATTTGCCGGGACACCACACCTCTCTTTACCGGCTCGGCGCCACACAAGATGGCCGCCTTCCGGTTCCCGTGTACGCCCTTCCGGTTCCAGTCCCAACAGGTCTGAAGGCCTGACCGTTACGAAAGGTATAGAAACTCCATGTCCAGTACGATGAAGTATCAATGCCATCAAGGCCCCTCTGTGACTTCTAGGCATGAATGTGGGAACTAAGCCTAAGCTTTTTCGATTGTCCTGACTCTGGCTGTTGTTGTGGAAATGGGCCTTCCCTAGTTTGATTTAAAGATATAGGATTGGTATCTGCTGAATACATCTCGTCCATGAATCAAGGGACTCTCCCAAATTTGGCAGAAAGTGCAGCGAAACAACCTGACAAATACTGGCAAAATCTGAATCACAGATGTGGCAAAATGCCTCTGGAGTCTGGCGCTGCAGAGACGGCTGAAGATGCAGCAACAGATCACCCAGTACCTGATTTTACTTCATTGGAAAAATATCCACCAGAAGTCCAGGCTTTTTGCTAAATGAGTCAAGTTATGCCCAAATCAAAAAGTGCAGGAGTCAATTTATATTTTTTGGGACTATCCGCTATTAAATAAGTGAAAACTGAAAATAACTGCATTACCATACAGCAACAATCCTACTCTCCCTTCTGGTTCGTTCATGTGTCTGCTCATCTGGTTGCTACAAATCATAACTTACTAATTAACACATATCACACCCTCCTTCCTCTCAACTCTGAACAAGTATCACACTTCTTCTTCGCCATCATGTACATTGCTTCACAATTTGTATCAACTTAATATGAAATTTAAAGTACATGAAAAAGACAGCAGAACCACAGAATGAATAATTTTAAGACAGCTAAAATGGTCATGGATATGGATAAAACTGCCCCCTTCACTTATCCCAAAGCTGAACAAAATTATAAATTCTTCTCATAGTTCACTAAAAGATTGTGCTTAGATAAAAACATTTCACAAGGCATTCTCTCTTCCGCAGACAGTTCCAAAGACAAGTTCGGGGAACACAACCTTTCACTTGTTTTAAAAATAGCGAGCATTAGAATTGGCACTCAGACCTGCCAGCAGATAATTCAGAGGGCAACCAGCAAAGGCTCCAGGACTAAAACCAGAAGTATTCCTTCACTGTTTGGACTACTTATTGAAGAACACATTCTTGTGCCCTGATCAATAGATGAAGGGACATGTAGAAACAGAAGTTCATGTCTAGAAGGTTTGCAGCATGAAGGGGTGCTCTCCTCAATGGGAGCCCTCAAGACCAACAGCCTTGCTCTGGTAATTGATGGAATGTTATGTTATTTTATGAGATTTTATAGAGTGCCTGGTTACTCCATTCAGAGTGTTCCTGCGCTAGGCTTTCATAGACCATAGGGGTTCTATAAAATACTCCAGTACTATTAAAGTTGTCTAAAAACAGATTTTAAGTCTTTTACGGAAAGTGGTTGCAGAGTGTTCCTATCTCAACTCCATAGGGAGAGTTCCACAGCTTTGCGGTCAAGTAGCTAAAAGAGAGCCACCCAAATGTGCATGGTTTATATTGGGGATTACAGTCAAAGCTGTCCCCGCGGACGATAGGCATCTATTAGGATGGTACAATTTAATCAGGGGCAAGAGGTAAAGACTTTTCTGATTAAAAATTTTGCGGCCGATATAAAGAGCCTTGAAAGAGACTCATTCTCTAATGGATTGCCAATGGAGCTTATGAAGAGCAGTGCCAGTAGGAGAGTATCTGGGAATATTTAAGAGCATCTGTGCCACAGCATTCTGGACCCTTTGCATTTTTTGAGTCTACCCTGGGTAACCCTAAGATAGAGGACAGTGCAATAATTTAGCCTGGATATCAGGAAAGCCTGAACAACTGTCCTTCTTGCCGACTTAGGGAGGAGTCCCACATTCCTTCGAAATATTTTAAAGATACCAAAGCAAGTTCCAGCCAGGGCATTTACCTGGCTATCAGGAGACAAGGTGCAGTCAAGCATAAGGCCCAGATTTTTGACTTTTGGTTTAGGAGTTAGTGTTAGGCCAACGTTGTCTAGCCACCAGGCAGAAGACTATATAGATGGTTGTTTCCCCACAACCATGACTTCAGTCTTCTCAACATTGAGTCGCAGGCAGCTGTTGTCCATCCATTCAGCTAAATCCATCATACATGCTGTAAGACTGTCCGCTGCATTGCATTTGTCCTGCGCCAGAGTGATAATTAGCTGCATGTCATCAACATAAGACACGATCTTACGGCATTACGCTCGATCACGTCAGCTAGGGTCGCATATAAAGATTAAATAAAGTTGGAAATCTGAGTAGTAACATGCAGTAGGGTATTCAGGTCACCACTTACACACTGTCTTGACAGGCTTTTTGGCTCTATTTCGGAGTGATAAAGACTTTAAGCTTGCTCACATCTAGGATCCATATTCTTAGATGTGTTGGCCCTTTTAAGCCATTTTTTCCAGACCTAGAAGAGGATAGCTGCTTTATATGATGATAGATCCCTTACTCTAATCCATCTATTGCCTATTGGCTTTGCCTTTCATTATTTTGCCTATAGTAGAGGGTGGATCCTGTGGTCCTGACTTTATATTACACATTGGTATGGTTTATGTAGGTATCTGACAGAGCTAAGGGTTATTTCATCCTTCTAAGGCCTACAAGGCCCAGAACTAGAGAGACTCCATTTTGCTTTCTATCCCTTGCGAGCTGAGATGCTTTAAGGGGAAAGGTAATATTTTGGTTTTGAGCTGTTGTTCGCCCTAAGCGAACCGGAGAGAACCGGCCAGAGCTGAATCTAATCAAGAAGTGTCCCTGGGCTCAGGTCTCTAGACGAAACAAGCAGCTGATCACTGTGGGAGCGTCTAGAGCGAGGAGCCCGGTGCATGGACCTGGTGGGAGGAGGCTGTTGGCTGGAGCTTTCCACTAGAGGAGAGGAATCCATATTAGCGAATTGCAGGAGAGGAGGAGTGGTCAGTTTGGTTCTTGAAGAGTGGAGAGTAGGATGTCTGCTGGAGCTGCAGAATACAGTGCAGTTCTATTGGTTTTCTGGAATGGAGAAAGAAGGCAGATGATTGCTTAAGCTGGAGAGAGACTATCAGAATGCATTAAAGCAGATGGAGGAGTTGAGGCTGTCAGCTGGAGCAATTGAGCCAGAGGCGTGAAGCTATGATGACGGAGGGAGAGACAGAGAGAGCCCTGATCCCACCAGAGACAGAGAGAAATCTTCCTTCTAATAGGTGAGGTAGTCTAAACTAGTCCGCTTTGCACTTACACCTTAATCTTGTCTTTATTCCCTAGGCTATAGTATGTCTAATCCCTTTTCTTTCAGCGGTGTGTTGAAAGTTCACAGAGACCCCGCAGATAACATTGTCCCTGTTATATTGTATGTCTAATCCTTTTCTTTCAGCGGTGTGTTAAAAGTTCCTGTAAAAAGTTCACAGAGACCCCGCAGATAACATTGTCCCTGTTATATTGTATGTCTAATCCTTTTCTTTCAGCGGTGTGTTAAAGTTCCTGTTAGTCATAGAAACCCCGCAGATTTGTGTATGTGTATTTTATCATTATTGTAATAAAGATACCCCAGTTCTTAGTGAACTAGTGTGCATGTGTTATTCTTATGATAAAGCTAGCCTTTCTTCTAACCAGATGCTTTAGCAACTGATGGATCAAAAGGAAATAGGAGCGTTTAAATCAGGGAATAACTCTGGCATACAGTGTGTGTCCATTATTCCTAAAGCACAGGTAACCTTTCCTTCTAGTCAGGGGTTACAGCCAGAACAGATGCTGCCCCTGATCCGATAAGTAGCCCCTGAATAATTAGGGAGAGAGAGGAGCCCTTGAGCTAGGGAATTTTTGACACTAAGTGATTCGGCCATCCCATAATATTATTGTAGTAGCGAACCTTTAGTGAATAGTGAGAGAGACTTCCCAACATAGAGAGAGAGCTGAAGGTATTCATAGGAAAGTGGTCGTCATTGGTAAGTGGCGTTAGTGAGAGCACTGATTGTGGTCAGTGTGTATACCCGCAAGATTGCGGCTTGAGTGAGCACTGAGGGTAGTCAGTGTGTAGATCCGCCGGATTGTGGATCATGTTGTAAGTGAGTGAGCACCGGGGGGATACGGTGTGTAGGTCCGCCGGATTGTGGACCGGATAAACAGAGAGCACTGGGGCTGCAGCTCAGTGTGTAGACACGCCGGATTGCGTGTCGAGTGAGCACTGAGGGTAATCAGTGTGTAATGGTAGACAATCAGAACTGCCCCAGGGTAGATTAGTCTGGACCCATGTGGTCGCGAGACTATGAGGTATGAGTGTGGTGTAGGGCATGGACGTCCTTAGTAATCAGTGAGTATTCTTAGTAACCCTATAGATTTAGTGGTGTTTCTGATGATATGAGCTTGTATATTGCGAGTTTCCCATCCTCAGGTAGGTACCCAGGTGCCTGGGTAGATGGTTCTGAGGAGGGAGGTGGTTACGTTTTGGCCAGGTTGGTGTTGCTCAGTGAACTGGTTCTATCTGGTCTGAGAATCTGGTCATTACATCTGGCGTCGACGAACAGTTTACGAAGCCTGTGTGCGCTGTATTGGTTTTTATCTTGATGGTTTGCACTTGGCACGAAAATTGGCCTATGGGCTTGAACAGTTGCAGTGTAAGGAGATTGCAGTACATCATGGAATTTGGCTTATGCAGGGTGGAAGAAATGCTTTTCATCTTGGTGTTTGAACTGTCAGGCTTGAAGGGTGACATTACATGAGGGAGTCAATTACATCTTTGTGATGATCCAATTGTACAAATGTGTGTGAAAAATGCTTTTAAATTGCCCATTAAATTGCTTGCTGCGTCTGCTTATGCTGTGCAAAGTGAAATGTGTTCAATGTAATATGACTTGTGGAGTTCCTTGTGAATAGCTGCTTGTAAATAGCGCCATGTAAATGTGGCTTGTGAGGTGCATGTTCTCATTTTGACTTGCTGTGTTCCTTGTGAATTGCACCTTGTACATATGCCTTGTGAAGAGCATGTCATTTTTTTTTGGACTTGTTGACTTTCTTGTAAATATGACTTGTGAATAGCGCCATGTTATTATGGCTTGTGAGGTGCGTGTTCTCATTTTGACTTGCTGTGTTCCTTGTGAATTGCGCCTTGAATATATTCCTTGTGAAGAGCATGTCATTTTTTGAACTTGTTGACTTTCTTGTAAATATGGCTTGTGAATAGTGCCATGTGGATATGGCTTGTACAGAGCATGTTATTGTTGCGTTAGGTAGGAGAGAGCTGGATCTCTTACAAATGCTTGGGGAAATTAATTTGTAGATGTGCACACGTGTTATTTGAAAACGTAGAGTGATAAGTTCTTGAATTTCCCATGTACTGCAGACATTGGGCAATGATTGTGTTTGAGCTGCCAAAGGGTTAATATCTTAGATTGAGACTGCAGTATTTATTTTAACATGCTGTTTAACATGCATGGTTATGTGAGCTGACACTAAAAGTCAGTGATTGTTTAGATGAATGATGGTTTGATTTCACTTTCATTGGTTGCTGGGTTCTGCCTATGTGCTTTGTTAGCTTGCTGACAGAATGGTAACATCTTGCGCAGAGAGAAAAGCTGTGTTCATTTAACATTCTTTTTGAAATGCGACCACGAATTTGTGTGGGTTTGCCTTGGAACACATGATTTAATGTGTCTGACTCGCAGGTCGGAAAGTTATAAATCAACCAGTCGGATTGAGATAAGGGTTTTCAGCTGTGGATGGCACACGAACCAGTGTTTTAATTGATGCTTTCGCGGTTGTGAAGAACGAAAATATAAAAACAGACCCATCATAGAATGTGCTTTTAATTAGTGAAATGCAACCGTGTGCTTTTTAAAAAATAAATGTGTTCTAGAAAATAGACATGATTATTAATTTTTCCAATGCAAGCTGCCCCTTAGAATAGCGTGTGAAAGTTAACCCACTCAGTTAGACAAATGGCTATTTGAAAATTAATAATGTTGAATCTGGCCCTTTTTAATAGATAAAGTACAAATGCTTGCACACTAAATTATGAATTCTTGGTTCTGCAATGCAAAATTACATGTTACCCCTTGTTTTACTTCTCATGTTATTTTCAAAATGGAAAATGAAATGTATTTGCTTCTAATATTTTTCCCTTTCAGCCAGTAGCTGTTTTTTGATAGATTTATTTTAAAATGCTAGCATGTGACTTAGTTGCAAAAAATATTCCTTATTAATTACTGATTTTAGGATGCTTTTCATCACGTTTTAAATTTGCTTCGGTTAGTTAGAAAATAATGGTTAGCTCTCTGGCCTGGGAACAGATGTGTTTTGAGTTACAAAGAATTTGAAATGACCTTGACTGATATGAACTGTAGGCGTGGGGTAGAGCACCGCTGTTTCAACTGGAAAGTAAAGGTAGTTTTCGTGCCTCCGGAGCTCTCTCCCCGTCTGGAGAGAATTAACGTACATTGGCCAATGCTCACAATGGAACCAGACTTTAAAGGAATTTTTTCAGAAGAGCCCATCTTTGCACATACTCGTGCTAAAAACCTAGCGGATTTTTTAAAACCACAAGAAGAACAGCAGACGGCAAAAACATTTCGGGGCACAGTCCCGTGCTATAACTGTAATACATGTAACAACATAATTAAAGGAGCAAGTATAACACATCCACAAAGGGGACACCCCATAGCTTTGAAAGTGAACGCAACATGCGACTCAAGCAATCTGATTTACATGATCAAATGTCCTTGCGGAGACGTGTATGTAGGACACACTGAAAGAAAACTTAAAGTCCGCATAAATGAACACAAGAGCACAATCCGACTTAAAACTCAGAAAACGAGTGTAGCAGAACATTTCACACAAAAACAACATAATGTGAGTCAACTAAGAGTATGTGTACTTGAAATACTGCCCAAACTGGATGGACCCATGAATAAAACCAGACTACTAAAACAGGAGAACTACTGGATTTACAATCTGGGCAGCTTGAAGCCCGGAGGACTAAACGAAAGAACTGAATTTTTGTGTTATTTATGAAATTAAGAAAGATCAATACATGATCACTTATCCTTACATTAACAGCATTTATAGAGCATGTTTACACGCTTGCAAGCGCACTTGCGGCAAACTATACATAGTGGTACTGAACTCTGGCGTAGACCTCCTAAACTTGTAACGTTAATAAAGCTAGAGCATTCAAATTAGCATTTGTAGAAAAAACTCCGAGTTTAAGTGAGCATATTAGAGCGCAGGCGCCAGGAGCGCTATACCGGAAGTAACTCTAAGCAGTCCGAGAAGGAATGGCGCGAGCAACAACAACGCCGAGAAAGTAAGCTAACCCAGATTTTAGGCGACTAATGCGCGTAAATCTTTCAGCATTTGTTCTGTTTATACACAGTCCAGCAACAGCCCTTTAGACGGAGTATAAACTTTAGAACGGAGGGACGAGATACCACCAGCGCGTAACGCGAGGTTTTTGATACATTGTATCCAAGCGCAGCATAGACGGCATCACGCAACAGCCGGCTAAACTAGATACTTTATAACTAAAAGCTAATAACATGCGCTTTTAAAGAACCGAATAACGCTTTGGAAAGAATGCACTAAATTAGAATGTTTCTTACAAATGTTAAGATGTACTTGAATAAAAGGAACCGGTGAATTTAGAGAATAGCAAACGCAAGTCAACTAGAAATGTTTAGTTTAAACTTATAGTACAACAGATTAAAACAGTGTTTCTTTAATTTTATTTGTAGATTTACTATTTCCCTGATGAAGGCAGAATAATACTGCCGAAATGCATTGGAATTCATGTGAAATATATGGAATACGTTTTTTGGCGTAAAACAATTTCATGAAAAATAAATGAAACATACCAGAATCAATGAATAATTATTTTTATTTCGACTTAAAATGAACTCAATACTTGAATAACAGAAAACTTAGAGCTGAGTCAGCACAAGTCGGTGCCCGGAGGGACAACCACACCGAGCTAGGTGCGGTTGCTACTAAAGCTTGACTGATATGAGCCAGGCACCAGTTCTCAGCTCAGAGCTTTGTAAGGGAGGAGGCCCAGTGTGTAACTTCTGAGAGCAGAGAGAGCCAGCTTGTTATTCTTGGCTATATTCCAATTTCTTTCCGCGGAGAAATGTTTATGTAAAGGGGGGTCAAGTCGCTCTTCCTTGCTGTCGGCGCAGACAGCTTCATGGACTTCAGATTAGGGATCCTTGCACATGCAGAAAAATTGGCAGACGCTTGGCCCTTGGAGTTAGATAAATACAGTAGGCCTAAGTGAGCTTCCCTGACTAGAGATTAGAGACGCTTTGACAGAATGGTTGGCAGCAGCCTTGCTCCTGCAATGAGATCAGCACTTGGCAGTGATTCAAAATTACATCGCACTGTAGCCTGGCTTCTGCTTATTTTGATTGGATCGGATTCAAAACTCTGAGCGCGAACATCTTTCTGAAGGGAGGGGCTGTTTCTCGGATGAGTTGGGAGTAGCTAAGGCCCCAGCCCTTCTGGCTGTGTATGGCAAAATTGGATTTTGCCCAAACAAATTTAAAAGTATATGATTTAAATTATTCCTTGAATTTAGAATAATTTTTTTATTAATTAGGAGGTTTCTTTCGATAATAAAAAGCACTTGGGGTGCTTTTTAAATGGAAAATTTATTTTTGCTAGATTAATTATACTTGTTTTTTCGTTTCAGGTTGTTGGGTTGTGGTGTTTGGTGTGTGCGTCGGCCCACCCCCCCTCCCACTCCCTTTGTTTACTTTTTTGTTTTCATTTTTTTATGTTAGTTTGTTGTTTTTGGAAGATGGAACCAGACCAGACCGGATTGGTGGCGGATGAACGACGGAAGCTGGTGACTAATGACCAGATCGGAGGAAGTGCTTCCTTGGCACCGGATACAGATGAAGATGAAGGGTGGTGACCTACACTGATGAATCAACAGACTGTCTTTCCATAATTGACTGCCTTTAACCCCAAAAATTATTCTAAAAGAACTCATTTTTATTTGGTTATGATAATGTTTCCCACAAAAGGAATCTGCAATGTATTTCTTGGCCTGCATTCTTTTATTTCAGATGGACATTATGCCACTTTTGCATTTACCATATACAGGCCCCACTTAAAAAGATTTTCACAATCCTGTTTATGGTTTTGATGTTTATGCAGTGATATATATTGCCTTTAGTATGCTATGCTATTCTATTATTGATACACTTGTTTATCTTTCACCTATTTTATAGTTTTCCTGTTTTCTGCAAAACAGTTTTGCCAATGAAAGGAATGTAATCTTTTAAATGGTGGTGCACACATGTGTTCCACAGATCGATACAGAAGGATTAGATTCAAACTGTTTCCTGAGTTAGATGACTTATTACCTTTTTCTATTGACTTTGGCATGGTCTACTATTATTGAATTTCCCAAGTTTAAGTTTCTGATTTAGCTATTTTAGCTATAGGGATTTCTGGACAGACTATGTATGTCTGAATTATCTTTTAGAAGAATATATACTCCACACTTAGATAACTTTTTTCTGATTTCATGCTTGATATGCATAGTGCTACACCAGCTATTTTGTAGGAATGGGGTTATCCTTATTTTCCTGTTATTCCACTTTCACTTTGTTTCATCAACTCTTCATTAGAACAGTGGGATTAGTTCCAAGGGTGGTTACCCTAGACTTTAAGTTGTCTTGTGAGGTGTGTCTTTTAGTCAGGTTATGTCCTACATCTATTAGTAATGTTTGCCCAGACCTTGAGGACAATTTGTCATGTTTATTTGTCAGATTTCACCAAATTCTTTCTTAAGTTGACCGGAGTAGGTAGGCCTCATTTAGGCCCATTGTTATTTTTATTCCACACACATGGCCCTACATCAATAGATTTCATCAGTTATCACTAGAAGTTGAGGCACATTTAGTTCGAGGGTGCTTTGGTTAGTTCCTGTTGTTATCAGATCAATCTTAGATATGTTTCACCATTCAGGTCAAGGGTGCTTTGATTTGTTTTCAGTTGGTTGTTAGATTTGTATTCCCTACATCAAGTTCAGGTGGAATTTCCTTAAGTTGTCATTTATTTTAGAGAGCCTTTTGGTTTTTGGTTTTGTTGATAGATTATGTTGATGTTTGTTTACTTGGATGTTGTTGTTTATAGATGTTCGCAAGATAAAGTCTAAGGGTGGAATGTCTTGACAGGCTTTTTGGCTCTATTTCGGATTGATAAAGACTTTAAGCTTGCTCACATCTAGGATCCGTATTCTTAGATGTGTTGGCCCTTTTAAGCCATTTTTTCCAGACCTAGAAGAGGATAGCTGCTTTATATGATGATTGATCCCTTACTCTCTCTAATCCATCTATTGCCTATTGGCTTTGCCTTTCATTATTTTGCCTATAGTAGAGGGTGGATCCTGTGGTCCTGACTTTATATTACACATTGGTATGGTTTATGTAGGTACTCTGACAGAGCTAAGGGTTATTTCATCCTTCTCAGGCCTACAAGGCCCAGAACTAGAGAGACTCCATTTTGCTTTCTATCCCTGCAGAGCTGAGATGCTTTAAGGGGAAAGGTAATATTTTGGTTTTGAGCTGTTGTTCGCCCTAAGCAAACCGGAGAGAACCGGCCAGAGCTGAATCTAATCAAGAAGTGTCCCTGGGCTCAGGTCTCTAGACGAAACAAGCAGCTGATCACTGTGGGAGCGTCTAGAGCGAGGAGCCCGGTGCATGGACCTGGTGGGATGAGGCTGCTGGCTTGAGCTTTCCACTAGAGGAGAGGAATCCATATTAGCGAATTGCAGGAGAGGAGGAGTGGTCAGTTTGGTTCTTGAAGATTGGAGAGTAGGATGTCTGCTGGAGCTGCAGAATACAGTGCAGTTCTATTGGTTTTCTGGAATGGAGAAAGAAGGCAGATGATTGCTGAAGCTGGAGAGAGACTATCAGAATGCATTAAAGCAGATGGAGGAGTTGAGGCTGTCAGCTGGAGCAATTGAGCCAGAGGCGTGAAGCTATGGTGACGGAGGGAGAGACAGAGAGAGCCCTGATCCCACCAGAGACAGAAATAAATCTTCCTTCTAATAGGTGAGGTAGTCTAAACTAGTCCGCTTTACACTTACACCTTAATCTTGTCTTTATTCCCTAGGCTATTGTATGTCTAATCCCTTTTCTTTCAGCGGTGTGTTAAAAGTTCACAGAGACCCCGCAGATAACATTGTCCCTGTTATATTGTATGTCTAATCCTTTTCTTTCAGCGGTGTGTTAAAAGTTCCTGTTAAAAGTTCACAGAGACCCCGCAGATAACATTGTCCCTGTTATATTGTATGTCTAATCCTTTTCTTTTAGCGGTGTGTTAAAGTTCCTGTTAGTCATAGAGACCCCGCAGATTTGTATATGTGTATTTTATCATTATTGTAATAAAGATACCCCAGTTCTTAGTGAACTAGTGTGCATGTGTTATTCTTATGATAAAGCTAGCCTTTCTTCTAACCAGATGCTTTAGCAACTGATGGATCAAAAGGAAATAGGAGCGTTTAAATCAGGGAATAACTCTGGCATACAGTGTGTGTCCATTATTCCTAAAGCACAGGTAACCTTTCCTTCTAGTCAGGGGTTACAGCCAGAACAGATGCTGCCCCTGATCCGGTAAGTAGCCCCTGAATAATTAGGGAGAGAGAGGAGCCCTTGAGCTAGGGAATTATTGACACTAAGTGATTCGGCCATCCCATAATATTATTGTAGTAGCGAACCCTTAGTGAATAGTGAGAGAGACTTCCCAACATAGAGAGAGAGCTGAAGGTATTCATAGGAAAGTGGTCGTCATTGGTAAGTGGCGTTAGTGAGAGCACTGATTGTGGTCAGTGTGTATACCCGCAAGATTGCGGCTTGAGTGAGCACTGAGGGTAGTCAGTGTGTATATCCGCCGGATTGTGGATCATCTTGTAAGTGAGTGAGCACCGGGGGGATACGGTGTGTAGGTCCGCCGGATTGTGGACCGGATAAACAGAGAGCACTGGGGCTGCAGCTCAGTGTGTAGACACGCCGATTGCGTGTTGAGTGAGCACTGAGGGTAATCAGTGTGTAATGGTAGACAATCAGAACTGCCCCAGGGTAGATTAGTCTGGACCCATGTGGTCGCGAGACTATGAGGTATGAGTGTGGTGTAGGGCATGGACGTCCTTAGTAATCAGTGAGTATTCTTAGTAACCCTATAGATTTAGTGGTGTTTCTGATGATATGAGCTTGTATATTGCGAGTTCCCCATCCTCAGGTAGGTACCCAGGTGCCTGGATAGATGGTTCTGAGGAGGGAGGTGGTTACGTTTTGGCCAGGTTGGTGTTGCTCAGTGAGCTGGTTCTATCTGGTCTGAGAATCTGGTCATTACACACACCACTAATGGGATCTCTGTTTCAGGTACATATCTTGCCATGATTTAATACTCTCAAAACACTCCACTCATGCTTTAAGTCGGAAGCTATTTCTAAAACCGATCACATGTTTGAATATTTCAGCCCCTGAGCACAGGAAAGACAATGTGTCAGGTCATATTTGGCACATGGATGAAGCTTTTGGCTGAAGATCCTGGAAAGCAGCAAGGGAACGTAGACAGAGGAGTTACCTGCCTGGTCTGCAGAGGTGCTACAAGGACCAGTGGTGTTGCATGTCGGCTAAAGAAACAGTCAGATGGCAGCAGATAAATGGTGAAGGGCATCGTAAAGATGGTGGCAAGAGTGGTGAATGCCACCACTGAGCGTTAACAATGGAGGTGCCCTTCGGATGAGACCAAAGACTCTGCCACTGAGACAACTACACAGTGGGAAATGTTAACCCACCTCAGTGACAAGAACGAGTAAGGGGAGATCTTGCCCCTGAGGTATTGGGCCAAGGAACAGAGCATCCTGGCCACCCTGGGACCAGCCAATACATGCAATGAAGGGGCAGGTAGGCACTGTGCCTCACTCGCCTGGCCCCTCCTCAACTCTCACAGTGGCAGGAGCAGTGTGTTAGATGAGAGATATAGAAATTGGCGTGATTCACTGCCACACACTGAACTAAAGTAGGGCCCAGTTGGTCCTTGGAATGATAATCAAATTGTGCACAGCCTATTAGGAGCTGAATTAGTGATAGCCTTCCTTGGGTCATAGGTCGAAATCGCCCTCTTAGTGACATTAGACTATCACTGCCAAAGATTAGGCCTTCCCTCCTTGGGAGACCCTGCAAATTCTCCCTGATTTCACTGCAAAAGTAAGAGGTCACATACATCCTCAATGGAATTGAGTCAGAAGTAAAATTTTACTAGTGCCCGTAGCACTACCCTTTGAGTGAAAGATGTGGAAGAACAAAGAACAGGGACCACAACAGCAGAGGAATCACCAGATTCATCAGGCCTGGTTTTTCCCAGCTGGTGCTAGACCCAGAGGACCTGGGAATGTCTATGGAGCGAGTGCTTGAGACAATCTCCCAGCAACTATTATGAGGGTATTCAGATCTCCTAACTTGTCCCAGAAGACAAAACTGGGGGAGTTGGTGTGGAGGTATCTTTAATTCGGTAAGAACTCCAAAAAGGAGCAGAAAGCACAAAAGAAGCCAAAAATAGGCCCTCTATAGCAGAGGACCAACTCCAATCCCACACCAAAGAGCTAAAAAAACTATGGGATATTACAGCCATGCTTGAGTGTCGAGCTGACGGTGTAGAAGGATGTTTTTTTTTTCTCTCATAAGACCTTTATTGTTAAACAAGATAAGCATACAGCAATGCGCCTACAACCCTGGGGCCGGCAGAGATTGAAGAGTAGAGTCAAAATATAGTTATTTTACACAGCCCATTAGTCGACAACCTCTGGTCCGGCGGCGTTACATTAAAGATAATCAGTCATAGGACAATCATCGTCTATTCAAAATCACATGAAGTCTTACTTTTTTGTTTTTTATAAACCATAACCAAAAACATCAAGACTGAAGTGGACAGGCATTATTGAAACAATAACTGTGTCTGGGCGACGACATTTTAGCACTGGCATCATGGTATAGTGTCAACATTCCTAGTGTGTTGCACTTCATCCATTTTTGCGCGCCCCATCCGTACAGCAAACCCCCTCCGTTGATATCAATGTTATCATTACTTCTGTCAATCTACGGAATCATCGCTAATCCCCTCCCCCTCATCATCTGAACTGTCTTTGTCTTTGTCCATCAGCGGGTCACATATATTCCCCGGTATCCATTCCAAGGCAGCCATATTTTATTCCACTTGTGCGGGTTTGCTCGTGATTTATACACCGCTCTTTCAGTTACCATCAACACATCCATGTTTTTACACCATTGCGTCAAGGTAGGAGAATTTGCCACCCCCCACTTCTGTGCAATTTCCCGCTTCGCAACCATGATGCCCACTGTGTCCCACAGTTGACCCTGACTTGTGAGATCGTTTGGTTCCCACACATTAAGCAAGCATTTGCGGGGGTCCAGTGGAATGGATAACTCTTGCGCCTGTGAGATCGTACGCATTACCTGTCTCCAGTATTCCATTATAATCAGGCATTCCCAGATCGTGTGTATGAAGGTGCCCTCTTCCCCAAAATTCCGGAAACAGTACGGGTGGTCCGCCCTGTGGAGTCTATGGAGTGTGGCTCTGGTGTAGTATATCCGGTGTAGTATCTTAAGCTGCACCAGTCGGAACCTAGCCGAAATACCCGCAACTTTTGGAGACGCTAGCGCTGCATTCCAGTCCGTCTCATCCAAGTCTCCCAATTAACCCACCCATTTCTCTCGCAATTTGTCTAGTGGGTTCGGTAAGTTATTCATTAGCTTGCGATATGTAAGAGAGGTGACGCTGTGTTGCATGAAGTCTGTGTGTGAGTAAGCGGTCTTCCATCGGAGATGATTCCGGGACCACCGTGCCCTCTGGCAGTGCGGCCTGTAGTGCATGCCGAATTTGCACATATTTGTAGGTTTCATTGGGACCCAAATAGTATTGCTGCTGTAGATGTGTGAAAGGAACCACCCCTCCGTTGGTCCACAGATCCCCCACTGTCGAAATGCCAATGTTATCCCACTGCGTGAATTCCTTGCTTTGCCGCAAGTAACCTAGTGCCTTAGTGTCCCATAGTGGGGTGTGTTTTGTGATGACGCCCCCCATTTAAGTTTGGTCAGTGCTTTGTACCACAGCACCACTGTGTGAGCTGTGGGCCCAATCAGCCTTGCCGCTAACCCCTTGTGATAGATTATCGCCAATAAGCTGTTTGTACCCAACTGTATTCTATCAGCTTGGTAGGCTGGATCGTCCTGGGGGACATGCAACCATTGGTTAATGATTTTAAGTTGGGTCAGTAGTACATTTGTATGTTTGGCAGGGCTATCCCTCCCTCGTACCAGCTCCTGTTTAGTTTCACATGTGCTATTCGGGCTGATTGGTCTCCCCATAATAAGCCAGATACCATAGCCGTCACTTGTTGGAAGTAGCGCGGTGGCACCAAGTACGGGGTGTTTTCAAGCGCATACAGGAAGCGTGGCAATGCCATCATTTTGAAAAGCGCCGCTCTTCCCAGCAGTGTCAGGGGTAGGGCCTTCCAATGAGGTACGTCGCGCCGCAGTCGTTCAAGGGGGGGTTTTAAATTCAGTTCATAGAAGTCAGTTGCGTTCCTTGTGATATGAATCCCTAGGTATTTGAAGGAGGTGATTGCTATCTCCAGTGGACAACTGGGGGGGAGAGACGGCGCAGGACCGTGCAGTACGTAAATTACTGATTTCGACCAGTTAATCGTATAACCTGATATTACCCCATGATCGTCGCAGAGCTGTAGGAGTGCGGGTATTCCACTTTCGGGGTCAAGCAAGTATATCAGCATATCATCTGCGTAAAGGGAGATTCTGTCTTCCCAGTCACTCCCCCAGCAGATCCCCTTTAACAGCGGAGTAGTTCTAATCAAAGTTGCTAATGGCTCCAGCACTAGGGCGAATAGGAGGGGTGACAGCGGACATCCCTGTTGCGTTCCACTGGCCAGTGGTATCATGTGAGAGATGTGGCTGTTTGCTGACACATGCACCAGTGGGCTAGCGTAGAGGAGCTTTATCCATGAAATGAATTTAGGACCGAACCCCATACGGTTAAGTACTGCAAATAAGTAGTGCCATTCGACCATGTCGAATGCCATTCTAGCATCCAAGCATAAGATAGCTGCTGGTGATTGCAATAAAGGTGTACGCGCTATTAACCCTTGGACTCGGCGGAGGTTTAGAGAGGTGCTCCTGTGTGGCATGAAGCCCGATTGATCTGGGTGGATCAATTGCGCGAGGTGAGGCATTAATCGGAGAGCCAGTAGTTTCGCCAGTATCTGAGCTTCTTCATTGAGAAGCGATATTGGGCGGTAGGATGCGCATTCTGTCGACGGTTTGCCGGGTTTCGGTATCGCTACTATTGTCGCCGATCGTTGGTCTAATGGGAGCACAGCCAGTTCCAGACTGTCTACGTGCATGGCTAGTAACGGCGCGCTCAGCATCTCTGACATCGACTTGTACCACTTGATTGGGATCCCATTGGGGCCCAAAGCCTTGACTGATTGCAAGGCGTTGATGGCCAATTGTATTTCCTCAGTTGTGAGGTCGGTTTCCAGTTCTAACATCGCTTCTTGCGAGAGGGTTTGTGTCGGAACAGTATGGAGGTAAGCCAGCACCGTCTCCTCTGTCACCTCCACTGTTGTTGTGTAGACCTCCTGGAAGTGGTCAGCTAGTGCGCTCACTATGTCGCCCGGGCGGGTGAGAGTCTCACCATTCGCTCCGTTTAATTGTAGTATACTCTTGCTGCCCCCCCTCTTCTTGTCCAGCCACGCCAGCATTTTGCCAGCCTTGTCTCCTACGTCATAAATTCTATGTGTAGTCGCTGCTATATTGTCAAGGGCCCAACGTTTCTGATGGTCGTCGTGCTGCTGTTGGCACAGCTGTAGTGTATGGAGTGTGTCTGGTGTAGGGTCAGACAGAATTTCAACCTCATAAATATCGACCTACAAGAATATCGAGTCAACAATATCGAGGGCAAAAATATCGACATCCTATCTACAACATGGTAAGTACAAAAATATCGAAAAAATAATATAGATGTAAAAAATATCGATGTTAAAAATATCGATTTTTTTTCTTTTAATATATAAATGTAAAATTAAGTATATAATACTAATAAATTAAATATACATATTTAAAAGTATCTAATAATGTTTAAAATTAATAAATAATACATATATATTAATAATACATTAATTAAATATATACACTAAATATATAATATATATGTACTGAGCAATAAGTATTAATAATTATTTTACTAATTTAGAAATTATTAAAATATATTCTAATTTACTAATACATTTACAAACATAAAACAATAACATAAATAAAATGTAAGTAATATAAAAAATAAAATAAACATTTAATTTTTTTACAATTAATTATATAAAACGTTGGATAGCGTAAGGGTAAAAATGACTATTCCTACTCCAGAGAGTGCAACAGTACGGAAAGCGTTTGATAGCGTAGGGGTAAAATTACTATTCCCACTCCAGAGAGTGCAACAGTAGGGAAAGCGTTGGATAGCGTAGGAGTAAAAATTACTATTCCCACTCCAGAGAGTGCAACAGTAGGGAAAGCGTTGGATAGCGTAGGGGTAAAAATTACTATTCCCACTCCAGAGAGTGCAACAGTAAGGAAAGCGTTGGATTGCGTAGGGGTACAAATTACTATTCCCACTCCAGAGAGTGCAACAGTAGGGAAAGCGTTGGATAGCGTACGGGTAAAAATTACTATTCCTACTCCAGAGAGTGCAACAGTAGGGAAAGCGTTTGATAGCGTAGGGGTAAAATTACTATTCCCACTCCAGAGAGTGCAACAGTAGGGAAAGCGTTGGATAGCGTAGGAGTAAAAATTACTATTCCCACTCCAGGGAGTGCAACAGTAGGAAAAGCGTTGGATAGCGTAGGGGTAAAAATTGCTATTCCCACTCCAGAGAGCGCAACAGTAGGGAAAGCTTTGGATTGCGTAGGGGTACAAATTACTATTCCCACTCCAGAGAGTGCAACAGTAGGGAAAGCGTTGGATAGCGTACAGGTAAAAATTACTATTCCCACTCCAGAGAGTGCAACAGTAGGGAAAGCGTTGGATAGCGTAGGGGTAAAAATTACTATTCCCACTCCAGAGAGTGCAACAGTAGGGAAAGCGTTGGATAGCGTAAGGGTAAAAATTACTATTCCCACTCCAGAGAGTGCAACAGTAGGGAAAGCGTTGGATAGCGTAGGGGTAAAAAATACTATTCCCACTCCAGAGAGTACAACAGTAGGGAAAGCGTTGGATAGCGTAGGGGTAAAAATTACTATTCCCACTCCAGAGAGTGCAACAGCAGATAAAGCGTTGGATTGCGTAGGGGTACAAATTACTATTCCCACTCCAGAGAGTGCAACAGTAGGGAAAGCGTTGGATAGCGTACGGGTAAAAATTACTATTCCCACTCCAGAGAGTGCAACAGTAGGGAAAGCGTTGGATAGCGTAGGGGTAAAAATTACTATTCCCACTCCAGAGAGTGCAACAGTAGGGAAAGCGTTGGATAGCGTAGGAGTAAAAATTACTATTCCCACTCCAGAGAGTGCAACAGTAGGGAAAGCATTGGATAGCGTAGGAGTAAAAATTACTATTCCCACTCCAGAGAGTGCAACAGTAGGGAAAGCGTTGGATAGCGTAGGGGTAAAAAATACTATTCTAACTCCAAAGAGTGCAACAGTAGGGAAAGTGTTGGATAGTATAGGGGTTAAAATAACATACTTATAAATAAACGACTTTTGTAATTATAAATAAATAAACTATTAAATAAATATAAACCATATACAATACCTATACTTAATTATAAAACACATGCTTAACAAAATATATTTTACCTAAAATTAATGTAAATTAATACAATTTATTAATATTTAATTACCAATTATTAATTAATTAACAATTATATTATTAACAATACAATTAGTTTTAATAGATTATTAATTAATTAAATTTACTTTACTTCCCACCATATTTCCCTATAAAACCACTACATATAATATAACACATTTATCCAATAATGAATAATGAAAAATTAATATCAAATAAATAAAACTAATTAAGTATTAAGTAAAATTAATTACCAATTAATTACATTTATTTTGTAATTCCTACTAATTATTAAGTAATTAACCTTAATTAAATTACTCCCCACCCTATTCCCCTATAAACCCACATCCCGCTACAGAAAATATATATCAATTAATCAATTACATTTTTTTCCAATTAATTTTTAATATTTAGCAATTAATTATAATTAATTAATTAATCCTACTAATTATTAATCAACTTACCATAATTAAATTACTTCCCACCCTATTCCCCTTTAAACCCACAACCCGCTACAGAACATATATATCAATTAATAAATTAAATAAAATTATTTTCCTATTATTTTCAAATAATTACCAATTAATTATAATTTATTAATAAATACTACTAATTAATAATCAATTTACCATAGTTAAATTACTTCCCACCCTATTCCCCTATAAACCCACAACCCGCTCCGGTACTAAAACATACAATTTTCTTATAAATTAATTTATTATTATATAAAATTAATACACATATAATAGTAATTATTTTAAATACTTAAATTAAACATATAACACATACATAATAAAAAACTATAAAATAATACAAATATCGATATTAGTGTCATCGAAATTAGTAACATCGATATATATGCTATCTATAATACTAACTTCGATATTAATTACATCGATAATAAGAATTTCGATATTACTTACCTTGGGTCGATATTCTGTCCTACGATATTCTTGACTTCGATATTATGCTCCTTCGATATTTCAGACTCGATATTATGGTAGGTCGATATTTCCAACTCGATATTTTGACTGTGTACCGGTCAGTCATGTGAGCTGTGTTCGCTGCTTGCAGCGTTAATTCCAGCTCCGCTATTTCCTGTCGTTGTGTGCGCTTGTGACCCGCTATGGATGCTATGGCCTGACCTCTCAAGACTGTCTTATATGCTTCTCATAAAACCGATGGGGACTCAACTGAAGCTGTATTCTCGCTGAATTCTTGTCGGGTCGTTTTTTTAAGTTCCTTTCTTATAGCCGGGAACTTAAGGTACCCCGGATAGATCGGATATATTCTTCTGCGAGTTTTCTCTGAACATGATAGAGTCAATGTCATAGGGGAGTGGTCTAATATACCCCTGGGTTGGATTTGTACCTCATCAATAGTGAGGAGACCGTCGCCTAATGACAGGAAGTAGTCTATTCGCGACAAACTACTGTGCGTTGCGTAGTAGTAAGTGTATTGCTGAGCGGAAGGGTGCATATGTCTCCATATGTCCATTAGCCCTTGTGCCTCTAGGAAGTTGTGGAATCATGAGTCCCCCGCTGTCTGGGAGCGTACTGGGTATCTATCTTGTGCTTCATGTGCTACAGCATTGAAATCCCGCCCCAAGGATAAGGTCACCCTCTGGTAGCTCTAGGTGGAATTTGCCAAGTGCCGGAAGGGCTACCGCATGAAGTGCTGGAGGGATGTAGACGGAGACTATGACCAATGGTCTGCCCTCCCACTGTCCGTGTATTGCCGCGAATCGGCCCTGATCATCAGTATTGGTGCTTCTGAGTATGAAGTGAGATGATTTCCGCAACAATATACCTGTCCCTCGTGACCCCGACGTGAACTCCGAATGTGCTACCATATGATAGCCTCCTCTATCTAGTGCCTGGTACGAGTTGCCTGTAAGGTGTGTCTCCTGCAGGAGAACTAATGCTTGATCCAGTCATTTTATGCATTGCAGAACCAGTTCCCTTTTGATTTTGTCACCTAGGCCTTTCACATTCCATGTCATTATCTGTAGTGGTGCTACCTGTGTGTCCCCAGGATCTCCCACCAAGGCGTCACCCTGTGTATCGTGTGTCATGATGTAACAGATGGTGTGCACAGAAGCGAATTCCCAGCCCGGGCACACCTGGCCTTCTTCATCTCTGGATAGTCAGTGTGTCGTTGTCGTCATGTAGTACCTTTCCATGATGAGTCAACAGTGCAACTAGCATGTCCCTTACTGGTGAAACATGCAAAACAAGAACTTTCCCCTCCTGCAACCCCCCCCCCTCCCTGCCTCCCTGCTACATGGACTTTGAACCGCCCGAACCCCCAACTTAGCAGAGTGCTTTACCCCTCCCTTACACAGAATACTTGCCTGTCGGGGTGGAAGACCCTCCGGAGTCGGCGGCCCCTCATTCCCTCCTAGAGGTTGCCCAGCCCAGTGTCCAGTGGCAGTCCGTTGCGCAGGTGCCGCTGCATTCATGTCACAATTGGGAACCGGGCGATTATCATTGTGTACCAGGTTCATTGCTGAGGTCGCCCCGTTCCGGTCAACCTCCCTCCCCGTCAGGCCTGTCATTTGTGGCCCTGAGCGTTTTTAGAAGGATGTTTTTGAAGTAATAATGTACAATTGATCGTAACCCCAGAGGGACTGAAAGTTCCCAGACCAGAACAGTTTCTAACAGCATGGTTCATGACCTGGATACTGGGCAACAAACTTTCCCCATGCCTTATAATTCTGAGCGCTCACTGAGCCTTGGCTGCTAAACACCCCACGTGCGCCCCCCTTGACCTATAGTCTCTAGGATATTGAACAACGTAGACTGAGATATCCTCAAAATGGCATGATAGAAACAGGACCTTCATGAGTCCTTATAAGCAGTCGCGGGCCATGGAGGGAGTTGCGGTGGGGCAGAGAGGTGGGGCGGTGGAGGGCCAGGGTGTGGGGTGCTAAAAACCGGCATATGGATAATTGGAGGTAAGTAAACAATGTAATTAATAAAACAAATTTCGTAGCGCGCGCTGCATCGCATTTTGCGATGGAGGGCACGCTACGAAATTAGTTTTCGGGCTAAGGGTTTCTTGTATGACCGCACCTATTTCGGCAAAGACCTGTAGCCAAAAAGTCGCAATAGTGGGGCACCAAACCAAGTCAGCCTCACTCATCCCGCATCTTTCACAGTCAGCTGTCTCTCGTAGCCCAAATCTACGTAACCGCACTGGTGTATGGTATATCTTGTTAAAGAATTTAAATTGTATGAGGCGGTGTCGACCAGTGAGAGAGATTCGCTTAGTAGCTTTCATAGACTGCCCTGTTGAGGCTCAGTTACCTGTGGCCAGAGGGACACTCAGACACTACAGAATTTATATTTTACTTATATGTGCTCCACACACACTTCCAGTTGTCTTAAACAATTGGCTGATGTATCCTGCAGAGTGGTCTCCCTATTCATTCCCCTTTTAAAAAACACACTTAGCTGCCCCAAAGAGGGGCTAGATATCAATTGTGACCAAATGCCTGGGATTAATAGACTATAAATTTACAAATTACTTGAGGTAAGAAAAATATTTTTATCTACAACTAAACAAAAACTTGGCCTCTTCTAAAATTATAATATGGGAGGCACTAGAGGCAGTCGTCCAGGGGAAATCTGTTTCTAATATGGTCTGCAAGTCAAAAGAGATGGTCAGAGAAAATATCTCATTAGAGCAACTGAGCCTTTGCGAAAAGATAAATAAAGTTTGTAGGCTAGGATTTTGTTTATCTGCTGGAGGTGATTTGATCTCTCAGAAACGACTGCTGAACTGAATAACATCACAACATAGGATCTCTGATGCTGGAAAAAAAACTTGCAAATTAACTTACTGGTTAGCTAACAGGGGAGTGCAAGCCAGACGTTTATCGAAAATCCAGATCCCTTGAGCATGAGGGCATGTGACTGACTCTCCAGGAATATGCATTCACTATTTACCATGAGAGACTTTATGCCAGGTGGGACTATCCCTGCTGAAATAAGGAAACCCCATAGCTAAGGACCTTCTTATTGCTACCCTCCACTATGATGATAGAGCGAGTCTAGATCTGCCATTGATGGAAGATGAAATGTTATTAGCTATTAGAGAGATGCCTACAAAGGTGACACTGAGCCCTCGTGAGTTTTGCTGGAATTTATTCAAATAAATACCTCCAGCTTGGTACCCCGCATAATGGCCATGTTAAAAGAAGCCCTTTGCACACAAATTGCATATGATCTATGTGGGAGCTAGGAGCTACCATTACAGGTATTGCATAGCCTGACAAGTCCTCACTTGTGTTTATCTCAAACAGACCCATTTTTTCACATTTTGTAGCAGTGAAAATTCTTGCAAGTGTCCTCGCTAATAGATTGTTTAAGGTTAAGGTGGTTATTAGTCCGCTGGGATCAAAATAGATTTACGCATTTGTGCTGGGTAGGGAGCGGGTGCTGTATTGTATCAGACAACTGCAGATGGCGATGGCGCACCTGGAAGTTCCAAAACCTTTTTGCTTTGATCCTTGTGGACTTTAAATATGCTTATGGTTTGGTAAACTGGCTTGTTCTTTGCTAGGTGGTTGAGAGAAGGAACTTTGATTCCCACTTCTGGACCTCTGAAAAGGTCATATAAATCCCACCCACCCTGAAAAAGTCCCTGTCAGTGGAGTGCTCTCTAAACCCTTCTATCTAGAGCAACGTCTCCCCAAATACCCCCTCTTTTTAGGTCTCGCCTTTGCAGCACGCATTGCGTGCTGCATAGGAAAAAGACATTTTTGGAATGGATTCGCTTTTCGCCCTAAAAACGTGCACGAGTTGCATTGCTTTCAATGGCAACGCATGCACGTTTGGCGAATCCCTTGCAGGAGCGAGCCTTGACACCATATGTTTGTAATTAACTTGCAAACATATGGTGCCAATGCTCGCTCCCGCAACGGAGGAATCCGGCGCAGGCCCTATCCTCTCTCCCTGCTGCCTCCTTTCAGCGCGAGGAGCACAAGCTTCTTGTACTGAAAAAGTGTAAAAATAACAGAGTTCGCCTGGGCACTGAAATGCGCTGTTCCCGACACTAGATGCAATAATTTGAACTTCAGAAGAATAGTGCTTGTCTCTTAGTTCCCAGAGACTATTCTTCTTGGACACCACTTCATGCAAGAGCAGACAGACATCTCTGTCCTGCAAGTATTTGTTTTTCCTCTTGTTTACTTTTTTCCAGTTGTAGTCCGCTAACCTAGCTTAGGACACCCCCGCGCCGCACGGCCACCAGCTGCTGCGTGTGCCTCCCGCCACCGCCTGCCTCGCTGACCCTGCCGCCGCCGTCTGACCACGCCCCCTGCCACCGAGCGGCGTGGTCTCCTGCGGTCTAGTGCTGTGTTTGCTGTGATTTTAGGGTCCTGTGCCCCGTTTTTCCTTGCTGTGTGCCCCTTTGCTGTTAGTGAGATTGTCTTTTGCTTTTGTTGTATTTTTCTATCGCCTGTCCCCCTGTTCTCGCTCCCCGCTTCCCGCCTCCGCCGCTAACCACGCCCCCTTTCTTTCTGTGCCCTCCCCGCTCCCGCCTCCCAGCTGCTCCGCCCTCCCTCGCACTTCGCCATATATGGCGACCGTGCGAACGCGAAGCGGGAGCGCGATTGTGCGCCGAAGGCACGCCAAAGGTAAGCCCGTCTGCGCCCGTCCGCGCCTGGACCGCGCCCAGTGCCGGAACCCCTGGCCCCTGCAGACCCCTGCCCACCCGCCGGACGTACGACGCCGCCACCCTCAACGCACTCAACGCCGGCCGAGTCCCGGGCTGCTACCGAGCCACCCCGAGACGCACCCACGGACCCTTCTGCTGCAACGCCTGCAAGTTCACCTGCATCCGGACCTGCACCACTCCAGCAGTGCCCAAGACCTCGACGAGCAACAGCAGCAGCCACCTGAGATGCATCCTGCTCAACACCCGCTCCGTGCACAGGCACGCCATCGAGATCTGGAACCTGCTCGACACCACAGCCCCAGACGTCGCCTTCTTCACGGAAACCTGGATGAACGCCTCCTCCGCGCCTGACATCGCCATCGCCATCCCAGACGGCTACAAGATCATCCGTAGGGACCGCATCAACCACACCGGAGGAGGCATCGCCATAGTCCACAGGAACACCATCCGCATCAGGACCAACACCGATGACACCCTCTCTACCGCCGAGCACCTGCACTTCCAAGTCCACATCAACCCCAAGACCACCCTCAGAGGCACCCTCATCTACAGACCCCCTGGACAACGCACACAATTCAGTGAAGACATCGCCGACTTCATCAGCCCGCACGCCCTCTGCTCCGCTGACTACATCCTCCTAGGGGACCTCAACTTCCACCTGGAGAACAACAACGACCACAACACCACCACCCTGCTGGACAACCTCGCCAACCTGGGACTCAAGCAACTGGTGACCACCCCCACCCACTACACCGGACACACACTCGACCCTGTCTTCTCATCCAGCAAGGACATCACCTTCAGCCACGCCACCGGACTCCACTGGACGGACCACAGCTGCGTCCATTTCAGCTTCGCAAGGACCACGATCCACCACCACCAGCAACAGGCTGCACGCAGGAACTGGAACAAGGTCACAGCCGACCAGCTCGCGTCCTCCCTGAGCACGAACCCTCCCACCAGCACAATGAACCCCAGCCAGGCGGCCACCAACTTCACGAAGTGGATCAACGACTGCGCAGATGAGCTTGCCCCCCTGAGGACCCCACCCAGCAGACCCGGCAGCAAGAAAGCCCCATGGTTCACCGACGAACTCAAGAGCTCCGAGAAGAACTGCAGAGCCCTCGAGAGAACCTGGCGCAGAGACCCAACACCGGACAACATGACTGCCCTTAAGCTCGCCACCCGGAAACACCACCAACTCATCCGCGCCACCAAGAAAACTGCATTCAAGGAACGACTGGACAACAACGCACACAATAGCAAAGAACTCTTCAACATCGTCAATGAGCTCTCCAACCCCAACGCCGGAAACAACGACATCACCCCTTCGCAAGACCTATGCAACTCCCTTGCCTCCTACTTCCACAACAAGATCGCGGACATAGACAACAGCTTCAGCACTCAACCGACGAGCACCACGACCGAACCACCGCCCCCTCACCACCACCCTCCACACCTGGACTCCGATCAGCACCGAAGACACCATCCGCACAATGAACTCCATCCACTCCGGATCTCCGACCGACCCCTGCCCTCACCACGTCTTCAACAAGGCCGACGCTATCATCGCACCCCACCTGCGGGACATCATCAACACCTCCTTCGACACCGCTACCTTCCCGGAGAGCTGGAAGCACGCCGAACTCAGCGCTCTACTCAAGAAGCCATCGGCTGACCCCACCGACCTCAAGAACTACCGCCCCATCTCGCTGCTCCCGTTTCCTGCAAAAGTCATCGAGAAGACCGTCAACAAGCAGCTGGCCGCCTTCCTCGAGACGAACGGATCCCTCGACCCCTCGCAGTCTGGCTTCCGGGCCAACCACAGCACCGAGACCGCCCTGATCGCAGTCACAGATGACATCCGAGCGCTGCTCGACAACGGAGAAACAGAGGCCCTCATCCTCCTTGACATCTCCGCGGCCTTCGACACTGTTTGCCATCGTACCCTAGCACAACGCCTCAGCAACATCGGAGTCCAAGAGAAGGCACAGAGTGGATCATCTCCTTCCTCGCCGGAAGAACACAGAGAGTCCGCCTCCCCCCGTTCAGATCTGAAGCCACCGAAGTCATCTGCGGCGTCCCTCAAGGCTCCTCACTCAGTCCAACCCTCTTCAACATCTACATGAGCCCCCTCGCAGACATCGCACGCCAGCACAATCTCAACATCATCTCCTACGCCGACGACACCCAGCTGATCCTCTCCCTTACCAACGCCCCGGCCACCGCCAGAGCCAACCTTCACAAAGGGATGAAAGAGGTAGCCGAATGGATGAAGAACAGCCGCCTGAAACTGAACTCGGACAAGACGGAAGTCCTCATCCTGGGATCCTCACCCTCCACCTGGGACGACTCCTGGTGGCCCCCCGCCCTAGGCAGCGCACCCAAACCAACAGACCACGCACGCAACCTGGGCTTTATCCTGGACTCCTCCATCTCCATGACCAGACAAGTCAACGCCGTCTCCTCGTCGTGCTTCAATATCCTGCACATGCTACGTAAGATCTTCCGGTGGGTCCCCACCGAGACCAGGAAGACGGTCACCCAGGCCCTCGTCACCAGCCGTCTGGACTACGGCAACACCCTCTACGCCGGAACCACCGCCAAACTCCAGAAGAGACTCCAGCGGATCCAGAACGCCTCAGCACGACTCATCCTGGACATCCCCCGTCGCAGCCACTTCTCCGGACACCTGAGAGATCTGCATTGGCTCCCGATCAACAAGAGAATCACCTTCCGTCTCCTCACTCACGCACACAAAGCCCTACACAGCCAAGGCCCAGGATACCTCAACAGCCGCCTCAACTTCTACGCTCCCAAACGCCAGCTTCGTTCGACCAGCCACGACCTCGCCGCCGTCCCCCGCATCCGCAGTGCCACCACAGGGGGACGGTCCTTCTCCTACCTCGCCGCTAAGGCATGGAACTACCTCCCCACCCACCTCCGCCTGACCCAGGATCACCTCGCCTTCAGGAAGCAACTCAAGACCTGGTTGTTCGAGCAGTAGCGGATCCCCCCCCCCAGCGCCTTGAGACCCTCTGGGTAAGTAGTGCGCTATATAAATACGATGATTGATTGATTGATCCATATTGCTTGCTTTATTTGTCTTCACAGTGACAGTCTGCGGTATCCGTTTTGCCGTGGCGTTTGTTTACACAGAGTGCTACTGCAAATATCTGATGTAAATCTACAAAGCTCTGCATCCAGTTCCGTGGATTTTCCACTTACATGACCAAATAACTGATGCGAAACTTCAGTGAGGTAATTATTATGATGAACATATTTAAAAGCACAATAATTCTGACTGTCACAGTAGCTGCACTGTAATGCTAATTATTTGCAATTGCAGTTATGTAGAGCTTTTTCAACCACCTTGAAATTCCGAAGAGCTATGATGGGCCACGACTGAGCTCACTGGGATAAACATAAATGAATGAGCAATTTGTATAGCGCAAACTAAGCCCAAGGGCGTCAAGGCGCTGTATATGAAACCGCCCACAGCCAACTTCGGAGATCATACTCAAGCTTTACTCTTGGGAAACAACCAGGTCTTCAGGGACCTTGAACATGAACTTGATTCTCGGCCAAGACGGATAATAAACTTGCTCTGCAGGAACCTCTTTGCCCAATGGCGTGCACAGTGAAGTTCAAAAATGCAAACTTGAAAGTTCCCCCAGATGCTGTTCCTACGAAAACATCGGCATTTATAAATTACTCTAAAATATCCTATTAGCTCAATTAAATCTGCCCCCCCCAAAAGCACGGTAAGGTAGAAACGGCATCTCTGAAAAAGTTGCAATTGCAAAATGCAATCCAAGCTAATCTTGCGCTCTCTGCCTCTCTCTCTCTGTTTCAAAGCTGCAGGCACGAAGATGTAGGCCAAAGTAGAAGGCAAGAACATTGGCCAACTGTTGTGGAAACCGCCCCCTCCTCCCCAGCTCTCCATGTGGCACCACGGGACCAACCCGGATGCTCCACCCAGCTGTTCAGCTCCTTTCCCTCTACCCTGACTGACAGACGAGCTCTGTTGCCGCAGGAGGTGTCATCCATCACAGGCTAGAGAGGGGAGCAGTGTTCTCAGAGCGTACCAGAAACTTTAGACATCTCACGGCCTGACACATCTGCAGAGTGTCTGCCGTCCACCTCCTGCCCCACCCCATCTCACTGCCAGGAAGTAAATAAAAATAATGTACAATAATAAAAAAAATCCATTTGCAGTTGTATGTTGCAACAGATGTCTTTGCAGTAGCAGCAAACTACCGCGGGGGTTCGTTTTTCACTTTTAATGCCCTATGCCCCCACCTCGCAGAGGAACCATTCCATCGCCTCACAGCTCACCTAGGCACGAATCACACGATTCTATGTCAGGACCGGAGGCTTCTGATTATGCTTCTCAATATTTACTAGAAGCTCACAGCAGCCAATGAAAATGCTTGCTTTTCATTCAAAAAGAACGTTAAACTACATATCCCATCATGTCTCACACATGGGCACGCCCCTCTAGTCCATAAGAGGCCTCAGCCTGCCGCCATCTTCCTCTTTCTTTGCTGCTCACAGAGCTAAGTGCACCTTCGTTTACTCCCTCTGATGTGTTATGCTGTTTTGACTGATAGTTATATTGGCACTGTTTTTGAAGTATTGCTATTGATCACTGTTTAACAGGGTTGTATGCCTTACAAGATTATCTACTTTTGTGGGGAGTAGTGGTGCTTTGGCGGTGTGCTTCGGCGCCCGCCGTAGTTTTTCTTTCCTCTTTGTGGCTGAGGGCGCGCTTCGCAGCGCAAGGGTAGCTTCGGTCGCTGACCGGAGGCAGACGGACGCCTTGTTTGATTTGAGCCCGTGGGTTTTCCCGGTGATTTTTTCCCCTTCACGAGTGCGCGCCTAGCGCATGCGCAGCGAGCATCCCTAGTAGCTGCTGACGCGAGTACAGGCCGGGTGGCTCTCGGCCGCGACCGGCGCCTAAACGCGCTGAATTTGGGCTCCTTCTTGGTAGAATTCAGTCGCTTTTGGGCTGCACGTCGCGGCGCGACCCTCGAAAGTAGTTTCACTTGCGTTTCTCCATCAGAGTTGTTAGGAAGGCGTCCCTCTACCTCTCGATCGCCTGGTGAGGCTGTAAAATACAGAGAAGGCCCGTTGGAGTGTGCACACGCTCAGGGAATTGGTGGTGGCCTGGGTCTCTGACCCCTAGTGACTACAGCTTTGCTGAGGGGGTTGAAGGTGGTAGTGATCGAGTGTGCTGTGAGGGCTGACCCCCCCCTTGACCCTCCTTGTGACTGTCCCTGCGCTGTCAGGAGCCTCTAGTGAGATCATTTCAAGATGGCAGAGGATCAGTATAATGAAGAGTATTATGAGGAGGAGAGCTTTGAGACCAGGCAGATGGCTGCCTTGGAGGACAACCTTGTTAGCGCCTTGGACGCTTCAGTCCAGTCCTCCGTCAATAGGGCTATGGAGACTACGGTCCCGCAGAAGGTGCAACAAGCCCTTGCTTCAGCCCTTCGTCCCATACGACGACAACTTGAAGGTTTCGCCAAGCGACATGGCTTCACGAAACCTCAGAAAAAGAAAGCCGAGGCTTCGGCCTCGAGTCAACCTTCAGGTGACTCTGCCACGTGGCCTCATACTCAGGCCTTAGCTACCCTGCCGGACATGGCGGACCGTTCATACGCAGGAGGCAAAGCCACAGCTAAGCGTAGGGTCCATGATACCGACACAGACACAAACACAGGTACAGACACGGATACGGGTACGGACACCTCTGAAGATCACAAACCTCCGAAGAAGGCTAAATCGGCGCAACCCAAGAGCCTTGTGCCTGCTCAGACCCCCTTCACCTTTGACCCGTCAGAGATTATTCACCCCAGGTCGCAGGACTGGGTGCCGCCTGTGGCGGTGACGGCCTATATTCATGAGAACTTATGCAAGGGCTTCCCCAGGGATGTAAGGAATCGTTTGCGGTCGGAATGCCCTAGACCCGACAAACCGGACCAGGTGGCGGAAACGCCTGAAATAGACCCCAACCTTCTAACGTTTTTAAAGAAATTCACGAAGGACCCTAAGAGAGGCCTGGACAGGGCTTGGAAGGGGTGTCAGGACAAGATGCTGGATGCCATCGGCCCCTTGGCAAAGATTTTGGAGAGGGCCTGGGCGGCCAAGGAGACCTCTGTCCCCGTTGATCCCGACGTGCTGGCCGGATGGACCAAAAGGGCCATCTGTTTTTTGGGCAACGCTAATTGTGCCGTCTCGGCGGAGAGGAAGAAGTCGTTGCTCATGAAAATAGACTCCAATCTCACAGAGCTCGCGGACGCAGAGCCAGGGCCCCTTGCAGAGGGCCTATTGTTTGGTGACAAGTTCGTCAAAGATGTGTCCAAGTACGTGGGTACCTTTACGGCGTTGGACAAAGCCCAATCGGGCATCAAACGCGCGTTGAACCAAGGTGTTTTTCACAGGGCCGGAAGAGGCGGAGGTCGCTCGTCAGGCCGTGGAGGTCCTCCAGGCTCCCATAGAGGCGACTTCGGAAGGGGCAGGAGTTACTTCGACTCCACCCGTGGAGGGACCTTCTACCCCTCCCGTAGAAGGTTCAGCAAGAACAGATACCAATCTGGCAATGGAAGGGGGAACTTCAAGCACCAACAAAGCTCAGGTGAGACTTACGGATATTTCCCTTCTTCCGTTGGGGGGTCGGACTCAGCATTGTCTGGGGAGGTGGAGAGAACTTACACAGGACGCCTGGGTCTTGCAGACTGTTCAGGGTTTTCACTTGGAGTTTTACTCACGTCCTGTTCAGTCAAACATACCATCAGCTCTCCGTTTTTCCCAACTAGAGGCCAGTTTTATAGACGAAGAGATTGCGACCTTGCTGCAGAAACACGCGATAGCGCCGAGTCTTCAAAGCCCTCACGGTTTCTGCAGCAATATCTTTGTTATTCAGAAAAAAGGGGGCGGAAACAGACTGGTTTTGAATCTCAGGGACTTCAATCAGTTTCTGACGTACAATCATTTCAAGATGGAGGGCATCCATCTCTTAACAGATCTTCTGCAGGTCGGGGACTGGATGGTCCGGCTGGACCTGAAAGATGCGTATCTCTCTATTCCGATTTTTCCCCCGCATCGCAGGTTTCTGCAGTTCAGGTGGAGAGACCGATGGTTCGAATATTTGGTTCTGCCTTTCGGGCTCTCCTTGGCTCCTTGGTGCTTCACCAAGGTGATGAAGCCGGTAGTGGCGTACCTCAGAGAGAGGGGTATTTGCCTCATCATTTACCTCGACGATATACTGATAGTAGACCAGTGCCAGCAGACTCTTGCGGCACCTCCAGCTGACCATGACTATTTTGCAGGATCTGGGTTTTGTGATAAACTCCAAAAAGTCGGTCATGACCCCCTCGCAGGTTATAGATTTCTTAGGGTTCACGGTGAACTCGGTGTTAGCCCAGTTGTCTCTTCCAAAAGACAAACTGAAGGATCTGAAGAGAGAGATCAGGAAGCTGCTGACCAGCCAGACTGTCTCTCTCAGGGCACTGGCAAGAATGGTAGGGATTCTAGCGTCTTCAGTTCAGGCGATTTTCCCGGGCCCGTTGCATTACAGGGCTCTGCAGCAATTGAAGATCAGGCATCTTCAGAAAGGTCTCTCGTATTCGGACAGCATTCCCCTCACGCAGGATGTGAGGACAGAATTGCAATGGTGGTTGGGACACGTCGACGCTTGGAACGGCCGAGCGATCTTCGGTTGCCTTCCAGAAATCACAATAGATTCCGACGCCAGCCGTTGGGGCTGGGGCGCGCGTTGTGGAGACATCTCCACAGGAGGGAGATGGTCCCCGGAAGAGCTTTCCCTTCATATCAACTGTCTGGAGCTGCTCGCGGGGTCGTTCATGGTGAGAACGTTGTCCCCGAAGCAGACATCCTGTTGTATCCTCCTGCGTCTGGACAATATTTCGGCAGTGAGGTACATCAACAAGTTGGGAGGCACGAGGTCGTCCATGCTTGTGCAGATAGCCAAGGACTTTTGGCATTACTGCCTTCGCAACCAGATATCAATCATTGCGGAATATCTCCCGGGTCAGTTCAATCAGGTAGCGGACTGAAACTCGAGGTACCTCAGGGACTTCAGCGACTGGAAGTTGCTCCCGAGGATGTTCACGTGGCTGGAGGAGATTTGGGGTCCGTTCGAGACGGATTTATTCGCGTCGAGACTGACGTTCCAAATCCCTCGCTTCTTCAGTTGGAGGCCGGATCCGTTGGCGCAAGCGACGGACGCATTTCTCCAGGACTGGCCACTGGGGGTGCAATATGCCTTTCCCCCCTTCTTGCTGATCCATTGTGCGATATCGCAAGTAATCAGACAGAAAGCAGAGATGGTCATGGTGACGCCTTGGTGGACGTCGCAATCTTGGTTCCCCAAGCTGATGCAGTGGAGCTGCGACCTACCCCGACTCCTCCCGGAGTCGACGACGCTGTTGCTGGGCCCTCATCAGGAGAGGCACCCTCACCCTCTGATAACGGAGGGCAGACTTCGGCTGATGGCCTGGAGGCTTTCAGGCAACAGTGGCAAGTGCCAGGGATTTCGAGCAAGGCTGCAGATTTCATCAAGCAGGCCTGGGCACCTTCCACAAGGAAACGATACTCCTCGGCCTGGAAAGGTTGGGTGGATTGGTGCGTGGAACGACATCTGGATCCCGTGGGGGCCGACTTACCCCATGTGCTGAATTTCCTGATGGATAAGGCATCACAGGGTTTGGCCTATAGGTCGGTCAACAACTTCAGATCTGCCATTTCAGCGGGCCATGTCCAGCTGGATGGGTAGCCAATTGATATGCACCCTGTCGTTTGCAAATTGTTAAAAGGCATTAGGGTGGAAAATCCTCCTAAACTGAAATATTCCGGTTTGTGGGACGTTACTCGGGTTTTGGACCTATTTGACAAATGGCCAGCGAATTCGCTTCTATCCAGAAAGCAGTTGTCGGCCAAGCTGGCCATGTTGCTTTGCCTGTCGGCTTGCAGGAGGTCATCGGATGTACGCGCGCTGGACATAACAGGTAGAGTATTTGCTCCGGAAGGAGTTTCTTTTCAAATTGTTAGACGCACTAAGACATTATCTACTCATGTTTCTTATAATGCATTTCAGGAGAATGAAAAGTTGTGTGTTGTGCAATGTCTAAAGACTTATGAGGAATGTACAGCGGCTATTAGCCCTCAGGGCTGTTCGCAGCTCTTGATCGTCTTACAAAAGCCTTTCAAAGCAGTGGCTGCGGCCACCATTGCCAGATGGCTTCGTTATGTTATGAAAGAAGCAGGCATTGACATCACCATTTTTGGTGCGCATTCTGTCAGCCATGGCATCAAAATCGTTCATGTTGGTTCCAGCATTCATGATATCATGCATAGTGCAGATTGGTCGTCAGAATCGACCTTCAAAACATTTTATTATAAGCCGGTGGGGGATATTACCTCTGTAGTTTTTAATAAGCGTTAAACTAGCATAATCAGAAGCCTCCGGTCCTGACATGAATCACAAATTTGCTAGCATTCGCGACAAGAATTTGCAATTCTATTAAGGACACGGAGGCGAGGATTATCCCACCCGGCATGTATATATATATATAAATGCTTGCCCACCCAGTGGTTACGGTGGTTACGGTCTCATATCCTTTCTTTCAGGTTCTGATAAAAAGAGCGACTGAGACTCAAAGAATGCCAGGAAGTTTTCCAAGTTTTCGTTGGAGCTGTTCGCCGAAAGAAATAGGAAGATGGCGGCAGGCTGAGGCTTCTTATGGACTAGGGGGGCGTGCCTTTGTGTGAGACATGATGGGATATGTAGTTTAACGTTATTTTTGAATGAAAAGCAAGTATTTTCATTGGCTGCTGTGAGCTTCTAGTAAAGATTGAGAAGCATAATCCTCGCCTCCGTGTCCTTAATAGAATTGCAAATTCTTGTCGCGAATGCTAGCAAATTTGTGATTCCACGCGCAAATCGCGCATGCGCCCCTCCCTCCTCGGCTCCACCTCATATGCCTCAATACCTTCGCTCCTTTTAAGCGCCACCCCCCTCCTCTCCCTGAGACACCAGAGCAGAGAGAATGCGCAGCTTAGACGCTCACGGGTAAACAGCAAGCTGAGGAATGAAAAAGGTTGGCCTGTGTGCTAGGGAAACTGGGTAATGTGGCAGGCTCTGCAGCTATGTGCATTGACAGGGGATGCAGAAGAGGGAGATGAAGAGATGAGGGTAAGGTGGATACTCCTGACCCTCCCCCAACTCGCGGTGATGCTTGCTACCCCCCCAGACCACTTTAATAGCAGCGGAACCCACCGGTGTGGCAATTTATAAATAACAGCAGTTTCCAGTGGCGTAACACAGGCCCCCGCAGCCCCTGCATTGCGGGGGGACCTCGTCCGCCAGGGGGCCCCTCGGGCCCCCTCACTTCATATAGAAGAAGATTTAAAACACGCCCGGCCTCACCTCTTAATAAATTAATTGGTGCACTGCACACTGGCACTGCACACGACCTGGGGCGTAATACAGGCCCCCACAGCCACTACGGTGGGGGGGGCGCTCTAGCCTGAAGCGGGGGCCCCTGGCCTCCAGGGGGGCAGTTTCGCTTCCCTCACGTATCCTCCTCGCTTGACAAACGTGTGCGAAAGTGTTTTCATTGTCTCCTGAAACAGCATGGAAATTCAGCAAGTGAAGCTAACAAGGTGCACCACTCAAAACGATTTTCTTAAGAATAAACGCAGTACTTCTTTGGAATGTCATGGCAAAGGTACCCAGCTTCTACGAGCTACACAGAACAGGCATTAGTTAAAGCCGCACCCAGTTTAATTCATTCCACTGACCTCAGAAGGATGAAAAGGGGAGCTCACACTACCGGGTTTTAAATATGCGAATGGCAGATTGCCCGCGAATCTTTGCAGCAGTTGTTTCACCCACTTGTTGTCTACCTCTTCAGAGAGCAATACAAGCAGACAAATAAATAACAGGACCTACACAAACGGAGTTTAGGTGGGTGCAAGCATGGTTTTCCATGATATTGTTTTTTTTTAAATTTAGCTTCCAAAAATACATTTCATTGGACGGTAAAATATTTCTCAGCAAGGGCATTTTTCGTGTCTGAGACCGGTTCTCAATTCATCATTTTTATTTAAAATGGACTTGCATCAGAGAATTTGATAGCAAAGCACTCAAATAAAGCGGTATGCTTCAAGACAACCCGCCATGTTTGTCCTTTCAATTGCTCTAAAATGGTCTCCCATCCTCCCTGACCTTGAACTCTTTTCTGTTTCGTCTGCGTCTCGGCACATTTTTTTTTTGCTAACCATTCATCGAGCTCCGAGCTCTGATAAAAGCGGTTAATGCCCCGGTTACTTACCGGTAATCTTCATTACTCCGAGTATAGTCTTCCTCGCCACATGATTTACATAGTGAGCTTTAGCTCCACAACAGAACCCTCCAAAGCAAAAAGAAACCACCTCCCACCCCCTCCCAACATGGCCGACCAGTCCCACCTGACCTCTATAAGAGGCGGGCCGGCCCAACCAATCAGCCTGATCTACCAAGCAAACAATGAAGCCGATAGCCAGACAGGGAGGGGGGGAGGGAACTCATGTGGCGAGGAAGACTATACTCGGAGTAATGAAGATTACCGGTAAGTAACCGGGGCATTACCTCCTCGTAAGTCTTCCTCGCCACATGATTTACATAGTGAGCAAATACCCAAGCCAACAAGGCTTCATTGACCACCATAACCACAACACCACATGGTGATGCAGAGAAACCAACCCAAGGTTGATGTAAACAACTGAAAAGAAAACAGGGCCCACAGGAAACCTGAAATCAAGACCTCCAGGAAAAGGAGGCCAACCAGGAGTCGCAGCTCCAGCACTCAGAACGGCCCCAGCGAAGTCCCCCCGGGACTGCTAGAGACCCACCCACCAGGCGGGTGACGACCACGCCGAAGTCAGACCAATACTCCACAGAGGAGACACCCACGAAGGGGGCCCAGGGAACAGAGCCACACCTCGCGGACCGACCCAGGGCCCCCGCCGGATCCACCGAACCCAGCGAGGCGTAGGGAAGGATGCCAACCTGATGAAGCCCGCGAGCCAAGGAGGAACGAGGGCTAGCGGCCCGAACGAACCGGGCCCAAAAGGCATAACACAGGTCATCCCACCGGGAAAGGAATAAAACGTGCGGCTAAGAGAAGCCAAAACAGCACGCCGAACAACCAGCCCGGACAAGGGAGGGACCACGTTGGCCGGAAAAAGGCGGTGAAGATACCACCTGAGTCCGAGGCCCCAGGGAAGGGACCCCGGGAAGGACACGGGGGACAAGCCGGCGGAACAACCCCGTCCGGCCAAACCCGCAAGAAGGGCGGGGAGCGGAGGAACGACCCCCGCACGTCCATCCGCCCAGCAGACACCATCGCCACCATGGAAACCTGACAGGCGAGGAACCGCAGAGCCACCGAGGGCCGGGGCACGAAAGGGCGGACCCCGAAGAGCTCGTAGAACGAGAGAGGGGGTATGCAAGAGTATTGCGATGTGCCTAGCGCACGTATCACCCAAAGGCTTCAAGGTGCGGGCCTTGGGAACCCGACCTGGTATACCCCTGTGAGATAACCCCAGCAGGATACAAGGCGTGAGCCAGGCCTCCCGCCGCAAGGGGCCCAAGTGGAGATTTAGGCAAGCATCTGCCCAGAGTTGCAGCGTGTGAACACGTGAGACGAGTAGGCACCGGCATGAGAATTCACGAGTCCAAGGAAGTATTGAAGCCCAAGACCCACCGAGGCGGGGAATTGAACCCTGGTCCAGGACCATCTCAGCTACCGGGACTGCCCCTCCAATCCTGAGCCACACCGCTCCACTAACATGGAGCGCTCCACGAACTCGCGTGACCTCCTTGCGCCGGAGCCGCAGCAATCCTCTCAGTATCGTTCCAAATCATGTAGACGTGCCGCCGGAGCGAGCATAGGAACAATCGCGGGAACCCAGCAGCAAAGCCACCACCCCCGAGCAAGCAGCCTCCTCTGCTCCAGACCAGGCCTGCACAAGGAGGCAGGCCAGCCGACAAGAGCCGGCTCAACACCGGCGCCAAGAGCGGGGGACCCCATCACTGTACGGGAAGATCCGGGATCGGCCAGGTGGCTCGAATCGCCAGCTCGGCCAAAGGGGAGGGAACCCGGGGCGGAGGACGCCGCCGGGAGCCAAAAAACAGGAATGCCCCAGGACATGCGTGGCAACCACGCGCGGGTGCCCGGCACATCACCCCAAAACAAGTCCATGCGCAGCCGGGTCGAGCACCCAGGAGCACCCCAGCCCTGTCCAAGCGAATCCAGCCGAGGACCCGCGAAATTAGAGGGCACGGGGGAAACGCGTACATCAGACTGAAAGGACACGCGAACGACCGGGCAATAAGGACCCGGAAGGAGGAGTAGAGCCGGGGCCGGAGGGTCGCGTCCCCCACCCAGACCCGATCCCCCGGAGGCAGACCGAGCCGCGGCACCAGGCGCCGAAACACCACCGGGACAGGGCGGGACAAGGCAACGAAGGAAGATCCGACATAGCTGAGCCGTCACAGATCCGGCCCCCGGGGGAAGGATGGCCCGAAGGGACAGGACCGGCGAAACCGACCCTTCCAGGGCGACTGACCCGTTATATGGAACGCCTCACGAACATGCGAGTCCACCTTGCGCAGGGGCCACGCCAGTCTCCTCAGAATCGTCCCAACTTTTGTATATGAGTAGCCGAAGTGAGTACGGCCCATACATGGGGACATCGATGCATAGGTGCCAAGGCGGCAGGCCAGGAGGACTGCCAGCAACACCCGAAGCACGAGGAGCTGCGCGACCGCCGGAGAACCCAACGGCCCCCAAACGACCCGGCGCCAAAGGATGCCCCCCCCCCCTGACAGAGCCAGAGGGAAGTACCGGGTCCAGGCACCCGACCCCCGAAGGAGGACGAGCCCGAGACAGGAACCGAAGGGACCACCGCACATAGAACAGGGAGCCGACGGAGGAGAGACCCCGCCTGACGTGATGCCTCACCCACGAAAAAGATGAGGCCGGGCTGGATCAATTGCCCAGACAGGGAACCCCAGGACTCCCTCCCGGCGAAGAAGATCCACCAGGCGGGTCATGAGCACCGGGCCAACCCCCGGGTCAGAAGGCCAGCCCCACAGCGGCACCCGCAACCGAGAGTGGGGACCCCCACTCGCAGTCCGGCCTCCCAGGCCAACCCAAGGTCCACAGAATAGACAAGGGAAGGAGGTGGCATCCGAACCCGTCGGGAAGGGGGGGACCCCGTGGAAAGACCGCAATACCAGCAAGACCGGTCACCGGCCAGCCAGCCCGAAGATCCCAGGAACCGCGGCAGCCACGGCCCAAGACGGGACGCAACGGCGGCGACAGCCCCCTTCCCCCCCAGGGAACCCCCAGGAGTGAGAGGGCCGAAAGCTAGGAACCAGGGGCGAATATTGGAGCGGCGGTACCAGTACGAGACCGGACAACCGACACCCGGGCCCGGGAGCCAAAACCTGACCGCCCCGACCGACACCCTGACATCCGGGTGGAATGGCCGAAGGACCCCACCCCTGCAAGGGCGGGTCAACGGGCGTAGGTAGAGGAAGGGATCCCGGAGACTTGCGCAGAGAACGCCCCCAGGGAACCCCCGGGAACAACCCCCGCCGCCGGGGGAGGCAAATGCAAGCTCCAAACCGGAGCGAAACACTAAGTAAGTGTGCCCTCCCCGCGTAGGGGTCCTGTCACACTACCCAGTAGCGCAACTTGAGACAAGACCAGCGTACTACACCCCCGCAAGGGCACAAGGCGCTTGGACGCCAGCAGCTGTAGACTCATCCCGTCTAACCCCCTGAGGTGAAACATTCACCTTGGGATACCACAACAGCATCGGCAGGAGTCGACCCGTGGTCTGTGAGGGCAGTCCGCACCAAAGGCACACGACTAACTTATGAGCTATAGCTCCTTAGTCCCGGACACCCCCGAGGAGGAGGCCAGGCATCCAAAGCATTGTGGGGGCCGAATGTGGGGAAAAAGCATGCAATTGCCCAGGGAAGCAGAGCGGGACTCCATGAATGGAAAAGGCCCCGAGGCGCGACTAACCCGGACCCCGGACTAAATCGCACCCCAGATCCGCCGAGGGACCGTACCCCGGTCCCGGGCCAGACCACTGCCCCCGGGCCTGCCCTACCCACCAGTGGGTCAAACTCCCCCACCGGGTACCGAGCCCAGCAGTGCCAACACACCTGAGCCCGGCGCATCCTGACGGCCCCTGCAGAGGAGGAGAACACGGGCTCCCAGGGTGCCAGAAGAAGGACTACAGAATCTCGAGCAGTCCCCATGTTGCATCAGGGCCTGCTGCCGATCCCCGAAAAGAACGCGCAAAGCGCTCCTGGCCAAATAGAAGTGCACCGTCAAACGGAATCCTAAGAGAATGCAATTGACACACATTTCCGTTAACCAAGCCGCCTGAACAGGGACTTGAACCCTGGCCCTCAGGTTAAAAGACTGACTCCTTACTGACTGAGCCATCCAGGTTTTTACAGAGAAGAAAATGCACTCACCGAGGAACGTTACAGACGCATCGGAGTCGAACCCTGGCCGCGAGGGCTGTCTGTGCAATAACGCGCCCTAGCTCCTTCTCACGCAAGCCGCGTTCAAAAACGCAGCGCCATGGGAGAGGGCCGTGTCCATCATCAAACGGCCGCACCTGGCGGCACTCAAACCCCGCCCCTGAGGGGCGGAGGCGCCCGGACCATGCATCAGCGCGTCAAACCGCCGCGGCCCGTAGGGCAGAACGGAAAGACATGCACGGAGGGAGGCGGCCGCGACCAGCGCCGCGCCTCCGAGACCCAGGCTGGCCGGAAAGGAGAGCAGCCGAAAATGAGGTAGGACCTACCGGCACGCGCTGCACGCCGAGGCTCCTACCCCGGCCAGGCCTCAGTTTAAGTGACATAAGACGGTATGCAGACTAATCCTTATTTTATGAAGGATGTCATTGCAGGTCAAACGCAAGATGAATCAACACATGCAATATCCAGGCAAAAAATTACTCGTTTTTGCCCAACCTGGGGTTCGAACCCCCCATTACCTGCACGTAGTGCCCCCAGACAAAATCCCTGCATTCCAACAGCACATTTCAGAGACAACATTCTTGAAGTCATTAATATCGTAGTGCTGCCTGTAACTAGGCTGTGCGCCACAATGCATTGGGATATATCCATGGGCAAAGGCACGTGAATGAACCCCTGCCCCTTCACGGGCGAGGTACAACACACATAATCTGCGCACCAAATGCACGGCCAACATGTACTCCACACACGCGACCAGCGCATTGAATGCCACCGGAGCCCCAGCACACACACAGGGGAACCAGCGCCGGACCCGAAGCCCACCAACGGGCAAGGGCCCTTTAGTCACGACCGGGGGAGACACGGGTATTTACAAACACTTCACACCCCCGGCCGCCCCCCCCCCCTGTAGACCCTTGGCGCGCTAGAGCAGCACCTAACCGGCCCCACAGGACCGGGGGAAGGAAGAGGGGGGGGGATTAGTAGGCCTAAGGTACTCGAGACCGCTAGAGCAGGTCCTCCACCCTAAACCCCAAGGGCCAGCTCACGCCGGCCCATCTTACCTGTACAGTGCTCTGGAGAGAATCGTGCAGAACAAAAAAAACAGGCTGATTGGTTGGGCCGGCCCGCCTCTTATAGAGGTCAGGTGGGACTGGTCGGCCATGTTGGGAGGGGGTGGGAGGTGGTTTCTTTTTGCTTTGGAGGGTTCTGTTGTGGAGCTAAAGCTCACTATGTAAATCATGTGGCGAGGAAGACTTACGAGGAGGTAATGTTTCCTGGAACTCATAGTCCTGTTTTATAATGGAATACACAAGAGTACAAGTCCCAGAATTCAAACCAAGCAAGCATTGGCATAGCCAATAGGTCTCACCTTTGGGACCTTATAAGTGTTTAGCCTTGCAACACTTAATGTTGTTGCACCAAGGATATTGTGCTGCATAACTAAACACTTATACTGTCCCAAAAACGAGACCTATTGGCTATGCCAAGGCTTGTTCTCTTTGGTCATGGAGACACTTTCTGAATGAGCTAGGTGGGATAGTCTTGTCTGGAAACTGTGTAGAAGGGGGATTTGAGAACTACGTTTCATTCTATGTGGATGTTGTGCTGCATTTCATTCAAAACCCCACGCTGACTGCTCCACGGGTTACGCAGAAAGAAATTGTTTTGAGACTAAAGATTTGGGTTATTCATGCTTCTTTATTTTGGAGATAAATTTAAACCACATCCTTGCCTTTAATAGCCACTGAAGAAACTGGCTAGTAGCAATGCAAGAGACTTTCAATGATCATAGATTTAATGCCCTGAAGGTTTTTTGGGAAGACATTTAAACAAGAGAAGAGGTGAACACTGATGTCATTACCGTAAAGTAACACATTTGAAGATTGCAAGTGTTATGATAAGGGTGTGTATTAACATTGTTGTTTATTTACAGGGTCTCAGCTCCAAACCCAGCAGCTCACCTCTGCTCCTCTCAGTGTCCCTACCGGAGGGTTCAGCTTTTCTCTCCCTCTCATACAGTTGGCTCAGGACTTCAGCCATTTGAGGTAGAAGAGTTTACTTACCATATTAGAGCTGATAAGTGCATACTGAATGCAACCTCTAATATTGAGGTATAACCTCACTCCAAAAATAGCAGGTTCAATTTCACAGTCTCCTTCCTATCTCTCTCACCTTTTGTCTTGTTATGGTTTGCCTTCGAGTCCATCCATGGCTACCACACCAAGGAAAGGGCGGTGCCGGGTACCAATCTGCTCCTGGATAAGTATTCCAGGGTCGTGACATGCCACATGAGTATGGATTGGAAATTGTAGACTTGAAACAATACTATTGGGTGTCTTAGCTCCTCCCTTTATATGATTGATTGTTCAAAATTCGGGCAGTCCTTCAGTGAGACTAGAAATTGATATGTTTGACAATTATTTGTCTACTCTCTCAAATGTATTGGAAAAAGCAACACACAGATCACTTCCCCCAATTACCAAAATACCGATAGAAGGCTTTCACCAGGCTCTGAAGATGACTGGTCTGCATGGGAGGCTAACCAATGAGATGCCTTTATGGTGCAGAACCCCTGGATATTTGTAGTAGCCCAAATGGAGGGATTTCAGTCCTGTGATATGATAGGGATTTCAAAACTCGGATGTTTCGGTGTGCGATCACGTCAAACTCTTGAACTTCATAAGTTGCAGTTCTTTCCTTCTTTACACTTGTGACATGCCTTAGAGTTAACCCTATACCAGACTTTAACTCACTCGAGTCCAAACTGATTACTGAAAAACTAGAAGGGAAAAGAATTTTGAGGCTTCACCAAACCCTCGTGGTTAATAACCTGATATTTACTTATGCCTAAAAGAGAGGTGGGAACAAGATGTGGGGGCCATAGGATGATCGGATAGACAGATGATAAGATGGTGCCAAGACAGTATGTGATTTCGACTCACCTACATCTCATCCAATTAAACTATTTTCATAGGGTATATTATTCACCTGAAAAGCTATAAAAGATGGGGAAGTTTTCTAACCCAAACTGTGTCTGATGCAAAGGAGCCAGGATTACTTCCTCTCATAGTACTGGTCTCAAATTTACAATATTCTAGAATATGTGATATGAATAACGTTGGAATGAAACCGATAAACTCGTAGAAAAGAGACTTGCTTAGAAGCAATCCCTAATTTAAACTCTCTAACATGTTATTAACTACGTATTGTGTAAAACTAATCCGCACCACATGAAAACAAGGGCTAGTGAAGCTTGCGTATGTGTTTGCTAACATGAATAACTAGAGAGGCTATCTAAAATGGCTGCAAATGGGAAACCTTTATTGCGCATGCGTCAACTGCATCTACGCTTTATGACGAGCTGTCGCTTGGAGGGAAATTCTTGCGCATGAGCAGAAGGTACTAATATGGAGTCTTGAAGACTCACATGCTTTGCATCCGCTTGCTTGAAACTAAATGGAGTGAATTTACTAATGCTAATGTGGGGAAAGTATTAGTAAGTAAAGGGGATTAGAGTAGAGATGGGTGGTTGGAGGCGCTAGAGGGCGCACCAGCTAATGGCCGCACTCTAGCGTGGCTCTGGCAGCCTGGCCAGGCAGATCCTGAATTTATCCTGTTCTCCTGCGAATAGACGCCCAGAAATCGCTACACCGGTGGCCCGACCTGTGCTGCTGCTCCGGTCCAACTTTGGGAGCGATCCGCCCTCGGAAGCCTGAGATACGGGGCTGAGCGACCGGACCGGTGAGCGCTGTTGCTGTGCACTGCGGTGGCCCCCGGACATCGGCCCACGCAAGGCCGCGGCTCTCCACGAGGCGGCTGGGCCTCGGGACTGAGAGGCCTGTATCCCGGACGGAGGGCACTGCTGGCGGCCCTCGAGGGACTGCGGAGGTGAGTCTCTCCCCCTGCGGAGCCGCTGCACAACGTGTGGGGGCTCTGTGCTGCTCCGGCGCACTTCAACGGGACCGGGAGACCATCGCGGGGCACGCCTGCAGCCGCCGTGTGGGGCGGCCATCTCCCCACAACCCCGCTACTGACACCGATCACTGCCGCCACCTGTGAGCGGGGTCCTGCGACGCACCAGCGGACACTCTGAGGGCATAGTGGTTGCCCGGACTGCGAATTCTACCCCGCGCATGTGGCGCGTTGCTCTCCTCCTAGCCCCAGCGGCCTGCCGCCGCCCCCTGTTGACTCTCCCTGGGCTCCGGACCGCGGTGTCGGCCGCGGCCGCCCACCTCCCATAGCTGATACGCCGGAGCGGGGATCCTTGGGACGAGGGGCTACCTGGGACAATCGGTGCACCGAGGAAGGGACACCCCTCTGGACGTGGCTGCCGCTCGGGGGGGCCATCAACGCGCACTCACTGGGAGCTACAGACACGTGCTGAACAGCCAGCTGCGGTGCCCGTGTGGGTGCTTCCTGTCGTGGCACTATGGGCAAAAACGACAACAAGCAGCCCAAGCTCTCTTTCGAGCCGGCGACTGCCAAAAAACCGCTACGCAGCACGACGGGGACCGGCGGAGCCCCAGGGCCATCGAACGCTGAGCCCCCCACTGCCCCCATGGCCCCAGAACTTAAGTTGATGATGGAGGAAATGCGGCAAGGATTCGCTACGATAGTTGACAAGGTCGACCGCCTGTCCTCCAGAATGGATGGGGTTGCGCAGAAACTGGAGGTCCATGAGGAGCGCCTGGGGGAGGCGGAGAGACGCATTTCTTCCTCTGAGGACACTGCCGCGTCCCACGACGCGCGCCTAACTAGAATGGATAACATCCTAAGAGTAATAGCGGCAAAGAACGAGGAGTTGGAGGCGAGGAGCAGACGCAACAACATACGCGTCACGGGGGTCCCGGAATCCACCAACACTGGACGCATGGAGGACTATGTGGAGCGTATCCTCCTCACGGCAGTGGGCAAGGAGGCCTTTTCCAGCCAATTTATTGTCGAACGGGCGCATCGCTCCCTGGGCCCGGTCCCAAAGCCGGGGATGCAGCCGCGACCTATCATTGCCCGGTTACTTAACTACCGGGACCGCGACACGGCATTGCGTGCAGCCCGCACGGCTCGGAATCTAGCTTGTGACGGAGTGCAGTTTTCCCTGTATCCGGATTTCACACCGATGGTGCAGGACCAGCGGAGGAAATTCCTAGACGTGAAGAAAAAACTGAGGGACATGCAAGTGGACTATGCACTACTATACCCGGCGCGGCTCAGGGTGACCCACCAGGGTAAACAACATTTTTTTACAAACCCACAGCAAGCCGAGGACTATGCCCGCAAGCTGCGCACCGCCAGGAGGGACAGGCGAAACGAGGGTGACGAGGAGGCAGACGTGAACCCGGCTGACCACGTGGATCCCTAACTGCGTCCTTCTGGACAATGGATTGTTGGCTCTGAACTATGGATTAGAGATTGGACTCAGATCGGAGATGCCTGCTGCCGGTGAGGGGATCAGTAACTGCCAGGGATGGCTCTTATGGTAGACCTGTGGTTCTGCGGGTCACTGGTGAGCGACGACTGCTTTGGTATATACCTGCCCCTCTGCTGAAGTTGTTCTAGAGTTGGCCACACTGGAGGCAGAATTTGCACTGAACTGGGTAGCGATTGCTCCTGTGATAGACCTCCTGAATCTTTTGGTATTTTTTCTGGCATGAGGGGAGGGGATATGAGAAAATGTCTTGTCATATGGGTACTAACCTGCAGGGGTAACATATGCCAGGCACCGCCCCACCTTCTCTGTCTTCTCCGTATGGTGCATGCGGGTCGAGGGAGGAGTGTTGGGGTGTTGGAGTGCGTTCCTCTGGTGTCCTCAGAAGGGGATTCCCCAAAAGGTTTTTCAATAGCTCTTGATTGTGGGGGTCGGGGAGGGGGGGGGGGTTGTGATACTGGCAAGATTGGGTTGCTTCAGTGGGTGGAGGGGGGAGTTGGGGGTTGGGGGCTGAACAGTTGTGCGTGGGGGGGGGTGCGGGACTTGGATGTTGGGGTGCGAGTTGTTGTTGAACGTAGAATTACTGTTGCGTATGGAATGAGTGACGAGAGCGCAGGTACTGAACTCCGTATGTGTGAACGTTCGGATGTTTGCATGACGAGAATGTTCTGGACAGCGGAAGGATATGCGTCAGGTACATTTCGGTCGAGAGCTGCAGGGTCGGCTAAAAGCTCCCTTCAGGGATATGGTGGCAAATACAGGTGATGACACGCCGAATACTGTTTCCATAATGTCCTGGAACGTCCGTGGCCTTAATAACCCCCGCAAATGCAGGAATGTGCTTGCTTATTTAGATCGGCACCATGTGCAGATAGCAATGCTCCAGGAAACCCACCTTAACCCGAATGGTATCCCTAAGTTTGCGTGCAGATGGGCGAGTGTGAGAGAGTTTTCCTCCTATTCCACTTACTCTAGGGGGACTGTTATCTTGGTCAACAAACGATTACCGTTTCAAAAGCTGGGTGTGCGGGTGGATAATGAGGGGAGGTATGTCATTCTTTGGGGAAGATTGGGCACTGATGTGATAATACTTGTGAATTGCTATGCCCCTAATGTTGACACTCCTGGATTCTTTTTGTCGCTGTGGGGCCATGTGCTGGACATTGAAGCCACTCACATTCTCTGGGGGGGGGACTTCAACCTGTCGTTATGCCCTATGACGGATAGATCGGACGGCAGTACACAATACAACACGAACGCCAGGGATACACTTCAGGGCATACTGACAGAGGCTGGACTAGTGGATGGCTGGAGGCACACACACCCGACAGTTAGGGAGGGTACACATTTTACGGCACATGCGCGCTCATGGGCACGGATCGATTACTGCTTTATCTCACGAGGCCTCGCTGGAGGAGTTGTTCGGGTGAAACATCTGCCTCGTACCTACTCGGACCATTGCCCTGTCCTGACGGTCCTGGAGATGCCGGGGTACGCTAGGGTGCGCCCGCCGTGGCGGCTCTTTCCCTCAGCCTTGCTGGACCCTGTTTTTAGACATGAACTAGGGGAGGAGATTGAAGCCTTCTTTCCGAGGAACAAAGGGTCGGTCGATAAGGTTGAAACGATCTGGGAAGCCTTTAAGGTGACAGTGAGGGGGATCACGATCTCTAAAAGTTGCGGGATACTAAGGGGCATTGTGCGCACATTACTTAAAATTGAAGCAGAGCTTAAAGCGCTGGAGGCACAGATGGTTAGGGACCCCTGTCCTGACCTCGCTGGACAGTTCAGGGCACTGCTGTCGACCTATGAGGAAGAAGCGGCCAGGGAAGCAAAGTTCCGGGGCAAATATTGGACGGCTCGGCGCTACTGCGAAGGGGATCGACCGGGAAAGGTGCTGGCAGCTCTCACGAGGCACCAGCGCTTCGCCACCCATATCCTGGAAATCTCTGATAGGGAGGGTAGGACTCACCAAGATTCCCAGGGAATTCATAACGCCTTCCTACAGCACTTCCAGCGTTTATACTCCACGCAGCAGGTGGGAGAGGTGGAGTTCGGGAACTTCCTGGACGATATCGCGCTCTGTTGGCTTGGTGATAGCGATAGGGCGTTCTTGGGGTGCCCGTTCGAACTGGACGAGATCAGAGAGGCGATTATGTCCCTTAGCAATGGCAAGGCGGCGGGGCTGGCCGAATTTTATAAATGTTATATCGACATTATGGCGCCGGTACTGAAGGAAGTCTTCGAGGACTCTCTCGAGGTTGGGATACTGCCGGGATCCATGAGGGAGGTGGCGATAACGTCGCTGTTGAAGCCGGGGAAGGATCCGAAGGACACGGATGCCTATCGCCCCCTTTCGCTGCTAAACTGCGACGCGAAGATCCTCGCAAAAGTGCTGGCGACGAGGCTGTCCCTGCTTATGAACACCTTGGTGTTACCTGATCAATCTGGCTTTGTCCCGGGGAGAGCTACGTCCCACAACTTGCGCACACTGTTCTCCCTTATACCCACTATTTCTCCCGACTTGCCGATCGCGGCCGTGTTCCTGGACGCCACCAAGGCGTTCGACTCGGTGGAATGGGGTTACCTACTTGCTATACTAGGCAGAATGGGGTTCCCCCGTATCTTTATAGCCTGGGTGAAGCTGCTCTACACCTCACCTGTCGCCAGGGTCGTAGTCAATGGGGTGCTTTCGGCACATATGCCAATCACGAGAGGAACTAGGCAGGGCTGCCCCCTGTCGCCCCTGCTTTTCGCCTTGGCGATAGAACCGTTGGCTTGTAGAGTGCGACAGTTGCACAAGGCCAGTGCTTTTAACTGCCATCAGCGGCAGATAAGTATTTCGCTCTATGCGGATGATGTCACGTTATACGTGCGTAACCCACAAGATCACCTTAACTCGCTACTGAGGGAGTTCGTGGCGTTTGGCGGCATATCAGGGATACATATAAACTGGAAGAAGTCGCAATTCTTCCCCCTCACACCTTCAGTGGCTCGGTTCCCGCTGGATTACCCCCTGGAATGGTGTGATTCCGAATTGAGGTACCTGGGCATAGAGGTGTCGCTCGTTAAGGACGACACTATTCGGTCAAACTATGGGGTGGCTATCTCGCAGCTGACTGATAATGTATCCCGCTGGCGGGCCCTACCACTATCAATGGCAGGGAGAGCTTCCCTGATTAAGATGGTCGTCCTCCCCCGGTTCCTCTATCTATTCCAAAACATTCCCTACTACCCAGGGGCCTATTTTTTTAAACGGCTTCGTTCTGAGCTCTTGCGCCTCTTCTGGGGTGGAAAGCAACCACGCATTAGCTGGAGGGTCCTGACGCAGCCATACGATAGGGGCGGATTTGATGTGCCCGATATGGAATTATACTATCTCAGCGCTCAGACTCAACACTCCTATTATTGGGTTAACCCCGCTCCCTTCATGCCACAGATCGCTGCCGAGGACTGGATCGTTCATCCGCTCCCGCTTAAGGGCATGCTGATGGGACTAACTGGGGATGTCGAGACGCCTGCTACTACTGTTACCTGCACTATTGATGCCTGGCGGAGAGTAACTAAACTGCTGGACGCCCCCTTACTTTATTCCCCGGTACTGCCCCTTGCGTACCATCCGAAACTTTCACTTCTAACGGAAACCGGATTTCGGTCCATGTGCAAACGCATACACCTCAATACATGGGGTGACCTATTTCTAGAAGGGACGTTCCGTACAAAAGATTAGATGTTCCAGGCTACCCCCCCGACGCCCATGGAGGTGTTTTACTATATCAGACTCAGGCAGGGCATGCGAGACATACTCCCCAACTTCCCGGAAGAACCTGGGACTGTGCTGCCATTGCATACCATGCTCGTGTCGGATGGCAAGCACTTAGTGTCTAAACTGTATGCCGCCATACGTGGGCAACGCCCATCGATGTTGTCAAAGGCTCGTACTAACTGGGACTCCGAGCTGCCCTCTGCGCTCACAGATGAGCAGTGGGATTACTGCTGCTCGGGCACGGCGAGAGTCTCCTCCAGCTGCCGGCTGAAAATAATTCATTACAAGTTTGTGCAACGCTATTATTATACTCCAGTCCGGAAACTCAGGTTTCATCTTTCGGAAGATGATAGATGTGTAAGATGCCGTGCGAGCGGCGCGGATTTCCTCCACCTGGCCTGGGAATGTGGAGCCATACACACGTACTGGGAACAGGTACATGCCGCACTCCAGATAATGATTGCTAGCTCATTGCCCATGGAGCCAATAGTGATGCTTTTGGGTTACACCAAACATGTGCCCAAACCGGATCGCAAATTTGTTGACATTGCGCTGCTCCTTGCTAAGCGGAGGATAGCTTGCAGATGGGGGAGGGGGAGAGCGCCAAAATTTAAGGACTGGCTTGAAGACCTCACATACTGCCAGGACCAACATGGTGTATATGCGGAACTGTTGCCGACCCGCTGCACGCCTAGCGACTTCTGGTCTCCCTTGCAGGTATACTTGCTGTCCCAGGCGACACATAGCAAATCCTCTGGAGATGACGAGCCGGCCCCGGGCCTGTGAGCATATAGACGATGTGCATGGTATTCACCATATTACTTCATACATGATGGGGGGGTACTCACACCGCCTAACGTACGATGGGTGGCCATGACGGTTGATAAAACACTGATAGTGTAGGACTGGGGATACCTGAAGACCTTGGGACAATGGGGTAGGGAGGGACCTCCTGCGCCCATCCAGATCCTGGGATAGAGAGGGTGGGCACTCACACGGATAGCCACATACACCCGGAGCTGCAATCGATGCTTGAGAAGGGGGACGATGGGCACGGCCTAGCGCTGTGACTTGCCCCGCATATCCCTTCACTGGAAATTAGCTGCATTACCTAGCAGGGAAGCTGCCGGTGCTCTGGCAACCCATTGATGTACACATGATAAGATGCCTGCATTGTAGTGAACTGTACGAAGCTGTTACCTCTCTATTGATCGTACCATGAGACTTGCTCTACTGTATGGCAAATGCTGTCACTGTCATGTTTCTTTTTTTATTTTTTTTTTGTCATTTCTGTACTGTGCGCAACTAATAAAGGTTTAAAAAAAAAAAAGAGATGGGTGGTATACAGTGAATCTATTTCACACAGGAGCCTAGAGGGAAAAAGAAGACCAGGGTTGCCCTCCACTCATAAATCATCAATATAAAAAAAAACACTGTCCCTTAGACATTAAATATTGGTATTAGTATTTTATTCAGTGGAGGGATCACGTATCAATTTCCACTGCTAGACCCCCCAAAATTCCTAATTTAGTCATTGGGTGTATTACCGTATTGTGTCCAAACTTCATTGCTTAAAAATTTGGGGGGGGGGGAATTCCTTGTAAACTTCAAAATGACAGTCAGTCAGAACCAGAAAAAAAGGATGTCTGGGTCAACCATTCACACAGTACATCAAAACACAAGAAAATAGTTTTGTGAAGAAATGTGTAAAGAACAAAATGATCCTTCACGGCGCACCACCTTCGGGACAACTAGCAGGTACTCACCAGATTGGGCCCTTTTTCTCATCACTGGCAGTCATTTTGTTCAAAAAATGAATAAAACAGTGTTCAAAACAACAAATGAAAAGTGTATATAGTGCAGAAGAGCGATAAACATTCACTCCTTGTGATGCAAAGTGAATAAAATCAACAAACACACCTTTCGCACAATTTTATTCTGGTTTACTAGGTGTGATTTGTTGAATTAAAAATGCTGGTAGCTAACTCCGCATATCATTACCTATTGCCAACATGTTTCTCTGCCTGTAAAATTATTGGCAGATTCTTCAGAGCTCAACACCTTGTCACCGCACCAATGTTGGACACCTTATTCTCTGTGACTGTCAAATTGAAAGAATACATATATTAAAAACCACCCAAGGCACCCCATCCGACTATACCTTATCATGCCAGACTGTGATCATTACCCTCTTCCAGCTCACTTCTCTCGTACCAGCTGAAGAGGTAAATCTCTTAGCTCCTCAAGCGAGCCTTTCTTTAGATTAAATGGCCCATTCGATTGGCTCATCAATCTAAAGAGGCAAATACAAAAATATCCAGAGTCATGCTTTCGACCTTATGATATATTTCCCTAATACTGACTGACAGTAGCATTCTATGTCCGTCAACAAACGAATAAAAAGACTGCCTATACTAATGGGCATTACCCATGTGGAATCAAGCTATCCTGGCTGATGAGGGCTGAAAGCCCGAACCGGTCCTAGGATGCTTGTTTCCAGTCCAGGGAGGACCTGGCTTGGCAGTTCAGGCTGGACTGTTTCCAGGACTGCAGCGAAGAAGGAGAATACAGGAGCGCATCTTCAGAGTGCGCATCACATTGTTAGGTCAAACAGATGAAGAAATCTACAACCAGTACAGGCTGAATGGTAACATGATCCTTGACCTAATAGCAGAATTGGAACCCCTAATGGAGTGCCACACTCTTAGGACACATGCCATCCCCACTCATGTGCAGGTCCTATGTTGCCTACACCTACTTGCGTCCTGCAGTTTCCAGGGGGAGTAGCTATTGCTGGAGAGGTGTCACAAAGTTCCCTTTTACGTATCTTTAATTCTTTCCTGAGTGCCATGATGACAAGAATCCATAACCACATTAGCTTCCCCACAACCCCACAGGAATTGAATAAGACCAAACAGGACTTCTACCAGGTAGCCCAGTTCCCACACGTAATAGGATGCATAGATGAAAAGTATGTTGCCATTTGTCCCCCAGCAGTGAATGAATACATTTTTATGAACCGTAAATCCTATCACTCAAATAACATACAAGTAGTCTGCAACACCAACCGTATCATCACAGACATTGTGGCTCAATACCCTGGGAGCTCTCATGACTCCTATATATTCAGGCACACTGGCATACGCCATCCGTCTGCTCAGGGACGATTTTGGCAAAGGACATCTGCTTGGTAAACTCATATAATGTTTCCTCACACACAATGGTCAAATGGCAATGCATAACTGTTACTAACCCTTTGCTCACTACCCTGTAGGTGACAGTGCATATTCTGTGCGCCACTACATAATGAAGCCTTACCTTAACCTGGCCACCCCAAATGAGCAGAGCTACAATGCAGCGCACATCGCCACACGAAATGTCATTGAACACACCTTTGGGCTGATGAAAAGTCGCTTCCACTGCATCCACAAGAGTGGCTGTGCATTGCAGTACCGGCCTAACACCTGCTGCAGAATTGTGGCTTCATGTGCCATGCCCATGTTGCATAATATTGCCACCAGAAGGGACATACCCAATGAACTCACCACCAGTGAACCAGGGAAGGACAACCGGCAGAGGCCACAATTAAGACCAGCACATGGGGCAAGCTCACCAGAAAGGGCGAAGGAGACTGCAGAAATCACACAACTTTTTTTCTGAGTTGAGTAATGATGAGACAAGACACATCATTTCTGAACTGTACTATATTTGTCATAATGAAATCATGTTGTAGTGTTGACGCATACATATCACGTGCCAAGTAGCACAGGGATTGCATTTTAGAAAACATATGCAATGGCATAATCATAGAAATATACTGTGTCCTATGAAGATAGACACCAGGAGCCAGGATGTATATTTAAGTCTTCTTTAACAAGTCTTCAGTTCAGGTTTCATCCGTCTTCACCCCAGCCAGCCTAGTGTTGTACCAGCCCCACTAGGAGCAGCCTGCCTAGCTGCTCAGCTCATCTCTAACTGCCAGCATTCATCCCACTCAAACACCCAGGCCTTCCACGCATCACAGGCACACCAACATTCCAATGGCCAACTCACACTCTGGCTGAGCAGCTAGAAGCAGCTGGGCTAGAGTACATGTTATACAAGTAAGTAGGGTATAACATTATCCCTTTTTCCTTAAGCAAAATCAAAAATGAAATGGGAGAACTAAGCACAGGTAAGGTAATGGAACGAATCTCAAAGATGCAGCTAAATTGACAGAGCATCAAAGAAGATAGAACCATAAAAGCAAGAAAGGATGGTTAACATTTGAACTATAGAAGAACATCTACTAAATACAACACACTTACCCCACTGAACACTGAAATGCCCCAATGCAACACACTGTTGAAAGTACTCGCTCCCAAATAAAATACATTATGACATAGAAATAGCATAAACTTAAATAACCATAATGCAACAAGAAGGTAGGATATGCCTTGTTGGAAACAACTTTTTTATTTTTATTTTTTTAATAGCATTTGTAGAGCGCTCTGTAACCCTACGGGCATCCTGGCGCTTAGGTACATAGCTAAAGCTTTGTGGGGACAGGAGCATGAACGAGATGCTGAACCGGGTAGATTTATTTATTGCGAAGGGTTTTAGGAGGATTTTTTGGGAAAAGCCAAGTTTTCACCTTTTTCCGAAAGGTCAGAAGATCATTAGTTTTTCTGATGTCCAAGGGGAGTTTATTCCATAAGTGGGCAGCAGCAATGCTGAAAGCTCGTCCACCACAGATGGCTTTCTTGATCCTGGGGAGACTGATGAAGTTCAAGGATGAGGATCGAAGAGACCGGCTGGGCTCATACCACTTAAATTTGTACTGGAGTGGTCGGGGGCCTAGCCCATGAACTGCCCGGAAAACAATACATAGGGATTTGAAGCAGATCCTTTGGTGTATGGGCAGCCAATGTAGGTCAGCCAGGGCAAGAGTGGTGGAAGATCTACGTTCATGGGAGAGTGCCAATTTGGCTGCAGCTGCCTGGACACTCTACAGTCTGGAGATGAGATAGGCAGGGGATTCCAGCAGGAGAGCATTGCAGTAGTCCAGGCGGCTGAGGATAGTGCTCCTGACTATGTCGGCTCTGGTCTGTGGGGGCAGGAGAGGTAGCAGTCTTCGGAGTCCTCTTAGTAAGGCGAAACAGCGGCTAACCTGCTTGTTGACGTTGGTCTCTAGGCTTAGTTTGTTATTGATAGTGACTCTAAGGTTTTTTACAGAGCTCACTGGGGTGGGCGAGTCCCCTAGCGATTGAGGTCAAAAATCTGGCGGTAGACTTTTGGGGATTTTTCCTACTGTGCAATGTAGTATTTCATTTTTCTCACTGTTGAATTTTAGTGAGTTCTTACTGAGCAGAGAGACATGTCCAGCATACAGGTGTGGAGAGTTTCCGTTGAGCTTGCTCGAGTTCCGTCCAGCGAGATTATCAGCTGGGTGTCGTCTGCATAGTTATTCACGCTGATGCCATGGCTTTTGATGATCCGCATCAGGGGTTGCATGTAAATATTAAAGAGTATGGGGCTGATGGCAGACCCCTGTGGGACTCCGTGCGGGACTTTCGTGAACTCGGATTGGTAGGGAGGGATAGATACTGCCTGCCACCTGTCCGTCAGGTAGGAGCGGAACCAGTCGAGCGCGACCCCTCTGACTCCGATGTTCCTTAATCTTTCAATCAGGATGCCGTGGTTCACCGTATCAAACGCGGCGGACAGGTCAAGCAGAATCAGAGTTGCTGATTCTCCCCTGTCAGCCCTCATTTGCAGGTCATCCATAACTGTCAGCAGGGCTGACTCCGTTCATGAACTGGTCTGAAGCCAAACTGCTCCTCTTCCAAGATGTTGTTGGTTTCTAGGAAGAGGGCTAGAGCTCTACTGACCCATCTCTCCATGATTTTTATAGGATATGGTAATAGGGATATGGGTTGGTAGTTCTTTTGGCAGTTTGGGTCCCGATTAGGTTTTTTTAATAGCGGGGTGACGATCGCTAGTTTCCAGTCTTTGGGAACGGAGCCTGTGTGCAGAGATTGATTACATAGTTTGTGCAGGGCTGGTAATACGTCATCCTCGAATTTCTTGGCTATTCTATGGGGAAGAGGGTCTAGAGGAGAGCCTGAGGACGTATGGAGGGCTGTTGTGATGAATTCCTGTTCCGAAGGAATCATAAAGTTTTCCAGGGTGGCATTTGAGAGGGGGTACGTATCAGGATCCGCCTTTCCGTCTTTAATTGTTGGGATGCTGTTGTCTTGCAGTGGGGAGATAGGATTACTATTCATTCCCTCTACAATTTTGCTGATTTTATCTTGGAAGAACACTGCTAGGTCGTTGCAGAGTTCTTGTGAGGGTTTGATTTGGCTATTAGCACAGGCGGGGTGGGAAAGCTCTTTGATGAGCCTAAATGTATCCCGGGATTTATTAGAGCTTTTGAGGATTACCTCAGCAAAATAGTTGGATTTGGCTGTGATTATTTCCTTCTTGTATTGTGAGATAGTAAGCCTCCATCGTACTTTCTCCTGGTCTGAATAGTTTTTTCTCCAGAGCTTCTCTGCCTTTTTGCAGGTATTTTTTAGTTCTCTTCGTTTCTCCGTGTACCAGGGGGTGGAGGGTTTTCCCCTTTTTGTGATTGTTTTGGGCGGGATGACGGCGTCGAGTTTTTTTGTGGTATTGTGGAGAAAGGAAAGATAGTTTGCGGTGACATCATTCTCTAATTTGAACGAGGCCTCAACCTGGCGTAGGTCGAGCTTTCTCTCCTCTTTCCTCTTCAACAAGTTCTTCCAGTCCCGACCTACGAAAGTTTTGACTTGCGAAATCGTGGCTCCTGTGGGGGACGGGATGTGGGATTTGAACCTGATGAGGTAGTGATCTGACCAAACTACTGGAAGGATAGTGTCTAGGGTCAGTAGGTCTTCTGCCGCAAAGATAAGATCTAGTGTGTTTCCTAGTACACCAAGCCCATCCAGTGTGGCATGTCAAAAGAGAGAGAATGCTGGCACGTACCACAGTACAATTAAATACAGTGACTATCCGGCGTGATGTTCAGGAAGCTAGAATACAGAAAGCTAAAGTCACCTTCAAAACGGTTGCACTGCTTGCAAATCATAAGTGAAGGCAGAAAAAACAACGTGTAGCAGAGTTCGTGGTTGCGACGTGTAGCAGGCATTCACTCAACTGTGGGATCATTTATACATGTACTATACCTCCGACATCAATGAAATGGAGGTTCTACAAGAAAAAGCCAAGATCGACGATCACAGATGATATTCAAGTTATGAAGACTCTTCGTTGTACCCGGCCCTCATGTCGACTTCCAAAAACTTTATTTAAAATGAACACAAGCACCGTGGTTGTCAAAAGGAAACTGTGTGGACTTTATCTCTGCTTCAGACTGGGACCACTAAAGGAGAAAAGCAATAGTGACTGAACAAGGTAAGTGCTCGTGATAAGAATCGATTCGAAAATGAAGATTGCGGTTAAACTGCTCAATATCAACCATTGCAGCGGGGATCGGTATATGGTTTTTCCTAAAATCTGTGACACACACAAAACACCGCAAGAAGTCTGATAAAATAAATAAGCGGTGCAGATCCTGCAACAACACTTCTTTAATACGTCTTCAGTTCAGGTTTCATCAGTCTTGACTGCAGCCAGCCTAGTGTGGTACCAGCCCCACCAGGAGCAGCCTGCCTAGCTGCTCAGCCCATCTCTAACTGCCAACATTCATCCCACTCAGACACCCAGGCATTCCACCCATCACAGGCACACCAGCATTCCAATGCCAACTCATACTCTGGCTGAGCAGCCAGAGGCAGCAGGGCTAGAGTACATGTTATACAAGTAAGTAGGGTATAACAGACTTATAACAGACTTGAAATTCAGTCACTAGTAATGTCAATGGCAATGGTTACTTCACCATGGTTATTTGGATCTGGACATACCTGTTTATCTTTTCCTTCCACGCACCTCCAGACGCCTTTGGCCTGCTTCATCTCCATCCCTCATGGAGCCTACGGAGGGTGTTGTGCTTCGAGTGGCGCGCCTCCTAGAAGTGGTGACTGGCACTGACAGGCTACTGAGGCTTGAGGCCTCCTCACTACCCTCTTCACCCGTCACATTGCTAACCCCAACAGTGGCTGACTGCATTAGTTCCACGGCATTGGTTACCTGGCCCATGGCCTTGGCCACATCCCCACAACAGTGGGTCATCTGGATCTGCATGGAGACGATCCTACAGGACAGCAGTGCAGAGTTGGCGCTCAGGTGATTATTTGATTCGGTATAGCCTTGTAAGTACTGCATCAACTGGCAATGCTGTCTCCTCTCTGTCACCTGGGCCTCCTGCATCACACTGGTCAGCTCCTGCATGGCCGCATTTGACTGTCTGTTGCCCTCCACCACAGCTGTAGTGAGTTCCCTCATGCAATCTCTCATGACAGCGATGTTACTTGCCATTGTGCTGATTTGGGCCTGCACTAATCTCATGTTTTTGGCCTGCAGGCGCTGCACCCGGAGCATATGTGCCTCCAGCCCACCCCAGACATTTGTATATTGATCTTCCTGCGGTGTGAAGCGTGACCTTGCTCTGCGCCTCCGGCTTTGGACTGTGCTGTGCCGGTCCAGAGCTTAGGGTGCCTTTGTTGGGGGTACCTTGAGGCTGGCTTGTTACTGGCTCATTCTCAATTTCCATGGTCCGCAGTGGGGGAACGGTTTCCCTGCATGTAGTGGGGGCATGGACTGTTGTTTTTAGGACAAAATGTGTTTCATTGTCATCCACAGCCGGAGTATCCTGGGTGTCCCTGCAGTCACTGTCCTCAACCTCTCCTTCTGCTGCATCTATGCTGTTAAACAGTGCAATGTTTAATTTTTTTGGAAGGGTTATGTCGTGTCACATTATGCATACTTTGGCTCTCTATAAATTATTGACTGTCACACATTGTTCACGTGTTTTAACTTCTTATTGTCTGTTTGCCTACAAACCTTTTTTTTGTTTTGGTTATTTTTTTGGTGGTCCTAATCCTGCCAATTAACTTGTAGGCGAAACTTTTTTGTTTTTCTTCACAAGATATAGTTGCTTCCAGTCCCACCCCTCACACATATCGGATGAGGGGATATCAGGGCCGACAACATTAATTGACTTAATCATTGGACCCCATTCCTCTGACACCAGTCAACCAGCAGAACCCAGACCTTTTCCTGACATCTAGAGTCACATCCTATATCTGATTGACTAGTACGTATGACTAGTACGTATGATGTTATTTTTGCACTCAGAGAAAAGGGGTGGGGTAGCCAATTCCCAAGCTTTACATATTTCTTGCATAAACCAAAGAAAATGAGTAACAGTGTGATTTGTAGCTGAATTCCTGTAAATTCCTTCAAAAATTCAACAATGTCAATCCAAAATATAGTGATCGCTGGGCAAGTTAAAAACATACGACAATCATCTGTCAGGGAATCTTGGCACCTTGAGCATACATACTGAGTTCCAGAAAATGTTGTCAATTTCGCAGGGGTCCAATAGACCCGATAAAGAGTAAAGAGATGATTGCGCTTAAAATAAGCAGGTTTAACTATCTTCCAAAGCAATGAAAATGAAGCCAGCCAGATCTCACTTAAGTTTATATTTTCCAACAGATTTTGCCATAGCATTTGAATATCATATTTTATATTATTCTCTGCTTCAATTAAAATTTGATACCACAAAGCTACCTTGTTTGCCTACAAACCTGTCTAACCTGCATGCGTCTCCCATAAGGCATTTGGGTGTGGGTGGAAAATGTGGACTGGAGTTGCTGTCTGTACACTTGTGCTGAACTGAGGTGAAGTGCACATTTCAATATGTCTCTTGTAATGGTCACTTGCATGCATCTTACCTTGAGATGGGCTGGCCGCATCAGATGTGTCCAGCTGGGTCACTCCCCCAACAGCTTCAGGCTGGAGTTTGGACTCCACTAGGTCCCCCATGGGTGTGTTCCCAGGCTGTGCTGCTGGTCCCCCTCAGGTCTTTTTGGCCTCCTTCAACCTCTCAGCAATCCTCTCTTTGGCATGTTTGCGCAGGTCTTACCAATGTTTGTTTAGGTTGTCTATTGAGCAGTGGATTAACTTTATTCTGGACCCTGAGCCAGATTTTGTGCTTCTGTGCCCCTGGAAACTTTAGTGACAGTTTGCCAAATAGCTTGTCCTGTCTGATGACTACCTCCTCAACAAAGTGTTTAATTTCCCTCTCACTAAACTTCATCTTGCGTTTCTTGCCTGGCATACTCTTCCCTGGTGCTGAAGTAACCATTTTTAGCAAGGGACAGGTCTGCAAGCACAGTTGTTGGATGTCCTGGTCTGCTCCTGCACTCAGCCTCCTTTTCTCACTCTCACTGACTTCCTGGTTGTTATGTCATCACCATGCATCAAAAGCGACCTCGCTATCTGCGATTTCGCTAATACCGATTTTGCAAATAGCAAGGTGGGTATTAGTCTTTTCTGAAATATCGCGTCTCGGTGGCTGTATAGCAATTTGCGATTGCGAATTTTACCGATTCGGTAAATATTCGCTAATTTGGTCATGCATTGGAAATAGCAGTTCCTAAATAGTGATTACTTAATTTTCGCTATTTATGAATCGCTACTTCTTAGTTTGATGCATGTGCAACTAAATCCAGGAAAATTGGGGGCTATACCGGATGAAGTTACTAAAGATGATAATCTGCTATTAAACAAAAATTATTGGGAACATGACCTGACCAGAATTTGGGATGAGCATAGGGAGAGCTCACTAACAGGGCTAATTATTTTTCATAAATGCTCGCCTAGTTTTGAGACCTATATGGATAGGATGTATCTAGCAAGGGTGACATGAGTGTACATACAGTTACAACTCAGCATTCTACCCCTAAGAAGCCTTACTTTAGATGGTGGAAAACGAATGGTGATCTGGAGAAATGCCCCTTCTACCTGCTAATAAAGGAAACAGAGGTTCACTTCCTGCTATTTTGTCCTAGATATTCCATGTTATGGCAAAAATACTTTTTAGCATGGTGCAAATTTAAGGGTGTAAGGCATTACTGGGAGGCAATGCCTAATCTGAAAAGTGATACGAATGAGTTGTTAGTATTTGCCGTTGCACGGTTTTTATGGGGGCCTTGAATAATCGTAGGAAAATTCTAATATCTGTGAACCTGTAGTTATCATTGCTGCTATGTAAATATTGATCATGTTTTATGAATATAGTATCAGTGCCTAAAATTGATCGATGAATTGCTCTTAAATAGTTTTTTATATAATACCTTTTACTATCTTTCAATACTTGTATTTGTAGAATATGATACCTATTGCTGACAGTTAGAGTGAATGGGAGATTTAGGCCATCTGACAAGGCGGACCACACATTGGCATGAAGCTAGGCAATTGCAGAGGTTTATGTTGATAGTGGTATTCATGTTTCCCGAGGTCTCCCATCAAGCTCATACTATGGACTATATGTTATTGTAATGCATTTATGCATTCTTTTTCCTTTCTTGTTATTATTCTTATCATATTTTTCTCACCATCGTGATGTGTGTATTTTATTTGCACTTTAATGGTCCCTGGACTAAATAAAGTATTCACTACATCTTTCCCTTGGACCTGCACCTAATAAAGCACTTTCATGTAAGTGTCCTTGAAAAGTCAACTGTAAAGATATGTTTAACATTTGGTCTGCACAAAGAGGTTAATGGAATTGACAAGTTGAAAAAGAAAATCAACTACAAGAAAAAAGTAGATCCATGACCTACTTTGCAGCCGAAAACACTGTTCTGAAGAAAAAACTCTTCCATTTCGCATGCAGGTCTAGTGGAAGAGTAATTAAGGAAAGCTTTTATTAAATAGGGAATGTTCAGTTATGGTATAGTAAAAGTGAAAACTTGAGCCGTTTCTCAGAACTTTTTCACGATGTCCTTCTGTCTTTTTTAGGGAGATAATTTGAGAGGATTTTATCCTTTCCTTCACTGTTGTCTTTCAAATGTTAGCTATTATTACATCTTTTGGAAAATTCCATCACTAAGACTTCATGTGGTTATTTCTAGGATGTCAATTTCTTATTCGTAATAATAGTTTTATGTCCTCGATGCAGGGATAGCTGGGTCAAGATTTGTTTTCCCTCTCTGCTTGAGCTCCCTTGCTTGTAGGAGCAGATTGAAAAGCTGATGAAGAGATAGAAGGTGTTGAAATACTTATTCATCTGCTTCAGCGGTGCAGCTACCAACAGAGACAATCTCAATGATACATTCTTGGCTTTTCAGTGTTTCATAACAATAGCCCATCTCCAAGAAGGATGTTGAATTTGACTGTGACAGTTAAAGCAAGTGCCTTAGTGTCAAAGTAATATTGCTGGTGTGTTCCTATGGGTCCGAACTCTTGAATTATTCGCTCTATAAGGTTGTTATGACAGGGTAAGGGCTACCTCTGCATTATTTTAATAAAGCCTTACTTAAAGGTTGGTGTATGTAGGCCACCTGCCTAAAAACAGCAGGTGCCCTATCCGACAGCCTCAGCGTTCCCACATCTCATTTTGGAGTGAAGACAGCTCTGCCGTCAAAAACGCGTGGCCCGTCTTCCCATCCACCACAGGATCACCATGTCATGTGATGTTCACCCACCTTATTTAAGGCAGGTGGCTGCCTTTGAATTCACCTGTCCAGGACCAACATGGAAGGTATGGGAACCCCTGGCAGGACAATCATTAAGTGGTTCTGACATGCATGAAGAAAACCTCATGAGTGACAGGGTCGTTGGCTTTTTCCTTTTCAGAAACAGTCCTGCTTTTGAAAATACTCACAATAGTATTACCAAAAATGCATCTGCTATGCTAGCAGAAAAAATGAAGGCAGCTGCGTATGATGGCGGGTGCTCCTCCCCTAGTGTAGCAGAAACCTGAACCTCTGTTATCCTAGTGGACTTAGTAGTAGTGGGCTGCTTCACAAAGCATAAATGTTCTTCGGAGTCCTCACTCTTCTGGACAATAAGATGTCAAACACAGTTTCATCAAACTCTTGACCTTCTCCAAGGCTATACTAACTAGATTTTTTTGTGAGGCCATTTTTTATTGACATCAGATAATTTTTCTAGACACGTTCTTGATGATGTAGTTGTTTCGCTTAGTAGCTACTGAAGGTTATTTATTGCCTTTCCTGGAGAGTAAAACAGACTAATTTTACAAAAAGTAGAGTTATACTCTAAAATGATTTTCCTTTGGCCCAACTTGAGATACTTCCAGTATAATGTGTAGCATCTGATCTTTATAAAGATTAAGCAATGAGGGCACTTGAACAGATCTCTGCTTTATCCATGTACTTATGCTGAATCATTGGCTCGCCCAGCCATCTAGCCACAGCTCCCTTCTGCAGATGAGCAGCATAGGTTAAATCAACATGAACACCTCTCTTGAGTTATAACTCTGGAAAGGTTCCAGCTATAGAAGTTCAGATCTCCATCAGTCCAAAAATGAATTGGATTAGATGAATCCATTGACAGCACACAAGAGAATCCCATCATTTTGTTTTGATATATAAAGCCAGTAATTGGTATTTGCACCTTTTATATATTTGGGGTATTTGTTTACTGCACCAGTTGCTACATACGACTTACACCGAGCTTAAGAAGAGGCTAGGAACTTGGTTACAATATGTCTGAGTAAACATTAGATTGAAGCAATACATATGGGATGAAACATCAGTTACCTAAGGGATGGTCACAATCTTTGTTTTTGGGGGTATAGTAGGTCAAAACCGAATTGGAGATTTGAATGGTTATACAAAAGCAGCAATCTAGACTGCTCAAGTGTCTGTTATACAGAAACAGGGTTAAGAAAAACAACGTCAGCCGAACTTTACCTCCTAGGCTCCCTATGGCAGGAGATGGGGAGCTGATTGGTGTGCAGATGCTTCTTAAAGCCACTGCAGGACACGCAGCACGGGGAACTTAGAACCTCAGTGAGCCTCTAACTCCCAGGCTCCCATGCGCTAGGAGGCAGAGGGAGCTGATTACTGCGCCGTGCTGCACTTCTTAAGGGCACCTCAGGACCCTCTGTGCCAGACATGCTTGGGCTCGTGTCCGGGTAAAGACTAGACCAAGAGTGGGCCCATCTGCACGCATCTGCAGCCGGACAAGTCTGGACTGGGCCACCCCTCTTGGCCATTTATTCTGAGAATTTGCAGGGATCCTCTTGGCTCCTGAAGGTCCATGCATTATCTGTAAGAGAAATGTGTGGTACTACCCTTATCTTCCAAGAAGCAACCCCTAACCACCACCATAACAAGTTTTCTTACTTAGGTTATGGGTGATATCAACTCTCGGATAGAATGTGTAGAAGAAAGGTTAGATGCAACAGAAAAGTACTTTTTTAATAGGTGCAGATAACGGTGCTGCAATAGGACTTCCTCCTTCAATATTCTATTAACACTATCTCAAACAATAAACAAACAATGGAGGTGAGAGAGCGCAATTTGAATATAAAGTATATCGTAGCCATATCTAGACGCATATGTTATAAACGTAGGAATGAAACGCATATCGTAATGTAAAGCTGACGATAATAGCATAAAGGTCAACTAACGTGATAACATGGTATAGGAAATGTAAATGTATTCACGTGTTAAACATGCATTAGATTTAGAAGGCCCGTATACATAATGGGTAAATGTAGAAATGCTTAAGAAATGTAGAACGTGCACAGTAGAATTCGTGTACTGTGTAACTTCATATGGAAAGACGTAGAGAAATGTAACGTGGATAAATGTATAAGAGAACTTACATAACGATGTAACCAAGGAGAATGCATAAGTTATACTCTACGCAGTCGTATTCTACGTATTATATATTCTATGTAAAATGTATTCAAGTATAGCTAAGACTTTTTGCTAAAATACGAATATATAAATGTATGCCAAAGGTTATACTGTGTAGAGGGGTTTTTAGGAATGCTAGAAGAGTTTAGGTCATTTGTGATTATAACCCAACTGACCAAGAGTTCGAAGAAGCATAGTCAAATGTATGTAATTTAGAGGGCTTGTAAAAGTCGTAAATAGCTTGATGTGGACGTGAGAGCCAAGAAGTCTAGCACTTGTTAGATTTAAGGTGACAATGCCGGACGGAGCTTATTGCTCGAACGTGAGGAGAGACACTTTTGAATGTGAACTATGTTTTGACAAGAGCATTCACAGGATCTAGAAGGTTAAAGAGTTGCAGGTATGAGTTAAAGACGTGTCTAAGTTCATATGACATTTGATCCGAAAGAGTCAGTAAAAGTCGCCAATGAGATGATGAAGATGACATCTAAGGAGAAAGGTCAACTTAAAGAACGACGCAAGGAGTGGACCAATGGAAGAAGCAGGAAGTTGACATCATCGGGGAAAGTCCGTGGTGGGCGTCAAGGGGCGTTCCACCCACACTGTGATTGTGTATTTTAGGGACAGCACCCCGGGGAGGAGGTAGCAATTGGCGATCAGGAGAGGGCAATCAGAGAAGGGCGAATTGCTCAGAGCAAAGGCAAGGGTAGATGCCTTGAGCAGATGCGCTGAGAGATCAGAGCGCAAGGGAGCAGTAGGCCGAGGACCCTTAGAGAGAGCGGATGGGTAGGCAGATAGGGTACTGCTTCTGAAACTTAAGATTCCTTTAGAGGCTAAGAGAGTTTGAACTTCTTTGGAAGTCAAACTGCTGACACCTTTTTTAGGGAAGAAACTTGCGAAGTAGGGATGTCACATAGCATAGAGTAGGGACAGTTTTAACTTGATTATTTTATCTTACTGCAGATGACGCAGAAGGAACCACTTCACATCGAAGCTTAAGCGGCTGATATTGTAACTGATTTTGTATTTTGTATACTTTGAGATTTTATCCTGAGTGGATTGTATTGCATTCAAAATTACTTCATATAAAACTCTTAAACTTTATCAGTTGTAAGTGGTTCTTCAGAGTGGCGTCAGTTAATGGGGTTTGTCTAACCTATGCGGGGGTTGTCTTTTACTCAATGACAGATACAACTCGGTCCGAAATTGACGAATGAGATAAATTATTAAATTGATCATAATCATAAATTGATATCAAAATCTCATTCCCCGCAGTTGGTAGCAGAGTATGATGGTTATCTTCTTGAGGAAGACGACCTAGGCCAGGTTAGTTTACCCCAAGGTCCCTAGTCATCGACGACCAGAAGAAGAATTGCAGCCGAAGACGGTGCTGACGGTGCGTCGAGGGAAAAGCAGCAGAATCGGTCGAGAGTGAGTATAAGGGTCATGCGTTGTAAGATTGCGGTGTTTTATGTTGTTCCTGTGTTGTAATGTCAAGCGGAGTTGAATGCCTGTAGTGTGATTGGGGGAAGGTTGTGAGCGCGCGCAACCGGATGAAATCTTATGTCCAGAGGACTTAAGTGGTTCGGGTGTATCGAACACCCAGAGTAATTTGTCTACCATTGAAAGGGGGTCATGAGGTACCATTGATTTCCCGACAGACCGATGATAGGGGGAGCGTATGTGTGAGTGAATGGGTAGCGGACGCTGGTCGTACGTTTACTGTGTGTAAGTAACCTATCAGTTGAGGCAAGTGTCCGACCGTAAAAGGAAAGACGCTGTGCCAGTTGAGGTGGCAATTACAGTTAGACTGTGGCCGTACAGTCAGAGAAAAGTGATCGCTTGGACGGAAGTAGTCATTTTTCAGTGTATGAATGAAAACGCATATGAGATCGTGAGACGAGTTGAGAAACGAGGGAAGCTGCTGAAGAAGAGACAAGTGACGTCAGCGTAGAGCCGCGCTGAGATTGGTCGGTCAGCGTAGAACCGTGCTGGGATAGGCGGTTAAGCGAGAGTCGCACGGGGATTGGTGGTTGTTATCAAGACGCAAACAAGGAAGAGAATTAGTAAGAAATATCGTACGTTATCAAAATGAAGTGTTTCAAGGGTTTAGGAAAAATCTTTAGGAGAAAAAGGAGAAATTTATATGCAGGAGAAGAAGCTCCACCAGAGGGCACACCAGCTTATCACATGGCAGTAAATGTAGGCTTACACTCGATACTGTGGATTTCCGAGTGGCACAGGCTAACTGAAGGGCATAAAGAACTGGCGTTTCCAAGATTCGGAACGTTTAAATTAGATGTGTTGAACCAACTGAAGGCGACGATGCTTTCAATGAGACCTTTACCGAGGCCAACACAATTTGAAGCTCTTGGTGTGTGGTTTAGAACAGCACACGAAAGGGGCGTAAAGAGGCGCCAAGAGAGAGTGAGACGATCAGTAAAGGCAGTACAGGATGCCAAGTGGGATGAAGAAGCTAAGAAATGGAGAGTACAAAAGGTAGAAGTGGACAAACTGTTCACCATGATAGAGGCTACGGGAGAAAGGAAACCTCTAGAACAAGAAGATGAGGAAAGCGAGTCGGAGGAGGATCTACTAGAGAGGTTATTAACAGATAGGCCACCTCCATACAGCGGTGAACTTGCGAGTCCCATATTACCGCAAGCAGACGGAGCTAGGTGGGGGGAATATAAATCGATCCCAGTAACAGAGTGGGACGCTAACAAGACTGAGGAAATACCCCAAACTAGTTCTGAACAGAGAGTAGTGGGAAGATTTGTGGTCCAGAAGGTGCCAGAGACGCAATGCGCTAGGTCGTACCAAATGCCGGACGCCTTGCAGGTTCCGGTTACCATAGGCCCTATTGTGTCAATCTATAACCCAGAAGGGGTCCAGCAGGAGGAACAGGCACGATGGGACAGTGAAAGAGCAGAAGTGGAGAATAGGAATGCCACAATGAATCCCCACAGGCAAATACGAGCACCAATAAGTCGGAGTACCCCATTAGATTCTGCAACGGGTCCCAGGATAGAACAGGGAGGTCAAAGAGGGCCAATGGATTTGAGAGGTCCTAAACCGAAGTCTTTTAAGGAGTTAAGAGAATATTTGAAAGAATGGGAAACTGTCGAAGAGGCTCGGGGTAGGAGTTTAGAAACGGGACCTGAGTGGAGAGAGGAGGACAACAGGATTCTCTCTCATTGTGGAGCTGGCGAAAGCAGCCCCGAGTGGGAGAGAGGAAGTCAAGAGAGCAGAAGAGATACTTGTCCTACCAATACCGGCAATAGGCCAATGTGCGAAGACAGAAGTGCAGGGTGTGACGAAGTGCCTCGCGTCACCTTCAGTGAAGGGGAACGTAGGACACAGGAGTACCGGAATACCTTTAGGTGCACACACCATGCCCCAGGTGAAGATGTGAGACACTGGAGTCACGGAAACATGGAGAGTCGCGAAGCGTCTCGGCATGCATCCGGCGATAGTGGACGGAGTCAGGAGAACATAGGGAGTCGCGAAACGTCTCGCCATCCATCCGGTGATCGCGAAAGAGATCACGGGAACATGGAGGGCCGTGAAGGACCTTATCGTTTATTAAGCGACACCAGACAACAAGCGAGTTACGGTGGGTTAGAACAGAACGGTGGATCCTATCTCACATCTGGAGAAACCGAGCCGAAAAGTCGGAACGTAGGGTTGGGGGACGGCGCATTATTCCACCATACCCCACGTGAAGATGGAAAGGCTTGGGATCTAGAGGGGTGGGAACGAAGAGAAGGAAGGAAGACTCCTCATAACTCACCTGTGCTCAGGCGTAGGGCGCATAGTGGAGGTGAGAGGGATATGAGAGAACAACACAGAACTGAAATGCTGAAAGCTGAAATAAAAGCAAAACGGCTTGACGTAATGAGTTTGAAGTCAGACTTGGATGAAATGATTGATGCCACAGTGGCACTAGAGAGATTAGACTTGTATACACCAGACGAAATATTGTTCTTATCCAAGGATATTACTCGGAGGGCGAGGTCAGCTCATGAGAACCTATCTAATTTGGCAAACAGGTATATGGTAGACCTGTCGCGAACTAAGGCTTTACAGAGTAACCATAGGCTAACTTGCACAGATCGGGATCTGGATGAGCGTAGAACGATCGCGCTGAAGGTACACATAAGGGAATTGATTTTAAGTATCAGAATATGGAGAGATCTGGATAGATGGGAGGAAAGATGGTCCAAGAAGGGCTCTGTTAGACGGAGTGTGCTTGGGAAGTCCCAGGACGCAGACTTGATGCGAATGGAAGCCTTCCCTTTGCGAGAAATCGCGAATGGAAGCTACGTTCACGTGCCCTGGAGTAGGGGGGATTTGGCGGCATTTACCAATTCCTTCCCAAAGCTTAGGGATAATCCCGTCGAGTGGTACAAACAGGTAGAAAGATTCGTGAAGATCTCGAAGGTACTGTGGATCGATTTGAACACACTGTTTGATATCGTAGTACCCGGAGATTTGTGGACGGCGTGCAAGCTTAGTGTTGAATGGCCTAATTGTGAGCCTCCGAGAGATACCCGGACGAATGGTCCATCAGTTAGAGTCATGGAAAAATACGAGAGAGTAATAACATGGCTAAAAGAGAAAGTGCCAGTGCAAGACATAGACTGGGTAAAGATAGATCGAACTACTCAGGAACCGAAAGAGACAGTTCATGAGTTCTATGAGCGATTGCTGAAAGCATTCAAACAGTACAGCGGGTTAGATGTGATGGATCCCAAGGACATAGGACAGTTTGTTTCGAAGTTTGTCCTCGGATTGAGACCAGAAATATGCCTAATGATCCAACAGCATCTGATCTGTTGGCAGAACAAACCTTTAGATGAAATTCTGAGGTATGCAAGGTACTGCAGTGACGAGATAGACTCTAAGGCAAAGAAGCTTAAAGAAAAGTTAATGCTAGTGCAAATGCAAGCTGCTGGAAAGGATAAACCGCGCCAACAGGGAACAGGAACGCAGGCAAAGAAACAGAATAATCAGAGCAGGGATGAGGAAGAAAGACCGAGACCGAGAATGGATATCGCGACACTGAAAAAGACGACGAGATGCCATCAGTGTAATGAGGTGGGACACTGGCGACGCGAGTGTCCTTACAATGTTGAGTCAGGGGAAATAGAGCAGGAGGAGGAAGAGGTTCAGAACAACGTGGTTAAGGGAGCCACAGTCCCGAAGGGCAAGTTTGTCAAAGGGGGGACTCAGACTCCTCGAGCCCCGTTTCCTCAACCACCTCGCATCTCAAACGGAGGGAAAACCTACAGACAGATGCCATTGTTTGTAGGAGGAGAGGAATGCTACTACGTTGATCCACTTACAGGGCAGCGGGCGAATAGGGAGGAAGATTGTACTCTAGGAGCCGCCTTGGAAGTAGATCAGAGAGGACCATACGTAGAGGCTGAAATAGCGGGATGTCCTACAACATTTTTGGTGGATACGGGGGCCACTCGATCCACGTTGAGATCCGCGGTAGTCCCAGGTCTGCCAATATCAGGAGAAATGGTTCAGGTGGTAGGAGTCGCGAACAAAAGGATGACGAATCCCCTGACCGAACCAGTGTCAGTAAGGATAGGGAATTACAGTGATGAACATCAGTTTGTGATCTGCGACTCTAGTCCTGTGTGCTTACTAGGGAGAGATTTGCTGTGTAAACTGAACTGCACGATACATTGTACACCAGAAGGAGTAGAAGTGCAGACTAATGACGAGGATGCTGATTTTAAAGTCGTAAACTCAAAAGAGTGTGTGGAACTATATCCTACCTTAACAGTGGAGGAGCTTCCACAGGACTTGAGGGAGAAAGTCTCAGCTGAGGTATGGGATTTTACTGGGGAAGAAATAGGATTAATCAAAGGAGTAGAACCGGTAAAAATCTTGGTAAGACCCCATGCTGAGTATCCAAGAACACCACAGTATAAGCTAACGCCAGAGACGATTGCAGGAATAAAGCCTGTGATCGAATCCATGGTCAAGCAAGGAATACTGAAAGAGATCGTGGGTAGTCCATGTAACTCCCCGATTATGGGTTTGCAGAAGCCTAGTGGAAAATACAGAATAGTGCAGGATCTTCGAAAGATTAATAACATTGTTGTCTCATGTTGTCCAGTGGTACCGAATCCATCAGTGATATTATTTCAGATACCGTTCCAAGCTGAATGGTTTACAGTGATAGATTTGTGCCAGGCTTTCTTTTCGATACCTTTAGACGAAGAGAGCCAGTATCTTTTCGCTTTCAAACTGGAAGATCGTGTCTTAACATGGTGTCGTATCCCTCAGGGGTATACAGAAAGCCCGTCGATCTTTAACCAGTTATTGAAACGAAATCTTGAGAGTCTAGTACTGCCCAAGAATTCAGTTCTGGTTCAGTACATAGACGACCTCCTAGTTGCGTCAGAAACTGAGGAAGCTTGCAGAGAAGACACCATCACCTTGTTAAATCACTTGGCCGAGAACGGACACAAGGTGTCTCCAAGTAAATTGCAATATTGTAAAACTGAGGTGCAATACTTGGGCCATAGGATTGAAAAGGGAAAGCGGAAGGTGTCTCCGGACAGAATAGAGGCGATTATGAAAATGAACGCGCCTACGACCCAAAGAGAAGTCAGGATGTTTCTAGGCATGGTTGGTTATTGTCGACAGTGGATAGCAAACTTTTCACTGAAGGCCAAACCGTTATTGCAACTGACGCACAAAGGAGTAAGTGATCCGGTACCATGGGACAAAGATTGTTTGATGGCATTTTTGCAGCTGAGGGAGGACTTATGTCGCGCCCCGGCTTTGGGAATGCCAGATTACACCAAACTTTTTTTGTTTTACTGCTGCGAGAGAGAGGGATGCGCTTTAGCGGTATTAGCTCAGATCCACGGAGATGCGCGCAGGCCAGTGGCGTATTTTTCGGCTACATTAGATCCAGTAGCCGCAGCGTTGCCCGGATGTCTCAAATCCGTAGCTGCAACGGGTGTCAGCATTGAGAGATCGGAGAGTGTAGTAATGGGACACCAGTTAGTGGTGTATGTGCCGCATTCTGTGGAATTGTTAATGACCAGGACGAAGACTCAGCATCTGACGAATAGCAGGCTCACACGCTACGAGCAAGTCATACTGGCTGCCGAGAATGTGACCCTAAAGAGATGCTCTGTCTTGAATCCTGCAACTTTGATGCCACTTCCGAATGAAGTGGACGATGGAAATTGTACAGATCATGACTGCCTCGATGTGACTGAACTATGTACCAAACCAAGACCTGATATCGTAGATGAGCCATTGACAGATCCAGACGAAATTTTCTTCGTTGATGGTTCATGCGTAAGAAACGATGTCGGTCAGCTGAGAGCAGCTTATGCAGTATGCACGATTACCAGAGTTATAGAAGCCGCTTGCCTGGAAGGAGTACACTCCGCACAGGTAGCTGAAATTGTCGCTTTGACTCGTGCTTGCTTAGCAGGCGACAAACTTCGAGTCACCATATACACCGATAGCCAGTATGGTTTCGGGGTAGTTCACGATTACGGGCAGTTATGGTCTCAAAGAGGTTACATGACCTCCTCGGGTTCTCCCATTAGGAATGGAGAATTCGTGAGACTTCTGTTAGAGGCTGTGCAAAAACCTATGGCCATAGCTGTGGTCAAGTGTGTTGCGCATACAAAAAATGTTGATTTTGTATCACTAGGAAACAGATATGCTGATGAAGTAGCGCGTTATTGCGCAGAGCAGGGATATTCTCACACTGATGTCAAGGTGGGGGGAGTCCAGGAAAGAACTGAATTGACCATGTTGCTAGATACTGTAGATACGTGGGATGAATTAAGGGCAGTACAAGAAAATGCACCAGATGACGAGAAAAGGAGCTGGGAAACAGCAGGTTGCGGAAAAAGTGAGATGAATTTTTGGGTTTCTGCCGACGGAAGGGCAGTATTACCAAATGAACTTGTTAGTCCAATGGCAAGGAAATTGCATGGATCAGCACACATAGGAAGAGACGCTATGGTGAGAGTATTCAGACAGACGTGGTTCAATCCTAAATTTAGAGTAGCGGCAGAAGCAGTGTGTCAGCGATGTGCGATCTGTCAGCAACTAAATGTGGGAAAGAGAACACCAGTTACATTGAGTCACATTGGGAGGTCTGGGGGGCCTCTCAACAGGATGCAGATTGATTTTATAGAAATGCCTCCATGCAACAGACTCAGATACGTTTTAGTGATTGTCTGCATATTTTCTAGATGGGTTGAGGCTTACCCTACACGTAGGTGCGATACACTTACAGTAGCAAAATTGTTACTTAGAGAGTTGATACCGAGGTTTGGGATGCCATCCTCTTTGGAATCGGACAGAGGAACTCATTTTAATAGCGAAGTGGTGAAGATGCTGTGTTCAGCTTTGAATATCGATCAGAAGTTACACTGCAGCTATCGACCAGAAGCTTCAGGGATTGTAGAACAAATTAACAGTACCATCAAGTCCAGACTGGCTAAAGTTTGTTCATCGACATCCCTGAGTTGGCCAGACGCACTTCCAGTAGTTCTTATGAGCATACGTAGCACACCTGATAGAAGGACAGGCCTCTCTCCACACGAAGTGCTAATGGGGAGAGCTATGAGGTTGCCATCGGTTCCGACTGCAGCGCTAGTGAACATCACAGACGATTTGATCTTGGACTACTGCAAGGGACTATCTGATGCCGTTAATTCTGTGTCCCTCCAGGTCCAGGCTGCAGAGGTTCCATCAGTACAGGACTTGTGTCATGACCTGAGTCCAGGAGACTGGGTCCTGGTGAAGAAGCATGTCAGGAAGAACTGCTTAGACGTGCGTTGGCGAGGACCATTTCAAGTCATACTTGTAACGAATACCGCAGTGAAGTGTGGAGGTCTGCCAAACTGGATACATGCCTCACACACCCGAAGAGTGCCAACACCTCCAGAAGAAACAGCTCCTCTCTCGGATGAAAATCCGACGGGAAGCGGAGAAGCCATAGAGGGGGAAAACCAAGCTGGGGAGGTGATCGAAGAAACTGAAACTGTGTTGGAACAGGACGACGAAGGTCAGGACACTAGCGGGACTGAAGTCGCCTCAGGAGAAGAAAGTAATTGGGAGTCCGACACAGATATTGAACAAACTGAGAGTGACTAAGAGACAGGTCCTAGAATAAGGAGCGGAAAGACAAGGAGTGACGAAGCCAGTTGGCCGGAGAGAAGGAAAAGGCCAAGTACGAAAGAAAAGAAGGAAAGAACTCTTGCTCCGATCGCTGAAGAATCGGATCAGGAGGAAGAAACGACAGACTCAGGAACGGAGAGTCCACGAAGATCGAGAAGGGTACGTGTGCCCTGCAGAAGGTACGCCACCCCAGAGTGGACTTATCTGGCAGATGTATTGGGGACAGAAATCTGGGAGAGTGAAGAGCGTGAAAGTAATCGATCTCGATCCATTTGTGGCAGTGGAGATATGGATGTTGGCGCCTGGACTCGAGACTGAGGGGTTACTGACTTTCACACTTCCCATACCCCCACGTTTGAGTCAAATTCAAGATCTAGTACTAAAAAGATTACAATTTCCAACAGTTGGTCAGCAAATGTCAGAAGAAGAAGAAAAAGTTATTCGCTTTGAATTATTGATAATTGTTGTAAAAGCTGCAGGTCCGAAAATCATTGTTGATGCATAAAAAGGACTTTTGTATGTATGTTATAAAGAAGAAGATAACCTAGCGCCGAGTGGAAAGAAGAATAAAATTAGGGATTACATTTAGAGGACGGAGAAGGGCTAGGGTTGTCTGCTGCTAAGAGAGAAAAGACATTTTGTGAAAAAGAGACTTTATAGATAAAAAGCACTTTAAAGACTGAGAAAGCAACCAAGCAACCGAAGACTGGAAAGGAAACCATTTGCTAGAGAACGAGGTACGCTGTTTGATGACATGGAGAACGGCAACCCAAACAGAAAAGCTAGATGTATAGTAGGTACACTTATAGCGGTAGTGATATTTCTCATAATTACAGTAGTGACAATATCTTACATAATAGGACATGAGAAAGATAAAGAAATAGCGAATGTAAAAACTGTAACGACTTTGAAACCTGCTCTTGTGGGAAAGAAGGAGGAGAGCACTGTTATACGTGAAAAGGCGTTACTTGCAGATGAAGCTCGTAGATTACACGTAGACGAGTCACAGGGAAATTTCAGGTCAAACGCATACGCTAAACTGTTATATGAGTATATCGATGCCATGGAGGCCAAAGATTGCTACGTTTGTATGCAATTGCCGGCTTCTGTAGACGAAGGCATTAGGTATCACCATCTCCCATTGACTTATGGGATAACATGTAGTTTACTGCTTAGTATATTTTATGGTAGAGAAGGATTTGAGTACTACTTTTCAAATTATGATTCGGTACTGCCTGAAGTTCCGAATTATAAGCAAATGAATAAGTGGGACTATTACAAAAAGGAGGATAGACTGGCTAAATTCTTTCTTCCTTGGGATACACTAGATACATCATATGCACGCAGAAATAATCTGACTTGCAAAGTGTCAGAGGTAGAGAAAAGGTTTATAGCACAAGTAGATGACCGATACAGAAGGCAGAAGATTCTAAAAATGTCAGGACAATGGAAAATAGACTGGACAGAAGAAGAGAAGGCACATAAAAGGAAAGGTAGCAATGGTCCAATAGCATTGGATAGAACGCAGAAGGGAAAGTTATGTTTAACTCGAAGCAAGACATATTATGAGAGTGAATTTGTAGGTGAAGTTAGTTGCGAGCACTCTTTTAAACTAGAGTACTACACGAAAGATTTTATGAAAGGGATGCAAGCTATTCCGAATGTGTATTTTGTATGTGGGAGAAATGCCTATGTAAAACTACCTGATAATTGGTATGGTTCGTGTTACTTGGCAATTGTCTTCCCCAAAATATATCATGCAAAGGATTTGGCGATAATAGAAGGAAAGGCTTCGACGAGAACGAAAAGGGAAGTAGGAGATGCAGAGGTAGTAGGAGATGTATTTGGAGCGATGTTTCCATTGTTAGGCTTGATCCTCAACGATGTTAAAATTAGAAGGTTAGCGACAGTCGTGGATAGATTGTCTGCCAGTACCGCAAGGTCATTAATGTTAGTAGAAGGTGAGATGCAGTCGATCAGAGCAATGGTTTTACAGAACAGACTTGCTTTAGATGTGATATTAGCAAAGGAAGGCGGAGTTTGTAAAGCTTTGAAAGTTCAGGAATGTTGTACTAATATTCCTGATAATTCAAAACCACTTGAGAAAGTCATACGGAACATTACACAGATTCATCAAGAAATCGAAGATTTATCAAAAATAAATGTTTGGGAAAAAGTTGGAAATGGAGTGGGAAAGGTTGGAAGTTGGTTTGCTAATCTTGGCAAAAGTATAATATGGTACATATTAAAGCCTGTATTAATAGTATTAATTTGCATAATTACATTATTAGGATTAGTAAAATTGTATAAGTGGTATAGGTCGAACCAGTTACAAAGATCGATGAGAGACCAGGAAAGGAGACTAGCTGTTCTACAAGATCAACAGTATAAAAGTCTGAGAGCACTTGAATCGATAAAAAGAGGAACTGATGTAACTAGTTCTGTATAAAAGATGTATTCAAATTGCTTTTAGTGATGACTCCTAAAAGTCATCAAAGGGGGGAACTGAGAGAGCGCAATTTGAATATAAAGTATATCGTAGCCATATCTAGACGCATATGTTATAAACGTAGGAATGAAACGCATATCGTAATGTAAAGCTGACGATAATAGCATAAAGGTCAACTAACGTGATAACATGGTATAGGAAATGTAAATGTATTCACGTGTTAAACATGCATTAGATTTAGAAGGCCCGTATACATAATGGGTAAATGTAGAAATGCTTAAGAAATGTAGAACGTGCACAGTAGAATTCGTGTACTGTGTAACTTCATATGGAAAGACGTAGAGAAATGTAACGTGGATAAATGTATAAGAGAACTTACATAACGATGTAACCAAGGAGAATGCATAAGTTATACTCTACGCAGTCGTATTCTACGTATTATATATTCTATGTAAAATGTATTCAAGTATAGCTAAGACTTTTTGCTAAAATACGAATATATAAATGTATGCCAAAGGTTATACTGTGTAGAGGGGTTTTTAGGAATGCTAGAAGAGTTTAGGTCATTTGTGATTATAACCCGACTGACCAAGAGTTCGAAGAAGCATAGTCAAATGTATGTAATTTAGAGGGCTTGTAAAAGTCGTAAATAGCTTGATGTGGACGTGAGAGCCAAGAAGTCTAGCACTTGTTAGATTTAAGGTGACAATGCCGGACGGAGCTTATTGCTCGAACGTGAGGAGAGACACTTTTGAATGTGAACTATGTTTTGACAAGAGCATTCACAGGATCTAGAAGGTTAAAGAGTTGCAGGTATGAGTTAAAGACGTGTCTAAGTTCATATGACATTTGATCCGAAAGAGTCAGTAAAAGTCGCCAATGAGATGATGAAGATGACATCTAAGGAGAAAGGTCAACTTAAAGAACGACGCAAGGAGTGGACCAATGGAAGAAGCAGGAAGTTGACATCATCGGGGAAAGTCCGTGGTGGGCGTCAAGGGGCGTTCCACCCACACTGTGATTGTGTATTTTAGGGACAGCACCCCGGGGAGGAGGTAGCAATTGGCGATCAGGAGAGGGCAATCAGAGAAGGGCGAATTGCTCAGAGCAAAGGCAAGGGTAGATGCCTTGAGCAGATGCGCTGAGAGATCAGAGCGCAAGGGAGCAGTAGGCCGAGGACCCTTAGAGAGAGCGGATGGGTAGGCAGATAGGGTACTGCTTCTGAAACTTAAGATTCCTTTAGAGGCTAAGAGAGTTTGAACTTCTTTGGAAGTCAAACTGCTGACACCTTTTTTAGGGAAGAAACTTGCGAAGTAGGGATGTCACATAGCATAGAGTAGGGACAGTTTTAACTTGATTATTTTATCTTACTGCAGATGACGCAGAAGGAACCACTTCACATCGAAGCTTAAGCGGCTGATATTGTAACTGATTTTGTATTTTGTATACTTTGAGATTTTATCCTGAGTGGATTGTATTGCATTCAAAATTACTTCATATAAAACTCTTAAACTTTATCAGTTGTAAGTGGTTCTTCAGAGTGGCGTCAGTTAATGGGGTTTGTCTAACCTATGCGGGGGTTGTCTTTTACTCAATGACAGATACAACTCGGTCCGAAATTGACGAATGAGATAAATTATTAAATTGATCATAATCATAAATTGATATCAAAATCTCATTCCCCGCAGAGGTATCCAATCAATGCGTATTTCTCGATTGACAATAAAAACACTTTAACTGACAGTACTGAACTCATGGAACCCCACCACAGAAAAATAAAAAAGGCAATGGTTGGCTGGCCAACCCACATAATAGAAGCCTACCTAACAGATCTAAAGCATCACCATTGCCAGAGGCTAGTTTAATTTCTCTGAGTAGGGGCTGTGGGATGGAGACTCTGTCAATACATTTGTCAAATCAAAGCCAGAGAGAAGACTGCTTTCAATCTATGTTTATCAAGGAGGTTGAGGCAGCCCTAGCTAGGCGCCAGATGTACAAAGCATTTTGCTGGTTGCAAATAGACTGATTGGCAGAATCGGGCCATTTGCAAACAGAAAAAGACTTTTATTGATGTACAAAGTGCAAAATGTGATCCGGGAACATGTTACAAAATTACACTGGGCATTATCGGTTCGGTATTTGGTAGGGGTGTGTTTTGGGTGTCCCTTCCAAATACCGAATCGTTATGGTATGTATTACAGTTTTAGGACCAAATTCTGGTCACAAAACAGTAATACTTTACCACCAGTTTAAAACTAGTGGTAGCCCATTCGCAAAGGTCCCTGAGAGACCTCTTCCCTTTGAGAATGTAAACAAAAATATTTTTAAGAGCAGTCAGTGGTCCCCCGGGCCAATTCCTACTCTTAAAAAAGGAAACTTTAGCATTTCATTATTTTCTTTTTGAAGGCATCCCATTTTCCATCGAGGAAAATGGGCTGAATTAAAACAAAATTGATTGCTTTATTAAAAAGAAATCACAGACAAGGTGGTCTGCGACCTCAGCAGGCCACCAACCTTGTGATGGCTGTGATTGCTAATGGGTCACTAACTGTGACCTACCTCATTCATATTCATAAGGTAGGTCGATGTGCGACCCACAAGCAATCCCTAAATGAAACTCAATGAATTTCATACAATAGGAATCCTGATTTCATAATAGCGATTTGGAGAGAATCGCAATTAGTAAATCTGTATTCCTAATGTTTGTACATCTGGTCCTAAATCCTTTGACCCCACATAGATTCCTTACATAAGTTGTTAAAAGATCAAGGGACTCCCAAGGTTGTAGATGGAGTCACAATGGCTACGGGTCCTTTATGAGACACAAATTACATTAGACCTGTGCTCTGCCTAGTGAGAAACACTGAAAGTATGGCGACTTAATCCTTGTCAATATAGAGCACCGCCAAACCTTCAGGTGCAAATTTATCACAATTTTCTCCCTATGGTGAGCTCTATCCCTCAATTGAGTCACTTGGGAATAGCCCCATACCCTTCAGTACCAGGAAAAAGGGAGTCAAGGATAGATGATCTTATTAGTGAGGACTTGTCCCCCAGCAACATAATAAGGTTTTGCAGCTGCCACCAGAAAAATGTCCTGACCCTACACACAATAACCAAGCTGAGGATGTCTTTCAACTAAAAAATGAAGTTGTGCATTGGTTTGATAGAACACTGAAATCCCACAGTTCTGATACCCTGTATAGCGATGTTAATGAGCGAAGAGTCAGTTGGGTGAGGAGCAGTCTTAAAGGGGAGTCAGGGGACTGCAATAAATAATTTTAATGATATACTTTTGGTAGGTTTTCTACTAAACAGACTATCCTGTGGAGGAGCTTCCCAAAGTAATGTCAGGGTGGACCCTCTTGGCTATTGTATAAGCCACTCAATGCTATGCCCTCCAGGCCCATTGTGCGTACAGCCTCTATGTGCATATCACATACTATTCTGACATATTATCGCTGTACACCTCTTGAGCAGGTAGATTGACTCAAGGGGAAATTTGACATGCTGTCTGTGGACAGGAGAAGTGGATCTCCAGCTTCCAAAGTGCCCAACACCAGGAGGCGTCGCCAGGAAAAAGGGGGGGAACCCTGACACCCACGCTGATTGGTGTTTGACTTCTCCCGAAAGCTGACAGTCTCTCTGTGAGCTGGAGAAGGGGACTTCAGCTTCCATAGTGCCCAGCACCAGGAGGCACCACCAGGAGAAAGTCGAGGAGCCTTGAACTCCGTGCTATATAGCACTTTGACCTCTCCCGTGGCGTAGGGCTCACACAGACAAAGCCCAGGTCAAGCCGGGCCTGTCAGTGTCATGAAGGGGCAGGGCCAGTGCCCTTGGCTCTGTTCTGGGGTTCCCCCGACTGTCCCCTTTGGTGCCTATGGACATGATCTGTATATCTTAAGGTTGGTGGACCTATGGTTTTCTTGGACTTCACTGTCAATTTTTTTCTTTCTCCGTTTACATTACATAACTGGGCCTTTATCCTAGTTTGTGTTATATAGGACCTAGGGTGGTTGGTTAAAGGGTGCCATTCCCTTGGTATTGAGACACTACCTCTATCTGGTTTTTGGATTAACAACAATATTTGAATCACCCGTTTTTGATCTTATGCTTAGTACCCGGTTGTAGTTGGGTGGTTCTAACTCAGCTATTGCGAGGATGGGTAAGAGAAAAGCCCCTACCAATGTGGCTAAACCCAAATCCCAAGATAAAACATGTAGAACCTTGATGAATTACATTACGGGGGACATGGGGGTGATTGAAAAACAAATTATGACTATGGAAGAGACCTTGTCTACTTGTATTCACGGCACAATAGTATCCCCTGAGCAGCTGGGCGATTCTGATCCTGCTAGACCCCCTGTAGATCTAGTGGTAAAAGCAATACTTATGAGTAGTAGTGGATGTGTACAAAGTGCTTCTGATAGTATTTCTGTTTGCGACACTGACCTACACCCACCACCAAAGCACCCCAGGAATCCAGGGACCTGTTCCAAAATCTCAGATGCAATGGCAGGGAAAGCACAGGTACCAACTATTTATTCGAACTCAACCCTTAAACCAGCCCCTGCTAAGCTAACAACTAAAACACCCTGTGTTAAACCTTCTCCTGGTGATCTAAAACTCCAACCTCCATGGTGAAATCACTGGATACCTTTGTGAGGTCCATGTTGGGCTCTTTGACTGCTAGACTCAATCAAGTGGAAGGTTTGGCTTCTACCTGCTTGAATCTATTGAAGGCCAAGCATTCTTTACCCACCAACCAGAAATTGCCTGAGGTATCCGGGGGTCATACTTAGGTAGATGGTGTAGCTACTACTAATCAGCGGGGCTCTACTGCGGTATTGCTGTCTCCTATGGGGCTAACAAAGACTGGCCTAACAGTTGCTTAAATGTACTGCTGGTTCAGTAATCTCACCCCTATTTGCCTTCACATATGTCAAGTAGGGACCACAACTCGGATGAATTAATCCTCCCTGTAACATCTCATACCTCTACAAGTATGACAGCGGCTGATTTGTGAGTTATACCTGATTTTCTCGACTTACCTCCTGCCACAATGCCTTACGTGGTGATCTTTGCCAATGTTCCAATTCTATCATCCTTAGAAATTTAATCATGGGACTCACTAAGAAATAAATTGCTGCATTGGGTGGGCAACAAAACAGGGCTAACTCAGGCCCTTTTTGCAAACATTAAGATAGTCAGAAGAGTACGTTCGGTTGGACGGGCCGTAAAGTTTTACAGGGGGATTGTGTGTTCATGTCATTTAAAACTAGATGGATACTAAGTAGAGCTAGTAGCCTTATAGTGTCCCGTCTTCATATTACATTGTTACCGCTTGGTTATTTCTAACAACCAGCAAGTAAGATGGAGGTACCCAGACTGCTTGGTGAATTAAATTCTGGTTGTCCTCCAGGGTTGTCTTATGCAGTCACGACTAAGAACTTATTTGATAATCTGGCAATGTTAAAAGGAGTAGATTGTGGATGCAGGAGTACCCTAAATACCACTCAACCTACATCCAACGCCTTTCTTTTACTACTGCCAGAGGCCCAAACATTAAAGTAAATCCTTAGGGTATATGGGACCACTGAACAGTTTTTAAACCTTTCACTTCTCACCTCACCAACACTGCACACTCAGTACCACACCTGCTCTGCTGTAATACAGGCGTAGAAGTAGACCCGGGACAAATTCGGTGTCATCGGGGGGCCCGATGATGAAGCATGCCACCAACTAGGTTGGTGGGTGAGGGCTTTATAAAAAGGAAATACACTTTTCCTTAAATATACATCATCAATCATACACCCTTGTGACTCCCATCATGTCTAGCTAGACTAGTTCCTTTTGATTAAGCATATTACCTCAGGGGATCAGGACTAGTCCTTTATTCCTCTGTCTTTTTTTTAAATAAAATAAATAGAGTAGATTGACTCGCTGTGGAACCCTTTGTTTCTTCTGGCTTCTGGGCTCACTGGTGATGGTTTTGCTGGCTTCCACTGAAGGCCACCAAAATGTACCTCCCTCTGCCATCCCTCCAGCGACACATAACTTAACTGTATCTTCAAACACTGAAACCAGCCCCCCTGGAACCCTTAAACCTGTTTACACTGAGGTCTTATATTGGAATGTGGCATGCCTATGTAAAAAAAGATATGGCTGTAGAATGGGTCTAATTTGTTACCAATTTCCACATTCTCTGTTTCCAGGATACTTGAGCGGTGGATCATATATGTCAATGGGTATAGGACTTATCATGTACCAGCTGTGCCATCCAGCTCTGGGAGACCAAAGGGGGGATTTAGTATTTGTGTTTTTAATTATATGCGTTGTACCAATATAACCATAGTGGTGTCCAAAGTGTATTATCAATTTAACACCATTGAATTTCCATCTCATTACCTGTTAGCATTAGTTACATTTTATAAAAATGCCTCAATGCCTGAAATAAGTTCGGCCCTTCGGCAACTGGGCAATGATTTTGGGCCAATCTGTAATGGTACCACAAATGATTTGTTTATACTCTGGGACATGGACTTTAATATCAAGTTGTGTTCAAATCCATCTAAAAAGATATGTGGTTTAACAAGTATTGATTACACTGACCAAACTCATTTTCAAAAAATTGTTTCAGAGAAAAATTAAATGATTTGTTGTTTGAAAATGATTTGGCTTTCTCTAATGAACTATGCACTCCGCCAGTACCATTCATTGTACCTTTAATGGGAGAGCTGATAATTCTTTTATAGACTATATACTATTTCCCAAACAATATTCTGTTAGTATTACACATTTTACTGCACACAACTCGACAAACAACCATTTTCTGCTCGTAATGATAATGCTAATTTCATTGAGACTGATAACTTTCATGTTGTCGAATATTCACATTGCCAGTGTAAACGGTTTCAAGTTGAGCCTAATACATTTTTAGAACAGCTAAATACGCAAAAGAGGCATTTGGGGTGTAACTAGATGATACAATCAACCCTGTTAAAGTCATAGGGGCTTTTCAGTTAATAACGAAAGTGGTCAAAGATGGCCTATCTGTTATTAGGATATATTCACCACGTAAGATGAAAGGTTGGTTTGACCTAATGTGCTCAAAGGTGCATAGGAGACTAAAAGATGCCCTACACAAAGTGCGCTGATGTAAACAGGAATTTCATGCATGCAGGAGGGACTAGAAGCAAGCTCTGAACCGGCGGAAAAATGGTCTAAGGTGTGAGAAGTTGGCCTGATATATGATGCTCACTAGTTCTAGTGATCACCTTGTATCAGTCCAAACAACCCTTATGGTGATTGGTTGTAAATCAACCTTATAGACCAGCTATCCTAGTAGCGTGGACAAAAGCAGTCTTTAGGCTAAACTCTGAGTGGCATGTGAAGCCAGCTGTTTTACCACATATAACCCCTTGAATACCAAATGAAAGGACACCACACAAGTTGTTATGAAAATAAACAGATATTTATTAACTAACATAAGCCTCTGAACTCTTTATGAGGTCAGAGGGCTAAGCACATGACAATACTAAAAAGGAAATACGAGTTCGCACAATATTTACAAGTGCGCCTTAGGGGCACGACAAACCATATACTCAAAACAATGGAATGCGAGGAAAGAAAGTTCTGTAAGGAGATCCAGAGGCTGGAGGATCGCTGGGACTACGCTACAAACTAGGTAAGTAAGGAGCAGGAGGCCCACGGGACTCACGTGCAGAGTGGGAACTCTCACGCGGGATGCGTACCAACGTCTATGGATCTTACAGTTTAGAAAGTTTAGAAAGTTACGGATTCCGGACGAACCCGGCTGGATGGAGGGAAAACAACAGTGGACCTGGACACTAGGAGAGTGAACACAGACTTCAGCACCTAGAAGCTTTAGTTACCTAACCCACAGGCTGCGGGTGCATAGGGCTGAAGTTGCGTCGGGTTTGCTGCGTTGATCCCGGTGATGCCTGAAACAAGGAGTTGCTGGCAGGCAGCCAGATGGAGGAGTCCGGTGGTTCCAAGGATGGAACTCAGAAGAAGGAGTCCTGAAAGGGAAGGAGACAGAGTCACTAGCCAGTGACGGTGCTGGAACCAGGAGGGAACCAGATGCTGTCGCCGCAGTCAGGTGAAGGAAGGGTCGCTTCTCTCTGTAGCTGCACGGACCAGGAGTTGCTCTTCACAACCAGGCTGGAGGCACGAGCTGTCCCACATAGTCTGCTGCTGTTGGCGGTGTTGGATCGTCGATCTGGTCAACAGGCCTTGGCTAATGCAAGCCACGCTGTGGAACAAAGATGGCGTCTGGTGCGGACCAGGAGGGTCCGGGGTGCTCCTCTTTTACAAGGAAGCAATGGCCAGTCTGGGGGACCAGACCAGCGGTGTTGGTTTCTTCGGCTCATTGTCTCAGAGGTCACAAGCCAGCCGGCAAGTGACCAGACAACAGGAAAAGCAGCAACCAGGCAAAAGGGCCCCACGCAGATCTCGTGGATGTTGGGGGGCTGGTCTTTGGTGCAGGAGCTGCGTCGGTGTGGGGCTTCTCAGACCCCAATGCACTCACTCGAGGATCCCTCGGCGGTCGTGCTGGAAGCGCTGTGCAGGTTTCTCAAGATGGCCGTCTCCACGTTGCTCATCGCACCCACGGGTCCCAGCTGTGCTGTGGATGTGGGTAGAGGTCAGAGAAGTCTGGAGGGCCGGGTCTTGTGGAGCTGAGTCCTCGGATTCCGGATGGAAGGACTTGCAGCAAACCGCACAGTAGCTTGATGGTGCCTGCGAAGCAGGATGGTCCCTCCCTGACCATAGGGGAGATTCTTCAGTCTTCTGATGTTCAGGAGGTCGAAGGTCAAGAGTTTCTTCGTGGAAGTTGTCAAGATTAATCTGATTTGGAATGGGACCAGCTCCTACCTTTATTCAGCTAAAGGGGGCTGCACTACGACTAGGTCCCTCCTCTGGGTGGGACCAGGAAGGGGGGTGGTTACACCCCCTTTCCTTTGTCCGGTCTTGCACCAGCTCTGGAGCTGGAGTGCCCCAGGAACTGGTTCTGACCGGTGTATGCACAGGGCACCTTGTGTGCCCCAGGCATGTCTCATTCCTTTGAGCCCTGTCCTACCTAATATACAAAATCCTTTCTGGGGTGGTGCTAGCACCTCCCAAGGCAGGAAACCCTTTTTCCAAGCCTCCCTCGCTGGAAGGACTCCCAGCAGCAGGAGGTCAGACTTGTGTCTGTGGTGGCAGCATCCATTTTGTGATGCTGAGGCTCGAGTTAACTTTAACCGGGGTTCACAGTTACATACATGTCGTGTCCCTCTAGAAGGGTGGAATGCTACCCCCGTCGCCAGAATTGGCGAGGGGGTAGTATTCCAATTCGTATGACACCTTACTCGACATGTTTTGATAATGCTATACCAAAGTTAGCATTTGACCGCGAGGTTCATAATGCACTTAAGAGTATATGGTATAGCGTTATCATGGAACAGCTATTAGGACTTGGTTCCGCAAGCTGCAAACGGGCTCAGCTCATGCCAGAGCACCATCTCACATAATTCCAAGCACTCTGCCTTCAGGATTGATAAGGCCTGCCATAGGAGTGACTGATAGGAATATATGTGTCCATTTTAGGGTTAGATATAGGGATACTATATCTAAAGCAAAGGTTGATTACACCACCTTGCCCCAGCTGTCGTGCAGCCAGATGTGCCTGTTTAGATGGCCAGCCAGGGGTGGCATAATACATGCTTCAGCCCCTGGTAGGCCCTGGGTACACCTAGGCCCTGGGTACCTATGGTACACTGTACAGGGACTGATAAGGTGGCCCAGTACCAATTGGTAAATGCACCTAAGGTACATGGTTGTCAATTTAGAGAGGGAACAGCTAGGCTGTGGGTCTGATTAGCAGGCCTACAGCCAGGGAAAGTCGTAAACCAGTGAAGCAAAAAGCAAAAATCGGGGGTGACCATAGGATTGCAGACCCTACTCTCCTACATAAGGGATAAAGCATGGATCTGGGAATGTACTATATACTTCTACACAGACAGAAGCATCTGTGTCAGATTTGACTGTCTGTTTTGGAATGTGGCTGGCCTTTGTTATAAATTGGACAATGCAGAATTGAATGAACAGACAAAGAAATTTCATAATTTGTGCCTGCAAGAGACCTGGTCTTGTACAGTACAAATCGATGGGTTACTCTCAGTGTCAACCTGGCTGTTTACTCTGAACTGGGGTACCATAGAGGGCAGAGGAACAACTCTGGTCTCTATTTCCCTACATAGACCGATTCTCAAAACTTATCTTGAATCACCATATTTTCAAATTATATGTTTGCTGTCTGTTGTCAGGAAAATGAATGTCATTATCAATTTTTATCACAATCATTTTAATTCTTATAACACAGATAATGTAGACTCTCTTGATCGGACACCTAGCAAGGCATTGAGCGAGCTTAAGATGGACCTTGTGGTAAACTGGGGGAGATTTTAACTGCTGGCTTGATCATAGATTTTTGTAAATTTTGAAACTCAGTGTCATATTATTGTATCTGATATGGTTTTAATTCCCTTCATAGGATATTATTTGTGGCTTTTCCTGATGAAGGCACAGTTTGAGCCGAAACGCGTTTTGAAGAAGATCCATCTCATAGCCACTGTTCAGTCACATCTGTCTTTGTAATTACGTTATCAAACGTAATACATTTTTTGTCAGATTTATATGTGGATTTTATGAAGTATGTTATTTTGTATTATATTCATGTTGTCTTTTTATTTATTGTATGTTGTTTGCTCTATAGCATTGATGTGTTATATATACATATATGTCCAGAAATGTTTTTAACATGAGATTAATATTAAAATGGAATATTTTTTGGAGTAATGCTGTTGATGACGCTGAGCTAATTACATCATGTTTGTTCTTGATATGAGTCTTTGACTGATCTTGACCACATGACTGCCTAGTGATTTACCCTTAAATATGTTATTGCCCTGCACTATAAATCGCAAATTATTGCACGGGGTCCTAGTTATTTGCATGAATTTGTCCAATTTCTAGAAATTCTGTTTGTGGTGCGATGGGATGTGTTAATGATGATTATTTGCATTTTGAACATAACTCATGTGGTAATGCCCTAAACACAATTATGAGCAAAGACTCCTTTGTGCTTGCATGAAAACGCATCAGTCCATAAAAAAATTACTTTCACTGGCTGGGGCTCAGGCAGTATGGTTGATTTTACTGCCATTTCAGAGAGGTGTAGAAATAAAGGTTGTCAATTTTTCTGGCTTACAGAACTGTATGAGTGACAATAAATAACCCTTTGGTACTATGTCTGCCTGTGAGCTACATCACTTACCAGTTTGTTCATTCCATTTTATCAATAGTGGTAAGCAATAACAAGAGCATCCTCCACAAATTGACAACTATGGGCTCTAGGCGCTTGTTAGCTGAGCCTCAGGCCAGAAATGGGGAGCAGATGTAGATGCGTTTGGAGATTGAGATGGAACCTTTATGAATGTTATGGGTGTATAATGTGATCTGTGACACTGTGACTGACCTCTTAACACTTACAAAGACGAGCAGGCAGCCCAGCCATCAGAACTGGTTCAACGGGCCTTGCTCTCAGGCACAGAGATGTCTTATTTATGTCCTCAAGCAGACACCTAGGGATGCGGAGGAAGTGAAACTATGTAAATTGAACTACAACTGGTGATCATTAAAAGGAAGTCTGCCATAAGGCAGGAAGCCAACTACATGCAGATGTGACTGGGTGTATGAGGTATGGACCAAATGGTAATGCATTACCCTGATTAAGATCAAGAGTGGTGTGAGGCAAGGTTGTGTGTTGGCTCCCTTTCTTTTTTGTTTATACATTAATGACCATGATACATTCCTAACACTAGGGAAGGTGGATGCGCCCGGAGTCCCCCTGCACTGTTATACGTGGATGGCTGTATCTTACTGTCAAGAACTGGTGTGGGTCTCTAGCGATTACTGGATAGATTTGCCCTGTTCACAAGGGAACTAGGATTGAAGACCACTATAGGCAAGTTGCACACTATGGTCTGAGGTTGGGCCTCAAAAAACTTGAAATCCCATTATATCAACGGCATTGAACTCCTCTGCATTCCTACTTTTAAGTACTGGGGTACCCTTTGATAACAAATGCAACTGGGTGCATTTTATGAAAATTAGGAAAACGCAATTTGAACAAACAATGGAGGCAATTTTTAGGTTCACTCTGAAGTTAGGCTCTAAACCCCCAGACGTGATGGTAAATTTCGACAAAGGCCGATGTTGTTCAGTTTAGATGTATGGTGTAGGCAAATGGGGGTATTGGAGTATTTCGCATTTGCAGGATAGTGAGAATATGTTTTTGAGACAACTGCAACCTGTTCTTACTAGTGTGGCCACTTATGCATGCCACATGGAGCTAAGCCTACCTACCGTTTCTGGAGGAATGTATTAAGATCGTCCCACGTAAGTTATGGTTCTCCATATGATCCAAACATGAAACCCTTCTTAACCAGGACATAATCACTGACTGCTAATGCCTTGATAATGCTCACAGAATCCTGTGCCTGAGAAATGTCATAGATCAAGTTAATGTTTTAGGGAGGCCTCAACTTTGTAATAGCCAATGGGTTGTTACCGCCATAGCCTAAGCTGAACTTAAAACGGAATTCTTCACTATGTGGCTAAGGCGAAGGGAATACCAAGAGCTTAACAAGAAGAGAGTGGCTGCTCATCAAATTTTAGTTTCTGCAGATTTTACGGAGCCCTACCTTTATTTTCTACCACATCATCACCTGAGAGTCCAGCTGCATAGATTTAGATTTAATATAGCCTATCTAATGATCTCCTATCCAAGCGACATCCATGGAGAACTACGCTTTGAGTTATACCCGTGTGACTTCCAGTCAGATCTATCTATATAACATTTCTTTTTTTTTTGCAAACTGTATATTTTACCAAGGAAACCATTTTTAGTTCCATTACTTAGGTCCTGGAACATTAGTCGGTGCAGACCAGTCTTCTTTATTTTTTTAACTTCTGCAAATGAAATATGTCTGTATAACAGTCCACAAATTCATCTCGGCCGCAGTAAGACTCAGGAATATGGTGGGCAAGTAAGGTTTTAACTGTGATTTATTTATTTAACTTGTTTTAGTCTTTCTGATAGGCTTTAGATATTGAGTATTAAACACGTGGGCCAGACAATTTTTTTTTGGTAGTTTTAAAACTGTAACTTTTTTACGCATGTCACTTATGATTCCAATTTTTAATAGCGGAATACTTGTTTTTTAAAAAAAAATCTTTATTGACATGAAGGCATAATATGCATTTAGTATCGTACAGTCATGTGGTTAGGGTTACATTTTGTACATATATCTCTTCGTATGTGGCAGCATTCATGACATAAGCATAAACTGTGATGTAGTAAACCTTTGAAAACCCTTAAATACGCTTCCGTGTGGTCTAGTCGTAATCATTGTAGTTCGTTACATTTTCCCCCCGTTATGCTTTGTTCAACATTAACATTACCTTTATACTATAGAATGAACAAACACCCCTCCCCCCCCCCAAACATGTGTCATCATTGCCAGTGTGTTTTCACCCACTTTCCCAATCAGGAATTCCCTTAGTTCTCTCGTCGTTACTTAGCCAGGTTAGCGCAAAAACCGTTGTGCATTTGGTCCACTGAGGTTAATACCCCCGTTCCTATCTTTTACTCATCCTCTCCTTCGGATTCTAGGTCGTCCCCCTCTGGCAAAGGGTCACAGATCTCCCCCCTATATATATTCCACGCTGCCCATACCTTGTTCCATTTGCGGGGCGCCGCTCGTAGGACATATACTGCCCTTTCTGTAACCATCAGGATGTCCATGTTTTTAGCCCACCTGCTCGCGGTGGGTAGTTCTGGAGCGCCCCACTTCTGCGCAATATCTCGCTTGGCCACTGTCATGGCCAGTGTTGCCCAAATTAGTTCATATCTACCCAGGTCATTGGGGTCCCAGATGTTCAAAAGGCATTTGCGTGGTTCAGGCAACACGGAAGTTTTAAGCGTCTGGGAGATCGTGCGTAGTATCTGCCTCCAGAATTCTCGTATCTGTGGGCATTCCCATAATGTATGAAATAGTGTCCCCTCCTCCCCGCAGCCTCTCAAGCAAAAGGGATGTGGCGCTCTCTGTATTTTGTGGAGTAGCGTCCTGGTGTAGTAGATGCGGTGTAAAATTTTGAGTTGCACCAGTCTGAACTTAGTCGAGATCCCAACCTCTCTTGGGGAGGCCAACGCCTCATTCCATTCAGATTCATCCGCCTCACCTATTTCTCCCTCCCATTTTTCTTTAAGTTTCAGTGTGGGGTCCTTCAGGTTATTGATCAGTTTTTTATATGTGAGTGAGGTCGCGCTTTGGATCATGAATTCTGTTAGTAGTCTATCTTCTAATGGTGAGGATTCCGGCAGAGTCGTACCCTCAGGAATCGCCCGGAGTAATGCGTGCCTAATTTGTACGTATCTGAATGTTTCCGTGGGTCCGAGGTTATATTGCTGCTGTAGGTGTGGAAATGGTATTACCGTGTCTTTGTCCCAGAGGTCCCCCACCGTAGAAATGCCTATGGAGTCCCACCGCGCAAATCCCTTACACCCTCTGAGGTTTCCCAATGCTTTCGTGTCCCACAATGGTGTCATTTTGGTGATTCTTCCTGCCCAGCCCAGTCGTGCCTGTGCCATGTGCCATAGGGCCGCCGTGTGTTGTGTTGGACCGATTAGACTTTTAAGTTGCGATTTATTGTATAGTACTGATAGCATACAGTCCGTCCCAAGCTGTGACCAGTCTGCCCGATAAGCTGGGTCCTCTTTCGGGGTGTGGATCCAATGATTAATTACTTTAAGCTGGGCCGCCCAGTAATATAGCTGAATGTTAGGGAGTGCTATTCCTCCCTCATACCAGCTTTTAACCAATTTGTCGTATGCTATACGTGCCGGGCCAGTATCCCAGAGCAAGGTAGAGACCAGCGCTACGATTTGTTTGAAATATCGTGGTGGTACTAGGTGTGGGGTGTTTTCCAAGACATATAGGAGCCTTGGGAGTGCCATCATTTTGTATAAGGCTGCCCTTCCCTGTAGGGTCAGGGGCAGGGCCGCCCAATGTTTAACGTCCGCACGTAGGCGATCTATAGGCGGTTTTAAGTTACTGGCAAAGAAGTCCGTTTCATTACTCGTGATGACAATACCTAGGTATTTGAAGGAGGTCGTTGACGTAGCCAGGGGACAGTCAGCCTGCAATCTCGGTGCCGGGCCTTTCAGTGTGTATATGACAGATTTCGACCAATTCAGGGTATAGCCCGACGAGTTCCCGTGTGTGTTACAGAGTTCCAGCAGGGCTGGGATTCCGTCGTCAGGTGCAGTCATGTAGATGAGCATGTCGTCGGCGTATAGGGAGATTTTGTCCTCCCACCCCTCCTCCCATGTAATGCCCTTAAATAAGGGCGTAGTCCTGATCTGAGTCGCCAGGGGCTCAAGCACCAGCGCAAAGAGCAAGGGCGACAAGGGGCAACCCTGTCTAGTTCCCCTGCCTAATTGGAACCTTGGTGATATGTGGCCATTAGCCACTACTTGTGCGACCGGCTTTGTATAGAGCAATCTTATCCAAGCTATAAACTTCGGCCCGAATCCCATACGTGTGAGTACCATGAAGAGATATTCCCATTCCACGAGGTCGAAAGCCATTTTGGCGTCGAGGGAGAAAATCACAGCCTTCTCCGAGAGGAGGTGTGAACGGGCCAGCACTCCATGAACTCTCCGGAGATTCAGTGCCGTGCTCCGGTGAGGCATAAAACCTGACTGGTCAGGGTGGATCAGGGTACTTAGGTGCGGCAGCAAACGGTTGGCCAGAAGCTTAGCCAGCACCTTGGCCTCAATATTAAGCAACGATATCGGGCGATATGAGGTACATTCAGTCGGGGTTTCCCTGGCTTAGGTATCGCCACAATCGTGGCCGTGCGTTGATCCAGTGGTAATTCCGCCTTTTCCCTGCTTTCTAAATACATGGCCAGCAGTGGTGTACTGAGCTCCGGAGCCATGGACTTAAACCATTCCACGGGTATCCCATTCGGACCCAGTGCTTTGCCAGACTGTAGTGCCTGAATTGCCAGCTGAATTTCCTCTTCTGTCGGATCTACTTCTAGGGCTCGCATATTTTCTTGCGTTATGCTGGGGACGGCAATGTCCGCCAGTGATGCCGCTGCCATTTGCTCTGTGACTACATGGTCTGGGGTGTATATTTTCTGATAATGCTGAGCCAAGGCGCATACTATTTCCTCTGGGTGTGTCAGCTCCTGTCCTTCCTCCGTGTGTAGTCTCTGAATGCCTTTCGCTCCACCCCCTCTCTTATCTAACCATGCCAGCATTTTCCCCGCTTTGTCCCCCACATCATAGATTCTATGTTTAGTGTTTGCGATGTACCCCTTCTCTGTCACCTTAAGGTGAGCCTGGTATTGCTGTTGCCGAATCATGAGTGTGTGTGTTGTGGTCGGGGAGGGGTTTGCCATGTGCGCATTGTTGGCGTCGTTGAGCGCTAGTTCCAACTCTGTGAGTTCTTTCCGGGAATCCCGTTTGTGCCCCGTTATTGCTGCTATAGCCGCCCCCCCGGAGGACTGTTTTGTATGCTTCCCACAAGATTGATGGCGAGGCCACCGTCTCTGTGTTCTCAGCAAAGTATTGCGTTGTTACTAGTTTAAGTTTCTTCCGGATCTTCGGGACTTTTAAAAAGTTTGGGTATATTGGGTAGATCCTTGTGCATTTTTTTTCCCTGGTGGTAAGTAATCGGTGAATGGTCAGAAATGCCTCTGGGCAGGATGTCCACTTTATCCACCATCCCCAGTTCTAACCCCAGGGATAGAAAGTAATCTATGCGAGATAAACTATTATGGACGGCTGAGTAAAAAGTGTATTGAGTATCCTCGGGGTGCAGATGTCGCCAGATGTCCACAATGCCCAGGGCTTCTAAAAAATCCGAGAGCGATGTAGTTCCTCGTGATCGGGCTCTAGAGGGAAAGGTGTCCATTATTGGATCTATGATTGCATTGAGGTCCCCCCCACAATCGTATCCCCTTCAGGGAGGTCAAGGAGGAATTTGCCTAGTGCAGGCAGGGCCACGGAGTGTAGTGCCGGGGGGATATATACAGATACTATATTGAGAGGTCTGCCCTCCCATTGGCCATGCACTGCAGCGAAGCGACCTTGATCATCCGCCACGCGGTGTGTTATGATAAAGGGAGATGATTTTTTCATTAGTATCCCTGTCCCCCTGGAGCCGGAAGTGAATTCCGCATGTATTGCCATTGCATAGCCGCGCCTATCAAGTGCTTTGCAGGTTGTCCCCGCAAGGTGGGTTTCTTGTAGTAGGACCAGATCCGGGCTTTGCCGCTTTATGGCCTGCAGTACCAAGCCTCTTTTTATTTTGTCCCCCAGGCCTCTGACATTCCAGGTTAGCATGCGCAGTGGGGGCACCCCCATAGTCACAGGGGAGCCCTCAGCGGGCGTGTTATGAAGCGGCCTGGCCATTGAGTCGGTGTGAGAGCGTCGCACGTAGTGCGTCCATAGGGTTAGTGCATGTATTGCGTTGTGCTACACTGTGTAGGAGTATGCCGATACTCGGGGTGGTAGTATAATGCGAGGGCTGAATGATGACTATGAACAAAAACATGAACACTAACAAGAAAACTTTATCCCCGTCCCCCCTCCCTGCTACCCTGCTCCACGGACAAACCCCCGCCCGTTTCCACAACTTTGCAGAGTGCTTTAGTCCTTCCCCAACTATCTTACTTGCTCGTGGGGTTGGTGAGTCCCTTACGGGCACTGACTGTGCCCACCTTACTCAGCTACGCCAGGTCCAAGGCCCCTCGTGCCACAATCAGTTCTGTACAGATACAGTCTGCCTTCAGACCGGAGCCGGTTGTCCAGAGTCAAGCGGGTCCCTTTCAAGGTCAGATTCCGTTTCTTCCGCGCCTCCTTGACGGGGTGAGTGGGAGGTCTGACTGTTCATTGTCTTATCGTTACGATGAGTAGGTCGATCCCGATGTGAGCGATGCCGCTGTCCTACCTGCCTCCAGCCATCCAGCCATTCTTGTGAAATTTCCGGCGTGTCGAAGAACCATGTCTTTCCATCGGCCACAATTCGCAATTTAGCAGGAAACAGCATGGAGTATGGCAATTCTCTGTCCCGTAGTGCTTTTTTCACCTACGTGAATGATTTACGGTGTCTGGCCACCTCTGCCGTGTAGTCCGGGAAGAAAGCCAAGGTTGCATTTTGGATCCTAACAGGTGGTGAGATTCTTGCTGCTTGTAGGATCGCATCCCTGTCCCTAAAATTGAAAAGCCTGGCCAGCACAGGCCTTGGTGCTGCTCCTGTCTTGGGCGGCCCTCCCGGAACCCTGTGCGCCCTCTCCACGGAAAAGAAGTGGGACAGGCCTTTGGGCTGCAGTTTGTTCTTAATGAGATCCTCTATGTAGAGGTCCATGGCCCCCTTCCCCTCCGTCTCCGGAAGTCCAAGGATGCGTACGTTATTTCGTCGCGAACGCCCTTCTTGGTCGCCCAGCTTGTCTTGCAGGAGCTTGGTGACTTTCTGCATGCGTTCCATGGCCACCTGCAGGTCTGATGTATCTTCCACAAGAGATTTCGTGACCACCTCCACCTGGGATACTCTTTCAGCCAATTTGTGGAAGTCCGCTCGCAGCAGCGTGACTTCAGAGGAGATGGCGCCCACTGTAGTTTTTACCTCTGAGAGGGTTCTCATAATATCCTCCAGCGTTACTTTTTTTGTCCCTTCCGCGTCTTGGGTATTACCCGTGGAGTTGCGCCCTGTATTGTGCGACTGACCTTGCTGGCCGTAGGCAAATTTATCCAACTTGGCCTGCGTGGATCCACTCCTAGTGCCTTTGCCCGCCATGGTTCCGGGGCTCGTGGAAGCCGGAGTCGTTCCCTGCTGAGTCGTGATCAGCGCTTCGTCGTGTTCCGCGGCTCGTAGCTACTATTCAGGGAGCAGTAGGCTGGCGCGTGACCAGCTGAGTACTATCTCCCGCCTTCTGTACAGGCCATACAAGCCTTTTTTGTGGCGCGTGATATCGCCGTTGATTGCGGCGTGTGCTGCGGTTCGTCTCACTGCAGGCCGCGCCTCGTGTTCTGCGTTCTCGCCTTTCAGTGATTCCTCCCTGAGCAGGGACGGTTCCGGCGGCCTCTATTTTGGGTCATCTGGGCTGGTCCACATCATTCGTGTACATCGGATGGCGGAGGGTCTTTTCAAGGCATCTACAACACCACCTATAGGCCAGGCAGGCTGGTAAGCGCTCCCGCTTGGTGAATATGTCCTGCGTCCCCACTGTGCCGGGGCTGCTGACGCTTCTGGGTTAGTATGTGAGCCCCGAGCCCCTTCTGTGAGTTTCTGCGTGGATCCACTATTTACCACTGTCCCCCGGGGGTACCTGTGTTTCTCACCTCTGGTCGGGGCGTGTATCTGCGCCCACTCCGTCTTCGCGGGCAATTGAGGCGTGAAGATCGCCGCAGCCGTCCCGTGCAGTTCGTTAGGCCTCCGGGGGGTGGGGGGGGGGGATTACCGCTGCGTAGTGCGCTCTCGCCGCACCGGTTCTCACTCGTGTCTGTTCTCTACGCCAGTCCTACACGAGCGGTGTTCAGACGCCTGTATGTGTCCCGTGGAGCGACGCCACTATGCGGAGTCCCAGGTGGCTATTTTGCTCTGCCGGGCGGGTGCCGGGACGTGTCCGCTCATCCAGGCTGGCCCGGTCTCACTTCCGCCGGGGTCGGTGTGCTACGCAAGGCCGGTGCTTTCGTCCTGCGTGTAGGCCCAGATGCGTTTGTGTGGAATCAGGCGGGCTCCGGTCTTCAGTTTTAGCCGAAAGTTGGTCCGGTGACACCGCTTCGTGCCCGGACCCGATCGCCGCCGCTTCAGGTGAGCAGTGTATCGGATTTGTGTGTCGGATTTATGATAAGGCCGCAGTGCCCTCAGGAGCTCTCACGCTATGCTGCCGCCATGCTTGGCTGCTAGCCACGCCCCCGCGGAATACTTGTTTGTTGCTGCTAATTAACTTTTTCACTGCACGTCACTTCATGAATTAACTCATGCAATTGACTCAGTACACAACTGCTATGATACAATGGTTGTATATTATTGATTTTTATGGTTTTATGAGCCGAATAAAAATGAAATTGCATTGAACTGAATGACCATATTTAGTCACTGTATAATAGAGACAATTAATGGGTCATGTTTTATTTTTTCTGTACATGACCTGCAAACATATTCTCCTTAGTTACACAACCTAATTAAAAAAGTAAGGAAAACTGTTAAAATGCTATAGTCTAGAATGTAAACAGGAACACATTGATATAATTTATACCCCATAAATATTGGGGGCCTCATTTGTGAAAAGTGACGCATCCTGCCTGAAAACAGCAATGCGTCACTTCTCATTGCGCCCTCCTTGCGACATGCTGGATGCGTCATATTTACAGTATGACGTATCATGTCACAAATATTTCTGACGTATCTGTAGGTGCAAAAATGAGACATTGCTGGAGTGGGTCCCGAAAGTGATGCAACACCATCAATGGTTCATTTCAAATGGGCAAGTCCCATTTCAAATGTGCCTGTGTCAGTCTTACAACTGCTGTGAGGCAGGCGTAAGATATTGACGCATTTGCGTCCTAGAAGTGACGCAGTGAAATCTCATAGATTTCACTGCGTCACTTCTACATAGTTTACTTGCATCAGGACGCCCCCTCTGCATACATTATACCTGGCGCAGGTATAATGTGGCGCATAGGTTTACAAAGTGACACATCTACCAAGATGCGTCACTTTGTAAATATGACGCAACATGCCGCATTTTTTACCCTGCTGGTGCGTCACAAAAAGTGATGCACCGGCAGCGCAAAAGTGACGCACGGGCTCATAAATAAGCCCCTTGGTTTATAGTCAGGCACCATGATTCCTTTAAACGGCGTTAAGTCTGATCCCCGAAGCCAACTGCTCGATCTGAAATTAAACCTATTGATCTAACAAATCACCACTGAAAATCAATGTAATTGTTTACCGAAAAACATAGCTAATTAAGAAACCATTAAAGTTTAAATGTTTACACATGAGCTTTACATCCCACCATTATGAGCTGTAACGTGGACACATAAAACAAGCCCAGAAGGGAAGGAGGCTCCTTAACATTCTTGACATTCACACTCAAATTTAGAAAACTGATTTGGATGTTACTGTGTTTGTGGTAACGAGAAATGAGCTAGAAAATGAATAGCACTTACCTGGAAGGAGTACAGAGTGAGCTGCTGCTATAGAAATCAGTGAACCTCAAACCTTGAGCTGCTAACTGATCGAGGTTTGGAGTCGAGGAGGAAGGGTGACCATAACAGCCCAGATCACCGTAGGCCAAATCGTCAGCCACAATCAACACAATATTTGGTGGAGCAGCCGTGCTGGTCGCCAGCACCAGAAACAAGAAGAGGAGAAATTGCTGAGCTGCCATCGCTGCCTCCATCTCATGCATGCACAAAAGGAGCCTATGACAGATTCCTCGCCAGCTAGTTATGCATTGGAGTCCTAACGCCACTCTAAAAAAAACATACTCAACAGGATTAAATAAGTGCACTCTCTGGCAGCAGGGAAACACAAGACTGATCATTGCTGTCTTCTGTTTATAAAAAAGAATATGTTCTAAGAACCAGCTCGGAATGTCCTAGAACTAATGGGCCTGGGGCGGGGTTGGAAGACAGAGTTGGCATGAGATGTTTTTAGGCCAAGAGGGCCATCAGATGGTCCTCACATGGGTGAATGGCAGCTTCCCACCGACTAAATTCTCTTCAGACCCTGGCGGTGATCCCACAGCCTGACAGAATGAGAAGGCCCGTCATTACACATTATGGGTGCTAAAACACTTATAAACATTCGTTAAGAGACAAACATGTTTCTTAGTTGAATGTAATGGGGATTGCCGGAACAGTCCACATTAGTTAATGAGGTAGTATTACATAGAAGAAAAATGGAAATTAATATTGCTGACTTCTGAAAGATGGGTCGAGGTGCATCCGAAGGCAGGGTGTAATGAGACCAAAATGTCTGTTTCCGTCACTCTTAAGCAAACATGTGGGAAATTCAAGGAAAATGGCGAGCTGCAGAGCAGAATTCACTAGCTGATTATTATAGTTATTATTATATTCAGCAGGTACAAGCCGGATTCAAGCGTCCAATTTACATGGAATTCTGTGCAATGTTATACATTTCAACAGTATGTCTCATAAATTTCGACACAGGGTTTGTGTGGCCCAAGAGTGGTCAATTTGAATTGTTTATACTACTGCAGTATGAATTTTTACATTAGTTTCATGGCTATTACCTAGAAAGATGTGTTTTCAGTGAGTTTCTAATACTGCACTTAAGTAGAAAGAAGGTGTATGGTCCATAACAGACTCTGTAGTCTAGTGATGTAAGTGACTGGGTGTGGTTACTAAAACAATTCATGACTCAGTTCGTGTCAGTTTACCAGTTACACTCTGAGAAATAAAGATGTGTAATACCGATTTCTGTGTGTAGCGTAATTTATTTACATGCTACCGGGATGGGGAGAACGGCACAACCGGGGACGAGATAGAGGATAAAGTAAACCCCGCAACACGAAGAGTCAAGAGTGCTCTCCCAGAGAATTTGCCGAGATCCAGCAAACTGCTTTTGCATGCCACTTGCGCCTCAGTTGAAGTGAAGAGTCGATGGTTGGTGTGTGTGAAGTCAAAGCACATTCCAACCAGTATGAGACCTTCAAAGAAAATGAAGGACCCATTGAAAGTTTCAGTTATCGTTGGTCACATAATTGCTGATACAATCAAGATAAGAGAATAACGCCACAAGTTAACACAGAGCTGTCATTTATATAGTGCAGAAACATAAAAGGCAGTATCAACCAAGTACAGAAAGCGCAACAAGCAGCAACAGCCAGGAGCAAGATAATGCTGCAAGCCGAAGTATATAAGCCCAAAGAACAGGGCCAGAGTGGACGTAGAGGGCACCGGGCAATTTCCTGGTGGGTCTAAAGGGTGGGGGACGAACTTGGACCTGTGGGGGTCGGTTTCATTACTGGTGGCCGTCTTGCAGCAGTGCTGCAATATCCGGGAACTGTAACAAAAGCAAAAGTGGTGCAGTGGGAGTGGTGCTTATCACTAGCACCACCCCGCTACAGAGCGGTCCGAGCAGATTGCCAGGACTGGTGCCAGTCCGGCCGTGACAAAGAAGCACTAAGAGGCAAAGATCAACCAGGTGCAAGTGTGAAGAAACACCAAGTGAAGCACGCCTCAGATGCAAGAAATTATCATCTACTTACCCAAAATCCAGAGTAAAGAGGGCCATCCGACGTCAGCTCCAGGCACAGCATCCCAACCAAGCATGGGAGCTGTGCTTACGAGGCTGACGAACCCTTCCAAACCAACAAAAGAGGCTGTAAGTGGTGGTCAGAATCATGCAACTTTTCAGCTCTTCCATGGCTGCTGCAGAGAGGGTCTGATATGGTGCTGCCGCCTTGGTAAAATCTCCATCCACTTTTGATGTTGCCATGTAGCAGAATATTGGCACTAGATGGACTGTCTGGATCAAAGCTCTTGATTATTTAATTGATGCTCTGATAGAAGCAGACGGCAAAAAGATCATCAAATATCTCAAAAACTTAGCAGGTGACAGAGTAAAAGAAATTATCAAAAAAAAGCTGAGGCGAAGAAACTTCATACCGCCAAATTGTTGAACACCATATTCAATACGATGCACATTGTTGACTGTGAAGGTTACAACTTCAATCAGTAGAGACAGAGAGATGGTGAAACAATGAATGAATTTTTTGAAAGGCTTGAAATGCTCATCAAACACTGTAACTTCAACAAATTCAATGATGAAGAAGCCATTCGTCTCCTGGTCACCGATGGTTGTTTGTCCGATTCCTTCAGATGCCAAATGCTGGGAGAAATGCTCAGTCTGGATTCTGTGCTTATGGCGGGCAGAGCTGATGAACGCACTGACAAGCAAACCACTAACAGTGAGGCCAGAGGAGCTGAGAGTGAATCGGCGTTGAGTATGAGAAGCAAGAGAACACACAATGTAGAAGGCCGCAAAGTGATGTCTCTGAAGATAAAAGAAGCTTTGTTTTTTACGTGAATTTTCTTTTCCACATGAGGGTAAATGTTCTGCATTTTAACAGATATGTAAATGCTAAAGGAAGGAGAAACATTTTATAACAATTCGCAAAGCAAGAGAAAAAGTGAATACAAAATGGCTGCCAGTGCGTCACATCGAAAAGACAAATTGTCTGCTATCAAGTTCCATAAGCATTGCAGTTACGCCCACAAAGTAAACAGCAACATCATTTGAGGAAAGTAGAAACTGAGAGGTTCTTCAACATCACCGTCAAACAATAGTGAGGAAGATGGGTGTGTGATGTCAGTGCTGACAACTGAAAGATGTGTGCATGTAGGTTTGGCTTCCTCTAAGGAAGAATACAAGTCAAAAAAGGATCAACAAGTGAAATCCCAAAATTCATTTGGACATTCTCCCAAAATAAAGATAAATGGTTGCTATACACCATTTATCATAGACAGTGGTGTCGATAAACATCATGCCAGCCGAAAAGTACAATAAACTGTCTTCGGTGCTCCATTACACAACATCGAAAACAATAGTGGCATGTGGGCAGCCTCAAAGCCATTCCAAAGTGAAGGTTAACTTATGGTGACTATAAAACATGAAAAGACAAAGGTACACGCCCCAATTCATGTCTTTTAGTGCACTTAGTTGAGTGGCTTTCTACTCAGTTTCAGCACTGCTGCTCGCATGGGACTGATTACTGATCAAAGGGCCATGGATCCCTCACAATCCTATAATTACAACTGGAAATTTCTTTGATTAACTCAGCAACTACTGAAGGGAATTACACCATTTAACAAAGAAGTTGCTTTCTGGATCAACAGCTACCTTTCTGCTAAATTTGGTGTAATTCCATTCAGCAGTTCGGGCTGTAGTTGTGTCAAACGTTCCTATAGAAATTAGCATGAGGAAAACACATTTTCGGACCCCCTTTTTTTCTCGCCTCTCACTTGATAGATCATTCTGAAAATTTTCAAGACAGCAGCTGAAATGAGTGGCAAATTAGTTTTGAAAATTCAACCTCAAAGTTATTGGTAAATGAAAACACGCTCTTCCTATGGAAACTATATCCTAACTATAATTACCTACTGTAATATGTATATATATATATATTCACTGAAAAAACCAAAGGTTTCACACCAGTTATAGTTAGGAATTAGCATTTAAAAAACCTTTGAAATTCACTGAAAAAACCATAGGTTTCACACCAGTTATAGTTAGCTGGAAATTTTACTGACATAACACCATTGAAATTCCCACGTAATAGTTAGTTGGACTCACTATAACTTGCGCGCCTGCAATGCACTGCTGATGACGTCACATATTACATCACTCATGACATGGTCAGTGACATCACTCATGACATCACTGATGACACCATCCTTGTGACAGAGTGACAGACCTCCTTTCAGTGTAATGTAACCCTTGAAACACATATTGTTCAGCACGTATTCTAGCTGTGTTGATCATTTTCTGACTATAACCCCTACTTCGAAATCTTTCACACATGATTTTTTCTTCCTCATTGTATGATTCCTGTGTGCTGCAATTGCGTTTAGCGCAAAGAAGTTCTCCGTAAGGAATGCTATATACTAGATTGCGGGGATGACAGCTGTTGGCATTCAAAATGCTATTTCCCGCCGTCTTTTTACGAAAAAGTCTGGTATTAAGCTGATTATTAGTAACTTCTACAATCACATCCAGGAACTCAATCAATTGCTTACTGATATGCTCAGTCAGTCTCAAATTCAAATTGTTGAGGTTCAGTTTGTCAATAAATAATTGTACAGACACCTCATCTCCACACCAAATGAAAAAAATGTCATCTATGTATCGAAGCCACAGGGCAACGTTGTCAAATTCTGCCATTTCCCTGACGACCTGCTCCTCCCACCAGCCCATGTAAAGATTCGCATAGCTGGGGGCGAAGCAGGTCCCCATGGCTGTGCCCTGTGACTGTCGATACAAGATGTCGTTAAAGAAAAAAAAGTTGTTTTTAAGACAGAAATCGATCATGGATATGATCATTTCAGAGTGTCTAAGGTAAGAAACAGATCGTGTTTTGAGAAAGTGTTTGACTGCCTCTAGGCCATATTTGTGTTGAATGCTGGTATATAGGCTGCTCACATCTAACGTGACCAAGATGTAATTTGTCTCCCAATGTAGTCCATTGACAACAGTTAGAAAATGTGTGGTATCTTTAATGTATGATGGAAGAGCCATCACATAGGGTCTGAGATAATGATCTATATATTTTGAAGTGTGTTCCAAAAGAGATCCAATGGAGGATACGATGGGGCGTCCAGGAGGTTCATTAGGATTCTTATGTAATTTGGGGAGTAAATATAAAATCGGTGTTCTGGGATGTGCACAATATAAATATTGAAACTCTTCCCTCTCCAATAATCCCTTATCACTCCACTCCAACAATAGATCCCTAAAGGCTATGTTAGATCGTAATAGCTCGTCACAGTCAGTTTCACAATAACAATTAGCGTCACTGAGTTGACGTAGGCCCTCATTTAGATATTTGATCTTATCTAGTACCACAACATTCCCACCCTTGTCACTTTGTCTGATAACAGTACTGGTGTCACACTTTAAATTGTCCAAAGCTGTAATTTGTTCGATGGTCAGGTTTTTCTTAGTCCATGATAATTTATGATTGCGTATTTTGGTTAGATCTTTTAAAACCCCTCTTTCAAAAACATCAATCGCATCGCATTGGATCATTGGGAGGAAAACTGATTTAGGTTTAAAGTTGGAACCCGGATTAATTCCCACATCAGTTCCCCATATGTCCCACTCTGGAGTATTGTTGACATCCCCAGAGTCCGAATCAATAACATGCAATAATTCTACATCATTCATGTCAAGATTACTGATGGTTGTAGAAATACTCACAGTTTCCCCAGACTTAGGCTTTGTTTCAAACCACTTTTTTAGTTTCAGTTTTCTTGAGAACAAAAATAGATCAATCCGTGTCTCTGCAAAATTCATATTCATAGATGGACAGAACGAAAGTCCTAAACCCATGGTGTCTTTCTCATCCTGGGTAAGTATTCTCTGTGATAGATTAACAACGGTCATATTCATTTTTGAATCTTGCTCCGTGTCGCCATTCCCATTGGAGCTTTGTTTGCGCCGGCACCTCCTCTTTTTGGCTTGTTTGTTGCGGTGATTCCGCCTCTGTTGCCTCATCTTCGTCCTCTTTGCGAGCTCCCATCCTGATACATTTCTGTCCGATTCTTGCTGATCATTTGAAATTGTAATAAAAAATTCGGATTTCTTGTTGGATCTGTAACCACATCTTGATTGCCCTCTGGATTGGAAGCATCCGAAACGTTCCCGTCGGATATATCACTTTCTGTTACTTCTTGTCCAGGGCTTGATGTTGTCGGTTTTATCACAGCTAATCCAGTCGGATATATGATGTTACAACGCGTACTTTTAGCACGCATACCATTACCACGGATTTTTTACAACGCAGGTCATTTTACAACGGATACCTTTACAACGCAATACACTACAACGCAGTGCCTCCTTGGACATCAGTGAACTAATTTCAGATGTCAATTGTTCTATTTCCACCAGGAGTTTTGCCCTATCTTTTAGGGCATATTTGACCAATATGCGCATCATTGTGATTGAACACGCTGCTGAGTTATTGGTCCATTCCTGGAGCATGTCAGCATCCGGATCCTCATACGTGGGAATGGTGAAAATACGAAGTCCACTCGGTACCCTTTTTACCTCAATATATCTCTGTAGGGACTCCGCTTCCCACCATTTCGATAGTTCTTTCTTATACAGTCTTTCAAGTGCTTTCAGTTTAGTTTGTAAATTTAATTCTGTCCCAATGCTTGAGGTGGTAGGTGTTTCATCAATGTTGGTACTCGGATTAGTGAAAAATAGTTTATCTGCAGTCTTCTTACGACAAGCATCTAGTTCACCTGCCATCTTAGATGTTGTAAATATCCTCTTGAAGCTCTGTGCAAATCCCCGATTTTTCGTTAGCGGTTAAATCGGTAAAATGCTCCCAGCCCCTGGATTTAGTTGTGTGCCGCCGATAATGCGTTCGAACTCCTCCGGTAATCCAGAATCACAGGCCACACCAGGGACTGATGCAGCACTCGTAGATTCCTTTTCCCGTAGTCACGAACTCCTGCCGTACAGCACAGCACTTGTTTGAGATACGCCTGTATATTTACCTCGCCAAGTTAGAGGTGCGATAGAATGAAAATTTCACAGGAACATGTATCCCTTTGTTCCCATACAGGCGTTCATGTAATCCAGGGGGTCAGCCGACTCCTTTTCAAATGAACACTCCACTAGTGCTGGTGAGAAGGTCAGGCTGTCAACGGGCGGTCCTGCGTAACAGGACGCCCAGAGCTTCCGTTAAGGAATTTATTACGGCAGATGAAAAGTCTCCACGACGCGTTTCGCCAATAAGGCTTGGTCACACTCGTCAAGTTGTGCTGACAGCCATTTTTAAACCACCGAACACTCTTGTGCACAAGTTACAACACGAAAAAGCGGCAGACATATTGTAATAAGCATATACTTCAGGCATTCTATTAATATAAAACAGTTGTGCAACATATAAGTGCACCCAATGTCTTGATAACATATTACCAGATAATGTATTGTTTTCATCATTATTACGACACATTTGACAATTTCACATTAAATGACAAAAAATTGTCATTTTGTTCCCTAGCTACAGCGACACCTTGACCTATAACAGAGTAGCTTCCAAATGGGGCCAATCAGAACAAAGCTGACATATTTGCCATGTTTTGTAATGAATATCGAAACTGATGCAGCAATATAGAATTGCGATATGTTTTGCTTACACAGATATATCCGCTACGACTTGCATTGCATGTACAATACTTGTGGCATTAATTTCTGAATTTTTTGTCATTTAATTTTATAGCCTCTTTCCTTAAGTCTAGTGCAGAGATTGTCTGTGCTTTTCTGGAGGTTTGCAGCAAGACTGCAATTTCGTTTCATTCTTATGCATTCAACATAAGATATGCTCTCTTTTAAGCTTAGAGGATGGGAGCTTGTTGAGTGCAAAATGGTGTTCCCTGTCGTTTCTTTTCTGTGGGTGCGAGTGTGTATTTTGCCTCCCTCATGGAAAACCTCTAAATCTAAGAAGGTAGTGCTGTTTCTACTGGCTGTGCATGTAAATTTCAGAGTCAGATTGTTACAGTTGATGTCTCTGGAGAATTGCAGTGCACTTTCTTCTGTACCTCGCCATAGGATGAATATATCATCTATGTAGCGTCTGTACAAGACAATGTTATTGGTTATGGTATCAAGGTGTTGGGTCATGAGTACTTGCTCCTCCCACCAGCCCATATACAAATTAGCATATATACTGACAAATACTCCCAAAGCCACCTCCAATCCTCGGACCGGCGAAGCAAAAACAGGAGATGGACCTCAGGATCTGGCCAAACAGATATTTTTTACTGGCACAAGTAAACAGCAATGACACGTTTCGGGCTCGTGAGCCCTTGATCACATGAAGAGCAGTTACATCTTTTACTTGTTTTTATAATATGGAACAAAGTACACCCCCCCCTGAAGCAACTCATGCTGGGTCAGATGATAATAGACATAGTAAAAATACTATCCGAAGTGATTTTTAAATGGTACAAATAGCGCTAGTTGTTAAATATAAAGTGCAAAATTGCATTTTATATAAAAACATAAATGTATAGCAACCAATGAACACCTACCAAATAAAAACCCACAATTTAAAAACTGCTTCCATTTGGAATCACATATATAACAAAAAAGATATATATTGCAGCATAAATGCCTTTTTTTATATATATATAAGCTGTGTATGATTCTAAAGGTGTAAAAAAATCTAACTGGATTCAAAATATTTCATGACAGGATAAATCCTACCACGTAGTCCAGTCTCCATTCAAATGAATATATATCATTGATGAATCCATTTTGAAGCAACAGCAGTAAAGAAGGGAGGATCTTGTCAAGATAAAGTGCATAACAATTTTTTTGTATATATTACTAAATAACACCTCTGCCTCATGTGCAAAAAGCTGTGCAAAAATGAGTGCAAAAATATGCTATAAAGTGCAAAGTGTATGATAAATAAATCTGTATAAATATGTATAAATATAATTAACAATAAAAATCGGTCATTGCCTAAATCCATTGTTAAAAACACATAAATAACAAATTTCTCCAAAAACAGTAATTCATCATATTTAAAACTAGTGCGCACACCAAGTGTACATAGAATGAAAGGAAAAAAAATCATAATATGTATAAGAGACTGATGTAGTGATGATGCATGTAATAGGTAACAGGGAACCTGACTACCTATGAGGATACTACTGGTACAGAGTGAAGATGTAAAACACTCAAAAACCCATTAAATAGGTAACAGGGAACCTGACTACCTATGTGGAAAAAACATAGCTAAGACTCATACCGGAAGCCTAAGAAAACAGAAAGAGGGTAAAAGGCAACCAAAACCCACAACTGGAGCAACCACTGGGACACAAAACTTATAAGAAATTGTACATGTCCTCCGTGTTATTGAGACCATTCGGCCATTTACTGTCGAATTCTAAAATCATAGTTGTCTCAAGTTGCCTCAGTTTTTGCTCTCTATTGCCACCTCTGCGTGGTTCCACCACAAAATAGGTTAAGCAGGCTACGTCATTGTTATGTTTCTTTTTGAAATGCTGTGCTACCTGATAGGCAGGGGCACTATGCAGGATGGCTCTGAGATGCTGTAAAATCCTGAAGTGTACCTGTAATTTTGTGCTGCCTATATAATTCAGGCCACAGGTACACGTCAGGACATACACAGCATATTCCGTCTTACAATTGTAACTACCTGTAATCGGAATGTCAGTAGAACAAAAAGGAGTTTGGTTATGGATTTTATTGGTCCCAAATTTACATGCCCTACAAGAAGAACACTTCCGGAACCCTGACGCTAGTTGCAGCCACATACTTTTCTGTCTCATCTCTGGGCTGCTTCTGTCTGGAACTGACCCCATGTTTTTGGCCCTTCGAAAAGTGACCAACGGCATACTGGGTAATTGGTAACCCAATATTGTATCCGTTAACACTATCGGCCAATTCTTTTTAATAATGGTCCTGATTTTATTTTCCTCATTGCTGAAAGCAGTGATCAATCTAGGGCAACCATTGATCTCAATCAGGGGCACCACATTAATATCTGCATCATCGATGCTAGCAGGGTTCAATTGAAAAAGACTTTCTCTGGGACGTGTATTGGCTTTAATGAGTGCTTGATGTAACATAGCATCCGACTAGCCACGTGCCTTGAGTCTAGCATTCATCGCTTTTAAACACTTCTCAAACTCACTGGTGGAGCTGCATATTCTTTTGAGCCGTAAAATCTCTCTTTAGGGAATGCTGCTGATAGTGTATTTGTGACGCAGGCTAGTGGCGTGTAATGTTGTGTTGCCAGCCATGGGTTTCCTCAAAAGTGTTATTTCTAATCTGGCGTTTTAAACATACACTTTCACATCTAGAAACTCAATCTCATGTTTACTGATGTGAGAAGTGAAATTGAGGTTGAGGGAGTTAGTATTTATTTCTTTTAAAAATGTTAGAGCTTCTTCCTCATCACCTTGCCAAAGAATAAAAACGTCATCAATGTAACATAAGTATTTTACAACATTTTCATTGACCCATGCTAGATGCTTGATGTTAAGAACCTGTTTCTCCCCCAGCCTACGTGTAAACACGCATAGCTGGGGGAGAAACACGATCCCATCGCCACGCCTCTAAGTTGTCTCCAAACACCTTTGCCAAAAAGAAAAAAGTTATTGTGTAAACACCATTCTATGACACTGATAATGACTTTGTTGTGTTCATAATATTCAACAACTCTTTTGCTCAGGAAATGTTCAATCGCTTTTAAACCACATGTATGTGCTATACTTGTATATAGGGACTCTACGTCCAAAGTTATCAACAACATTTCATCATTCCATTCTAAATCCCCAATTTTTTGCAGAAAATCCCTGGTATCCTTGACAAAGCTGGGCAAACTTTTTACCATGTCCTGCAAAAAAAAGTCCACAATTGCCCAACTTGTTTACTGGCACTTTTGATCGCCAAGATAATTGGTCTTCCTGGCGTTGGATTGATACACTTGCGAACCTTGGGGATTAGGTAAAACACAGGGAGGACAGGGAATTCATTGTTCATAAACTTGAATTCTTCCGTAGAGATCAAGCCTTCTCTGCGCCATCTGTGTAACAACTTGAGTAGAGTCTCTTTAGCTTTAACATACTCCTTGTGAGTGTTTTTTTCTTAGCAGTTGACGACCTGTAATTGTCTGTATGCTTCTTTGATATAGTCCTTTTTAGGCCAGAGGACAACAATTCCACCCTTATCTGATGTTTTTATCACTATTTCTGTATTGCTACTTAGTTTTTTCATATGGGTGGTATATTCTGCTTGCCGATGATGGTATGCATTCTTTTTTTTGTTGCCTTTGGTAGACCGATATAGTTGTTTGATTTCATTAGTCACACAGTTGTGGAATGTGTCTACCGCATCTTTGGTCATTATGGGGACAAAACTTGATTTGCTTTTGAAAGGAGTTATCCCTGCTCCTTTTTGTTACTTGTTAATCTTGCTTAATCAGGCTTGTGTACTTAAATTCACATCCGGACCAGAAGGCTGAGAATCAGTCGCATCATTTAAATCATGAAGAGTTAGGAGAGTGGAAACATCCCCAGACAAAAGTTCTGCTCCACCCATACATGTAGCTGCAGAAGGTCGAGTCACAGATTCACTACACTCTTTCAACTTTTGTAAGGAAAAGAATTTCTTCAATTTGAGTTTTCATGAGGGTTGTTTAGGGCAAAAATTCAAACCTAGAGATAGCAATTGTTGCTCAGCTTTAGTTAGCGTCATCTCAGATAGGTTGATGATAGACTTATCAATTCTTGCTGTTTCCTCTGCCACATTGGTTTTGGCTTCTTTTTTTGTTGTTGCTTTTTTAATACACTTTCTTCTTCTTTCTCGTCTGTTTTTGTTTCTGCGGTTTTTGTTGGATTTCTTTGCCTCAGTCTTAGCGTTTGAAGTCTTTCCTCCACTAAAAATTCCACCTCCTCCTCCAAATTCAAAATAGCTGTTGGATGTGAGGAGGAATCTGAGTCTCGACTAGATTCGCTAGTGAGGGATACAGAATCCAAGCTGAATGAGTCATCATTAATATTGCTTGTTGCTGCTGTTGTAGATTTATGAGGAGTTTATTTTTTGGTGCCTTTTTCACTGTACTGTTGACGTTTGACTGCGCTATATTTGCGTGCGAAAGTGAAGATTTGGCCATTATCATAATCGGCCTGATCACGTGCGAACTTATGCACTTTTCTGATCTTTATCTTATCTTCATGTCTTTTCAATCTTTCGGCCATAGTGTCTTTCAGTTTTTTGATAGCATCCGTCTCCTCGAACTTATCTATTTCAATGTTCAATCTCTCGATTTCCTTTAAAATCTCCTCATGATCAATTGCGGCATACTTTATCAATATATGGACCAAATTCATGGATGCTGCCAGACTGCTTTGCCCCCACTCTTTCAACATTAGGGGATTAGGCTTTTCAAAGTCGGTGCAAGAAGAATACGCAAACCTCTTGGTACTCTCCCCACATCAGCATATTTAGTTAGTGAGTAGTGCTCCCACCACTTTGCAATTTAGAGTCTTTTGTTTTTCTCTAGATCTTTATATAAGGTTTTAGAATTTGTATCCTCTTTAGCATCGTTGTTATTCTGAACTATATTGGAACCTGCTACTGAAGCCGGTATATTACCAAATAGCTCCTCAGCCTCCGCTTTTCGTGCACAGACAGCTTCAGCCGACATGCTGTTGTAGAACCTGTGTACTTCAGTAAGTAGCGCTGCTTCTTCACAGGCAGGTACACCCTTGATAATGCCGATCACAAAACCTGCCCACCTCCGCTCTGCCACAGACTCACTGCGTAGCGCGTACTCCAACCATCGATGGGTCCTCCGACCCAGGCGTCGATTGTTTCTTCGCTAATATTCACCCAGAGTCTTCCGGCGGCGAGAGGGGGCGTCCACCGAGATTCCAACGAGGATTCTGAAAAAAGAGCGGCTTGATGTTGAACGCCAGCTTCTGGAGAGGGGCTCCATTACCGGAAGCAAGCCACCTTCCAAAGTAACATGCAGACAAATACTCCCAAAGCCACCTCCAATCCTCGGACCGGCGAAGCAATAACAGGAGACGGGCCACAGGATCTGGCAAAAAAGATATTTTTTACTGGCACAGGTAAACAGCAATGACGTGTTTCGGGTTTGTGAGCCCTTGATCACATGCAGAGCAGTTACATCTTTTTCTTGTTTTTATAATATGGAACAAAGTGCACGCCCCCCCTGAAGCAACTCATGCCGGGTCAGATGATAGACATAGTAAAAATACTATCCGAGGTGATTTTTAAATGGTACAAATAGCACTAGTTGTTAAATATAAAGTGCAAAATTGCTTTTTATATAAAAACATAAATGTACAGCAAACAATGAACACTAACCAAATAAAAACCCACAATTTAAAAACTGCTTCTATTTGGAATCACATATATAACAAAAAATATATATATTGCAGCATAAATGACTTTTTTTTATATATATATAAGCTGTGTATGATTCCAAAGGTGTAAAAAATCTAACAGGATTCAAAATACTGAATGATACAAAGAACTATCAGAGGTTGAAACACAATCCAATGAATAGAATGGTATTGGAATTAACTGAGAATTTAACAACATGGCGAAAACAAGGGCTACTAAGTGATGAAGAAGTCAAATTTCTAACAAAAGATTTTCCAACAATTCCAACTATATATTTCTTACCCAAGAAACACAAAACACTAGATAATCCGCCCGGGAGACCGATTGTCTCTTCATGCAACTCCATATATGAGAACCTCTCAATATACATTGATCAATTTTTATCTCCGATAGCCCAGAGCATGAGTTCCTATATAAAAGACACTGGGGACTTTCTCAGAATCCTATCTGGCATTACTTGGGAGGAGGATTTGCTACTAGTAACAATAGACGCGGTATCCTTATACACGTCAATAAGGCAGGAAGTGGGCTTGGAAGCATGCAACTTCTTTCTGAAACAACAAAGCAAGAAAGAAAACACTCAGAGATGTTGATAAAAATGATTGAAATCTGCTTGGTCAATAATGTCTTCACGTTTAACAAGGAACTGTTTAAACAATGTTGTGGAACTGCAATGGGCATTTCATTTTTCCCCAAACTTTGCCAATATCACCATGGGCTGGTGGGAGAGAGAGTGGGCCTGGAACACTGACAATCAGGATGAACTGGATCGAATAGTGCTATGGGTCAGCTTTATCGACAACCTTTTTCTAATATGGAGGGGCACAGAAGAAGAATTCGATCGATATTTTACTAAACTGAATGAAAATGGAATGGGTCTCTCTTTCACCAGCACCAGGAGCAAAACAGATATTGAGTTTCTGGATACAAGGATCTAGATAGACAATAATGAGATCCACTCGACACTGTTTCAAAAGGAAACCCCTACAAATAGCATATTTTATGGGACCAGTTTCCACCCCAAATCTCTCTTGGAGAGTATCCCATACGGGGAATTCATACAAATGAAGCGAAATTGCTCAAAACCAGCTGATGCCACAAACAAAATTGAAGAAACTGCTAAAAAACTGAAAGCAAGAGGACATCATGAATCAACATTGAAAAAATGTAAAAAAAGAGCGGCGAAAAAAACAAAAGATGACACTCTAGTATCAAAGAGAAAGGAAGATCAACAAGAAGAGCAACAAGCACCACGATTCATAACCACTTACAGCAAAGAAAGTGCAATGATAACGAAAAAAATCAAAAAGTACTGGCACTTAATCTCAGGAGACCCTGATATCGGCAAAATATTGGAGCTCTCAACCTAATGTGACGTACAGGAGAGCAAGATCGTTAAAAGATGTGCTTGTACATAGCCATTTTGAAGAGAGCAAAACAACGAACTGGCTGTTAGATCAACGGAATGGCTTCAGAAAGTGCAACACGTGCAAGGAGTGCAAGATTGGAAAGAACACTAAAAATATCCAAGACCCAAATGGCAAAACAATAAACATTGAACAAGAGATCACCTGCACGTCACAATTTGTCGTGTATGTGATAGAGTGTAATTGTGGGATGAGATATATTGGCAGCACTACATGCATGGTAAAAAAGCGCATACTGGAGCATATTCGAGCTGTCAAAAATGGTAACTTTGCATACGCCACAGCAAAACACCTCGCCATATGCCAAAAAGGGAACTGGAAAGCAATGCAATATTATGCAATCCCCATGATCCCCCCAGGAGAACGAGGGGGAAATAGAATCAGGAAACTGCGTCAAATTGAGTCCAAATACATCATACGACTCAGAACGAAACATCCTCGTGGCATCAATTTCGATGAGGAACTTCATGTTCATCTTGAATAATCAGCAAAATATGATTAAGAGAGGTGCTGAAAAGACTTCAACATGACTGAATACAAAACAACCGATTGGGTACTACACCCAAAACGTAAAATGTCTGAAACCATCAGAGACAATACTCCGCTAAGGAAAGAACTGTGTACTATACCGTTTTACCAAAGCGCGATAAATCCAAAATATTGAACACGTTGTCACAAATAACTGACATGAAAGTAAAAGTTACATGATTATACAATGTAATGATCGAAACCAAGCCACTCACACAAGGTCCTTTTGAAAATGTTTAAAATGTTCAAACTGCATAAAGTTTTGTTTAGGTCTCGTGACCTACAATGCACGCAAGCGCATTGAGGGAGCGAGAATTCAAGTGCTCAAAATCCTCGTGAAACTGCGGGCTTTTTGCTGCGGTTTTCATTAAGTTCACGTGGCCACAAGCATGCGCTTTTGGGCCATAAACTTGCATTTCTCCTCCCCCTCCCCAGCCAGCTTCCCCCAGGCCATAGCAGCACTCCTCCCACACCTTTGAAGTGAAGCTGAGCTTCACTTCAAAGGCCCCTGCTGCTTCACACTGTGTCGCATTTCTCCTCCCCCCTCCCCTTCTCTGCCTTCCCTCCGTCTTGTTATCACTTTTATCCTTTCGTTATTTTTTCTTTCCTCTCCTCCCCCACATCACCGATTTTCTTCCTTCTTTGTTCCTTTCTTCACATTCCTTCTTTATTTTTCTTTCGTTATTTTTTCTTTCCTCTCCTCCCCCACATCACCGATTTTCTTCCTTCTTTGTTCCTTTCTTCACATTCCTTCTTTATTTTTCTTTCCTTCCTTTTGTTTCTTTCTATTTTAGTTCTCAATTGTTATTCGTCTCTGCTTCTTTCTTTCTCATTTTTTCTTCTCCTTTTTATTCCACCCCTCTCTCCTTCCTTTTCCATCTGCCTTACCCTGCTAGCGGGCCCCTCATCCGTCACATGCTGCCCTGTCACCCCTCTCCCCTGCCTCTGCTCCGTGCAGATCTTACCCCTGCGTTCCGTCTCCCACGGCCCGTGATGCTGTGATGCGTCCCTGACTCACTCTCAGACTTCACAGAGACTGTTAGGTTTCTTTGATTGTAAAGGGGATTGTTGGGGGGCGGGGTGTTTGCAGATGACAGAGAGGCGCTTACACTGCTGTCTAGTGAAATAGATGGCTTGCACGCCATGTCAAATCTCCCATTCGGCTCCGCGGTCCCTTTATGATCTTACATTTCCGATATTTGGCAGTCTTCTCTCATTCTGCCTGCATTGCTCTTAGGTCTCTTGGAGTGGCGCTACTGCTACAGCAAGAGGTTTGCTTGAGGGGCAGGAACGTGGCGGGACTGGGAGATGATGCGGGCTTTACTCCTGCCTACCGAGGTTCAACAAAAATCTTTACATTTTTGGCAGATCGCCTCATTTGCTCGTGCATGTAAACGTGAATGTAACATGCATGTTTGCTAAGTGCACGTTCACCTCTGGAGCTTCTTGGCGCTGAATAACAGAGGTTTACTGTTACCCGCTGCAGTGATACTCATTTTATGTTTCATGTAAATATGTCATTTAAAAGCACTTGTATTTTTTACTGTCCCAATCACGCGTACACCCCTCCGTTTTGTGTAATCTAATTCACAGCACTGCGCTGCGCCAGATATACAGGGACGTGTCTGTAGAGCTCTGTTTGTCACTGCAACAAGATCTACGCTGTGTCGGTCAGGGGGTTTGCTGCAGAGGCAGTCTTCTGAGGAATTGCCTCAGTTGTGTGATCCTGGGCAACTCGCTCTGTATCACTGCGTTCAGATCGGCATTCATCAAAGTGAAGCAAACCAAAACCAGTGCCTACCAAACTCAAGTTAATGTGTGTTATACAAGGTTCTCATATATGATGGCAGAAGTTTGAGTTGGGTCAGAGTTTCAATACATTATTTCCTGGGAGCTGAATGAGCGGTAACACCAATGTGGCAGTGTGTTGACGCTCTAGGTTTTAAGGTAACTTGTATGAAACAGTTTTCAGATGAAGCCTTGTAAATGGGTGACCGATGGCAGTCATATTTACATTAAACGCCGCCGATAACCTCCCCCGGAGCTTTCGAGCTGCAGTGTCAAATTAACTGCTTGCAAAACGCCCCTCATCTCCCGGCCCCAGGTGGCTCGTGTGGAAGCGCCTGCTTGAAGCTTTACAATGCGCGATCGCTTTCCCAGTACCTTGCTTTTATCTGCTGCATACTGACCGCAGGAATACTGCAGGCAGCGACTCGGAGGGCCGAGTAACATGCCTACAGCTTTATGTTGTTTCCTTTGAACCCAGGAGGAACAACCCAACAGGGATTTATAGTGCATGCAATTGAAAAAGAATTCCGTGCTCATGTGACCCACAAATATGGAACGATAGACGTGAATTGCTATGTAGAGAAGACGGTCGGAGCTGGATTTAGGGACACATTTTATGGATTTAAGAACACATGTTAATCTACTCAAAATAACCGCGTATCTGCATATAGTATCACATGGGTAATATAGTTGCCACAAATATCTGTAATTTCAGGGCATAGGTTTGCACGATGCTGAAATAGTTCAGTGGGTTAACTTGCCTGTTATAGAAAATTGCGTGTAACCTGCAGGCCACAGTTCTGTGTAAGTTAAACCTGTGGGCTAATGTATTTGTTTTAGAGATCCCTATGTGCCTGTTAAAAACAGCTGCATGTAACCTGTAAGACAAACACATGAATTCACAGTAGATTTTCACTCACTCTTTCTTGTTCCCAATCAGGTACCCAAGTAGATTAATCCATATACTTCAAGAATCTGCATTCTATTTACAGGTCACAGGATAAAATCCAGGTAGCTGTCCTCAGTCTTTCCGAAGTCAGTAAAATGAGTATCATTGAGTTGGGTAACAATAAAAATGTTTCCTTTGTTTGCCAACTTGGCAAGCTATAAGCAGAGCTTTTGTGTGGAAGACAATTGATGTCAGCACTGCATGAATCAGTTGCTCTTCAGTAGCGTTTGCACAAAGACAAAAAGTCTTCTTCGTTGTGAAAAACACATGAATCCAGGAATGAGAACAAAACAGAAATGTTCAGGAGTATAGGCCAAATCATGTATCAATATTGTCTGAGATGTCTGAAATTTAGTTCAGTTTTCCATTGTTTTATTTAGCACTTAGTAACGCTCACAAGGCATTGAATTGCTTTTTGACGAGTAGCAGGCCTCTATAGCAACCAAGATTTAGAGGCTAGTTCAAGATTAATGAGCTTTTGGTTTGTACTCTTCAGATATAATCCAAATCATACCTTAGTCTAAGACTCTTGCTGTTGAAGGTCTTGCGCACTCAAAAAGTTTCTACGTCATGCATTTCATTCACGATGATTTGTTATTGAAATTAATCATTTTTTGTAATGGATAGTGTAGGAAGGGGGAGGCTCTAGTTGGCGCAGTGCAACACTAGCGACAAGCAGGGACTCTCTCTTCCTCGTCAGGGCTGAGGGTTACCTTCCAGACAACCTCTGCTTACCCTCTAGGTAGTGTGGCTTAAGCAGTCGTAGGCTAATCTTTGGGGCACATTGGGTTAAACACTTGCAACAGTACACCTTTACAACCAACCCACCACACAACGAGACCAGACTGTATTCTTGTAAAAAATATATCTCTTTATATAGATTTTGAGCAGGCTTGTGAATACAGTCAATAACTTTATGAAGACGGTTGCAAGTTACGTAATTCGGGTTACCACAGTTCTTATGGAAGTTCTCTTGCGGTCCGTAGACCGGGGTTATTCAAAGTTCTTGTGGAGCCGGCGGCTTCCAAGGGATCTGTCCCACGTCGCGTTGCCTTCCCGGGGTCGCTGATCGTTGCGGCTCTTCGGCCGAGCAGGTCACTGGTCGTCCGGGGCAGCGGTGTTCTGTGGCGGCAGGGTCCTTTCCTCGTCGTCCGCTCCGACCCTGGAGGTGGCGGCTGTGCGGTTGCGACAAGTGGCAGTACGGTCCCCAAGTGCAGGACGTACCCAGCCAAATGTCGGTGTAGCTGTGGGCTCACAGCTGGGCTGTCGGGCAGGCTTACCGACCTTGCGGATTCTCGTAGGGCAACTGTCCGTCCTTGCAGGTGAGTGGCTGCTCGCTATGCAGTCCCCTCGATAGCTCGGACCGGACGGGTCCTCCTTTGCTTTGCTCTCGGGCTCCCGGTGCAGTTGCGGTCACGGTGTTCGGGCCAGCGGCGGCTGGTCCTCACTTTGCTTCTGCTGTTGCTTTGGGCCCCGGTCACGGTGGTCGGGAGGAGGTTGATGCCTTAGAGGAGATTCCTCCGTCAGTGCTGCGGCGATGGTCAGCCCCCGCAGTCGCTTTCCAAGGGGGTAGCGTCCACTGGTCCTGGGACGCTGGTCAGGGGGCAAGTTCAGTTGCAAGCCCTTGGAGATCTCTTTGCAGAGTTTGGCACAAGTAGCACAATAGTCTTTTCGTAGTCTTATTGTCTTTCTCTCCTTCAGCAGCAAGGCACCAGACACAGGCAAGAGTCAGCACCCTTCCTTGTCTCTCACGGTCCTTCTCGTAGGGCAGAGTCTTTCTGTGGCCCAAACCGGATCTAATTTTCAAGGAGCAGGGCTCCGTCTTTTATAGGCCAATTCTTTTGTTCTCGCAGGCCAGGGGGGCCTTTGCATAGCCACTTTCAGTTCTGGAGTACCCCCGCGGGTGTACTCCGGCTTCTGCTTTCAGTGTGAGGGGCAGGCGCATCAGACGCCCCACAGGAGGTGGAGCCAGCATTGTCCGGACAGGAGTGGCCAGAGTACCTTGTTGATGGGAGCTTCGCCCGTCCTGGGCCAGGTGCCGGCAGAGTCATCCGCCGCTCCCCAGGAGGGTGGAGCCAGCATTGTGGAGGTCGAGCACAGTGACAGCTCGAGTCAAGAGGCACTCCTACCTCCCACTAAGGTGTAATCTGCGCACTCACCACCTGTCATCCCTCCAGCCCTGTCACTCACACATCCCAGACAGTCAGATACACACCAGCAGAGGCGGCTGAAATGGTTAAGCAAGCAAATGCTAACTTTCTAAAAGTAGCATTTGCAAACCCAGGGTACTGAAATAAACTTGACTACAAGAAATATCTCCTTATCCTGAGTTCAGGCATACTAAACATGACTCACTACCATGCTCCTTGAGCCTGCGGGGATTATAGGGTGTAATAACCCTCGCAGCTCAGTCTGGCCTAATGGAGCAGGTAGCCTTCAGTAGTGAAATACGGTCTTCGTGGTAAGTCACTACCAGGACATGCCCCGCACATCAGGGCTTGTCCTACCTTGCACCTACAATGCACCCGGCCCGTAGGCCTACCATAGGGGTGACTAATATGTAGTCAAGGGAAGGGTCGGTGCTGGCAAGTGGGGACACTTGCCCAGCTAGCGTGACAGTACGAGACCGCACGCGGGTTCTGCGGTCGCAGTTCCCAGACACATCTTTACGGCTGCTTCGGTGGGTGGCGCAACCAGCGCTGCAGGCCCACCAGCAGTATTGGCATCTACAAGCCCCGGCACTCTCTCGTGCGCTTTACTAGGGACTAACAGTAAATCCAATGCACCAATCATGGATACCAATCGTATGTACAATTTACAGTAGGGAGCACTTGCACTGCGGCACGGATCAGCCGTGGCGCAGTGCCCTGAGTATCGGAAAACCAGCAAAACATCGGAGGCACATCAGCAAAAAGTGGAAGGGAGACTCACGCCAAGGTGCCAGGTCTAACAGATAGGTTAGAAATTACAGGATAGATTTGAGTTAAAAAATTCAGTGGTTGATTAATCATATTAGGGAAGATGAAATGTCATTGCTGGTTGGAGTATTGTATTGTATTTTGTTGTATGGATAATAAAAACCTTTAGAAAAGATAAAAAAAGTGAACATGCAGACAAGCACTCGCATTGCCAATAGGTCTCGCAGTAGGAAAGTTGGAGCTATTGGTTTTGTAAATGACAAAGCCCTTTATGTTTTTAAAATGAAAACAAAAATAAAAGGCATTGTTATTTGCAATTGTAATAGCTCCAACTTTCCTACTGCGAGACCTATTGGCAACGCCAGTGCTTGTTTAAATTTGCTAGCATCACTACAAGTCCCATAATGCCTCATTGTGGCAAATATGGGTACAAATAGAGAAAGTAAAGAGGGACTCACTGACCGTGAAAAAAGCCAGTCAGGCTGAAACGTGTTGGTCGAGTTGGTGTTTGGTATGAATAAACAATACCATAAATAACCTAATCTGGAGTGCCGCGTTGTTTCTGGATTTATATATATATATATATATATATATATATATATATATATATATATATATCTGGAACTCCGTCTACACATCCAGTCTTCAGGAAAAACGAAAACAGACCTATGGAAACGATTTGCAGTGATTTATTTCATCGGTGTACCATATGCTGCCATGACGCGTTTCGGGCCCGATGAACCTTGATCACATGACGTTAATCAAAATAACCCCGACATTCAAAGTGCAACAGTGTATATCACGTAACCACCAGGCCAATGGACATAAAAAATAGATCATCAAACAATGCTTAAAATGCTGTATGAGACATTGTCAATCTATACAATTTAGGCAATTAAAAAGAATCAGGAAAGGGGGGCGTGGTTTCGGCGCCGTTGCAAAATGGTGGAACCTGTTTGAGCTCTGCTCAAAGGCGGAACTCGTATCGTTCTGTGGGCCGTCATTTCAACTCTACGTGGCCTGAAACGCTGGGGAATTGCGCCGCATGATGCAGTGACTGTCCGGACTTAATTTCGGACACTTCCTTGCTTGGTGAACCTCCTTGGCAGTTCCGTGCTTCTCTCCTCACATCGCGAGTGGCCGCCATTGTGGGCCGTCGCGCTCGTATTTTCACTGCCGGTAACGCTTTTCTATTTCTGATTCCTCCTGCTTAATGACCTCTTTCCTGGTGGAATACTTACTACAGAGACTCAAAAAATGTTTTAATGAATGTCCAGTGCTCTTCCTTTTCGTCGTGGGAAACAACTCTCTACCTTTTTTGCTGCCTATCCTATCATTTCTTTCCATAGGCTATGTAGGCATGCACCATAACTTCAACCAATTGCCTCACGATGATTTCTGTTGCACTTTGATATTACTTGTTGGCATTTGATGCTTTCTTGAAAGTGAGCTCATCTTATTGTGTTTTTTTTTACCACAATTGCCTTCTTCTATATATTGTTGTGGCTGGCCTGATTTTTGCGCAACGATTTGGGCTGCGCTAGTTTCAACTCCACATCAGAACATCTTATTTTTTGACAAACTGACTGAGCTCACAATGATTTTGGAGGCTGATTGATAGCATTTGCCGCAATGATTCTTTGATGCAGATTGATGTCTTTTACATTGTCTTTATGATATATGCTATATACTATTTACGGATAACCTGATTTCTGCGCAACTATTTGGGCTGCGCTACTTACAATTACACTCTGAATAACCTTATTTTTCTTTTTCTTTTTTGACACGGGACGGGGGCGGCTGCCTTTATTAGCCGCTGAGCTCACGTTCCCGTATTATATCTTTTTACAGCAAATTGTAGATCTGTTATTTTTTTTATATACCTACGTACTTCACGATCCTCACTGACTGAATACAATTTTTCTCTCTTCTGAGTAATACATTTTACTCATACTCAGGTATTCCCTATTTTTTTTTATTAATATGGCCACGGATCTCCATTCTGCTAGGTCCTCTACCAAAGGCACGACCCCAAAAAGGCACAAGAATGATCCACTGTCACCTATTCAATCCTCACAGAATCCTGTCCTGGACTCTATTCTGGATGAGGTGAGAGTCCTTCAACCCTTCATGACTGCCACTAATGAAAGATAGATGGATAGTTATGGAGAATAAAGTAGTGGAGTTGGAACAACGTGTTAGTGATTTACAAGATGTTTCTACTAAGATTCCAACACTTGAGCAGAAAATTCATTAACTGAAACTTCACACCGAGGACTTGGAAAATCGAAATCGACATAACAACCTACGCCTTTATGGCCTTCCCGAAAGTGTTGAAGGCCCCAATATGGTCTTGTTCCTCCAGAAATTTCTTTCTGAGCTCCTTAATCTTCCTGCTTCTGGATCTCCCCTCAACATACAAAGAGCCCACCGACTAGGTCGTCTCACTCTGAATCCTGCTAAACCTCCTGGTATCATCATGCTCTTTTTGGAGTTTGTTGAACTTATGACTGTTCTGAAGGCTATTAAACTCAAACGCTGTCTCATCTGGTCCGGTCATAACATCTTTATTTCACAAGACGTCTCCAATGCAACCAATGCTCGTCGGAAAGAATTCCTGGCTTTACGTCCTCAGATGAGACACCTCAACATTCAATATGGCATACTCCATCCATGTCTCTGCAAGATCACTCACGATGGACGATCTCGTTCCTTTGATGATCCTGGAAAACTTAAACTCTTTCTTCAATCTTTTTCTTCCAATGGAATGGACATTAACACTTGATTTCCTTTTTCGTTTGTATTTCTTGTCTATACCTGTTTGACATATCCAGAGTTCTTTTCTTAACTACGTTGCTTCATTTTTGTAATTGTAACTTTTAGTTTCTTGCCTTTAACTTTGATCTATTGCTCTACCTTTTTCTTATTTTTCTTTTCTAAATATGTTCTTCTTTTATGGCTCTTTTTTCATCTTATCTTAGTTCTCTTCCTGTGCTCCACCTTGCTTCGCGCCACTATGCTCCCTCTTCATTGTCCTCTTTATCTTCCTCAGATCTGTTTTGCTTTGATCTGTTTGTTTGTTTTTCTTTCTTTATCCTATCCCCTCTCTCTTCTTTCTTTTCCTTTTTTGATCTATCTCCATCAAATGTAGTCTGTTTCATATGTACTTTTTCGTTGTGGTGTGCTTTCCCTTACAGTCGTGCCCTTGAGATGTGTCTTCACCAACTATGTTCTACCCTTCCTCACCTACATTATGTGTAATTTCGTTACGTGGAACGTACGTGGTCTTGGGAATCCTATCAAGCGTCAAAAGGTATTGTCTCATTTATCAAAACTTAACTCGCAAATTTCTTTTCTTCAAGAAACTCACTGTAATGATGTTGAATCTCTTAAACTAAAAAAAGGCAATGGGTGGGCCAAGTTGTTTTCTCTCCTGCTATCCACAAAAAAGGGGGTGTTACAATATTGTTCCATAAAGCTTTAGCAGTACAGATTTTATCTTCACAATGTGACTCGGACGGACGATGGGTAATGGCAAAGATTGTGATACAAAATAAAACGTTGGTTCTTTTGAATATTTATGGTCCTGTTAAGCCTGGTCACAAATTTTTGAATGATATTAAAGTCCTCCTTGCTTCAATTGATTGTCCCAATATTATTGTTTCCGGTGACTTTAACCAATGGTTAGATCCCTTTTCTGATAGACTATCCAAATGTAAACTTCAACCTGATAAGACCCACAAAACTTTTCAATCTGCCATTGCCTCTCGTCCATTATATGATGTTTGGAAGACTTGTAATCCTGACTTAACTGAATTTACTTTCTTTTCTAATGTGCATCACACGCGTTCCAGAATTGATTATATTTTGGCCAATAAATCTTTGCTCCCCTCTATCCAAAAATCTGAAATTGGTTCTATTTTTATATCGGACCATGCTCCTGTTTATGCTGTTTTGGATCTTACACATTTTTCCCCTCAATTTAGTCGATGGAAGCTTAATACCTTTTTGTTGAATGATTCGGTTTTTCTAAAAGAAACTTACTCTTTTATTAATGAATTTTTTAGTATCAATAACCCATCAGATACCTCTGTTCCTAACAATTGGGATCACTTTAAGGTTACCTTTCGTGCTTTTACCATCTCTTTTGTATCAAAAAAGAAGTCCAACAGAAAGAAATATGAAGATCAACTACGTCACCTCAAAAGTTTAGAACATACATATTTTACTTCCCGTTCTTCTAATGCCCTTCGAGATTTAATTGCGGCTAAATCTGAACTTAACAAATTGGCAACAACTGATGCATGCCATATTTTACTTAAATTAAATGTAATTACCATGGTGGACAAAATAAAGCGGGAAAAATGTTAGCTAATTATTTAAAAATTAAATCTGAACGTAAGACTATTGGCCCTGTTCTCAATGAATCCATTAATAAACTAGTGTCATCGGATAAGGACATTGCTGAGGTTTTCCATGATTACTATGAATCTCTTTACTCCGATGACACTTTTCCCACTGATTTAAACCTAAAAACTTTCTTTTCGGGTCTACCCTCTCCTCCACCTTTACCTGATGAATTTAGTGCATTGGAAGGTGACATCACTTCTCAAGAGATAATGAATGCTATTACAGCCATAGGAAATCAAAAGCTCCTGGACCCGATGGCTTAGCTTTTGAATTTTACAATTCTTTTAGCTCCATTTTGGTCCCTAAACTCCTGCTTTTTAATTCATTTACTGCTGACACAAAAGCTTTTGGCTCTTTCATGGACGCTTTCATTGTCATTATACCCAAACCAGATAAAGATCATTCTTATTGTAAAAACTTTCGTACTATATCATTAATTAATTATGACTGTAAAATCTTTGCCAAACTTCTTGCAACCCGACTTGACACTATTATTCCTCTCTTAATTAGGACTGATCAAGTTGGCTTTGTGAAGGGTAGGTTAGCATCTGATAATGCTCGGATGTTTACTAATATCATTTCCTATGCCAAAAAATATAAATCTCCCCTTGCAGCGATGTCCTTGGATGCCGTGAAGCCCTTTGATCGTATTAATTGGCAATTTATGTTTCACACTCTCAAATGGTTTGGTTTTGGACCCTTCTTTATTTCCTTTGTTAAGCTCCTATACTCATGTCCCAAAGCCAGTATTTTTGTCAATAATTACTCTTCTAGCTCATTTTCCCTATCCAGAGGAACGAGGCAAGGTTGCCCCCTCTCCCCTTTACTTTTTATCCTATGCCTTGAACCCTTCCTAGAACTTATTCGTATTAATTCCCAGATTACTGGTTTTAAACATAACTCTGTAGAAACTAAATTATCTGCTTATACAGATGACATCCTTATTTATATGTCCAATCCCACTGACTCCCTGCTTCATTTTTTAAATGAGGTTCAACTATATTCCAGTATCTCCGGCTACAAACTTAGGGCCAGATGTATCAAGGCTTTTGCGACTCGCAAACAGCCTTTTAGCATTTTCTGGTATGTATGAAATAATCGCAATTTAAGGAATCGCAAAAAATTGTGATTCCTTATTTTGCCATAGCATATAAGGAATCGCAAATTTTGCGATTCCTTAAATGATATGTTTGAAACATTTTACAATTGCGTTTTTGTGTTAAGAAATCGCAAATTACCACCAACTTGTAGTTGGTGGTAATTTGCGATTTCTTTTAAAAATGCCCTATTTGGCATTTGTGAGGGCGGCATGTGACACACATACATGCCCATAGGGCATGTATGTGTGCCACATGCACACACATGTAGATTTCAGGGGTGCAGCATGGTGTCTTTGAGCACCCCTGCACCCTTGAAATAATTCTCAAATTGCGATTAGCAAATTGCAAATTCGTAATTTGAGAATTATTGCACTATTATTCCTATGGGCCTCCAGGCCCATAGGAATGCATTGGAAATTATTCTTTATTTGCGAATTCACAAAATGCAAATTCGCAAATAAAGAATAATAAGAAATCACTAAAAAATTGCGATTTTGAACATACATTCCGTTTTGCGAATTCTAAATAGCGATTCGCAAAAAATCGCTATTTAGGATTCGCAAAACGGAATCTTGATACATCTGGCCCCTAATCTCTCCAAAACTGAAGTTCTACCCCTGAATTCTTCATGTTATCAATTCATGTTCAGTGATACCAGTTTTGCTTGGTGTCCTTCTAAAATTAAATATCTTGGCATTTGGTTTTCATCTTCCCTTCACGACACACTTAAGTTCACTCTTGATTCATTTCTAAATAAAATTAATTCACTCCTCCTTACTTGGTCTCCCCTATATCTCTCCTGGTGGGGCAGATTAGATACTATTAAAATGATGATTGTGCCTCATGTTTTATTTGCATTATCTATGCCTCCTGTTAAAATTCCTAATTCATATTTCTCTAAAATAAACTCTATATGCATAAAATGTTTGTGGAATAATAAACACCCACAAATTGCTTTACACAAACTTATACGTCCTAAGAATAAGGGTGGTGTGCGTTTTCCAAATTTTACTGCTTACCACTTTTCTGATTAAACAATCTTTTTCATCAGCGTATGATTTTGTGGATAGCCCCGTTCCCAAATAGGTTCATTTTGAACACTCCCTCATGAAAGATTTTTCCTTTCAACAAATACTTTTTATGTCAAATTATACCTTTGTGTCTACAAATCCCATTTTAAAATACTCCCGAGCTTTGCTCTATAATACTTTCTCTAAGGATCTTGCTCCTCTCCAATGTTTTTTGTCTTCTAGTGTATGGTACAATAAATTTCTCAGGTATAAAGGTAAATCCTTTTATACAAACACTGGAAAGACAAGGGTATTATTTATATCTACCAATTATTGAATGACTTTTGTAATATCCCCTTCGCTACCCTACAGACACAATATCATTTGCCTGATTCCTTTCTTCTTGAGTACAATATTATTGTTAATGCCATACAATCTCATCTAATTACTTTTTCTCTGCCACCACATGTACCGTCTTTATCCCCTTCCACACCTTTATATTCTTTATTATCTATTCACAGACCTAAAGACGCTGCCGCTATTGTATATAAGTTATTAATGTCAATTGATATTCAACGTCCTAAGTCTCCAATTGAGATTGCTTGGGAAATATTTATCCATTTCTCTATCTGTTACCACCTGGGATAAAATATGGTCTAAATTGTTTAAAACTTCTGCTGCTACTCGTATAACTCAATCCTTGTATTTTTTATACCAAAGAGCATTTATTACTCCTATTAACATTTGTACATTCTTGCCTTCCTCCTCTCCATTGTGTTGGTGATGTTCCACTGATAGAGGCACGTTGATACATTTACTTTATGAATGTTCTAATGTTTTATCCTTCTGGAATTCTGTTTGGAATATTTGCATGTTAGTGTTTAACTTTACTACTGTTTTAACTTTACAAAATGTTTTCCTTGAGTCATTATCTTCTGATATAGATGTTACACTTTCTTCTCCTAAATTATTTGATCTTTTTATTGCATTAGCTTTTAAAGTTATTTTGTCATCCTGGAAGGATAACTCAAAGATTTATTTACTCACCTGGTGGAATTTTATTTGTGATGAACATCGAATTGCCTCTGTTTCCTCTTCTTCTGTTTCCCACAAAATTAAATCAGATCTTCTTTGGCTTCACTACCTATCTTTCTACACACCCTCCTGTTTGTTAATTCTCTCTCTCTCTCTTTCCCCTTTCTCTTTTCTGCTTTTCCTTTCTCTCCCCCTCTTTTATTTCTCACATTCTTATTTTGGTTATTTGCTATTTGGCCTGCTTATTTATCTTATTCATGTTTTATATGATATTCGATGGCTTTTATATGTATTTGAAAACTAATAAAATTTCTTAAACAAAAAAAAGAATTCGGAAACAGTGCAAATAAATAGCATAGTGCAATTTGTAAGAATATGTGCAAATCACGCCAGGGTTGTGCAAATATATATATATAGTTTCTATAGACAAGTGTTATTTTGTTTTTACAATAACTTTGGCGCTGTTTGCCGAATCTTAAAAATATTTTTAAAACTACTATGCAACTCACTTCAGCTGCTGTGTGGGAAGTTTCAAAGCGATTCGCCAAGCAGTCAAAGTAAAAGGGGAGTCCCAAAACACATTTTCCCCATGCAATTTCTTATAGGTATTTTAGACATGCCTTTATCCCAAAGGACTGAACGGGATTACACCAAATACTGCAGAAAGGAAGAATTTGATTCAGCAAGCGACCTTTTTGTAATTTGGTGTAAATTCATTGGAGTTGTGATTTGAGCTGTGTTCACGTAGCCGAATTGTATGTATAATGGGACAGTTAGATTTCAGATGCCACACGTGAAAAGCAAACATTAAGGGGCCTATTAGCATGGCGGTTGGAAAACCACCCTGACCGCCATGGAAGTGGAAAACAACCGCCCGCCGGGACCGTGGAAAAAACGGTGGTCAAATTAGGATCATCCGCCAAAAAACACCGACCGTGGCAGAACCGGGCTGAGAAAAAACGCTCGTAGCGGGCAGTGATGTCAGAAGGTGATGTCAGAAATCCATACGCAGTGGTCAGATACGCTGCGGAAAAACAACAAACCATCTCCCACCATGCCCCCTGGACACACAACCCAGCAGGATGGAGCACTCCCCCACCCAGAAGCAGTATGCAGTCATTGCAGTACACCAAAAAAACTAACAGGTGGGTAGAGATATCATTCTGTCTCATTACACCACTGACCAGGATGTAAGCGTACACCATGCACACACAGGTGTGTCACATTACAAAGCCAAATGTTAGCACATGACAGGTAGGTAGCCAGTACGTGCACCCACACATTTCTCACAACAAATATGGTGCCACATGACAACACAAGCACTCTCATTGCACTGATATTCGCACCGACCCCATTGCCACGCACCATGTGCACACAGGTAAGCTAAAGAAACTGTCACAGCTACCAAAGTGTGACACACTCCTTTCTGGCCCCATTCACTTGGAATTCCCTCCCCCTCTCTACTCGGCTCACTCCTGATTATCCCACTTTCCGCAAATCTTTAAAAACTCATCTGTTCCACCTTGCTCACGGTTAGCTGTTCACATTCCCCGTGCCTACTCCCACTGTCTTCGAGCGCCAAGAAACCAATTGGTGTATGAGCGCGGTACCAAAACTTTTGTAACATAACATAACATAACATAACATAACATGTAGAAGAAAATCTGGTCACAATCATACACAGCAGTGATTGACATGTGCATCACCATGGGGCCAGAGTAACAAGGACCATTCAGAATTTAACAAAGCATGTGTGGTAGTATGACTCAAGATATGCACATGACCGGACAAATGTATGCTGGAGATGACAATGGCCAGTCCAGGGCCAGATGTGAATGCTGCCAGGTCAGACAAATCTACAAACAGTCCTCAATGAAAAACATGTTGTGCCAGTCCCTAGATGGCAATTGCAAACAAAACAGGTGATGGACCGAATGTGGATCAATGTCACACATTCAACCCAGTCCAAAGATCTGGGCCCAAATCCATCGTTTTTTTGCACTCCACACCACCCTGGGTTAGACAATGGCGATATGCAAATCAGCTCTGACCCTGTGCCCCATGGGAACAGTCCAGTCCGAACTACAAAAGCCATGTCCTTCCCAGAACGGAATCAAGCATCCGAGGACCGGACCGGTTTCGAGGTAACACCTCTCATCAGCCCGGCTAGCTTGACTCCAGTGGTGTGGAGTGCCTGGGACCCACGTCTGAGCATCCCCAGCGCACTTATGGCGGCAATTGCAAACAAAACAGGTGATGGACCGAATGTGGATCAATGTCACACATTCAACCCAGTCCAAAGATCTGGGCCCAAATCCATCGTTTTTTTGCACTCCACACCACCCTGGGTTAGACAATGGCGATATGCAAATCAGCTCTGACCCTGTGCCCCATGGGAACAGTCCAGTCCGAACTACAAAAGCCATGTCCTTCCCAGAACGGAATCAAGCATCCGAGGACCGGACCGGTTTCGAGGTAACACCTCTCATCAGCCCGGCTAGCTTGACTCCAGTGGTGTGGAGTGCCTGGGACCCACGTCTGAGCATCCCCAGCGCACTTATGGCGGCAATTGCAAACAAAACAGGTGATGGACCGAATGTGGATCAATGTCACACATTCAACCCAGTCCAAAGATCTGGGCCCAAATCCATCGTTTTTTTGCACTCCACACCACCCTGGGTTAGACAATGGCGATATGCAAATCAGCTCTGACCCTGTGCCCCATGGGAACAGTCCAGTCCGAACTACAAAAGCCATGTCCTTCCCAGAACGGAATCAAGCATCCGAGGACCGGACCGGTTTCGAGGTAACACCTCTCATCAGCCCGGCTAGCTTGACTCCAGTGGTGTGGAGTGCCTGGGACCCACGTCTGAGCATCCCCAGCGCACTTATGGCGGCAATTGCAAACAAAACAGGTGATGGACCGAATGTGGATCAATGTCACACATTCAACCCAGTCCAAAGATCTGGGCCCAAATCCATCGTTTTTTTGCACTCCACACCACCCTGGGTTAGACAATGGCGATATGCAAATCAGCTCTGACCCTGTGCCCCATGGGAACAGTCCAGTCCGAACTACAAAAGCCATGTCCTTCCCAGAACGGAATCAAGCATCCGAGGACCGGACCGGTTTCGAGGTAACACCTCTCATCAGCCCGGCTAGCTTGACTCCAGTGGTGTGGAGTGCCTGGGACCCACGTCTGAGCATCCCCAGCGCACTTATGGCGGCAATTGCAAACAAAACAGGTGATGGACCGAATGTGGATCAATGTCACACATTCAACCCAGTCCAAAGATCTGGGCCCAAATCCATCGTTTTTTTGCACTCCACACCACCCTGGGTTAGACAATGGCGATATGCAAATCAGCTCTGACCCTGTGCCCCATGGGAACAGTCCAGTCCGAACTACAAAAGCCATGTCCTTCCCAGAACGGAATCAAGCATCCGAGGACCGGACCGGTTTCGAGGTAACACCTCTCATCAGCCCGGCTAGCTTGACTCCAGTGGTGTGGAGTGCCTGGGACCCACGTCTGAGCATCCCCAGCGCACTTATGGCGGCAATTGCAAACAAAACAGGTGATGGACCGAATGTGGATCAATGTCACACATTCAACCCAGTCCAAAGATCTGGGCCCAAATCCATCGTTTTTTTGCACTCCACACCACCCTGGGTTAGACAATGGCGATATGCAAATCAGCTCTGACCCTGTGCCCCATGGGAACAGTCCAGTCCGAACTACAAAAGCCATGTCCTTCCCAGAACGGAATCAAGCATCCGAGGACCGGACCGGTTTCGAGGTAACACCTCTCATCAGCCCGGCTAGCTTGACTCCAGTGGTGTGGAGTGCCTGGGACCCACGTCTGAGCATCCCCAGCGCACTTATGGCGGCAATTGCAAACAAAACAGGTGATGGACCGAATGTGGATCAATGTCACACATTCAACCCAGTCCAAAGATCTGGGCCCAAATCCATCGTTTTTTTGCACTCCACACCACCCTGGGTTAGACAATGGCGATATGCAAATCAGCTCTGACCCTGTGCCCCATGGGAACAGTCCAGTCCGAACTACAAAAGCCATGTCCTTCCCAGAACGGAATCAAGCATCCGAGGACCGGACCGGTTTCGAGGTAACACCTCTCATCAGCCCGGCTAGCTTGACTCCAGTGGTGTGGAGTGCCTGGGACCCACGTCTGAGCATCCCCAGCGCACTTATGGCGGCAATTGCAAACAAAACAGGTGATGGACCGAATGTGGATCAATGTCACACATTCAACCCAGTCCAAAGATCTGGGCCCAAATCCATCGTTTTTTTGCACTCCACACCACCCTGGGTTAGACAATGGCGATATGCAAATCAGCTCTGACCCTGTGCCCCATGGGAACAGTCCAGTCCGAACTACAAAAGCCATGTCCTTCCCAGAACGGAATCAAGCATCCGAGGACCGGACCGGTTTCGAGGTAACACCTCTCATCAGCCCGGCTAGCTTGACTCCAGTGGTGTGGAGTGCCTGGGACCCACGTCTGAGCATCCCCAGCGCACTTATGGCGGCAATTGCAAACAAAACAGGTGATGGACCGAATGTGGATCAATGTCACACATTCAACCCAGTCCAAAGATCTGGGCCCAAATCCATCGTTTTTTTGCACTCCACACCACCCTGGGTTAGACAATGGCGATATGCAAATCAGCTCTGACCCTGTGCCCCATGGGAACAGTCCAGTCCGAACTACAAAAGCCATGTCCTTCCCAGAACGGAATCAAGCATCCGAGGACCGGACCGGTTTCGAGGTAACACCTCTCATCAGCCCGGCTAGCTTGACTCCAGTGGTGTGGAGTGCCTGGGACCCACGTCTGAGCATCCCCAGCGCACTTATGGCGGCAATTGCAAACAAAACAGGTGATGGACCGAATGTGGATCAATGTCACACATTCAACCCAGTCCAAAGATCTGGGCCCAAATCCATCGTTTTTTTGCACTCCACACCACCCTGGGTTAGACAATGGCGATATGCAAATCAGCTCTGACCCTGTGCCCCATGGGAACAGTCCAGTCCGAACTACAAAAGCCATGTCCTTCCCAGAACGGAATCAAGCATCCGAGGACCGGACCGGTTTCGAGGTAACACCTCTCATCAGCCCGGCTAGCTTGACTCCAGTGGTGTGGAGTGCCTGGGACCCACGTCTGAGCATCCCCAGCGCACTTATGGCGGCAATTGCAAACAAAACAGGTGATGGACCGAATGTGGATCAATGTCACACATTCAACCCAGTCCAAAGATCTGGGCCCAAATCCATCGTTTTTTTGCACTCCACACCACCCTGGGTTAGACAATGGCGATATGCAAATCAGCTCTGACCCTGTGCCCCATGGGAACAGTCCAGTCCGAACTACAAAAGCCATGTCCTTCCCAGAACGGAATCAAGCATCCGAGGACCGGACCGGTTTCGAGGTAACACCTCTCATCAGCCCGGCTAGCTTGACTCCAGTGGTGTGGAGTGCCTGGGACCCACGTCTGAGCATCCCCAGCGCACTTATGGCGGCAATTGCAAACAAAACAGGTGATGGACCGAATGTGGATCAATGTCACACATTCAACCCAGTCCAAAGATCTGGGCCCAAATCCATCGTTTTTTTGCACTCCACACCACCCTGGGTTAGACAATGGCGATATGCAAATCAGCTCTGACCCTGTGCCCCATGGGAACAGTCCAGTCCGAACTACAAAAGCCATGTCCTTCCCAGAACGGAATCAAGCATCCGAGGACCGGACCGGTTTCGAGGTAACACCTCTCATCAGCCCGGCTAGCTTGACTCCAGTGGTGTGGAGTGCCTGGGACCCACGTCTGAGCATCCCCAGCGCACTTATGGCGGCAATTGCAAACAAAACAGGTGATGGACCGAATGTGGATCAATGTCACACATTCAACCCAGTCCAAAGATCTGGGCCCAAATCCATCGTTTTTTTGCACTCCACACCACCCTGGGTTAGACAATGGCGATATGCAAATCAGCTCTGACCCTGTGCCCCATGGGAACAGTCCAGTCCGAACTACAAAAGCCATGTCCTTCCCAGAACGGAATCAAGCATCCGAGGACCGGACCGGTTTCGAGGTAACACCTCTCATCAGCCCGGCTAGCTTGACTGTTCTACATTCTGTCCATCAACTGTGTTTTTTGCAATTTTCACCCTGAGTGTGCTGGGTATACTCAGACGTGAGTCCCAGGCTCTCCACACCACTGGAGTCAAGCTATCCAGGTTGATGAAGGCTGATAGCCAGAAACCGGTCCTTGGATGCTTGATTCCAGTCCGGGAAAGACATGGCTTGGTAGTTCGGACTGGACTGTTCCCATGAGGCACAGGGTCAGAGCTGATTTGCATATAGCCAGTGTCTAACCCAAGTGGTGTGGAGTGCAAAAAAACGATGGATTTAGGCCCAGATCGTTGTACTGGGGTGAATGTATGACATTGTTCTACATTCTGTCCATCAACTGTGTTTTTTGCAATTTTCACCCTGAGTGTGCTGGGTATACTCAGACGTGAGTCCCAGGCTCTCCACACCACTGGAGTCAAGCTATCCAGGTTGATGAAGGCTGATAGCCAGAAACCGGTCCTTGGATGCTTGATTCCAGTCCGGGAAAGACATGGCTTGGTAGTTCGGACTGGACTGTTCCCATGAGGCACAGGGTCAGAGCTGATTTGCATATAGCCAGTGTCTAACCCAAGTGGTGTGGAGTGCAAAAAAACGATGGATTTAGGCCCAGATCGTTGTACTGGGGTGAATGTATGACATTGTTCTACATTCTGTCCATCAACTGTGTTTTTTGCAATTTTCACCCTGAGTGTGCTGGGTATACTCAGACGTGAGTCCCAGGCTCTCCACACCACTGGAGTCAAGCTATCCAGGTTGATGAAGGCTGATAGCCAGAAACCGGTCCTTGGATGCTTGATTCCAGTCCGGGAAAGACATGGCTTGGTAGTTCGGACTGGACTGTTCCCATGAGGCACAGGGTCAGAGCTGATTTGCATATAGCCAGTGTCTAACCCAAGTGGTGTGGAGTGCAAAAAAACGATGGATTTAGGCCCAGATCGTTGTACTGGGGTGAATGTATGACATTGTTCTACATTCTGTCCATCAACTGTGTTTTTTGCAATTTTCACCCTGAGTGTGCTGGGTATACTCAGACGTGAGTCCCAGGCTCTCCACACCACTGGAGTCAAGCTATCCAGGTTGATGAAGGCTGATAGCCAGAAACCGGTCCTTGGATGCTTGATTCCAGTCCGGGAAAGACATGGCTTGGTAGTTCGGACTGGACTGTTCCCATGAGGCACAGGGTCAGAGCTGATTTGCATATAGCCAGTGTCTAACCCAAGTGGTGTGGAGTGCAAAAAAACGATGGATTTAGGCCCAGATCGTTGTACTGGGGTGAATGTATGACATTGTTCTACATTCTGTCCATCAACTGTGTTTTTTGCAATTTTCACCCTGAGTGTGCTGGGTATACTCAGACGTGAGTCCCAGGCTCTCCACACCACTGGAGTCAAGCTATCCAGGTTGATGAAGGCTGATAGCCAGAAACCGGTCCTTGGATGCTTGATTCCAGTCCGGGAAAGACATGGCTTGGTAGTTCGGACTGGACTGTTCCCATGAGGCACAGGGTCAGAGCTGATTTGCATATAGCCAGTGTCTAACCCAAGTGGTGTGGAGTGCAAAAAAACGATGGATTTAGGCCCAGATCGTTGTACTGGGGTGAATGTATGACATTGTTCTACATTCTGTCCATCAACTGTGTTTTTTGCAATTTTCACCCTGAGTGTGCTGGGTATACTCAGACGTGAGTCCCAGGCTCTCCACACCACTGGAGTCAAGCTATCCAGGTTGATGAAGGCTGATAGCCAGAAACCGGTCCTTGGATGCTTGATTCCAGTCCGGGAAAGACATGGCTTGGTAGTTCGGACTGGACTGTTCCCATGAGGCACAGGGTCAGAGCTGATTTGCATATAGCCAGTGTCTAACCCAAGTGGTGTGGAGTGCAAAAAAACGATGGATTTAGGCCCAGATCGTTGTACTGGGGTGAATGTATGACATTGTTCTACATTCTGTCCATCAACTGTGTTTTTTGCAATTTTCACCCTGAGTGTGCTGGGTATACTCAGACGTGAGTCCCAGGCTCTCCACACCACTGGAGTCAAGCTATCCAGGTTGATGAAGGCTGATAGCCAGAAACCGGTCCTTGGATGCTTGATTCCAGTCCGGGAAAGACATGGCTTGGTAGTTCGGACTGGACTGTTCCCATGAGGCACAGGGTCAGAGCTGATTTGCATATAGCCAGTGTCTAACCCAAGTGGTGTGGAGTGCAAAAAAACGATGGATTTAGGCCCAGATCGTTGTACTGGGGTGAATGTATGACATTGTTCTACATTCTGTCCATCAACTGTGTTTTTTGCAATTTTCACCCTGAGTGTGCTGGGTATACTCAGACGTGAGTCCCAGGCTCTCCACACCACTGGAGTCAAGCTATCCAGGTTGATGAAGGCTGATAGCCAGAAACCGGTCCTTGGATGCTTGATTCCAGTCCGGGAAAGACATGGCTTGGTAGTTCGGACTGGACTGTTCCCATGAGGCACAGGGTCAGAGCTGATTTGCATATAGCCAGTGTCTAACCCAAGTGGTGTGGAGTGCAAAAAAACGATGGATTTAGGCCCAGATCGTTGTACTGGGGTGAATGTATGACATTGTTCTACATTCTGTCCATCAACTGTGTTTTTTGCAATTTTCACCCTGAGTGTGCTGGGTATACTCAGACGTGAGTCCCAGGCTCTCCACACCACTGGAGTCAAGCTATCCAGGTTGATGAAGGCTGATAGCCAGAAACCGGTCCTTGGATGCTTGATTCCAGTCCGGGAAAGACATGGCTTGGTAGTTCGGACTGGACTGTTCCCATGAGGCACAGGGTCAGAGCTGATTTGCATATAGCCAGTGTCTAACCCAAGTGGTGTGGAGTGCAAAAAAACGATGGATTTAGGCCCAGATCGTTGTACTGGGGTGAATGTATGACATTGTTCTACATTCTGTCCATCAACTGTGTTTTTTGCAATTTTCACCCTGAGTGTGCTGGGTATACTCAGACGTGAGTCCCAGGCTCTCCACACCACTGGAGTCAAGCTATCCAGGTTGATGAAGGCTGATAGCCAGAAACCGGTCCTTGGATGCTTGATTCCAGTCCGGGAAAGACATGGCTTGGTAGTTCGGACTGGACTGTTCCCATGAGGCACAGGGTCAGAGCTGATTTGCATATAGCCAGTGTCTAACCCAAGTGGTGTGGAGTGCAAAAAAACGATGGATTTAGGCCCAGATCGTTGTACTGGGGTGAATGTATGACATTGTTCTACATTCTGTCCATCAACTGTGTTTTTTGCAATTTTCACCCTGAGTGTGCTGGGTATACTCAGACGTGAGTCCCAGGCTCTCCACACCACTGGAGTCAAGCTATCCAGGTTGATGAAGGCTGATAGCCAGAAACCGGTCCTTGGATGCTTGATTCCAGTCCGGGAAAGACATGGCTTGGTAGTTCGGACTGGACTGTTCCCATGAGGCACAGGGTCAGAGCTGATTTGCATATAGCCAGTGTCTAACCCAAGTGGTGTGGAGTGCAAAAAAACGATGGATTTAGGCCCAGATCGTTGTACTGGGGTGAATGTATGACATTGTTCTACATTCTGTCCATCAACTGTGTTTTTTGCAATTTTCACCCTGAGTGTGCTGGGTATACTCAGACGTGAGTCCCAGGCTCTCCACACCACTGGAGTCAAGCTATCCAGGTTGATGAAGGCTGATAGCCAGAAACCGGTCCTTGGATGCTTGATTCCAGTCCGGGAAAGACATGGCTTGGTAGTTCGGACTGGACTGTTCCCATGAGGCACAGGGTCAGAGCTGATTTGCATATAGCCAGTGTCTAACCCAAGTGGTGTGGAGTGCAAAAAAACGATGGATTTAGGCCCAGATCGTTGTACTGGGGTGAATGTATGACATTGTTCTACATTCTGTCCATCAACTGTGTTTTTTGCAAGTCCCTAGATGGCAGCAGGTCCCTGCAATCATAAATTATTCACGGGTCACCTGGTATGCAATGACACCTCACACCATGGACAAGTAATGCATGTACCACTGCATCATGTCAGGAGGCACAGTAGTGCACACAGCAAACAATGTCATGATCAGTCAACTATGTAGTGTACAAACAGTGGATAACACACAGCTAACACAAACTTGCGGGGTGCACGACAATGACCATTTCTCATCTAATCCACAGGTGACCAAGAACTCACTGAAGAGGACAACACCAGCAACCTGCAGAGCCAGTCTCCCCCCGGTACATGGACTCTCGGATGTTGACTCCCAGGATTCTCTGGACGATGAGCTTGAGGCCGGCCCATCTGGTGTGCCAGGGAGCAACAGGTCCCAGGATCCCATCCTCCCCACTACCACATCTGCTGCAACAACAACAACACCGGAGACCCCTGCTGTTACGACCTGTGCGTCCACCACCACTACCACCACCAGTGCCGCCTACAACACCCTTCCTGTCCCAGAGGATGACCATCCCACACCACCGACTGAGCACGGTGGGGAGAGGGTGTGGGTGCGGGTGCCCACAGTGGTTAGGCAACAGGTCCGTGGCAGCAGGGTAGGTAGGAGGGCCAGGGTCACCCAAAGACACCAGAAGGCTGGAACCCAATCCCTGGAACACATCACCAGAGTCCTTGGTGCATATGAACAGGCCCAGGGACAAAGTCGCCGGTCGGACAACCTCTTACACGACCTCATCCTGATGATGAGGTTCATCGACACCCGCATTGGACAAATGGTGGATCTCATGGGCCAGCAAGTGGTGTTACTGAGGGACAGGCCGGCGCCACAACCAACACCTCCACCTTCCTCTGGTGGGCCGCAGGATGACAGTTCACCCTCCTCCCCTGCGGCCACAGAGAGGGGTGAGTCCACAGACGCCACTGTCCCTGCAGCAGGCCACCCCTGCCAGTGCGACCAAGGGGCCGTCCTAAGAAGAGCCTGGGAGTATCTGGAGGCAGAGCACCTGCAAAACATCAGTCGCAGAGCCAGCCCTGATGGCAACCCTCTTCACCAATGCATTGACCATTTGGACTGTCCTTCCCCACACTGCCTTGGGAATGGCATCTGTCTGTTGGACTGGGTCACCACATCAATGTGGTGTCTACTCTATTATCTCATTCAGCATGACTGTCGGCTCACTGCTCCACCACCACCTCAATTGAAATGTACACCCCCTCACATGTAAACATTGAAAATAAAAAAACCTTACACACATGTTGTTGTGTCAGCTCTTATTATTACAGGATGTACAGTCTTCAACATGTCCATAATGTATCAGGAGTATGTACTGTATGAGGCAAGGATAAGTTTAAGGCACCCATGGAAACACAACAGAACAGCACTCACTGGTGTGGTTGTGGCATCACAGACATCACACAACACCTACCATCTACATAAGCCAACATGCAGAAATCACAATAGGCAACAAGTGTCAACATACACCTCCCGTATACGTTAAAAAATGACATGTCCCAGAAACATTGCCACCCACTGCTGAGTCTACAACTGACTGTTGTTTCAATTCTCACATACCCCTTCACGACAACAGCAATATCATCAGACAATGGTTATGTTGTACATTGTCACCCACCTTCAAGTGAAGTAGTGGGTGATGAGCTGTTGACGCATGTCACCACCTTCCTCCTCTCCTCTGTCCTCATCACTGGACTCAGGTTGTTGTGCAGGTGGGGGTCTTGGGTACTTATCATCATCCAGGAGCAGGGGAATCTCCTTGCGAATGGCTAGGTTGTGGAGCATGCAGCATGCCACTACGATCTGACACACCTTCCTGGGCGAGTATGCCAGTGCACCTCCGGTCTTCTCCAGGCAGTGGAAACGTGACTTGAGCAGACCAAAAGTATGCTCCCCCACACGACGTGTCCTCCCATCGGCCTCATTGTAGCAGACTTCAGCCGGGGTCCTGGGATTCCGCAGTGAGTTCACAACCAGGGACGGTTGGGATATGCAGAGTCACTTAGGTATGACAAATCGACATTGCAATGTCGCAGAGGCAGAGGGCAGCAGGTCACACACCCAGCACACCATACGACTAGGCATTCTCACCCACAATTCATGCACGCTCGGGAAGAAGATTAGCCATCAGCTGGGGCACAATACTGTTCCACAGGATGTAGGAGCCTTGGGCTGAGCCTGGGAATCTGGCACACACGTCGGAGATGAACATATCTGCCAGGCACACCACTTGCACATTTATGGAGTGGTAATGTTTGCGATTCCTGTAAATGTGCTCACTTGCCTGTGGTGGCACAATACCAATGTGTGCAATCAATGGCACCAACAACATTGGGGATGTGCCCAAGGGGATAGAAGTCTCCCTTCACAACTGGCAATTCAGCACCCCTGGGGAAATGGATATATCTGTCCTTGTATATCATCATGGCAGACAGAACATCACGCAGCACCATGCTGAACTTCGGTTGTGCCATCCCACCAGCGCTGGCCACTGTCTCCTGGAATGACCCAGTTGCAAAAAAATGCAGGGCAGCCATCACCTTATAAGTTGGGGTGAAAGCTGTTGGATATGTCCTGCGAGGCTGCAGGTGGGGCTCCAACATATCCCAAAGGGTTTTTAGGGTGCTCTATCCAGACGGATTTTCCAGATGATCGCCACATCCTCCATGTCCTCCAGCACTGTCAAGTGACACAGAAGATTTGTCCTCCTCCTAGTTGAGATGAAAGTGGACACATGTCAATGCAATCCATCATGAGATGGGCACAGCATATCACGTTCTGGATGACACAGCGACGACAATGACTGAATTAATAATTGAGGGAAACACCAGCTTACATGTAGGGACGCGTTCAGCTACACAAAGGGCAAACCTCTCAAATTACAATACACAAGTACCTCAAACACCACATAGGTCAATGTGAATGCACATAGTGATATGGCCACATTTCACATGTGCATGCCTGTGAGCATGTCATTCAGCAAATGTGTAACAAAACAACACCACTGACTCATACTTAGCTGCTGTACCTGTCACACCTTAATGCATCATTTCAAACTAGCACACATCCAGAAGACAATGACCAAAGTTGGAGCAGGAATGACAATTGTGTGTATTAGCAGACATAAGAGGCCATGCAAGAAGCTACATCATACAGTAAGATGAGCCTTGCTGTGATTATCACTGCACCTCAACACACTGACGTGTACAATTGTAGAGTCCTCTACAACACTGTCCTGCCTCATTGACCATCAAATTCATAAGTGACATGTGAGGGAGTACAGGCCAATCTACGACACACATAAACAAACATGACATGTGTAGTCACCATTGGAGTCAATGGAACATTGGCATCGTGTGCACGATGATGTGCCATTGACAATGTAGCCAGTGTGCACTGTTGATGTGTGCCAGATGGCCATCGCCATTGTATGGCACCCAAATCGCCTGTCCTCAGCAGTGTGTCACCAGCACCCCCATTCAAACAGGTGCGGTAGTCATTGGCATGGAGACATGCCCAAATGGAGGTTGGCATGCTCCGCCACCCAAATCGCAGGGCCTCATGTGATTATATGGCATCCAAATCGCGGTAGCTACGACCTGGCCCCAGCAGTGTATCACCACAATGGAGCATGCCCTACAGCCATTGGGAACAATGATTGCGGTGACATGATGCAATTTTGAAAATCGTGGTGGCGTGCTCTGCCACCGCAGAGGCGGTCATTGGATGCTTTTGAAAGATGCACCATCGCGGTAGCGCACACTGGGCCCCAGTGGTGTATCACCGCCATGGAGCATGCCCTAGAGCCAATGGGAACGATGATTGCAGTGGCATGATGACATTTTTAAAAATCGCTGTAGGTGTGCTCCGCCACCGCGGAGGCGGTCATTGGATGCTTTTGAAAGATGCACCATCGCGGTAGCGCACACCGGGCCCCAGTGGTGTATCACTGCCATGGAGCATGCCCTAGAGCCAATGGGAATGAGGATTGTGGTGGCATGATGCAATTTTGGAAATCGCGGTAAGTGTGCTCCACAGAAGTGGTCATTGGATGCATTTGAGAGAGGCAGACATGGACCTCCAATTGCTGCAGCTTTGCACCTGCCTGCTGCCAAAGACCCCTCACCTGCCGCTGCCTTCAGGTACTGCTGCCTGAGACCCCTCATCTGCTACTGCCTCCAGAGACTGCTGCCTGTGACCACTCACCTGCTGCTGCTTCCAGGGACTGCTGCCTGAGACCCTTCACCTGCTGCTGCCTCCAGGGACTGCTGCCTGAGACCCCCCATCTGCTGCTACCTAAGGGACTGCTGCCTGAGACCCCTTACCACCCAATTCCGCCACATTTGTTCCATGTCCACAGTGATGACAAGGACAGAGAAGATCCGTGCCAGTCCATTTACAAGCGAGGAGCTGGAGGTCCTTTTGGACGAGATGCTCACACAGTACCCAAGCCTATAAGTCCTCAAAAGTGGAGGTGTAGGGCAGGGGGCACACATGTAGTTGCACTGATGCAGTATGTTGGTCATGCAGGAGCCAGGACAATGATTACTTGGCTGAATGGCTGTGTGTGCCTCTGTTGTCCATCTCAGTGTGAGCCTAGATGGTCAGCAGAGTACCCACCCATCAAGGCAAGGAGACATCACTTCACTTACTGTGTTCCTAATTTTTTAATCATTGCACTCCAGATATGCCCCATCTCAGCCCTGTAGATTGCACACAACCGGACTTGTGTTGAGATATTTCTGTTTGTGAGTCCATGTCCCTCGATACCACGCCCATGACATACTTATCCATTCTGAGGGCAGGGACATTGAGTGCTGCACAGTCTTGGACACAGTGAGTCCACCCCCAGACACATGTTGATATGTGATGTATGTGTTGCTCAACCATGCAAAGGACTGGAGATGTGTGCAGGCCACATAGGGGTTTCAGTGCTGGCATCCTGCATGTGTGTGAGATGTACAGGGACTGTGTTCCCCCTCACAACTTCATGCAATCACATCAGCTTATCCCATGCAGATGTCCCATGTGAGATGTACCCTAGTCTCTGATGGACATATCGTAGAATTTAAAATGAGTTTGTATCTGGCTGCTATACTGATAGATGTTGGTACATAACACTGTGTCACTGATCATTTCCCCCTCTTGTCTCCCATGCCTGCAGCTCAAGGTACACCGGTGTAAGGCCATGTGGAAGGCCATTTCAGCAAAGGTGTGAGCTCTGGGGGTCTCTAACCGACGGCGCACCCTCTGCCACAAGAGGCGGGACAACATCCGCCGGCTGGCAAAGAACGTGGCGGAGATGACCTTGGGGCTGGTTCCTCCCACTGGGCAGTTGGCACGGTTCAGCATGACACCACTGATGGGCCGAATCTTGGCGGTGACTCAGCCTGAGGTGGATGCATGTTTGAAGGAGCATCAGCAGCAAGGCAGGGGTGACTATTTGGGGAGGGTTAATTTGGGCTGGGAGAGGCTGCATGTGTTTAGAACCTGTGCCACCGCTGGCCTATGTGATGTTGGTGGTGTGATGCAGTGTCATGTAAGTGACTGCTGGACTGGGTGCCAGTGTCATGCATTTGCCCTACTGTACTACAAAGGTAATTTCCCTGCTGTGCATTTCCATTGCAGTCTGAGGTGTGCTTTTCAGGTGTCTTCAGCATTGGGTTAGTCTGGGAAATCACATTGGGAGGGTACGGCAGTGTTCCCAATCTGAGTGTGACTTCATCAATGCATCCTTTGCATGCACCCAGATTGCTGAGGCCTAGACATCTGACAACAATGTGCACCAGTCTTTGGGCCTCAAAGTACAACATGGTGGTTGGCATGGGCTCTTTGCCATTGTGGACTGTCATGTTGCAGTCTGTGTCTGTGTTGTCCCCTCCTGTTCCATCCAAGTCTGTCAGTGGCAACAAGTGGTGTGCCCCCATCATGTCCCTAGGTGTGCGCAGAACAAGTTGTGTGTCTGGTAGACTAGTGCCACAGGCAGGGTGTTGTGCTGTGTGCCATCACATGGCTCAGTCATAACAGAAAATACGGGTTACACACACTGTTTGGGTCAATGTAGTGAGTTGCCGCAATGTGATTGCAGAGGGTGTTGTGCAACATATCGATTTGGTCCTCTTTTGTACTGCATTGCTTGCATTGGTTTGTTCTGTTTCTGCCACTGACCTGACCCTGCATCTCTCGCTCATGCAGAATCACCTGTGGTCACGGAGGGACAGAAGCCGGACACCAGTGGGGGTGCAACTAGCACTACAGCTGCACAGGAGTCCAGTGACACAGATGTCACCAGCGCCTCAGAGGGGGACCGGAGTCTGCAGGAGGAATCCCTGCCTGAGACGCAAAGTACCACATCATTTGATGCCAGCGGGGATGCATCCATGTTGGCGGGCACAGGGAATGGGGACTCTGCATCATCTTCAACCACACAGCGGCCAGTGCTCGCCCTCCCAGCCGCTTCCTCTGGTGCTACCCATTGCCGGGTCAGTAAGAGGGGACGAGTTTCCTTCACACCTGGCACCGCTACCCCTGTCCCCCCTGCTGCCCTCATTGCTGAGTCTGTGGAGCTTTTGCACCAGCTGTGTGTAGGCCAGAAAGCTCTCCTCAATGCCTTCATTGACCATGACAAAAAATTGGCCCAAGTGGTTGCTTTCATGGAGGGCATACAGTCAGACATGGGAGGGCTGCACTGGACTGTCCAGGCTTTGTACTCCACAGTGACGTCTGCCCTTCAACAAGCACATACTCCCAGTCCTGCTCCGTGGCCTTTGTCCACCCCCAGGTTGTGGCCATGTCTGATGATAGTGACCATGGTTCACATATACGTCACAGTCACGATACAGCACACAAAGCACACAGCAGCAACAACCCAAGCTGTCCCACCCGCAGACACCATCCCCACAAAAGAGCAAAGCCTCCCCAGAGCACAAAGACAAAAGCCTGTCAGGCAAAACCAAAGGCCAAAAATCAAAGAAGCAGACCTCAGGCTCACATGCTTCAGAGGCATCCCCAGCTAAGGACTTGCCTGTCCCTAAAGCATCTCGCAAAAAGAGGAATGCAGTTTCTGTGCCCACTGAGGAGGTGGTGCATGGCAAGGGTACACCTAAGAAGGGCTCCAAGGCAGATTCACCCACCACCTCGACTCCCGTTCCAAGCTCAGTGAAGCAGGGAAAGGAGGGCAATGTAGGGGTTACACCTGGCAAACAGGGGATGGAGGGTCAAAGGCGAAGCTAGACGACGAGTTCCACTTGTTCCAGCACAACCCCAGAGGGAGTGCCAATGTCTGCACCTGATGCAGCTTCGTTAGTGTGTGTGCCTGTTGTGTCCACACCACTTTTCATTAATCGCAGTACAGGGGAGCCATTTTGAATCCCCAAGAATTGGAAAGGCACCCCTCCACGATCTCACAGCCACACTGTGTCTCAGGTCTGCATGACTCCACCTCCACGTGCCACTACACCACCTTGTCCAAGCAGCCTTCCGGCTTGCCAAGCCACTGATAGCTCTACCTCACCTGGGCCCCTCTTTCCCCAGTCAAGTGCTCCTACTATCCCCGACACACAGCCAGCTCCCAGTCCGCCTGACAGCCAAGTCTGAGTGGTAGTCCCCCTCACACACCTGTCTCCCACACAGGTGGGCCTGTGATGCCAATTGTAACCCCTGACTGTGTTACTGACCATGGAAGGGTGCAGTCGCACACATTTCCTGTGCATATTCTCATGTACTCATTCTGCACTTTACCCTGACTACTGGCCTTGTTGTTCTTTGCTGTGTAGGACTATTCCCTGTGCAGCTTCTTATGTACTCACTCTGCACCCTGAACTGGCCACTGGCCTTCTGTTGGACTTTGCCCTTCTGGCAGGTTTACCCCTGAAATTTTTGCCTTTTAATGTTACATCAGTATAGTGATCTCTGGTCTTTGCGCACTTTGACATTGTGTCCCAGTGTAAAGAGTGTGCGCTCTCTGAGTGCATGTGTGAGATTGACCTGCCCTCCCATAGGAATGCATAAGGGATATGTGTGTCCATGGTAGTTCCTGATGTGTGGGGAGTGCAGGGTCGAGTTTGGTATGTACGGACTCGTGAGATTGAATGCTGGCTGATGATGTGTCTAGTGTGGAAGTGCCACTTCTAGAAGTTGCCCTGTCTGTGCAGTAAATGTGAATTGACTGTCTGGCTTGTGATTGCCTGGAGCTGGCTGGTGTGCCTGCCTCCGGGAGTCTGAATGGGTCTGCCCCGGTGGTGAATGGAGGGATCTACATGTTGATGGCAGGGAGGAGTGCACCTGGGACCTGAATAGGGTTGGGCCTTCCCTCTACAATGCTGGCTCCACCCCCTGCGGTGTGTCTGATGTCCCTGACCCATCCTGTGAATAGAGAGAGGGGCTGAGCAAAACAAAGTGCTCCAGAACCAGCTGCATCTGGTTCGCCCCTTGCCTACACCTTTGTAGACAAAGGATTTGTGTGTATGAAAAGAGGCTGTGACCTCATGTAAAATGTTCTTGTTTCCTGACTTGAAACTACCAGGGGAAGGCTTGCCTCCCTGGGCCCTGCCCAGCCCCTGGATGCCCTTAATGCTGGATGACTGGGGGACTTGCTTTGCTGGGAGCTGCCTGCTCCCTTTCCTTGCCCTGAAACCCTGTCTGCTGTACTTTTGAAGTCTACAGGACCTTAGTTTTATTTTAAAAGCCCCTTGCTCCTTTCCTGATGCAGGGAAACGCTGTGCCTCTTTTTATTTGCCATTTCTGCAGCTGAAGAGGAGCGCTCCGATCTCCTCCTCAAGGGAACCCCGACGTAGGGATTCCCCCGATCTTACCGGCCTCACGGGTGACCACCCCGCTTATTTAATTATTTACATTCAGGTGCCCACCCCGAGTATGGCCGTTGCTCGATTTTAGAGCCCTGGCAGGTGCCTACCCCGCTCCTAAACCTTGTTTTCCTGCCCAAGGGAGTCTACCCCTCATCTAATGCCCAGATTGCCGCCGCCGCCCGCGGCCCTCCTGGTTGTGGGTGGGGCCGCAGAACGGAAGCGGAAGTGCAACCGGAAGTTATGTTCCGAGAGAGGAGGCCGGGAGCCCACCCCCGCCTCCTCAGGCCCCGGAGAGAAGAACGGAAGTCCTCCCGCGGCCCGGGGGCTTCTGTGAGCTGTGGAGAGCCCCGGGGCCGCCAGCAAGGATTAGCGCCAGTCAGCCCGGAGCCTTGCAGGCTCCATCTGTGAAGTCCCGGTCCCGAGACGGGGAACCGGGTGAAGATGCAGGAGTGAGCTGCACTGCAGGGCTCCCAGGCGGAGGAGAGAGCCCTGCCCGCACCGCCGACCGGAGGAGCCTTCCCCCGCCAGAAAATAGCCCAGTGAGTGTCAAAGGGCTGGGGGGGGAAGCTCCGGTATGCCTAAAAGTGCCTGGAAGGCACGGGGACAGAGAGAGTGCTCACGAGCGGCCCCGTCTTGCAGTGGGCCGCTCCTACGTTGGGGCATGTTTGTTTAAGGAGCCGAGGTGGCTCCCCCCCCGCCCCACAGAAGTTGCTGTAAAGCCCGTGAGGAGCCGGAGAAGCCCGTGCTGAGCCCCGTAGCTCCAACCTGGGGCACATTGGTTTTAAGAGCCTAGAGGGCTCCCAAAATGCACATATTGTGAGTCAGAGCCTCGAAAGCTCCCACGTTTTGCACATTCTTTGGTCCAGAGCCAGGTGGCTCCAACATGTGCAGTATTGTTTTAGAGCCTAGAGGGCTCCAACGTTGGCGCAACTTGTTCTGAGGGGCTAGTGAGAGCCCCTGTCGCAGTTTTGAGTTCCCAGCTGCCCAGCAAGTAGTGGGCAGCTGCACCGTTTAGGTTTTTCTTTTTAGGGACATGTCTTTGGACTCAGGAGTAAGTCGCACTCCTTCGCCCCTACCTTGGCCTTCCACAGCTATGCAGCACTTAGTGCCAGCTGCAGCGTTTAGGCCCTGCTCTTGTCCTCAGCCGCCCAGGAAGTAGTGGGCAGCTGCTACGTTTAAGTTTTGGCGCAGTGGCGAAACCTGGACCTTGATGTGATTTATGTGCTAATGCTTTGGGTGTTAGGAAATGTACTATGTGTAGTATGTTTTGCACACCCTGTGTTTGATGCCTCTAGATATAATTTCTGCATAGGAGGTTGTTTTACCTGTTTAGGTTTATGTTAGGGAGATTGTACTTCCCTGTGTGATTTACGCCCCTAGTGTAATGTTTTACTTAGGTGGTGAGGGTCCAATGTAGTTAGACTGATGGGATACTGTGTATGATGGATTTCATGGCAAAGACTGTTGCAAGTGCAGTGATTATCAGTGTTTACTGACTGTACGTTCTATGACCTATTTTTACTTGTATGTTTCAGTTCACCTTTACCAAGTTCACTTTGTGATGATCCTGACAGTGGTCCATGTGGCCCTGTCAGGTGTACATAATCCCTTGTAAATATTGCCCGTGCCAGTTGGCACAATGTATATGGTGTGATTACTATCTGATGTGTTTTGATAATACAAAGGCTATTTTTGATATAACCTTGTGTGGAGTTCCTTTTGTGGGGCGCCTGGGATGCTGTTGCTGGTGGGTGCATGCGCAAATGCTTTACACATTGCCTCCGGGATATGCCTGACTGCTCGTGCCAAGCTACCAAGGGGGTGAGCAGGGGTTATCTTGGGCATGTAACTCCCTTGCCCTGACTAGAGTGGTGGTTTCTGCCTGGCTTTGGAGCAAGCCTTAGCCAACCAGAAATCCCATTTCTAACATTGGTTGTCAGCGGTGGGAATTGGACTTGTGTTTGCGCAGTACCACAGCGACAACTGGCTTTACTACAAAACTCTGCATTTTAGATAGTCACATGGAAAGGGATTATTGTTTTTAAGTTGGTTCTAAAAATTTCATTTCTTGGGAAATGTGTTTCTTGTGGACTGTGAGTTAGGTATCTGTAGCTCGGGAGGGTAGATCATCCCCTAAGTGCAGTGTGAGTTTTCCGGATTCACCAGTAAGGGTCGGATCCAGTGGTGGCAGCAAAAGGATGTCTAGTGCATTTGTTCCCCATCCCGTTCCCAGAGTGTGGTACCTGGTGCTCAGTAGGATGGGTGCAGGTTGAGATTCAGGGGCAGTAGATACTGTCTCACAGGTCTGGGGTGATGTGTGTGGATGAATAGTGTGTTGCACTGGACGATTGGATGTGAGTTCTTTGGGATAGGGAGCTTGCTGAATACTTGGGTGTGAGTTCTCTGAGATAGGGAGCTTGCTGAATACTTTGGTGTGTACTCCTGTTTTAGATCAGACACCTAGGTTCCTTGTGTTAAACTTTTCTCAAGAACGTCCGCCAAAATGGAGCCTGCTTTTGATTTTTGTGGTCTGTTTAGATACAGTATGTTAGAGTTGGTAAGGTTCTGCGAAGAGAGAGACATAAAGGTGGGAGTGATTTCAAAAGGAGTGGCTGAGGAGTTTTCCAGCCCAGCATGGTGGAAGAGGTTCAGAGTAGCCCAGCTAGGTCCCGGTATAGGGGCCCACGTCCTTTCTCTGAGGAGAAGGAGTGGGTGGGACTGCGTGTCTCCAGGTGCCCGAAACCCAGTCTCAGGGCCTAGATTGTTTCTTAAGAGACCATCAGGTCAGGGGCCTAGGCTGTACTAATAGGCCATTTGAGGAGGATCTCCCATTGTCTGGAGAACGTGGAACATCTGTAAGCAGGGTTCCATTAGTTCTGTTGTCTGGCAGTACCGCTCCAGTCGGGAGGGTGCAGAAGTCCAGATGGAGGGGTGCGAGGGAGATTGGCTCCCCAGTGGAAGAACCAGTGGGTCAGGGGCCAGCCATAAGAGCTGTGTCGCCGGGGAATGACCATGGTGATGCCACTTCTGTCCTGAGTGACAGGCAGACTTGTTACACGACACATTAGTTATGTGTCACCCTCAAGGAAGTCCTGGTGCACCAGGCATCTGACCAAAGGGTACGTTCCTAGGTTGGGGAGACAGTAGCTGGTGGTTCCGGATCTGGACGTAAGGGCAACTGTAAGCAGTGTCCTGAAGTTACAAGAAGAAACCTCTGCCTGAAGGGAAGGAACTGGGAAAGCTGCAGGAGGAATACTGTCCCTGACCGAGGGGATTGGCCTGCAGTGGTTGCCTTGTTGCTGAAGGAGAGGAGAAAGCCTTAGACTTTACTTTAAACTTGTGAAGTCCTGGTGCGCCAGGCATCTGACCAAAGGGTCCATCCTTAGGTTGGGGAGCCAGGTTCAGGTGGCCGGGTTGCCTTCTAGGGGTACACCTGTGAATATAGGAAGGACCCATCTGAAAGGAGAGGGAACCTGTGTTTCCCAGAAGGGGTGGTGCAGGCCTCGCCGGGATCCTTAGGGTACCTGGCTGACTAGGGTAATACTGCCCTGAGAGCAGGGAGGGCCCATCTTAAAGGAAATGGACCCTGCTCTACAGTGGGAGGATGCAGACCTCTGGAAGGGGGTGCAGAGGGAGGGAGACCTCGCCTCTGACCCCTGTGCATCTGGTGAATTTGGATCCCAGGTGGTAGATCATTTGAGGGAGAGAGGTCCTAAACTGGTGGGAGAGTAGTGTTCTGGAGGGTGCTTCTCCTGGGAGAGTGTGCAACCCCAGAAGTAGAGGTAGGGTGGGCATTCTTGCCTGTGACCTCTGGTCAGCCTGAGGGTGCGGTCCCTAGGTTGAAGGATCAGTGGTAGTTTGGAGCTACACTGAGAAAGGAAGTGGAGAATGGTTATTGTATGCCGGGGGTTACCACCATCCACTCTGTGAATGGACAAGGACCAGTGGTATCTGGGGGACCTAGGGCCTGGTCCTAGCCGTGGACCACTAAGGAGTACCGGTGGGGTATCCTTGTTGGGCCTGAATTTTATTATTTTTTGTATGTGCTTGTTTTGTGGAACAACATGGCGTAGAACCGGAGGGTGTCCCTGCAGTGCAGGCCCGCGTCCGTGTTATATCCCCCAAAGTAGGGAAGCCCATCACAGTGGTGATTGGTCTGCAACTGCGATTTGGCTGGAAGGGGGTTGTGTTGGACTTGGCCCTTCTGCCAGGCTCACCCCTGAACTTTTTGCCTTTTAATGTTACATCAGTATAGTGATTTCTGGTCTTTGCACACTTTGACTCTGTGTCCCAGTGTAAAGTGCGTGCGCTCTCTGAGTGCGTGTGTGAGATTGGCCTGCCCTCCCATAGGAATGCATGAGGGATATGTGTGTCCATGGTAGTTCCTGATGTGTGGGGAGTGCAGGATCGAGTTTGGTATGTACGGCCTCGTGAGATTGAATGCTGCGCGATGATGTGTGCCAATGTAATGTGTCCAGTGTGGAAGTGCCACTTCTAGAAGTTGTTAAAGAAAAAGGGGTAACCCTGTGTCCCTCAGAACCTGGGTAATTAATGGTTAAACAAACAGTGGTTCTGTCGGGTAGAACGTGGGTGATTTAAAAATGCTGTTAATGCAATCTGAGAATAACACCCTCTAATCAACACAATTCTAGGGCCTTTCAATAAATGAAATTAGGACCTGAGATCAATTAGTTGTACTATGTATTTATCCAAATAAAGTTCATTCAAAGGATTTTTCATACATTGCGTACATAGACTGTCAAAGTCAGTTTATAGTGCAAATGCGTGACAATAGTGAATAGTGATCAAGTGGTGAAGAAGTATATATAGTGAAGGATACATTCAATACAGTCAATATATACATATATGTACAAGTGTTTTTCTGGTAGCCAGGTACTGGTTGATATCCAGAGACTCTTAATGTTTCTTTAGTTCTTCAGAATCCTAGAAGTACTGGGCCTTTGAAAAGCTTCGACGTTTCGACCCTTCGGCGCCTGGGTATGCAGTCGCGGCGGGTCTTTCTCAAGACCGAAGTGTGGAGTGGAATGCAGGACAGTCTGTAAATGGAGTAAGAGGGTGTGTGTCAGAGGGTGTGGTAGGGTAACGTTAATTGCCTAACATGACGGGCAGTAAGTATACTCACTAGGGGTGGGCGGCCAGCTACGCTCCGTCTGCGGAGTGTGCGTAGTGCCGCCCACTCCGCATTTTGCGGAGCTGGCGGAGCCAGGCGGCACTACGCACGCTCCGCAGACGGAGCGTAGCTGGCCGCCACCCGCCTCCCTCCCGCCCTCCCTAAATACTTTAAAATAAAGGAACGCAATCATTTTAAAAGCACTTACCTTGCCGCCGCTGGCCGCCGCGTTCCCCGGGGCTCGTTATCTTCCGTCTTCCGTATTTTGCAGTAATGCGCATGCGCGGACGGCCGCGCATGCGCATTTTCACGAGAAAATGCGCATGCGCGGCCGCCCGCGCATGCGCATTACTGCAAAATATGGAAGACGGAAGATAACGAGCCCCGGGGAACGCGGCGGCCAGCGGCGGCAAGGTAAGTGCTTTTAAAATTATCGCGTTCCTTTATTTTAAAGTATTTAGGGAGGGCGGGAGGGAGGCGGGTGGCGGGGCTGGCGGCCAGTGTTTTTGCGGAGTGGGGCTACGCGGAGTGCGGAGGTGGGCGTAGTTTCTCGCCCACTTCGCGTAGCTCCGCGAAGCCCCACTCCGCGAACTCCGCCCAGGGTTAATACTCACCCTGTAATCCAGGCCGGAGAGAGTTGTCTGAATATGTAGGGCGCAATGGTCGTAGGTCTGTGAAGAAACGGAATAAATCAGTCCCTTTCTGGAGTTGTGTGTCGTGGTCCACACAGAGAAATGGTGAAGGTCTAGCCAGTGCTCAGTGGATGGCGTCAGTGAGGGCCCGGTGTGAGGATGACTGTTAGCAGTGATCGTCATTTCTTGCCTGTGCTCAGTGAGTGGCGTTAAGGCGCTATTATTGCTTGTAGGGGTCCCTTGTTAAGAATGGTTGAACATCATGGTCAGCTTTGTGTGGACATAAGAAGCCTTACACTTGCCCCCCGATGCTAGTGGTGGTAGCGCGAGTGGGGCTGTGAGGGGTTTCAAAGAGATTCAAGCGCATTACATTATTTGGGCAATTCTAAGATAACTAACGAACATCTATATGGACAGCTATGAGGAGGAACATCTATACTTACATGATAACCCATACATCGACTCCATAGCTGTCTAGAAGAGATACATAGATGACGTTATTATGATCTGGTCAGGCACTGAGTCCTACCTTTACTACTCCTAAACTGAGAAAAGTCCTAACTTTAAGACTTTCGGTATTCACAGAAGGCATTTAGGAGTCCTAAGGTTAGGAGTCCTAAGTTTACTACTCCTAAACTGAGAAAAATCCTACCTTTATGACGTTTGGTATGCACAGAAGGCATTTAGGAGTCCTAAGGTTAGGAGGCCTAACTTTACTACTCCTAAACTGAGAAAAATCCTAACTTTAAGACTTTTGGTATGCACAGAAGGCATTTAGGAGTCCTAAAGTTAGGACTCCAAACTTTACTACTCCTAAACTGAGAAAAATCCTAACTTTAAGACTTTTGGTATTCACAGAAGGCATTTAGGAGTCCTAAAGTTAGGACTCCTAACTTCTGTGAATACCAAAATGAGTAAGTGCCTTCTGTGAATACCAAAATGAGTAAGTGCCTTCTATGAATAACAAACTTGTAGTAAATTTAGGATTTTGTCTTAAGTTAGTTCTGTGAATCGGGCCCAAAGGGCCTCATTGTGATCGCGGACGGACTTGCGTCCGTCCGCAACCTCTGAGTACGAGGGAACATCCGCATGGGCTGCGGCGTTCCCTCAAGTGCAATTAGGATGTGACCGCCACCCTGGCGGTCACATCCTCTATTTTTAACATTGCGGCGGGTGCGGCTTCAAGCAGCACCCGCCGCAATGTTAGAAATGCATACATTGCATTTGTATGCAGAAAGCGGCAGTCACCGCGCGGTGCCTGCCGATTAGAGTATACAAATGCAGGGGGGTACCATAGGTACCCCCCATGTGCACCCCCCACTGCCCTTCACCTAGGGGGCCCGCAACGGGCCCCGCAGTGAAGGTCCGTATGCTTTTCCACGGCGGAAAACCCGCCGTGGAAAAGCATTTCTTTTGGGGCATCCCAATATGGCTGGGGGTGTCTGAGAGACACCGCCACCATATTAGGGCTTTTCCGCCACGGTTGTAAGCCAACCGCAGCGGAAAAGCTGCAGACGGAAACCAGGACCCACCAGCCATCCAAATGTGGCGGTGGGTCTTTGGTGAGTCTGCTGCGGTTTTTCTGCATCCTCCGGGCCGGCAGTGGCTTCCACCGGCCCAGAGGATGCGGAAAAACCGCAATCCTAATGACCCCCTAAGTCTCCACCCATGCACATAGCAAATCGCACCCTAAATTACTTATTTGGGTTTCACATCTCTCTGGAGTCAGACTGAAAACCACATCTCCATCCTTTTTTGGATTTCCTTCCAAAGTACAGCGTTATAAAGTCAGGATGTCTTCTTCTGCAGATAAAAGAGAAAGGAAAGAGCAGGACAAAGCAGAGGAAGACTTACCACCTACAAAGGAATCCTTTGACATTTGAAAATATTTCTCCATCCTATCAGGAGAAAAGAAACTTCTTTGAAAAATTGTCCAGTGCAATATATGCAGCAAAAAACTGTCAAGAGGAACAGGGAAGAAGCATTTATATCACATATCCCTTCTGTGGAAACAACTGAAAACCATACATAAAAGGATGTGTGACTGTATGATAAGGGAGAAGGAAGGTGATGCATCATCTGCAGCAGGTGGACCATCTCTGGGACACCTACCACCCGACCAGATGGTTACCATCCCCGCCGTTTCACAAAAACTGGAAGACATGGTGACTCATTGTAGCATATGTCATTTGCCAGTTGCACTAAATATGTCATCTGTTGCCCACTTTATGGATGCTATCAACAAGCATAATTGTTCTTTGTTTCACCTCACCATTCCACCTACCATTCCTCTTTAAACACAAGTAGATATCTTAAAGGTAAATATAAAATACATTTAAATTTACTTTGCATAGTATTAGATTACATATTATAAGCACGTGAGTAGCTACATATTTGATTATGCCAGAGTGTAAGAGGCTATGTATGTGTCTGAGTATGGGTGTATAAATGGACATGAGTGACTGTATCCTGGGTGACAGGGTGTGTGTGGTTGAGTGGATATGTGAGTAAGTGTATCAGTTCCTCTGTAGGTGTGTCGTTCGATGTGTTAGTAGATGTGTGGGGTTGTGTGACTTGGTGTGATAGAATATTTGGGAGTCTAAATGTGCATTTAAATGCCTGTATGGATTGTTAACTGGCTTTGTTAGTGGGTGTTTGGGTGTGTCAGTGCAAGTGGCTCTGTTAGTGGTGGATACATACGTGCTTTTTGGGTGTGTGAGTGGATGTGCAAGTGTCTCTGCCGCTGTCTGCTTGGTGCGCGAGTGACTGTATGGTTTCATAAATAGGTATGTGAGTGGCTGTATAGGTGGGTGACTGTGTGTATAACTGGGTTTATCAGTGTGTAAGTGCATGTGTAAATGACTGTCTAAATGCTGGGTGTATGAATGGCTGTATAGGTGTGTGACTGGGTGTGACAGTGCCTGTATGGGTATGTGAATGACTACATGAGTGGATGTATAAGTAAGAAAAAGGGTGTGAGAATGGTTTTACGGGTATGTGACTGAGTAAGTCAGTCACTGTCAGGCTATATGAGTGGTGGGTACATACCTTCTTTTGTGGGAGTGAAACTGGGTGTGTAAGTGCCTACTTGAGTGCGTGAGTGGGTGTAAATTAGATACTATTAAATACATACTATAAGCAACCTCTCATATCTGATTTCAAACATATTCATTCATACTGGCATACCTAAAGTACTATATTTTCAGTATAGCAATTTCTCTTCCTCCTTTGCCCCTCACTATATTTTTAATTAATGTTCTCATCTAACCTCCTTTCTATTTTGCCTTATACTGTATTGTCTAGAAGCCACACATTTTCTTTCACCTAATATAGACGCATAGTTTTTTTATAAAGTATTCTTTTTTCTAGTACAATCTAATTATTAAACCTGTGAAATCTCTTTGCTGTTGTCCAACTGTTGTTTTAATATTTCTTTGTATTGGTTTTCCTCTCCAAATCTCAAGTCAGAAATATTGCAATCCTCCTCCACTCTCAGTATAAAAGTATCAGTAATGTCTACCCTTCCCAATGTGCTATCACTCAAACTCCTATACTCAGCAAATCACAGACTTCATTTAATCTATTATTTTTGTTATACCACTTTAACTTGTTAACCCTTTCCATGTTTCATGTAAAGAAACATACATATTTTTGGGTGGATCCACGGATCAAGTGCGGGGCTTAGCACAGCCCTCCATGTGAATCCATGGCAGATTCATGGATCCACACAAAAAGTCCGTAAAAGCATTCGAAAATCGGCTGTTAATGCTTTTCATTTATATTTTATTTTGTAAAACATTGCCAATTACAAGACATACACTCCCTAATGAGCAATTTTTGTAGACCAGTCTGCTTTCCAGGTTTACCCTGCAGTCTCTTTTGTTCCCGTCCCCCTACACTCTTTTAGCCTTTTAGCTCAGTTTCCATAGCGACCATGTTTTCAATAGTTTCTGTCTGCTAGTGGATCAAAAGTTCACAGGAATTTCTCTCAACAGCATACAAGCTTCACATTAACTGTGGCAGGTTTGGTTGCCTGTTTGCAAATCCAAGCCTATTCCCAATAATATGAACACCCCATCAAAACCCACTCACACAGCCAAATAGCCCCCCAGGCACTACACAGTTCCTTACACAGCTACTCACACACCCACACACAGGCACACACAGGCAGTGATACTGTTATATAAATTTTAATAGGATATATTTGTATTAAATGTGTTTTTGTATGGAATGTGTGCTTTTGGGTTGGATCCGCTGATCTGTCGTGGTTCCGCCTGCAACATAGCCAGGGCACCCCTTATTTGACCGAGGAGCCGGTGTGGACCCGAGTTAGAACCTATAAAAAACGTATTTGAAAACAAAGCGAACCAGTGTTTGAGGTAAGAGTTAGCTCTAAAAAGAGCCTTTGTGTTTATAGTGTGTAGATGAAAGCTACACATAGAGCTGGATGCAGTCTTTTAAGTTGTTGAGGAACCCCTTGTTGACTGTGTCTGCCAAATGGACTCTGTCTTTTCAATGTATTCCATCCATATTGAAGCATAAGTTGTTATGGTCCATAGAGGCCATGTTGTGGTCTCGGAGAAATGCAGAACCAATTTTATTCACATGTTTCTGAGATTTCTCTAACTGCGGAAATAATTGGGTTGACCACTGCTACTTCTGTCTTTGAAAGATGTTGGGGAACACCAAGACTGTATGTGGGTAAAGTGACATTCATTTATCAAAGGTATCCTTCATTAGGATGTCCAGTCCTACCCCAATAATTGTGTTAGGTCACTGTCACCACAGTGTTTGTTTACAAGCTGTGAATTTGTTGAGGGGTGTATGGTCTATTGGGGTTTGGGCAGGTGGTGTTTTATTAAAGGCATATCTTAATTTTTTGATAACTGTTTAATATGTTAATTGTTTTATTTATCTTTTAAATATTTGTTTAAAAATTCACTAATAGAAACAAAAATGTTTCTGGCTGTACTGGGGGATTTTGTGGCTAGTGTGTAATGGCCGAGAAATGCTCATAAATAACCACAAATATGTAATATTTCCAAATTGTAATTTTTTCCTTTCTCCATTCTTTTAGGCTTGAGGAGCTGTGTTTATTTAAAATAAGATATATTTTCTAATTTGAGAAGACTGTATAAAATTCTTATTTGCTAATATTAAAACATTATTTCAATGATTTATCTAATATTTTGTAATTAATTTATCTGCAATATTGGTTTTTCAAAAGTACTTTTAGATAATACTTTTCAATGGGTTTGTTTCAATATTTGTAAGGGTTGCTACTTTTTTGTTTCAATACTGAATATTAAATTGTATTATATATGTTTTTTCAATTTAAAGTTTTCTTTTAAATGTATTTAATACATATAGTTTTTAAAATAAAGGAAACTACCAAATATTTATATTTTGTAAGGAATATTTACATTTAACTTTAGGGTCTTCACTTAAATATTCCATTTACATTAACAGAAGGTTTAAAATAAATATACTATTTCATATATGTTTGTTGTTAATTTTTAAAATACTGAATTGCAACCTTCAAATCTATGCAAATGTCCCTCATGTTTAGTACTCAGGAGTTAGAATGGTACATTTGAACTCCTTCAAAATTCTACCAATGGATGTCCTTTCCCTAATATTTATTGGACTGGGGTTAGAGTAGTAAATCTAATCTGCCCTTTTGTGATCAATGTCTCCAATGTTTTTAGACTGGAGATAGAATAGTAAATATGACACCGCAATTTGTGCCTGTTCCCTCAATGGCAGTTAGAGTGATGTGAGACCTCCCAACGTGCACATTTCCAACACTGTATTAACTATTAACCACATTTGTTTGACTGGAATGAGAATTGTAATTGTGTTGCCTTCCCAATGTACTTTTCTTAATGTTTGTGGGACTGCAGTTAGAATTTAAATGTGACCCCACTCTGTGTACAGCAACAACCATATTTGTTGGACTGGAGTTCGAATTTTAAGTCTGCCCAGCACCTCTCCCGAATACACCTTTGTCCAATGTTTGTTGCACTAGAGTTAGAATAACTAATATTAATCTACAATATGTGTTAGATTGGAGTCAGAATAATAAATCTGACCTTCTCCAAGTGTTCTGTTTCCACAGTATTAGACTTGAATTACAATAGCCAAGTGATAACCCCCTCCCCCAACTATACGTTTTTCAAAATATTAGCTGGACTGGAGTTAGAATTATAAATATGACCATCTTCCCATGTATGTACTTTCCTCAACGTGTTTTAGACTGGAGAAAATAGTAAATTTGACCCCACACCCCAATGTATGGACTTTCCACAAGTATGTGTTATATTTGAGTTATAATAGTAAGTCTGAACCACCCTGTCAGATCTCCTTTCAGATGGTCATGAGAAAGGCCGGGGTTAAAGCGGCCAAACATGGTGATTGTGCTCTTTAACTCCTGCCATTCAGGGGATAGAGCTAGAAAAACTATGTTTGTGCAAGTCCCCGGAAGGCCTAATATTCTAGCAACTATATTACCTTACCCAGGGCAGCTGGCAATCTCAGGTTGGACTGGGGTGCCTCTTGATGCTGGAGAAATGCTTTGTTTTGTGGTTTCTTCCAGATGATGTGTCGACCAGTTGCAGTCTCCGGAAGGCTTACAGTGGTGTTGGACATCATCTCTCTGCGTGCCTTAGTTTTTGGTGAGTGTTCCCATGAGTGGTGGCCTCTAGGACATGACATTCTCGGTTTATCATTTAGCAGTGAACCTCTCTGAAATATGTTCCAGGGCCCTAATCTTCATGATGGCCTCCTTCTGACATTCGGGGGTCACCGACGTACAGCACAGTAAGGGTGATAGCCCTTATCTTTACTATGGCCCCCAATTGCATATGGGGGCCACTGACTTTCAAAAAGAGGGAAGGAGTTCCCGCACTTTCCCAATGGCCCTGACCAAACTTGGCGTCTCACATTTCTCTCACAGGGATCCACTCTACAGGCTCCCTGCTTGGATTCTCTCTCTCTCTGGATGCTGTCCTCCTAATGGAGGGTCAATTGGGCTTGGTATGCATGCAGAAGGCTGGAGCTCCAGGATTACAGCAAGTGGTCTTGACTTCCTGGGCGATGGCCCCTCACCCAGCAGGGAGATTAGCAGACCTTGGTTCCTAGTCCGGGTTGGAACAGCTCGAAGTCTTGGTGATCTTCTTTCAACGATGGTTAACAGCTTGTGGGGCTCATGCTCTCACCTTTATCGTCCATATCCTGACATAGATAGGATTTAGTGTCTTTTCTTTGAAATTTATTTTGTAGGTATCGTCTTCTTTGAAGTGCTCTCTCCTCTGCGCTACCCTTTGTCAGAGGGACAGTATGCTACAGCAAGAGCATCTGCAATTCAGAATGAGCCACATAACAGACCAAAGGATTAACTGGGGATCACATCTGGCACCTCCTAATTAAGCTTCACAAATAGTTCAAAGGCCTCAGCACTCCCCTCTATCATGATTCCTTGGTCCTACAGTGCCAACCTTAGTCCACCATCTCATCCTGCAATGAGCCCAGGTCCTACTGACAAGTAAATCTTTTGGAATGAGATAGACCATTAATGTGCATAGAGGGTGCTCTGCTTCCCTTTCTCCTTGGTGTGTCCCCACCCCAGTACTCAGCAATGTCAGCAATCCTCACCACCTGCCTGCCGTGCACTGCTCCTCTCCAACTAGCCTTACTTGGGCTTCTAAAATAAAGTCCCCAGCCCTCCATATTAAGACCCAAGCACAGGCACACCTACAAAAAAGCATGCACTCTCAAGCATCATGTGCTGCCTGGAGCTACAGTCAGCCATCATGTAGGCCAAACGTGAGATAATTACGCAGCAGTGGAACTATCATTGAGTGGCGGATAGGCACCACTCGAGTGACACGATAAGAAGGCCTGTTTGCATGACTGATTACTACAAAACAGGTTCTCTGCCTCCATCGTGCTCATGCCACTCAACTTTTGATAAGTTATGAGGTTTAGTGTTTGGTCAGATCCTTTTGGATCTTCTTTCCATGAGACAGGCCTAAGTAATGGCGTACATGCATGATCTCTGTTCATCAATGACCAAAAATCAGTACCAGTGGCCCAGATATTCATGCAGCTGTGGCACTAATGGTAGGGATCCATCTATATCACCAGGCAAGGAACAGACCCCCAATGCTTGTGTATTCCGCAATTCTATAAGATTGGAGTTACATAACTGGATTTGAATGCTTTATATTTTGCAATATCATTTTATTTTGGACTAGTATTAGATTAAGAAGTGTTACTTCATTCTGGAATTTCTTTAAATTGTTTTATTTTAATGATTTAGCCATTGGTTTATTTTGTTCTCATTATATTTCTGTAGTGTTTTCTTAAATTAATTTTATATTTATCTTATTTTTAATCCTTTTAAATATGTTTCAATTTGGTACATATTTAAAAAACATAATGGTGTAATAACAGAACAATATTTAACAATCATATATATTTACATTGTCTATTTATTTTAATTAATTAAATCTGTATGTATTACCATTCATATATTAAGATTAAACATATATAGCCAGTAGGTTTTTATAGTTAGTACCAAAGTTTCCATATGAAAAGCGTTTATTTTTGTCAATAAATGTGGCACCGCTTGATGAATCTTCATGAGATTTTCCAAAAAACATCCCCCTTTTATTTTGGCTGCTGTGTTAAAAGTGAAAAAGTTAAAAGTTTCAGGGTGATCCGCCAAGAGGAGGCTAAGGAATTACACCAAATTGGCAGAAAGTTAGATGTTAGTCCAGAAAGCATTCTTTTTGTGATTTTGTGGTAAATCCATTGATTAGTTTCAGATATATTTAAGTTTAAAAAATACAGATATCTGGGAGCACAAAATCCTACAAAAATTTGATTGGCTGTCAACACTTCAACCAGGACGTTTTGGAAGCCACCTCAAGCCAAGTCCCACAGTCAATGTGAAACAAGCATTTGCATAACCAATAGGTCTCGCTTTTGGAACCGTATAAGTACTTAGTTATGCAGCACAATATCCTTGGTGCAAGAACATCAACTGAACTGGTGGGAGAGCAGCTGCGGATCTAGGGAATGAGGATAACAATAAAACTGAGCTGCACAGAGAGGGAGAATCAAAAGAAAAGCTAGGTGGTGAGGGAACAACAGGAAGAGAACACGGGGGTGTAGATGTGAAGGGGGAAGAAGCAAATAAGTGGAAGGTAGGAGAGCAAAGAAAACACAGGCAATCTCATGGAAAGCTGAAAGCAAGAGAAAACATTAGGGGCCAGATGTAGGTAAATCCCATTTACCGATTTGGAAATACCGAATTTTACCGATTCGGTATTTCAAAATCGGTAAATGAGATGTAGGTACCAACATCTAGATTTTTTACTGATACCTTGACATTAGTTATTTACCGATTCGGTAAATACCAAATCGGTATTTGCTATTGAATCCTATGATTCTTGAAGCCCATAGGATTCAATTCAAATACCGATTCAGTATTTACCGAATCGGTAAATACCGAATTTGTCAAGGGTGCAGGGGGTGTCACTTTGACACCCTCTAGCACCCCCAAAACGGGCATGTGTGCAATGTGGCACATAGACATGCTCTAGGGGCACGTCTGTCTGTCACATGGCACATGTGTACATGCACAGATGTGCATGTACACAGGAATCAGTATTTTACTATGGATTTGTATTCCATGGTAAAATACCGATTCTGAAAGGCATGTGCCAATGGAAAATTGGCTACCCACATTGCATTTTCGGTAATTTTACCGAATCGGTAAAAATTACCGAATCGGTAAATATTACCGATTCGGTAATAATAATGATTCGGTAAAATTACCAAATATGTGCCCCTACATCTCCATAGCCCTTTACCGGTCGGAAACGGCCGAAAATCGGTATTTTCGGCCGATTCCGATCGGTAAAGGGCTACCTACATCTGGCCCTAGATACCCAAATATAGGCAGCAGAGGGTAACCAGCCAAACAGGTTGTAAAGGAGATGCACAACACAAGAAGACGAGGGAAAACCATCAACTAAGAAGCAAAGAAAGGAGATTACCAAATAAGTCAATGGTGAACAATGGGCTGGCACATAACTCACTGTAAGTATTAGCAATGTACACAATTGGTCTTTCAACAATAGGCAGGTATACCAGTTTCTAGGCAAGAGGGCTATGAAACTGTGCATGGTAGTTGCTACAACTTCCTCAATGAAAAGCTCCAGAAGGTTATTACAGTATTAAAAGAGGAGCAGAGAGGTTATCATGGAAGATTTTACATCCTGAAATGGAAGCCAATTTTCTGAAGAAGAAATATCCTGTAGCTTGAGGTCATGATATGAGAGTGTGTGAGCTGCAGCAGTCAAATAAAGATATACCCTTTCTTGGATATTTTAGCAACTGTATGTGAAGTGGTGGTGAATACACAGATAGTGCACATGTTCAAATAAAAAGGGCAATGCTACCATATGACACCAAACGTTTTCTTACGTAAATGTTATTGCTGGTTTGTACTGTATTTTATGTAGTTATATTATAAATCATTAAGTTCCGAATGTAATTTTTGTCTTAACTTTGCTTTACATTCTTTTACTAACTCTTAGTTAGCAGATTGCACAACTTTGATTATCCCACATAAGCATGTCATGCTCACTTTCCATTATGCACAGTTAGCACATCACAGCTAGTCAGCACTGTGACCAATTGGTACGTCATTATCAGTTTTTTTTTACATTTGCACAGTTGGGTAACAGTTATGCCCCCTTACTTCAACATAGTCAGATACCATTATGATCAATTATTTTATAATAGTTTCCCTTATACTATCATAGCACATTATAAACATTTACATTACAGTGTAAGCTTAGCCCTGTTTTTGTTATGCCCAGATTGTGCGTCACTGACAGTTTCCATTATACCAAGTTACAACTTCATAACCAATTTCTATTATACTTAGTTACCACACCCTGATCGGTTGGCATTATTCCCAGTTAGCATAATAAAACAAGTTGTCATTATTCGCAACTACCCCGCCATGTTAAGTTTATATTATGCCTAGTTAGTGCATCATAATCATCAATTTCCATTATGTACAGTGTTGTCGCTGCTTTAATTGACAAACAGCGTTTTTTTCTATTACACCCATTATGCCCACTCACAGCATCGCGGCTAGTTTCCATTATGTCGAGTTAGGAAATACTATAGCAGACAATGTCTATGTTATGCATTTAGCACTTCACTGCCTCTTTCTGTTATGCCCATTTAGTTCTTTACAGGCTTGTGCCATTATAGTCATGTAGGACATCAGTACAGGGTCCCATTATGCGCACATATCACATAATTATAGTCACCATTACATCAATTTAATAAACCATTTGTAGATGCCTTAAATTCAAGTTAGTAGTCCATTGACAGTTTATATTTTGCCCAATTAGCACAATGAAGCTAATTTCCATTATGCCCTCTAAGCAAATGATTGCCGCACATGGCTAATCTTATATCGAGTAGGGAGAAGATGAGGAGTTAGTTTACGTCCAACGGTAAGTTAAAAAAAACTATAAAAATACAAATGAAGTAAAAAGGGTAGATGAAAGGAAGCATGTGGAGACAGGATGCAAAGTCCAGAGGAAGTGGGAAGGGATGGGGATAAGAAGGGAGGAAAAACTAGCGGAAGAAGCAAGAAATGAAGAGAGGAAGAAAGACAGAGAAAGAGAACAAGGAAGAAAGGCAGGTTAGCACAGAGCCTGGGCAAAAGAAACTAAAGAAAGATGAGAGGAAAGGGGGAGGGAGTTTGAAGACATGTGCGAGAGAGGAAGGCAGGTAGGAAGCGACCGTAAAGCAAAGCACTGAAGCTCTAATTGTTCTGACAGCCAGCCATCCAGCTACTTCACAACTCCACAAGTACACTCGAGATTCAGCTGAAAGTAAATTCCTTGTAAATGAAATCCCTCCGTGGCAGCGACCCTAATCAGGTCTGAAATCCTTTAGTCAATTTTTGGTGCTGCTGGTAATTTCACAGTTATCCGAGTTAATCCTTCGGCACCATACAGGCTCTCAGAAGCCGCTCAAACCTCCCCTCTGACAAACCGATGATATTTGCCAGGACTCCTACTGACTGTAGACGGGCTTTCGTGGAAAGTATCTTTATAAAACAAGCATTGGCCGCACGACCGTAAAAGTAACGCAGCGTGGCAATAAAAAAACCGTGAGTTTTGCGCACACGCGACCAGAACAAGTGTTGTGCATGTCGCACGCTCATGTGCGCATTCTACCAAGCTGGTCGCCGGCAAGGTAGCACTTTTTGAAGCAGCTACTAAAGGTCTCACCAGAGCAGCGCATGCGCTCGCTCAGACGAGACCTAAAATAAGAAAAGGGGGCTGGGTAGCTGACCACCTAGGCATCGCTGGGCTAAAAAAAGCATTTTTAAAATATTTTTGGTGGGATTAATGGATCCGGCTAAAAATGTTTAAAAACTTAGCCTGGGCTTCTGTGCTGCGTTCATTATTGGTTCCTGGGTCATTATGCAAATATAGAAGAGTGGGAGCACAACTCCCCTCCTGCTGGCTTATTAATTCCCCAGGGACTACACTGGGTTTATTTACTAATTAATGCTAGGGAGGCCCATATGGCTTCCCTCGCTGCCCCTGGGACTGCCACCTCCCCAGGGCTTCTTAAATTTTAGTAAGGGGATCCTCTTGGGCACCCCAACCCCTGGGACCACCATCCCCCTGGGGCTTTTCTTAAAGGAATTTGGGAGCTGTGCAGACACACCTGCAGCCACTTCCTCCGGGATTTTGAACATTTGATAGCAGGGGGTGTGGCCCCCCACAGTCCCAGGGACCACCACCTTCCTGGGGCAAATGACAAAAAAAAGGGTGCCCGTGCGGACCCGCTCTTGGAGCAATAATGGCCCTGAGAACCGCCACCTCCCCCCCAGGGCTGGCTTCTGCAATGACCCAGGATGCCCACCCGCAGGACATTACAGTTTACTATGGCTTGGCAGGAGCATTACCGCCCCACCATTGCCATAGCAAATGTTGCTCGTCTTTCAGCGGGCTTGAAGCCCTCTTTAATGCTGAGGGCCCTTGTGCGCCAACAAGCCCTCCTGTTACCGCAAGCAAGTCCCAAACAGAGGGATTGTTGAGAGGATGTCTGAGGACACACCCCATTTCTCCACCACTCTGCAAATGCGCCTCCTGGCTCACTGCTAGTTGGGGAATTAAGTCCACCCGGCTCCAGCCAACTGCCTCTCCTTTTACCTCCAGTAAATTCTACACTGCAGAATTGCTGTAAGGTCTTCCGAGGCCATGCCCCCTTTCTCCACCACTCTGCAAACATGCCTCCTAGTGCACGGCTAGTTGAGGGATGAGGTCCCCTTGGCTGCTGAGGGTCGTGGGGGGCCAAATACCTCTCCTGTTATCACCAGTAACTCTCACAAAGCGGGATTCCTGAGAGGTTGATGGAGGCTTTACCAATTTTTTCCACAACTCTTCAAGCGTGCCTCCTGGTGCACTGCTGGTTGGGGGATGAAGTCCCCTTGGATGCTGAGGGTCCTTCTGTTACCTCCAATAAGTCCCTGACAGGGGGATTGTGGAGAGATGGTCACGGACCCTGTCCCCTTTCAACCACCACGTTGTGAATATGACTGCTAGTTAAAACATAAATTAAAGGGGGGTGTGGCTAGCAGCCGAGCAAGATGGCTACTGACTTGAGGAAACGTAGCCTTCCACGCCGATCTGCATAATTATCCACTGAATTTATGCACCCCAAAAGCTTGCGCTGACGACCAGGACCAAGCGGCGACTACCGGCGCAACTCCGGTAAAAATCCGACATCGGGTGCAAGTGCTGGCCGAGAGCGGACTGCCGCGGCCTACTGCCCCGAGTAGAGCCCGGGGCCTGGAGTGGCGGACCCTCCCGGTGTGAGAGGCAACAGTGGTGAACTAAGCCGCACAGCGGAGCAAGCGCGGGGACGACCGCGGCTCACGGCGGAAAGAGGCACACCGCACATGAGTGCAGAAAAACATGTAAATGCCTAAAACACCGAGATCTTGGCACAAAGAGGAGAGGAGGCGAGGTGGGGCCTACCAGCAGGAGCACAGTGGGGGACTGAATTAAATTGAAGGCCCAGACATCCGAAGAGCCGGGGAGTGCGGCGGCCCACATATTAGCGGACGTCCCAAGCTATTAACGCTACCACAGGTGGGGGACCACAAATTATCGGCACCCCCCCTCCTAACTGCCTGCCTGACAAGCGAATCCTGGCGCCGCATGAGAACCTGCGGCTTTGCAAAGACTGGCTCTGCATAGTTGGCGCAATTTTTGCAAAGGGGAGCACACCGTGATCCGCTGAGTGAGCCCAGGCACAATCCTTGAAGAAAGGGATCAGTCACCGACCCACACCCCTGCTACCGCCCGCTCGGGGGCCTTTTAAGACCTTGCTATATCGAGGGGGGAGCTCTGAATATTCCTACAGTGACGCTATGGCCGGACGGGGCCCACGCAATCAGAACACACAGTCCAAATTGGACAAATATGCCTATGGGAAGGACTTTCCACCACTTCCTGAGAAACGGAACTTCTCGGGGAAAGCCACAGAGAGCAATGGGTCTGAAAAAGTTACTTTGGATGACATAATGGCGGCCTTAACAAATGTCCAGGCCACGGTGGGATCCATTTCCACGAACTTGTCCCTGCTGCGGGCGTATTTCCAGAAAATGTCAGCTAGGGTTACGGACATGGAACAGGTCACCAAAACCTTGGTGACGGACACTACCACGCTGCAACAAATGGTGTCCCGGCTCAAACTGGAAAATAAAGTAATGGCGGAGAGGCTTGACGACCAGGAGGGACACTCTTGCAGTAACAGTGTTCGCATTATTGGGATTCTAGAAAGTGAAGGCACTCAAGCTATGGACCTATATGTTGAAGACTTGATAAAGACCCGGATGCAGCCCAAAGGACTGTCCACTTTTTTCTCTGTGGAAAGGGCCCACAGAGTCCTAGGCGGCAGGCCCAAACCGGGAGCACCCCCCTGACCGGTGCTTGCGCGTCTGTTCAACTTCCGCGACAGACGCCATATTACAAACTGCGAGAGTATCCCCACCAATTCGAATCCAGAACTCGACATTCTCTTTTTTCCCAGACTATACAGCAGTGGTTTCACTGAGCCAACGTAGTTTCTTGGAAGTTAAAAAAGAGTTGAGGGCTCAAGAACTGCCCTACTCCATTTTATTCCCTGCAAAACTAAGAGTGGTGGCGGAGGGCAAGACGTGGTTCTTCGAAAAGCCGGAGGAAGCCCATGACTGGCTTGAAGGATGGCAACGAGTGGACAGACCACGCCGCGGGAATAGAAACCAACGCCGCAGAAGCAAGATAGAAGCACCAGACAGCCAAGATCCATGACAATCGGACCTGGAGGTCTCGCAGCAGTCGGACACGAACGATCCTGGCCACAGATGAAAATTCAAATGTTCGGACAGCCACGTGAGAACCATTCACGCATAGACACAGCTGTGGTGGTGTCAGCTTTGGACACTGGTCGGAAGCGGGCTTTGGAAGGGAGGGAAGGCCTGCACCCCCCTTGGACTTCTTAACCCTAGCAAGCAAGAACACTGCTTTGGGGAGGGATGAAACACTCTGCTGTGTTAGTGTGGTTGGCGGGTTTAAGTCCGTCAGGCAGGGAGGCAGGGCGGGAGGGTGGAGCAGAAGGTTGGGAAGTTTAGGTTAAGTTTTTCTTTGTTCTATTTTGTTACGGCACACATGACATGGCGAACTATCCTCGGATTAACGAATCCCCACTTGTCACAATTAGAAAACGATTCATGCTCATCAATCACCACATCCATGGCAAAACACACGCCAGCTGACCTCGCCCAGGACACGACTCCTGAAGCTCAGGTAACTCCCCTCACACTATTGACCTGGAATGTTCACGGGCTAGGAGACAAAATTAAGAGGGGACTGGTGCTACGGACCCTAAAATGCCAAGCTCCCACACTGGCACTCCTGCAAGAAACTCACCTCACAGGTACGGCATGTAAGGTGCTAGACAGGTGGGGGTATAAGATGGTGATACACTCAGAGTTCTCCTCGGGTTCCAGGGGCACGGGCATCTTGGTCCGAAAAAACTCTTCCTTCATAGTACTACAGATCAGGAAGGATGATCAGGGTAGATTTGCTGCACTACAGGGTGAATGGGAAGGTAGGCTTATTAATGTGATATCAGTTTATATTCCCCCGGCGCTCCACGCGGTGGCCCTCCCAGCACTTAGTGACTTTTTACTTACTCTGCCGGAGGGAGACCTCCTTATTGGAGGAGACTTTAATGCCACAATGGATGCTAACTTAGACTGATGTCCAATCAAGACACATGCACCTGGAGTCTCTCGCCTACAGAGCTTCACGGAGGCATTAGGGCTTGTCGATATTTGGAGGTATACCCATCACACAACACGGTAATACACGTTCCACTCTAACGCACACAACAGTCTGTCTCGGATAGACTACTTCATGACCTTGGAATCTAATCTGCAGAATGTTAAGGACATTACGATTAGGTCCAGAGGCATATCAGACCACTCACCAGTTGTGCTGACCATCTCTTACCGCCATAAATCCCATAGAAGATTCTACCCTATCTACCCTGGGTACTTGCAAATCCCCAAAATTCAGAAAAAACTCTGTAAAGACTCTAAATATTTCTTTGCCGAAAACGCTGCATCGGTTAGTTCCCCATCGGTGGTGTGGGAAGCTTATTAGACGGTCATTAGGGGACAAGCGATAGCAACCATTACGGGTCATAAACGGGAAAAACAAAGAGAGCTAATGGACTTAGAACTAGATTTACACACGGCTGAGTCAGACCACGCGACAGATCCTACACCTGAGGCGGCACACATTCTACAACTTAAGCAACAACAATATAGGGAGTAACTGCGAAATGAAACAGTATCTGCCCTTACAGCAACCAGGCATCGGCTATATGATATAGGGGAAAAGGCAGGAAAACTCCTGGCATGGCTGGACAGACGAGAGGGGGGCAATAGAGGTATAGTGCAACTACGGACGGTGGCAGGACAACTCACGACAGACTCCAGACCATAGTGAGCGAATTAGCCGAGCATTTCCGAGAGGTATACATATCGACGTCGGGGGTATCAGAAGCAGAGCCGCAGCATCACTAATCAATATAGAAATGCCCAAACTGATGCAGGAAGCTTCTCTAGAGTTAGAAGCGGATCTTACAGAGGAGAAGTTGCAAGTAGTAATCAGTTTGCTGCAATCAAGAAAGCCGCTGGGACCCAATGGGATCCCGATAGAATTGTACAAACAGCTGGCGGATACTGTTAGCCCACACCTACTAAGAATGTACACCGAGAGTCTTGAGAAAGGTGGACTCGCCACAATAGTAGTTATCCCAAAGCCTGGTAAACCTCCGTCCGAATGTACTTCCTATTGCCCAATATCCCTGCTAAATGCAGAGGCTAAAATTCTAGCTAAACTACTATCAAAAAGACGGATAACAAACCTCCCACAAATAATCCACCCGGACCAATCAGGCTTCATGCCAAATAGAAACACTGCGCTGATCCTTAGACGCCTGCACGGGGCACTGGCTAAGGCACCATCCCTATCAGATCCGGAGGTTCTCGTATCCCTAGATGTGAGGATGGCTTTTGACATGGTGGAGTGGAACTATCTTTTTGCGGTCCTCCGGCATCTAGGATTTGGTCCTAAGTTCTGCACATGGATCCGCCTCCTCTATGCAAAACCCCAGGCACGTGTAACAGCTAATGGGCACCTATCGGAGGCTATACTACTGATGAGGGGGACGCGTCAGTGTTGTCCCTTGTCACCGCTCCTCTTTGCATTAGTGTTAGAACCCCTGGCGACCTATATTAGAGGTGCACCATTATTGAAAGGCATACAGTGGGCGGAAGGGTGGGAGGACCGCCTCTCTCTCTACGCCAATGATGTCCTGGTATACTAACGGATACCAAGAGCTCCATACCGGTGCTACTGGAGGCGTGTGATAGCTTCGGGAAAATATCAGGACACACTATCAACTGGTCCAAGCCAGTCTTGTATGTGCTAAAGGGTCCCATACCACGGCTCCCTGATGATTGCCCACTAGTGGTCATGCAGGACTCGTTTAAATATTTAGGCATTCACGTTATGACAGACACAGCTGACTTTTTCTCCAAGAATCTGGCGCCCCCCCTGGATCACTTGAAACGAGATGTGAAACATTGGGAGTCCCTTCCTTTGTCACTGCTGGGAAGGGCCGCATTGTTCAAAAGGATGGCCCTACCTCGGTTTTTGTACGCCCTTGAAAGCACACCGTATTCAGTTGCGCCAACATATTTCAAACAGATAGAAGCACAAGTATCCACGCTACTCTGGGGTAACAGGCCGGCACGAATTGCCCAAGCAAAATTGCATCGTGGCTGGTACGATGGAGGAATAGCACTCCTGAACATCCAGATGTATTATTTGGCGGCACACCTCAAAATTATTAACCAATGGATACATGCATCAAAGGCAGACCCCGCAGACAGGGCAGATAGGGCTCAACTGGGAACAGGAAATATGCTCGCAGTTCTATGCAATAAAGGACAGGCTACAAAACTAATGGGAAACACAAAACATACAGCCATGCTGTGGCACGCAGCACAGACATGGATGGGGTGGAAGGGGGTCATTACCAAACTCACACCTCTCTGGGACACTAAGCGGCTAGGAGAAAAAGTAAAGGGTTTGACCAATGGAACACTATAGGTATTTCCACAGTGGGAGACCATTGGGACAGGGGGAACGTGCTACCATTTGACCAGCTCTGGCAACAATATGACCTAGGCCCGATGGAGACTTTCCGCTGTGCACAAATATGCCACGTGCTACTGGCGGTATTACCACAAGACACTGAAGTCCCTGAGGCATTCCCACTAGAAGATCGCTTGCTTACAGATCACATGCCCAAGAGCGCCACGTCCTTTACATATCGCAAAATAATCAACAATCTACCAGACCCTACAACCCCATTAAGAGATAGGTGGGTGGAGGACGTGGGAGACATGGACGAAACAGAATGGCAGGAGGCCCTGGCCTCACCCAGAGAGGTAGGAATGCCTGCAAGGCTTAGATTGAGGCAGTTAAAGATCTTACACCGCACGTATCATACTAGAACAATACTGCACAAAATGGGGAGAGCACAACATCCGTATTGCCTCAGGGGGTGTGGAGAGGAGGGATCCTTTTTTCACACATTGTGGGTCTGCCCAGCTATAGCAGACTACCGGCGGGCTGTTTTACGAACAATGTCACAGACAATGGGGGTATCACTTCTGCCAGAAACGAGCAGGTGCCTCTTAAACGTGTGGGAACCAAATGATCTTGTGCGTCCTGGGCAAGCATGGGTCACGCTGGGACTCATAGTAGCGAAACGTGATATAGCGCAGAAATGGGGGGCGATGGAGCTAACTTCGCTAGCGACCTGGTGTAGGGATATGGACCTCAATATGCTAGCGGAGAGAACAGTCTACACAAATCGTAAATGCCCTCGGACATGGGCCAAAATTTTGGCAGCATGGAATGCATACCGGGGAGACATATGTGATCCGATACCTGACTCTGATGTGGACAGCTCAGAAGAGGAACCTGGGGAGGAGTAGAGTGACAATGATAAACATACTGCCTACGGTTGTGATTGATGATACCCAATTGCATGAGGGGTTGAACATGGATATATGTCAATGGTTCTGCACACTAATTGTAACATACCATTATGAGCATCATGTTATTTTTGCCGATGTTTTTAATGAAAATAATAAAAACAGATAAAATAAAATGTAAAAAGGTTTCAGGGATGTTATAGTTAGTAATCATATTTGAAAAGCCTTTGAAATTCACTGAAAGTTACTAAAGGTTACAGGGACGTTATAGTTTGAAATTGGAATTAAAAAAACCTTAGAAATTCATTGAAAAAAAACAATGATATCACTGACCATGACATGAGTGATGTAATAACTGAGGTCATAAGAAGTGCATTGTGGCAGACACTAGTTATAGTTAGCTTAGCTAACTATAACAGCTGAATTTCACTAGATTTGTATGAGTGTACCCTGAGCTTAACTATAATGTACCTGTAAACTTTCATTTTTTAAATTAATTTATAAATATAAAATTGTATTACTTTTAATTTAAACTCTCATTTCAAATGTAAGTAATATTATTTACATATAAACAAATACACTTTCCAATGTAATATCGATATTTACAAAGAAAATATATATGTAGTTAATATTGATGTACTTTACAATATATGTATACAAATTCGAAATTTTGGTTGTCAATATTTTAGTATCACAATATTTCCGTGGTCTATAGTTTGCAACCAAACTGAAGCACACTTCCAGGCACTTTCCATGGACTGAGCAACATTATTAGGAGACAAGGAGACACTTGAGCTAAATTTCACCGCTCTATATTCCACAGACAGCATTATTAAAATATAGATTGCTTGGGAGAGATATATGGGGAACAAGCCACACGAGTACAGAGTCAGATGGAAATAGGAGAAAGAAGACACCTTATCATGGAAGATGCCAATAGCTGCATTGTTGTAAAATGAAGAGATAAGGAGTCATTAAATTACCTTAAACTGCTTACTTTTATTGCTTTTACATGGGGAATAAAAATTCACAGTGACACAGCTACAGGATCATCTCCGGGACAGCTCCTGACTATCTCACAGACTTAGCCATACCCTATGAGCCAAATAGAGCTCTCCGCTCAATGGGGAAGGGTCTCCTTAAAATTCCTCGCGTAAAGAAGGCCAGGATGGGTGGTCGCTCTTTCCGCGCTCTGGCGGCCAAACACTGGAATACCCTTCCCACGCACATCAGACTAGCTGAAACAGAAACCATTTTTAGGAAAAGCTTAAAAACCCACCTGTACACCCTATGATTCTGGCCTCTGCATCCAGCTACTCTCTCCACAGCGCGGGGACACGCCGGGAAGGCGTCACCAGGCGCTTTACAAACTCATTTATTATTATTATTATTACATCTAATATGTAGGAAATCTCAATGTGGAGGAAGAGAGCAGGGAAAAACACAGGATGAAGAACAGTCTTCCTCCATATAATTTTACTTTAGTGGGTAACTACTCCATACTAAATAAATAGTTGTCCCGCAGATTATGAAACATTACCACATGATATAATCTCACATTTTATTAGTATAAAAAAATTAGGGAAAACGCTTAAAAGCACATTTAAATTGTTTGCTTTTTCATATGGCAATGTAAACAATACATAAACAGAGACCCATGGTGGAAACACAAGTTAACATACACAACATTACATTTCAGACATTAACTTAAAGAACATTTTTAACAATCATAAACATCTAACAAAGACACGCTATATGATAATGTAATGAACAACAATACAAAACAAATACTATACAGTTAGAACGCCTACGCGTGTTTCGGAACTAAAAACCAAACATATACACAGTTCCTTCTTCAGGGCGTGAAAATGGTAGCAGGTATTTCAAGGGCCTGAGGTCCGGATGCGGAGGAACTGGCTGAAAGGTATGCTGTCTGTCTGGTGGTGGTGTCTTGTCTATAATTTAATCCTTTGCTTAACACTGGTAACGTTGCTTTCATGTATGCCAATATACCTAGACATATGTCTCCGTTCAAGCTCAAACTGGGTTGTTTCTATTTTCTTTTTTTGTCTTATCAGACCGTGTAGGTTTCTTGTCTACTTTGTTGTTCCCGCAGATTAACGGCTTTGAGCCTGTGATACCACATATCCAGCGGTTACTCCAATTGTATGCAGAAGGCTCTTGAAATACCTGATACCATTTTCACACCCTGAAGAAGGAACTGTGTATATGTTTGTTTTTTTGTATTTATTTTCATTGTATGTAGTGTTTCAGGAAAGCTCCAATACTGACACTTAGAGCATCCCAGGCAATTAATCAAAGATTGGGGAGTAGGGTAGACGGTCCATTCATCACCCCGGTAGCAGTTATTTGATAATCAAAGGAAGAATGGACACTAGTTACCACTTTAACCATTGGTTAAAATTGGACACTCTCATAAACGCGGTGTTACTCGTGCGGTGTATGTCTTTCTTCCGCCCCTCACACGCGCTATGGCATTTATCATCGAGTGTTCCAATAACGTGCTGTATGCCAAGCCTCAACCCGAGGCAACCTCTGGCGTTAGTGGCAGTGTCCAGAGATAAGGGTAGGGGGAGGTAGAGCACCCAAAAAAAGGAAGATAAAAAGCTAATACTACACCGGTGAAAGTTTTATTAAAGGAGGTGAAGTATTGCCAGTAAAATAAATTGCGGTATAATGGGAGGTCGAGTTAGTGGATCTCTTTATACCTCTTTAGTAGCGTCAACATGTTTCTGCTCCATATCGCCCAGCCGGGTCTACGGAGCATTCGTCAGGACAGGTACACAATACAAACAACAAATAATAAAAATTACTTGCACCATTTGTGTAGTAATGATTATGTCGAGTTCTCGCCTTTTCGCGAATTTTGTCTGAAAAAAGAAATAATTCTATATTAAGGAATTAAGTCTTCTGGGTGCATCTATAGCATACAAGAGATTTCTCACCATTTTGTGGAAAACAGCTTTAATTAAGTGAAAGCCGATATGTAAAAAGGAAAAAGAACTGGAATAGTGCTCTGGGAGGAAACGTGGTACTAATGGCTTCTTTAGGAGGATTTTAAGTTACTGCAAGAAGCTTGCCCTGTATTGAGAAGGACTGACGTGGTAGTTAGCTCAGTGTGAAGTTTGAGGCTATGTCGGTCAATACGCGCAGGGCAGCGAGATTAAATGCAGCGTTTTAAATTTAAAAGTGGCACAAGAAAGAAGTAAGGCTTACAAAGCAATGTGCGCACATGGTTGAAATAGCGGTAATCTTACCTATTGTATTTGTTGAATAAAGCTTCAGGTGCAAGTAATTTTTATTATTTGTTGTTTGTATTGTGTACCTGTCCTGACGAATGCTCCGTAGACCCGGCTGGGCGATATGGAGCAGAAACATGTTGACGCTACTAAAGAGGTATAAAGAGATCCACTAACTCGACCTCCCATTATACCGCAATTTATTTTACTGGCAATACTTCACCTCCTTTAATAAAACTTTCACCGGTGTAGTATTAGCTTTTTATCTTCCTTTTTTTGGGTGCTCTACCTCCCCCTACCCTTATCTCTGGACACTGCCACTAACGCCAGAGGTTGCCTCGGGTTGAGGCTTGGCATACAGCACGTTATTGGAACACTCGATGATAAATGCCATAACGCGTGTGAGGGGCGGAAGAAAGACATACACCGCACGAGTAACACCGCGTTTATGAGAGTGTCCAATTTTAACCAATGGTTAAAGTGGTAACTAGTGTCCATTCTTCCTTTGATTATCAAATAACTTAGAGCATCCCTTCAGATAGAGAAAAGTGAACAGCATTAGGTTACAAGGTTATCAACAGCACGCATAGGGAGAAAGTTGTTTTAGAGAAATCAAGATTGAGGGTTCAAGAGAGCTGCTGGCTCCATCTCAGTGGACTCCATTCATGTGCCTTCTGCCTGATGCTGGTCCATTCAAAAGAGCAAGACAAGTGCAGTTGCATGTGAATAACACTTATGCAGGGAAATATACTTGTGCATTCAATAAAACACATTCTTGGGTATCCAATCCATGGTGCTTAGAGCAAGAATGTCTCCCAATGAAAATGGACTGTATAATCAGCTACATCGGCAACACAATGGCTTAGGAGTGCAAGTGGGCTTACAACAAGGTTCCAGCTGTGGGTCAATTCCTTTTGAAATCTGGCTCACCCCAAATGTCATTTCTGTGTCAAAGTTGTCCTTTTCCTGCTTAATGTTCTCCAGGATCTGCTGGAGGTCAGGAGTTATTCCCATGGCCAACAAGTTATAGTTCTCAGCGGGATCTGACTCTAAGTCAAAGAGAAGTGGCGGGTCATGTGAAGTCAGCGTGGCTGTAATAGGACAATCTTCATCTGGGGTGGTTTCACTATAAGAGGAGCCTGGATCAATGAAAAGAGAAATAATTAAGTGATATCCTAGGATATTTTATGAAACATTCTAATCTGCCAACAATAACAAAACCAGCTCAAGTGATGATGCATGAACTAATCTTCTTATAAACCAAAAGTAAATAAAGACACACCATTCACTCTGAATTTAAAATGTTCCTTTCCTCACAGAGAATAGTAGAATGTGATATTTTAGAATGAATTAATACAATGTATATTACAACAATGTTATTTAATTTCTATGTATTTGCCCTTTGGGTGACAATCAGTGGCACTGAACCAAGAGGTGAAGGAGTGTTTACGATACCCAAAGAGTTTGCTCCCAGTCTTTCATTCCAATATTTACAGGACCCAAGTTCTGTGTTTTAAGTAGATTGTTAGACTTATAGTGGCTAATTTATGAGCCCCTTCCGCCACCAGAGCTGCACTTTTTTGTGACGCTCTGGCGGTGCAAATCAAAAAATTATATCTATGAGTCCATGCAAAACCACTATGTGTGGCTTTGAATGGCCTCATAGATGTGGAATAAGGCAGTGCAAATCGCTGCGTTGCCTTACTCTTCCCTCGGAAGGCATTTCATGGGTGGTGCAGTGGAATTTCCTGCTTAACACCAATGGATTTTGACACTTCCCCAGATTTACAAGAACAAGTATACCCAAGGAAGCACCAAAACCTTATGCCTCCCGACAAACATGACAACAAGCAGTAGAGACTTCATGTTCCTGTAGGTGTGATGCATAGAATGTGCTGCAAAGTGTGAGGAAACCCAAGCAAGCAGGGCGCACAGCAGGCAGCAGAGGAGGCAGTGGGCAGCGGAACAGGCAGTGCCCACGGCCATTTAAATATCTCGGCAGATGACCCAGTGCCTCTGACGATTAATTTGGGTAGAAGTCAACTCGACCCCACCAGCCTGCCCACAGGCCTGCCTGCAGCCTGAAATTGCAGCTTGGTTCAACATCGCTCTCTCTGGGTCTTAGTGGTGACCAGCAGCCCCGGGGAGATGCAAGTACAGTAGGGGCCTTGCCGGGGGGAGCGTAAAAGCAACAGAGGTGCCTGGGCCTGGGCTTAGTGCTGCTTGTCATCCTGCGCCCTCCTGGGCCTGCTTCCTCTTCCCCTCCTTTCTTCACAAGCAAGCAGGTGCAATGGAACACCAATCGCAGTCCACGTCCTTATCACCCTGGCAAGTCTTCTCCAATACGCTAATGCTCGCAAGGGAGTGCCTTTGCAAAGCTGGGCCGGGACGTGATTGAGGTTTCTTTAAATGCCCATAGGATCTTGATAAAGCATCCAATCCTCAGCCTACACTTGCTTGTATCCTCCGATGGTTTCTGCCCACCCTGCATTTGAAGGAACCCCCAGCGCTTAGGTCTGGCATATTTTTTCTATTCAGTGATGTGCAGGTGATTGATTTTTACCCACATGTGAAGCAGTTTTTAAAATGTACTTCTGCCTGCTGTTGTTCTGTAGTCTCAGAAACTTGCAGGTGCCCACCTAGGCCAAGTGGTTAGAGGTACACAGCATGCCTTCTGAGTCTAGAGCCGATAGCGATCAGAAGCATGGACCATGGTGTGGGTTGTTCAAAGCTGGGTGCTTCCACGCTCAATAGTACCTGGTGATATTGTTTCAGGAGTGATTAAGATGGCCCTTTGATTTCTCTCCCATAAGCAGTGTGATTTCATTATTGGTATTGTTGGATCAAAACTATAATGATGGCAAGGAAACTGAGATCTAGGTGTTTGATTATGGGGAGGGTCTGTAGCAAAAACCAAGTTTAAGTGCCCAAAAAAATAGAGCGCCTCTAATTAATGCACTGAAAGGTAAGAATCAAATCTTCTTCCTTTGGGGTAACAAGAAAATGACCCAAGAGGAATTGAATGATATTACGAAACCCGCATTGGGGCGAATTGGGGCCAATCCCTCCGAACATTCTTGCGCATTAAACTCAGTAGGGGATATGCCAATAGTAATGTCCCCTGTTGTGGATAAGCTAACAGCAATGCCTCAAGAGGATTTGTCTCAAAGAGAAGCATCTTGTATATTGAATGAGGATTTAACTCTTTCAGATATAGATCTAGAACTATGCAGGAAGTAGAGGACACTAAATCACACATTCTGGTCACCCCTGCACCGACACTGGCCTGCAACTTTCAGCAGTACATCCTGAGAATATTCCTCAATATTGTGCCAGATATCGGCTATGCCAGATCTGCAAGTAATTGATAATCAGTTGTGTATTTCTCCTGACCAAGAGTCAAAGGTCTCCACATCATTGTTGGGCTAAGAGAGAATGCTATCTTCTATTTTAATCCTATATGAAACTCTTGTAGAGGGTCTGATTCTATTAACAATACGGTGAATGCAATATTGAAGGCATTGATTAATGAAAAAGAAGATAAAGGAAAGTTAGCAGAAAGCGATCTTTGTGCGATTGGCCAAATGGCCCCCACTGATGTGGACCCAGTAGTAAATATATTGTGTGACCCCAAGGAAGCGATTACACAAACTACAAACTCTGATTTTGCAGGAAACCCACAATTTAAAGATATTCTTAAAGAAGTCCTCACTGTCAAAAGCCCCACTCGCTCTAGAAGATATATGTTTTACTCTGGTCCGGTTTATCCTGAAGAACTGGGAACCTCAGAGAAGGCGTCGTATACGTAACGCGAAATGTTCCCCATCTTTACATCTTCTATGCAGGATTCAAGTGTGGTTGTTCTGTGTTCCACTCAACCTCAGTTTAAATGTAAGAGATAAAAACAGAGTGGGAAGGAAAGACGTAATCGACAAACTGGAATGAATGGGTCACAAAAAACTTATCCTGAGGGTTCAGGTCAATATCGTCAATCAGATCATCTGGCGACGGTTCCACAATCATCAACTACAAGCCTACATATTGATAGGAATTCGGTCAAGCCTGTAATAGTACCTCTTATCTGTCAGCTGTTTTCCTGTTCTTCATCCCTTAATCCAGTGGCTGTTCCGGTTGTGGACAGAATTAGATGAAGTGTCTTCGGTCATTATTCAATCCAGAGGTCAATCGCTTGCCCTCTTGCAACGCTGATGTTCTCATTTAAATTTTGTACCACTTTTTGATTCAGATTTAATTTTGAATCGTACATCTTTACTTGCTTGTCTTAAGGACATAAATACATTGAAATTAATCCAAAGTAGTTACATTTCTTTGGTTACTTTATTGTACACTGGGCCAGGGGAAAAATTAAGAGTAACTTTTTATTCATAAATTGTTGCGAATACGACACTGCAAAGTTGTAAAAGTTTCTACTCAAAGGTATTGATGTTTTCCCTGTGTTTGAAGAAGTTGTCGGATAGGATAAAAGTCTGGTTTTATAGCAAAGAAATGGTAGGGTGGGGGTTTTAACCCATCTTATCCCACCAACAGTGAACCTCTCGTAGACCCCAAGGGGCTGAAAGTCAGTTTCAGAAAGCATGATGGACAGGTGTCTTTAAGGGAGACTGACAAAACTTATGATGAATGTCTAAAAGACAGAATTCGAAAAGGGACCTGATTGCCAGGTGTTTTAAGTATGTATGCCCTGCTTTCCTCTGTTGCCCAATAATTAGCAATAAGCAAAAAGTTATCTCCTGGAATTTAGCGGCAATAAATAATAGTAGAGAGAAGTGGCAATTCCCAAGTTCGTTAAATGTGGAGGTGATTTTGCTCCAGGAGGCTTGATGTGATGGGTAGTTTCAGTGAGAAGATTACTTCATTTTAGATTGTAAAGCTGGACCGTGTAGGAGGGGGTCACAGAAAAGGGAGGGGGTCACAGAAAAGGTTCGGGTAAGGATTCTTCTGACTACTAAAATCAAGTGGAAATATGTATGCTACATAGATTCATCTAATCTCATTTTGGACATGAATTACCGCCTGGCCCATTAGCGATGACACCAACTTAACGGTGACTCACCAAGCTGTCTTATACCTAGTTATCTCCAACCAACCCATTCTACTAAATCCTTAGGACTCATAATCTCTGGGATCCTACAAAGCACTTCCTAACTCAGACAACCAGCCCTGATGATGATCCTAATTTCTCTGGATAGAAACGCCGTCGACCCAACAGCCTGACTAATAGGCGCACTTTTCCTTAGTGGCTTTAGACCTGAACCAAAATTAACTGTGCCCACTGTGATATCGCAATGTCACATGCGCCGTTCTAGCCACCCACTGTAAATAGCTTGCACCACTTGCACAGTGCACCGACTACGCTGTTTTCTTTCACTTGCGTCGCCACCTGCACTATTTATTCACGTTTGTTGCACTAAGTCCAATGTGGTTGTCATTACATTCTATGCAGTGCTGTTTTTCTAACTGTATCCGACCATGAAATTAATGTTTCCACAAAAAGCTGAATAAGTTCTTTTTGACAAAAACTATGAGTTATCTCCTTCTTGTCCATCCAAGTAATGCTATGTGCATGCTATGATTAATTGTCTATTGACTTTTACCTTTCAGGACATTGTTTTTCTAATTGCACAACTATTTAAAAAGGCAGACTGTAAACTACCAGGTAACTACCGCAGACTGCCCTTTTTAAATGCAGTGGGTAAAGTTTTTATGAAATGTTTACTGTCACAGGTAAGCGAGTGGACTGAAGATAATAAAATCATACCGCTTGAGCAAATGGGCTATAAGAGAAATCACAGAAGCATAATACAGCTGCCTTACAATTGAAATATGAGAAATATGTAACTGTCAGAGAAGGAGTGGACTATGCGGCCTGTATAGATTTCTCCACGTCATTTGATAAAATGGACCGAACAATGATGTGGAGAAAGCTGTCAGGACTAGGTATGCCAGGCACCCTTTCACATTTAGTAATCACCCTCAACTCCTCTACTTGGTGTAGAGTATTACTAGGTAGGGACTGGACAGCAAAGAAAAAAACTTCAACATAAAGGAAGATTTAAATACAAGAAAAGAAGACAACAAAAATGTGCAAGGTCAGTCATTACAAGAAATCTTATACCAAAAAAATCGTCATCAGTAACGAAGAATGTGGAAAAATAAATAACATTAAGGAGTGGATGTTGAATGTTTGAGAAGGAAAATGTTGTCTAATTTTGTCAAGTAAGAAGCGCAATATAAAGAAATTAAAACGCCAAGTAATACTGTAAAAATAAATCAACACATGTGGAAGCATCTACGTGCAATGAAGGATGATAAAAAATCCTGTCAAAAGATTGAGGAGACATACGCACATTACCGTCAAAACTGTTAAACGGTGTAAAGAAATTTCGATTCAATCAGATCCATTTGTTATTAAGTGAATCCAAAGGGTGGTGTAGGCCTGAGGATGCTGCCCCTTATAAGTGTGACGGCCACTCTCATCAAGACACAATGCATTTCACATTTTTTTGTCCTTTCTACATAGGAGGCACAAAAAAGTTTATTTTTCCACTAATAAACCATCAGGGGTTTTTACAGACTAAACCAGCATTACTCTACTTAAAATTAATGGAATTCCCTGTGATTATGTTTAGTGTAGCAAATTTCCTTGTTGCATCTATTCGCTGCAGGAAACTTAGATTGGTGGTCCCAACAGTGCCATATCTCCTGACGCATTAAGTTATAATGAAAGTGATAAATTGATTTTAACGTGTAATTGTTTTTAAACAGTTTTTATTGTGAATACATGCAAACCTGGCATTATTGTGTATTTTGTATAGCATACTTTTATGATTTTTTATCAATCAAATAAAGTGGTTTTGATTTGATTTGTTAAACGGTGTAGCAACGACTCAGCCAACTGTCAAACGAAATGCTATTCATGACGTAGTTGAACACAGATGAGATTGAACTCAGCTGTTTCCAAGACACGCACTAGTGAGGAACGTGACGCGACGTAAGAGGCGGCCATTTTAAAGAAAAATAAAGTCAGGGTTGCAGTCTAATCACAACGTGTGACGCATCACGCCAGCAAAGCGAGGGCACTCTTTAACTAGAAGAATCTATCGGATGAGGAGGTAATTGCGAGAAGACAAACAACTCTTGGAAGAAAAGAAAAAGACAAAAAAAAAAGAAACAGAGGGTAAGCGGAGCAAGCAGGTATTATTTCTGATGCATCAGCGTAATAATAAACGAAAACAAGCAACTCGTGACGGCATCAGTATGTTATAACTAAGGTAATTTATAGGGCAAAAGGTTGAAAAATTAGAATGTCTTCAAGGGACCTATGGAACCTGACACCTCCACAAGCATTCCTTCCAGGTAAGCGTCAACCTGAAATCAAGTGGGAGGAATGGAGGGAGTATTTTATAAACTACATATCCAATTTTGACGATGATGATGACTTCAAAACAGAGAAAAAGCACAAAATGTTGCTACATAGTTTAGGACCTGGAGGTATAAAAGTATATAATAGCATTAATAAGAAGACTAGGGGAGAAGGTGAAGGAGAAATGAAATGAAACGTAAACTTATAGAGCGCGATTCCTGCCCTGAGGCGTCCAAGCGCTAACTAGAGAGTGGGCCACTTTGTCAAAGGCGATCAGCCAGGGAATTAGTTGTACGCGTTAAAAAGAAAGGTCTTTAGTTGTTTACGAAAGGAGGGCAGATCAGGGTTAGACCTAAGTTGGAGGGGAAGGGAGTTCCACATTTTGGCGGCATTATAGGAGAACATCCTGCCACCAGCTCTCGCTCTTTTAATTCTGGGAACTATGGCTAGAAAGGACTGGCTAGAACGGACATGTTTTCTGGGGTGGTACTGTGTGATTAGTTGGCGGCTTATTGCCGGTCCTTTGTGCCAGAAGGCTTGGTGGGATATGCTACTCAGCCCAGGTTTGACTGACAGTCTGCGTGGCAACTGGAGCAATGTGCGAGCCGCGCAATTTTGGACAATCTGCAACTTGCGCAATGTGTAGTCGGGCGCACCGAGGCACAAGACATTGCTAAAGTCCAGCCGAGACTGGATCCGACCTTGGACAGCGACTTGCTTGCCCTCCATAGGTAGGAGAGGAAGTACTTTTTTCAGCATCCTAAGGAGGCCAAAACATGTTGCTGGAAAGCTTTGTGGCCTGGGAGTTAAAGGTTAAGGCTTTATCCAGCCATACTCCCAAGCTTTTTATGTTGTCCTTGGGTACAGGGGGAATACCTAGGCATGGAGGCCAGAAGGAGTCAAAGTGCGTTGGAACAGCGGGCCCAGGAGCATCAGCTCAGTTTTATCCCCGTTAAGCTTAAGGAAGGATGTTGTCTTCCAGCTTTTTACTTCCTCCAAGCATTTCATTAACCCCATTTGTGCTGATTGGCATAGGAGATGTATTTGCAAATGCTATTGATGACTTAAATAATTATTACAAACCCACAGTCTGTGTGAGAGTGGATAGATACAGGTTCTTCCACAGGAAAAAAGGAAAAGAGGAATCAATAGATGACTATGTGTCAGCATTTAAAACTTAGCTCTCAACTGCCGCTTCGGAGATTTGCATTATGAGTTCATAAGGGACCAGATTGTGATGCAAGGGTCCAACAGTAATATCAAAGACGATTTGTGGGCTAAGGGTGAGTACCCACTACAAAACATAATTGACATTGCAAAGAAGGCGGCACTAACTGGACTCTACGCTAAAGCAGTCATTTATGAAAACAAAGAAAAAATGAAGGAGGTACAGTAAACCGTGTGTCGAACTCCAAAAAGATAACTAAACAGAACAGAAGTTACAGAAATTCCCAACCAATACCATAAAGGACACAGTACAGTAACAGTAGGCGCTGTTACAGGTGCGAAAGCAAAAATCACATGGCAGATGACAAAAAGTGCCCTGCATGGAGTGTGAAATGCATATATTGTGGAGTACTTGGTCACTTCCAAAAGGTGTGTCACAGAAGGAGTGCTGGCACAGTAAAAATAGTGAAAAGTGAGGAAACATCCAATCCAGACACATCTGACGACAAAGACATAAACACGTTTGTGTTAAATGTAGATGACGAGTGCATCTAAAGTGTCAATGTGACGGACAACCCAAGGACCAAGAAACCAGTCTGTAAAATGACAATAGGTGGAGTTGAGATTAGTATTGTGGCGGACTCTGGTTACCCGTACTCAATTGTGAACAATGGTGTATGGAAGGAGAAATTTGCACCTCAACTTGGGGAACAGCTAGATAAAGCGGACATCTCAATCAAAACGCTCACTGGGGACACCATAGAGGTTTGTGGATTCAGAAAATTAAATTTTGCCTTAAAAGGAAGGGAGGCAATCTGCAAACTCTATGTATCCTCAGTAGGACCCTCTGTGATCGGGTGGATGGACCAAGGGGATCTAGGAATCAAGCTTGACCCCAGTAGGTCAGATCCAGTCCTGGTTGTACATGACAGCAAAGATTACAGCAAGTCCTTGTTTAACAAATGTCCCAGTGTCTTCAATGGAGAAATTGGCACATTTAAGGGATACAAGCACAAAATTCAAGTCAAGAGCAATACTGTCCCAGCAGTGCATAAAGTATGTAACTTGCCATTTTCAGTGAAAGAAGAAGTGATGGCACAACTTGACAAGCTTCTTCAGGATGGAATTATAGAACACGTCGAGGCATCCGAAAGGGTAGCACCATTGGTCGTGGCTAAACGACCCAACGGCAACTTGAGGCTGTGCATCGACTTTGCGCAATCTGAATCGAAGCATAGTGGTTGAACAATACTCACTGCCAAGGATCAATGAGATGCTAGCAAAAACGAAAGGTGTGAAATGTTTTTCGACAATAGACTTGAAATCCGCCTATCACCAGGTCCCTCTGCATCGGGAGAGCAAGAAACTTACCACATTCGTAGCGCCTTTTGGATGTTACCAGTTCAATAGAGTCCCCTTTGGTTTAGCCTCTGCGGCAGCAATGTTTCAGAGGCTAATGCAAAACGTTTTTGAGGGCATCCCAGATTTATTGCTGTTTCAAGAGGACATCCTCGTCATGGGAAAGTCTAGGCAGGAGCATGACGACAAGGTAAACCAAGTTCTTGGAATACTTGCAGCAAAGGGTTTGACAGCTGAATACAAAAAGTGCAAGTTTGCTTGCCGCATGGTTAACTATTTGGGGCATGAAATAACAGGAGATGGTATATGTCTGAAGAAAGAACTATTGGAGGCCACCAATGACGCACCAGTGCCTAAGAACAAAGAGGAGCTACGATCCTTCCTAGGATTGGTAGAATTTTACGCAAAATTCATAAAAAACTTCTCTCACAAAACTTATTCCCTTAGACAATTGTTAAAATTGAAGAACAAATTCATATGGGATGAGGATTGTCAGAACACTTTCAATTCTTTAAAAAAGGAAATGTGTTCAACTGTACCATTGCAGGGTTTTGACCCTCAACTTGAAAACATTATCACACCTGACGTGAGTTGCATGGGGACTGGGTGCAGTTTTAACCCAAAGAGATGCTAGAGGCAAAGAGTGTTCCATAGCCTTTGCATCACGCTCCCTGACCCTGAGTGAGGAAAAATTCTCAGTCATCAAGCGTGAGGCACTGGCGTGCGTCTTCGGCCTTGAAGACTTCAGGTAGTTTGTCTGAGGTGGCAAGGTTACTCTACGAAGTGACCATAAGCCACTGACAAAAGTCTTTACCACTAAGGGATTGTACGCAGCATCGCCTAGGCTAGCACGGCAATCGGTGCGATTGTTTGATTACAATTATGTTGTAGAGTATGTCCCTGGGGTAAAGAATGTAGTTGCAGACTTTTTAAGCGGCATACCCATACCAGAACGTGGGAAACATGACGAATGTGATTAACTATGTATCGCTAGTGTAAACGAGGAAATAGAGGGAATCTCTCCAGGTGAATGGATTTTCAGAACGAAACAAAGATAAAACAATGTGTGAAGTGATTGACATAGTAACAAAGGGTTGGAGTTGTAAGAAAACCTTGCCTGAAAGATTGAAACATTTCTGGGAAGTGAAACATTAACTCTCCCATGAAAATGGTCTACTGTTAAGGGGGGGGTGAGTGGTCCCACCTAACACGCTAAGAAGGAAAGTATTCGAGATCTGCCACGAAGGGCATCTGGGTATTGCAAAAACTAAGAATAGAATCAAGAACAGTTACTGGTGGCCTGGAGTAAGTCTAGCAGTTGAGAGAGTGGTTAGGGACCGCACCTTATGTCTTAATTCGGAGAAATCACAGGTGACTTTTAGACCCCCATTACAACCCATTCCCTGCCCATCCATGCCGTGAGAGAGGGTAGGAGTAGACATTATGGGGTCTATAATGAAAAATGGGGAACAGGTGTATGTTATTTTCCTTATCGACCATTTCTCAAAATGGCCTGAGGTTAAATTTGTCACTCAGACAGATTCCTTAAGTGTTGAAAAATTTCTAGACAAAGTCTTCACACGTGAGGGGCTACCCAAAACCATTATCAGTGACAACGGGCCTCAATTCATGTTGGACACCTTCAAGAGCTACACACAGAGAAACAAAATCTGTCAAGAAACCACCTTTGTATATCAGGCTGGTAACGGGGTGGTAGAGAGGTTCAACAGAGTCATCAAAGGCATTGTACAACTGGCAAATAGCAATAAACGGGAATGGAAACAGGAAACACTTAAAACCGTGTGGGCGTACCGTATCACACCGTGTGTCAGTACTGGCCATAGAGGTCGAACTCCCTTGTCAAAGGACAATGTAGGTTGGGCCAAGGCAGCCAAAAGGGTCAATTGGTATACAGAGCAAGTTAGGAGTAAGCTCAAGGTAGCACAAGCTAGCTGCAAGGAAAGGTATGATTTGAAACATGGGTGCAAACCTGTCAAGCTTGAAACTGGGGACACCGTCAAGGTTAAAAGAAGCGGTCACATTAGCAAGGACAATGACAGATTCACACAGCCCCTTTCTGTTCGCAAAGTGTGCTGCAATTCAGCCTTGCTCAGTGATGGTAGGGTGTGGGACTTCTCAGCCCTTTCACGGTGCAAAGACACCCTGGTTGATCATAGCAGCGATACCCAAACCCATACACATGCCTTGGGTAGTATGCACACTGGATTGTCAGACAAGGAAGTGGACTGCAAATCTCACACCCATAACACAGCTGTGCATTCCACTCCAGAGCTAACCAATGCATCTCCCACTCACAGAGGGCCATGTACTACAAGTACGGGTGGAATGAGTAAAATGTTACCTCCAACACCCGCACTCAACACTGGTCCCACCCATGTCACCAGCAGGGCGGGTAGAAGGTTATTATCACATGTTAAACTGCCAGACTATGTTTGTGAATAATACACTGTACAAACCTACACCTGTTATATCATTATTTTGCCTTATACTTACCATGCTTTCCCATTCTTCTTCCTACCTTCCTTTCCTTACCACTCTCACTCACTCTTTCTCTCCTTATCTCTCTCTCTCTTTTCTCTATTTTTCCTCAGGGGGGAAGATGTGTTATGATTGTCATGTGTCCCCTTATGGACACCGTACCGCTGCCCCCTACGTCACCAGCTGTCATCACTGGAATGTTGACAGTTGACAGCTGGTGGCCGGCTGAGCGGAGGCGTTTGTTGAGATCCGAATTCCATGGAGCTTGTGTTGGTGTATTATAATAAAGAAGTTACTTCACAACTCATCAAGGAGGTTGGAGTATTCTTTACACAGGTGCTAAGAAACATTACCTCTTGTAACACCCCGATTTCAGTGGCAGTACTAAGGCTAGAAATGGGTTTAGAAAGCGCTTTTGCCAAGGGCCTGGCCGGCAGGTCCACTGGGAGGCTTGCCTGAGGAGGAGTCAAGAGGACACCTTAAGGTTTTTTAATGAGTAAAGAAATCCTTGTAGACAAAAAAAATACATTAGTCTACTGAAACTTCTCATTTGCTGTAGCTCTGCTCTACTTGAACTAGATCCAAACTTGGTCCTTTCACTACCGGTGCTACAGCTAAAGGCTAGCCTAAAACAGGCCAAGATTTCACCTGGATAGTGAGGTTCGTCTCAAAAAAGGGGATTCCAAAATATAAAAGATTCGATTCTAGTAAATAGAGTAGAATTTATCCCATGGAGTGAGACGATTTTGGATTCTGTTGCAGTTAGACATGCTGCCTTTGAATTCTCCTACAGCTAAATGCTATGGAACCGCTGCAGAATGTAATTTCTGTTATTATGGGACTCAGGATTTAAATCACGTCTTATTTGTCTGCTCAGTTCTTTTATTGTACTGACGGAAATGGCTGAGACCTATGTGTTTGCAGTTAGCTATACGAACCACCTAAGAAGCTTTACAGTCACTTTATGCCCCCCACCCGAAAGGTTTTTTAAGTGCTATTTAAATTTGCAAATTTAGGATTTCTGGCTTAATCTTGTATGGTCGTTATTGAAGTTTTATGAAATTAACAATCTTTGAGAATATGTACTTGATACTTTTGATATGTAATGTTATGTTCATCTCCTTTTTATGTGGATCTGCCTAACATGAATAAAAATTAATTTAAAATGTACGTCTCCCGAGATGAGGAGCAACGAGGAGAAATATCTTTATTTCGTCTTGTTTTTTCCACTTTCCATGTCTGCAGCACACATAGAGGAAAACACCTCCTAGGATTGTTTCTGTGCAGGAAGGTCCACCCTCCTGCACAAAAATAATCCTGCTGATAACACAGGCACCCTTGCACCCTGGTGTTGGCACTAGGCTGCCGAAATAGCACCAGCGCTGGCGTAAAGGACAGGAATGCACTTTATTACATAAATACGGTAGATTCCTGCCCTTTCACTTTGGCGCTGGGTAGCGCAGCAAGCTACCTTGCTGCACTGCCGTACGCCAAATCCCCATGAATGAAGGCCTTAATGTAAAAACATACATTTTCACTAGCACCACATATAATAAAGTACTATACATTAATCACAACTCACATAGGTGACATGAAGGCTCCATGTGTTGCTAAGTCACAGACTAGTTTTAGCTCACTTTCCTGCTCCTGGGGTCTGCACCCACTGTTATATTTAACTTGAAAACCCTGTCTGAGGTATGGTGCGGACTGTGCAGTTAGGGGGTTACTCAGCAGATGCTCAACCTTGCAAAGACTTTCTCCAACACAGTTTTGTCTACTTTTGGCAGTTTTAGGAGTAATGTCAACAAATCACCCGAGGTTGAGAGCCATAAGGTTTAGTCAAGTTCCTGGCGTGCACTTAATAAATCAGTGCATTCTGTTTTTGCTTTCATTTAAGCCAATTGAACAAAAGCCTCCAACAACAATAATTTTTGAAGAAAAGATCTTGCAACAGTGTATCCTGCTGAGATAAGCAACTTAGCAACCATAGTTTTGCCGCTTACGTTGCCCCAGGGCTCATGTAAAACCCTATTCAGTGACCTACTGGGCAAGCAGGGGCCACTGGGCCTCAACTGTGGCAGTTTGGGGTCATTTACCTCTGATGTCCTGGGTCTATCCTATTATGGATCTGCAAACTGGGCCAAGTACACACTCTTTTCCATTTTAGTCTCAGTGATAGCAACGGCAAGATGTCACAGGCTTCTCATGCAAGAAGCATGGGGATGCTCAAGTTATGTACTTAACAATCACTCCTCACCATAATACCTGATGGTTCAGTCCAGTCCTTTACTTTGTTTTTAAAAAACATACCTAATTACACAATCAAATGTAAATAACACACATGCAATATCTAACAGATATGGTCCAGGGAACTGCGCTGGGGCTATAGCGCCTTGGTATGCCTCCTACCCTTTCCCAACTTCGGGTGTCCCTCCTTTTCTGAATTAGAAGGGTCACCCTAGGGGTTAACACGTCTGAGAAGGCATTCATCAAGGCTCAGGTGCAGATTACCCCTTTAGGTATGGTAGTGCTCAGTTGAGTACTGTTCCCCATTTTCAGTTAGTAATGTTTCTCTTCATGCATGTCTTCCTTGATGGAAGGCCAAGGCCAACTGTGAAACCAGTAACATGTGCAATCTCCTGTTTCCGCTTATATGGGAAGGCACTCTCTTCAAGTTGCACAGCCTCCTTTGGTCCTGGGGTGGTGATATTGTATTACGGCAGTGTTTTCTGCTGTTGGAGCCTTTGGGTGGAAGTTCAGGTAACAGGAAGTTGTGGTACCCTTGTCTGCTTCCGGGCATATCCAGTGGTGGATTTATTTGTGTGCATCATACCAATCTTGGGTCACAAAGTGAACAGCTGAGGCACACTTCTCTGGTTACAGCAGTGTGGAAGGCTGTGGGCAAACTTCATTTAGTCACTGAAGCATAGACAGCCACAGGAACATGTCTTTGGTGGCCGTAGTGTAACCATTTGCAGATCTACAGACACTGCCTGGAACGGCTGCTAAAGAGAGTCTGATGCCCACCAACACCTGGGGAATGTAAAGAGCTGTTATCACCCTCCTTCCAATTGCACTGTAGTGTCTCTACTTCTGGCTCTTCCTGAACTGTCCCAGTTGCAAAAGATTTGGCAGACTTATTACCTTTTTCAGTAGACAGAGCAACTTTTAGGCACTTCAGCTCAGATGTGTAGCTGAATCCAGCATGGCAAGACTTCAGGTGAAGTTGTCTTGCTCCTGGGAAGCTTGATGTCAGCCAGACATCAGCTCTGGTTGTACAGCAGTCATTTGAATACTTTGCAGAGCACTCCAGTCTTGTACAAAGAAAACTTGGAATTAGAACAACATGTGGGTCAGAGGCACCAGCTTTTATACAGTAAAAGAGGGCAGGAGATGTGTAGCCACTGTCCATACTTTCAGTACTGGGTTAGTGTGGTTCTCATTTTAAGTGCCCTTTTCAGGCTGCTCTTCAGACACAGTCTTTGTGCAGAATGACTTTCTTCACAGCAGGGACCCACCCACAACAGAGACACAACAGAGACACAAAGATGAGTGAACCATATACATCTGGCTGTCATCAGTTACGACAAAGAGTTATTTATTTATTTATTTATTTATTTCATGCGATTTTCTATAGCGCAAACATTACCCGAAGGTGTCAGAGCGCTTTACAAAAGAACCTGTTGCGATACATAAGGACTTAGGATTACATGAGTTACATAAAAGATACAAACAGGAAAAAAAGTCACACAGGGAAGAGATAGACAACTAGCTGGTCTCACCCAAGGGGTCCCATTCTCCTTGAACAATAAAGACTGCAGTTCCACCCTTTGCTTCCACCATCTACCGTATGGAAGGTTCACAACTAATCTGCAGTTCCTCTCAGTAAAAGGCCTAATTGAATAACTAAAGTAGTCATGTTCCCTTTCTTTCCACTCCAGTGCCTAAGTTCCCTCCCACCAGCTTCAGGAATGTCAGCCATAAACTTCCACTGTCTCGGAAAACAATCTCAACTTCATCTTGTGCACAGGGCTGGACTGAAGGCATCCAACATGGTATCCCACAGGTCTCCATTACTCTGTCTAACTCAAACTAACAATATATGTACCACACTGGCCACATACATATATATGGCCACAGACATAACCAAGCACAAAATACACTTGGTATGTTAGCACCAGGATCTGGATTAGCCCATGATAGCAGAACATTACACAAGTGGGCCATTAGACCTCTACTACAGTTACAAAGATAAAACGGGTTGGTCACAACTTCCAGAATCACAAAACACAGTATTCGGTCACTAATGCTCTGCATGTTATACTCATGAAAAAGGGAGTAGTCCACTGTCAATGTAATGAGGGCGCATTTAGTGTGCTTCTTTAGGTCACAGAACAGTGGCAGTCCTAGGTCCTTAGGCATGCAATAGAAAAGGATGATGTATCAGGGTGAGGTTTGGGCACAGAAATCCCAAAATGTAAATACTAGATACTCCTCTGGGCAAGGAACATGATAGTACACTATGGAGGAAAGATTCTCGTCCTAACAGCACAAAACGTGAGCCTAATATTTTGCATGCCCATTATTGATGGATGAAACCCAACCTGCCTTAAGTTCAACACTGTCAAGACAGTAAAAATAATCTTTGGCAAAGGCACCTTCTTCCGGGACTCCATCTCGTAGCCTACCAAACTCAGACCCTTACCACTTTGGCAACCCTCACAAGAAGCTCGGAATAGTAATCAACTCTCTATTACTGGCCAAGTGAATGTAGACTCTGTCTCCTGCCTTCACACGCTCAGGAAGATCTTCAAATGGCTTCCCACCAACTCTCGCAGAACCTTCATCTAGCTCACATCACCAGCAAAGTGGACTACGGCAACGTACTATATGCTGGAATCAAGGCTCAACTGGTCAAAAGACTGGCTCTTCATTAAGCCCTGACCCTGGACCAGTCCATACAGCTCCTGCTTCAGCACCAGGAACCCCCCCCACCCCCCGGTGGTTGTAGATTATACAAATACACATCACATAACATGCTTATACTTTGCTCATTAAGCATAAAACACAATTCTCTGGTACAGTATCGAGAAGTTAAATTTCGTTGCTGAATAGTACTGTGAAAAACTATCTCTACTGAGTCTTGCGTTTGTTGTATTTTTTTTATAAATGCACAGCACCAGTGATTTCTTCTTCTGCCATAGTATTTACATTGTATTACTTTTTCATGTGTTAGTGTTTTCTACAGAGACAGTTTCTAATTGTAAACATTTTTGGCGTCTTGGAAGTCAAATGCATCTGCGCAATTCCTTAAAAATGTGACGTTACCCGATTTATTGAGCTCAACATCACATCTATCTTTTTCCAATTTCTTGAAAGGTTTGTGAGCTCATTGGAGAGGGAACAGTATAGGGACTACTGAGAACTCAGTGTTATATCTTCACTAACAAAATTAGCCAAATCTTTTTTGACATCCCCTGTGTTAATAGCAAGCGCCTCATACTTGTGTGCAACATGTTTTTCTTTACAAGGTACCGTAACGAAAGTTTTCCCTCAAAAGAAAGAGACACAGCATTATTAGAATCTTATCTGAGATACAATTGAAATTTTACTACTGGTCAGCATTTATGACTCGGATCTGCAGTTTGGCAGTTCTGGATAAGTGTTTATACTTTCACAGGTTCCTACTAGGATTAGATGTCAATATGTTTCTGTATAGGATAAATGACCCCAACTATTTTAAAAGGGTTAAATTTAAGACCATAAGGGATACGGTGAGTGTCTGGCGATCTATTATGGCTAAATGCAATACATCTCTTTTTCACAGTCAAACACCTTTATGGGGCAATCCCGGCTTTCCTACTATTTTTCATGACACAGCCTGTCAAATGTTTTTAAACTCCGGTATTAGATTTCTGGGGGATTTATATGATCATCTTGGGTTTATGGCATTTGATAAAATGAAACTTTGCTACAACCTACCAGAAAGGGCTAGGTTTAAATACTATCAGATTCGAGATTACTTAGTGAAAAAAGTAGAACTCACTGCAGTCTCAGAATCTGAGATATGGGACTGTATCTATAGAGATGTTGATAAATCTATTATAAGCCTGGGTTATAAGCTCTTTTCTGATCTCAGGACCGGTGATGCTACTATTTTAACAGAGAAATGGAATAGGAAACTGGCAATGAGCATCCCAACAGATCTAATTGTCACATCATTTAAAAGCCTAAATACATCAGTTCAATCTTCCAGCCTAAAATTGCAGATGTTTAAAACAGTTTGTCAATTATATTACACGCCTGAAAGGATAATTAAATGGGCAATGAACAATAATCATTCAGATAAAACGAAATGCCCTAAATGTAATATGAGTGGCGCGGATATTGTCCACATGTTTTTTACTTGCCCTCACCTTAAAGAATACTGGGAAGGAATAACCAAGGTCATCACTGAGAGGCTGGAGCAACCCTTCTTATTCACAAATATTGATGTTTGCGTAGGCGTCAATGGGGGTGAAAGGTTTAGAGATCTGTTAAATATCCTAATTACTTGTGCAAGGTTAATTGTTGCCAGAGCATGGATTCAAAAGAATCCACCAATAGTTTTAGAATGGTGGAGTTTAGTAAAGGAGATCCATAGTATGGAAGCCGCTATTGCAGATTCAAGGGGATTGCAGGCCAGACGAAAAATTGACAGAATATGGGGTTTATTTATGTCTTAGTAATATTTCTTAAAATATATGTCTATCGATTCTTAACTTTATGTTTTGCACTGTTTAAATAATGCTATATATTTATCTAAATGCAATTATGGAATACCGTCATATTTTTGTTTCTTTTTTTATTTTATTTTTTTTTTCCTTGAAAAAATGAATTGTTTATTGCCTATGTGATCCTTTGATGCAAATAAAAAAACTTTGAAAATAAAAAAATAAAAAAAAGAGATACAATTGATTAATTTTTTGGATATACAAAACTGGCGAGGAGTTCTTTATGTGATGGGAAACACATTTGACCAAATTGATGAAGCACAAGAACTGTCACCTTGAACCACCATAATCAGTTAAGTTGTGAAAGGTGCTTTTTACCTGGAGGAGAAATGTTTAAAAACAGTATCAATTAATTTTGAGACATAGCCCCCACCTATGGGTAGGGTATGAGTAGGTAGGTAGGTAGACCGGTAGCTGATGGTGATTTCAATGGCGAGTGTGCTATTAATAAGTTACAGTAGCCAAGCACATCAAGTTTAGCCATACATTTAAGAACATGTAGTCCACGTTGATCATCCAGGGACCCCCTCCCCTGATTCAGTCGTCCCTCACCTCTTGTAAACCAGAGACCAAAGTGGAGGGTTCTAGGCAGAACAATGGACAAAGTCATACAGCATTGCCCCAGCCCGCTGCACAGCAGCCAGTTTGAAGCAGCCACGCCACTCCCTCTCTTGAAACAGAGCTAACAACCATGATCTTGCTCATTTAGCAGACGCGTGATGAAGGCATGCTTCAGGGTGTCTGGTAAAGAAGGAGGAGTTATACATAAAAAAAAAGAAAATTACACCAGAATCACCCTGAGCATTAGAGAAAAGATGCTTCTGTCCCTGGATGAATTCAATTCTCATACTCCTTGACCTCTCAGCAGCCTACAACATCATGGATTATGACACAATGCTTTGTAGACTTGTGGAATGAGTCTAATTTACTGGACCAATGTTGCAATTGGCCCAGTCTTTCCTCCATACCCACACGTCATTGGTCAAATACAATCTTCACTGCAGATGGGGTCTTGTGGGTTCCCTTTCATGTCTGCATTTCAATATCTACTAGCAGCCCGTCACGACGTTGTCCGGGTATGAATTGCTTCCGGCCAGTAGTATATTGTTTTGTAGGATTTTGTTTTGATAGCATTTCTTATCTGTGACAGGCCAGTGAAACGCTACAATTCACAGTGCACTGCTAATGCACTTAAGAGTGTGCGTTCAGTTTCCCTACTTTTTTTTTCCTTGCAATATTATATAGCGCGAACTGGACAACATGGCATGAGCACAATTTACCTTACAGAAGAACACATTCATTTGTGGTAGGCACGGGGAGACAAAGCGATTACCCTGGAATCACAGGATGTTGAGCTGATGCCGAGATTGGAACGTAGCTCCCCAGCTCTAAAGTTCGCAATTCTAGAACTTGTGGCGGGAGGTGTGTCTAAAAGTGTATGTCAGTGCTGGCCATCAATGAAGGAGACCTGTGCATTTTTCAAATCGGTGGTGAGAAAATATGAGTATGTTGCTGGAGATGTCGGCCGCCGTGCCACCAATGTACTTACCGGGGGAGGGTAAACACCCATAATTCCGCAACTTTCTTTCCGCATACCATCACTCCGCATACTTTCATTACGAAAGTACCATGACTGCGCAATGCCTTCATAACGCATGGCATTACATTTTATATCCTTTTACCACGCATACATTTACAACGAAATTCGTTGTAAATGCATGAATGGTAAAAGCATGTTTTTTTTAATGTTTGGATAAGGTAAGTATGGGTATAGGGGTATATGTTTTGGGGTACTGATGTATATGTTTTGGGGTGTTTGGGTATTTTGAGCGTTCAGATATAGTTTTTGGTTATGGGGTACAGGGGTAGTTTTAGGGTTTAGGGATAGTTATGGGTTTTGGGGTACAGGGGTATTTTTAAGGGTCAGGGCTAGGTTTGGGTTTTGGGGTATAGGGGTATTTTTAGGGTTCAGGGGTAGGTTTAGGTTTTGGGGTACAGGGGTATTTTAAGGGTTCAGGGCTAGGTTTGGGGTTTGGGGTACAGGGGTATTTTTAGGGTTCAGGGCTAGGTTTGGGTTTTGGGGTACAGGGGTATTTTAGGGTTCAGGGGTAGGTTTGGGTTTTGGGGTACAGGGTTATTTTTATGGTTCAGGGCTAAGTTTGGGTTTTGGGGTACAGGGGGTATTTTTAGGGTTCGGGGTAGGTTTGGGTTTTGGGATACAGGGGCATTTTAAGGGTTCAGGGCTAGGTTTGTGTTTTGTGGTACAGAGGTATGTTAGGGTTCAGGGGTAGGTTTGGGTTTTGGGGTACAGGGGTATTTTTAGGGCTCAGGGCTAGGCTTGTGTTTTGGGGTACAGGGTTATTTTTAGGGTTCAGGGGTAGGTTTGGGTTTTGAGGTACAAGGTTATTTATAGGGTTTAGGGCTAGGTTTGGGTTTTGGGGTACAGGGTATATTTATAGGGTTAAGATGGGTTAGTGTTTAAGCGTGTTGGGGTATTTTAAGGAGTACGGGTGGGTTATGATTATGGGGTGCAGGGGTATTTAAAGGGAGCAGGGTGGACACCCGTAGCTGGAATGTACAGAACCTGGGAAGAAAAAACAATGAAATATTGGGCATAACGCTCGCTTTTTTGTTTCCGTAATCCCGCGACCCGCACACGCCCACGCCCCCAGCACACGTCCACAGCACACGATTTGAGACATGGCATGAAGGGCGGAACTTACCACATGCCCCCAGCATTTGTCACGCCCCCAGCACACGCCCACAGCACACCGCAGACACGCCCACAAGGGACTACTTTGCTGGCATGGTTCTTTCACCTTTTAAATGTATATGGTGGGCGTCTGCATAGCCTATGTCCTTCTGCTGCAACTGCCCTTTCCAACGCTGTATTGGGTGTTGGGATTGGTGCTCTGGTTCCTGAGATTACCCGCCTCAAAGGTTTGGGCTCTCTCTTTATTATATTAGTATAGAGTATAGATATGTGCCTGTGGCACACCAGGACCTGGTGGATATCCAAAATCCACTTTCTAATCGAATTAGACTGGAAATCAGGCCAACATCTCCACTTTCCTGGACAATATATTTCTCTGGGTGAAAGGGTTTCCTCTGCCTGAATGTAAGAAATACAGAAACTATGATTATAGTAGGAAAGGAATCCATGCCACCAGTCTGCCTTTCGAATTGAGCTATAAACTGAGCTTTATTACCTAATGCACACAAAGCACAGAACTTTTCAGTCATTTCATACTTATAACTCTTCTTTGATCTTTATGCCAATGTGTTTTATCTCCACTACTCTAGAGAATCCTTCTACTCCTCAACCAAGACCACTGGGTGGAGCTGATGAGAACCCAGGTGATGGGAACCTAAGCTACTGTAAAACAGTGTATACCAGGTTGCCAGAGATATTAATATACAGGATGGATTAGTTACTTACCTGTAATCCTAGTTCTCTTCAAGGGGTATCCTCATCAAAATCATAAGCACTAGAATATTCCCACCCATGCGCAGTACCCCAGAAACACAATCATATATGTGCCCCACATATATGTATATATATATATATATATATATATATATATATATATATATATATATAAAATAGCAATTGCACCCTTAGCAACATTGGAGCTGTATAATGCTTAAGAACTCCCCATTATATCATAACACAGCATAGGAAACAGAGGAAACCAACAGCAAAACATGTTTTGAATCTGTTTTAATGCTCAGCAGTCAGTAGAAAACTCTCACATTGGACTGAAGCATATACAGCTCCCAGGCTGCATTGCAAAAACACAGTCTAAAAAGACAAAAGCTAACTCATAGCAACATAAAGATAAACTGGCACTGTGCCTTTAACGCAATCATAACCCCCAGCTTCCCATCATGCCTCAGGGGTGACAGTTAGGTCAGTTGTTCTTTGCGGTGACTCAAAAAGCCATGGCACAAAGAGTTGACAATAACTTTAAAATACCAGAATCCTTAGCCTGGGGAGGTGGGAGAGTTGCTTATGACTTTGATGAGGATATCCCCTGAAGAGAACTAGGATTACAGGTAAGTAACTAATCCTTCTCTTCCAGGGGATCCTTATCAATAGTCATAAGCACTAGAATAGAATAGCGAGCGTCACCTCATCCACCTGCGGGCAAAGGACCATAACGGTAAATTAACCAATCAGCTTAGATAACCAAGCCTGCAAGATAGATCACTATCCAAAAAGATGGCTCAAGGAGGCCTGGCCCACTTGAGTATAAGCCCTGGAATCGGATTCTAGACAGTAATGCCTTGTAAAGGTGTGAACTGATCTCCAGGTCGCAGCCTTGTAAATCTCTGACATTGGAACATCATGCAAGAAAGCTACTAAGGCAGCGTTTCCCCTAGTGGAGTGTGCTTTAGTAGACAACAACAAGGGTGTATGAGCCAGCTGGTAAGCCAATTTTATACAGGACACTACCCATCTAGAAATGGATCTTTTAGAGGCTGGGGAGCCTGTTCTCATGGCACCATAATTTAAAAACAATTGATCCGATTTTCTTATGCCCTTGGTACCCTCTTGATAGAATTTAAGCACTCTTTTGAGGTCCAAAGAATGCAGCGACCTCTCCGCAGGAATCGCGGAGTTTGGAAAAAAGGATGGCAGGAAGAGTGACTGATTAATATGAAAATCAGATACAACTTTAGGCAGAAAAGAAGGATGAACCTTAATACAACCCTGTTGTGGTGAAAAACGGTGTAAGGCTCTTTTACACACAGCGCTTGGATTTCACTTATTCTGCACGCTGATGTTATCGCTACCAGAAAAGCGGCCTTCCAGGTCAGATGCTGTAAAGAGGCCCTGTGGATGGGCTCAAAATCAGCCACAGCCCTTAGTGGGAGTACCTGCAGGGCGGTGACGTGGGGAGGGGGAGGGGCAGGGTGGGCTGTAGTAATGTATGTATTATGGAGTTTTACAGGTAAGTAAACATTTAAATAAATAAAACAAATTTTGTTGCGGGCACTGCATCGCATATGGGGATGCAGTGCACTCAATGAAATTCATTTTATTCATTTAAATGTTTACTTACCTGGGAAGCTCCGTAATCCATACAATACTACCCTCCACCCTGCCCCACCCACTCCCCTTCATCACCGCCCTGCAGGCACTCCCACTGCCGGCCGCGGCTGCTCAAAAGGAGGACCCAATAATTTGGATAGCACCAGATTCAACTCCCATGGAGGCGAAGGGTTCCGAACAGGGGGATATACTATCTTCAACCCCTGTAAGAAGTCCTTAACCACCTGCATTTGGAAAAAAGAAGGGCGGCTGGATGATTTTCTGTACCCCGTAATGGCTGACAAATGAACCCTGATTGAAGCATATTTTAAACCTGCTTTAGCTAGATATAGAAGGTAAGGAAGAATGACATCCTCCTGCCCCTTTGTAGGGTCAAAGTGATGTGTATGCAGTCCTGCAGCAGTTTCAAGTGTCCGTATTGAAGGACCTTGTTAGACCTGACATCATTGGCTTGAGTCTCTCCTCCATTTTTTCTGTTTGCCTCCACTGTTTTACGATGTTTTGCTGGATAATGCTTTGGGCACTGTGCCACTGCTGATCAGTGCCACGGTGCAAGTGCTCCCTATGTTAAATTGATGTATCGATTGAATTCCATGTTTGGCTTATTTAATTTACTGTCAGTCCCTAGTCTAGTGCACCAGGAGTGCCGGGGCTTGTAAATACAAATGCCGCTTGTGGGCTTGCAGCACGTGTTGTGCCACCCACCAGAGCGGCCTCGTAAAAGAATGTCTACGGGTCGGTCATTGCGAGACCTACGTGCAGTCTGGTACTGTCACGCTGGCTGCGCGAGTACACCTACTTGCCAGTCCCTCAAACCTTCCCTTAACTTCATGTTAGTCACCCCTATGGTAGGCCCACGGGCAGGGTGCGTTGTAAGGATAAGGTAGGACACGCCTGACCAAGTTGGCATGTCCTAATAGTGAATTACAGCCATCTTCGTTTTTCACAATTGCGAGGTAACCTGCTCTCCATTAGTTAGAATGGGCCGCCGGGATTATTAATGCTATAATCCTAGCTGGCTCGGGGAGCATGGTGCAATGTCGAGTTTGGTATCCCTGAACTCGGGGTTTAATTACCCATCCGTTGGTGTGGATGGTTTTTGGACTCTGGGTTTGAAAATAGCACTTTTAGAAAGTGTCTATTTTCTTGTCTAACCACTTCTGGTTTCTGCTGGTTTTGCGTGTGTGTGACAGGAGCTGGGTGGCTCCAGAGGTCTGGATGAGTCAGTGTGGGATGAGTGGGACATTTGCGTTGAGAGTAGGGGGAGAGTAGTTGCTGATAGCCTGCCCTGCCTGATACAATGCTGGCTCCACCTCCTGCCAAGCGGCTGATGGCTCTGTGCCTGCCATGGACGATCCTAGCCTCACCTCCTACCAGGAGGCCGATAGCTCTGCTCCTGCCAGTGACAATGCTGGCTCCACCTCCTGCTGGGTGTCTGAGGACCCAGCCCTGCTCAGTGAATATGCCAGGTGCTTCTGCCTGGCTCCACCCACAACAGACCCAGGATGTTGGGAAATTCCCCTGCATGGACAAAGGGATCAAAGCCAAAAAGGGGTATAAGAGAAGGACCCCTGAACCAGGAATTTAGATCACTTCTGACAAGGAACCCTGAAACCAAGGACAAGAAGCCTGCTGATCCAAGGACTTGCCTACCCCTTCTGCCAGTGTGCTGTTTGCTGGGGGGAATCCTGCAGTGCTTCTTTATTTTTGCCAAGGAACCAGGAGAGAGGAACTGTGTGTGTACTCTAACGCTTGCTAAGAAAATCTCCAAGGACTGGAAGAGTGCCAGTCTCCTGTTGAATATTTACAACAAGGGGTGGTGAGGGACAGAGTCTCTGAATTAAGCAGAAAGCTCTCACCCAGTCAAGAGATCAGGGCTAGATCCAACACCGTTTTTTAGCTCACTGCACCATCCCAGTTTCAGAACCTGGCTGTATGCAAATTAGTCTGTTCCTGTCCCAGTGCATGATGGGAACAGGGCAAACCAAACTACAAAAGCCAATTCTTACACTGGGAAGGAAACAAGCTCCCGGGGACCGGTTTCTGGCATTACAGCCGTCTTCGGCCTGGTTTGCTTGAATCCTGATGGTGCAATGAGCAAGGGTCTCACGTCTGAGAATACCCTTCCACGCTTAGGGTGGACAAAAATATTTACAACAAGGGGTGGTGAGGGACAGAGTGCGCTGGGGATGCCCAGACATGGGTCCCAGGCACTCCACACCACTGGAGTCAAGCTAGCCGGGCTGATGAGAGGTGTTACCTCGAAACCGGTCCGGTCCTCGGATGCTTGATTCCGTTCTGGGAAGGACATGGCTTTTGTAGTTCGGACAGGACTGTTCCCATGGGGCACAGGGTCAGAGCTGATTTGCATATCACCATTGTCTAACCCAGGGTGGTGTGGAGTGCAAAAAAACGATGGATTTGGGCCCAGATCTTTGGACTGGGATGAATGTGTGACATTGATCCACATTCGGTCCATCACCTGTTTTGTTTGCAATTGCCGCCATAAGTGCGCTGGGGATGCCCAGACATGGGTCCCAGGCACTCCACACCACTGGAGTCAAGCTAGCCGGGCTGATGAGAGGTGTTACCTCGAAACCGGTCCGGTCCTCGGATGCTTGATTCCGTTCTGGGAAGGACATGGCTTTTGTAGTTCGGACAGGACTGTTCCCATGGGGCACAGGGTCAGAGCTGATTTGCATATCGCCATTGTCTAACCCAGGGTGGTGTGGAGTGCAAAAAAACGATGGATTTGGGCCCAGATCTTTGGACTGGGATGAATGTGTGACATTGATCCACATTCGGTCCATCACCTGTTTTGTTTGCAGTCTCCTGTTGAAGTCACAGGGCTAAAGGACTTCATCTGCTACAAGTGCCATTTGCTGGAACCTGTGACTCCAGCGCCTCTGAAAGACACCAGCAATCTCGACGCCGACGGACGTCCCGAATCCAGCTCGACACCGTGAGTGACGGCTCAAGTGTCCCGCTTCCTCGACGCTGGCCGCCGGGCCTGATTGATGCCAGCAGCAACGCCAGTGAGTAGTGAGTTCGGCTCCAGCTCCAAGGGACCTCGTGTCCGCACCGCTGCTGATCGCATCGACCTCGTGCCCTCTCGATGCCGTGAGCGCTGCTCACTCTTGCAACTGCATCATCAACAATGACGCCTGCTGAGGCCTGATCGACACCGAAGACGCGACGCCGGATTGCTTGACGCCGCTGATCATCGTGTGCTTCGTTTTCCTAAGGTACTGTGTTGTTGGGGGTCCGTGTGACTCCGGGCTCGACGTAGCGCTCCTCGCTGTTGACGCCGAACCTTTGGATTAACTTTGCCTCGACGTCGTGTAACTCCCGTGTGGGTTACATTGTTGCCAAGAACTGTGTTTCCAAGAAGAAGAGTTGCTTTGATACGAAAAGACTTTGTGCTAAGAAGAAACTACGTTTGAACTATTATTTTCCCTTCCAAGAGTATTTATTAAGATTGTGTATATTTTTGTCGTTATTTGGTCTTGTGCTAAGCCTTATATAAAAATCCTTATTTTTATAATACTACTGTGTTGTGTCCATTTGTAGTGTATTCACTTTATTACTGTATGTGGTCATAAATGCTTAACACACAGCCTCTGAGATAGGCCTGTCTGCTCTGCCAAGCTACCAAGGGGGTGAGCAGGGGTTATCAAAGGGTGTGATCCCCTTGCCCTGACTAGAAAAGGTGTGTCCCTATTTGTCAGAAGTGTATACCTCTGCCAACTAGAGACAGCCGGCTCTAACAGACCTCAGGAGCCATGCTGCCAAGTTCAGTGAGAGAAAGCTGGTTTGGAGAATCTTCCAGTCCATCTTGGTCAGTAGGTCCGCTCTGTAAGTCTCCTGTGTGGGAGCACCGACAACTAAAAAAGGTCCAGGTACCACCACTGCCCCGGCCAGTCTGGAGCTATCAGAATCATCTTCATGTTGGATCTGATGAGCTTGGATACCACCTTCGGGATCAGAGGCAGAGGAGGAAAGGAGTAGGCAAATGTCCCTGACCAATCCATCAAAAGCGCATTCCCCCTTGTCCTTGGACGGTGGAATCTGGATGCGAAGGCACAGAATTTTTTGTTTTTGTTGTCTGAAAACAAATCTATTTATGGACCACCCCATTGATGGAAAAGACCTGCCATCACCTCGTCGTGTAGCACCCAGTCTGGCGGATCTTCGAAGTGCCGACTGAGTGTGTCTGCTTTGACATTCTGTTCTCCTGGAAGGTGCACTGCTACTATGGAGAGGTTTCGAGCTAGTAGCCATGCCAGATCGCTTGAGCCTACAGGGAGAGAGGGCGAGAGCTTGTACCACCCTGCTTGTTTAGATAAAACATGGTGGTCTTGTCGTCTGTTTGGATCAGGACCGAGCTGGACTTGATCGAAGGTAGAAAGGCTTTCAGAGCAAGGTGGACTGCTCGTAGCTCCAACATGTTTATGTGGTAGGACTGTTCCTCTGTGGACCACCGGCCCTGAATTTGTAGGCACCCCATGTGTGCCCCCCATCCCTGCAGAGATGCATCTGTTACCAACAATTGCACTGGAACTGACTGGTGAAAAAGGACTCCCACCAACAGATTCTGAGGCCGAGTCCACCACTTGATGGATGATTTCGCTGCTTGGGAGAGCACTACCCGATCTTCCCCACGACCCGTTGCTTGAACCCATTTGTCTTCTAGATCTTGCTGCAATGATCGCATTCTCAGCCAGGCGTTGGGGTTGAGAAATATGCAGGAGGCCATTGACCCCAGCAGAGATGCAAATTGTCGGACTGCTGAATGTCTTGTCTGGAGCAGAATCCTGCACTTCTGCTGCATTGAAGAAAGTCTCTCCTCCGAAGGAAACGCTCTTCCTTTGTGTGTATCCAGAGCCGATAATGGATCGTCTGGGTGGGCTGCTGCACGGACTTCTCCATGTTGACATGAAGGCCCAGATCGTGTAACTGTTGCAGACAAACTTGGAAGTCGCTCCTTACTTGTCGAGGAGATGGCCCTTTGAGAAGCCATTCGTCCAAGTAAGGGTAGATGAACAGACCTCTTCTGTGAAGGGTGGTTGCCACCACTGCCATGCACTTGGTAAAGACTCGTGGGGCAGACTTGAGCCCAAAGGGTAAGACCGTGTACTGGTAATGTTTGTGTCCGACCACAAACAGCAGATACTTGCGATGACGTGGATCAATGGGTATGGAATCACTGACAAAATATAGATTACCAAAATATAGAATACCCAAAATATCTATGACAAAATATAGAATGACAAAATATCGAATTCCTATCTACAAACAGGTAAGTACACAAATATTGAATCAAAAATATTGTTTAAAAAAATATAGTTAGTCAAAATATCGATTTTGTTAAAATGTCTTAAAAAGAATTTATAATTAATAAAATATTAAAAATAATTAACTAAAATATACTTAAAAATACTTAAATAACCTTAAAATTATGAAATAATTAAAGTTATAAAAAAACATAAATTTTTATTTTTTAAAACATATATATATATACATAATAATATTAATAAAAAAATATACAATATTTTTACTGTAGGATAGCGGAAGGGTAAAATTTACTATTACCACTCCAGTGAGTGCAACAGTAGGGAAAGCGTTGAACAGCGTAGGGGTAAAAATTACTATTCCCACTCCAGTGAGTGCAACAGTAGGGAAAGCGTTGGATATCGTTGGGGTAAAAATTACTATTCCCACTCCAGAGAGTGCAACAGTAGGGAAAGCGGTGGATAGCGTAGGGGTAAAAATTACTATTCCCACTCCAGAGATTGCAACAGTAGGGAAAGCGTTAGCGTAGGGGTAAAAATTACTATTCCCACTCCAGAGAGTGCAACAGTAGGGAAAGCGTTGGATAGCGTAGGGGTAAAAATTACTATTCCAACTCCAGTGAGTGCAACAGTAAGGAAAGCGATGGAAAGCGTAGGGGTAAAAATTACTATTCCCACTCCAGTGAGTGCAACAGTAGGGAAAGCGTTGGATAGCGTAGGGGTAAAAATTACTATTCCGACTCCAGAGAGTGCAACAGTAGGGAAAGCGTTGGATAGCGTAGGGGTAAAAATTACTATTCCCACTCCAGTGAGTGCAACAGTAGGGAAAGCGTTGGATATCGTAGGGGTAAAACTTACTATTCCCAATCCAGTGAGTGTAACAGCAGGGAAAGTAAATACTTCATGTATTAATAAAAGTAAATTAAATATTAATACCAATAAAAAATTTATTAAAAGTAATTACCAATTTAATCAATTAAAAATACAAATAACAATTATTAAAATAATGACCTATTAATACAAATTAATTACTAATTAACAATTAATTAATTAGCTATTAAAAATTAATTAACAATTAATTCAAAATAGAAAACAATAAATACATTAAATATGTAATTAATTATAATTAAATTACTTCCCACCCTATACCCCTATAAACCCACAACCCCCTACAGGAAATACATTTACAAAATTAACATATTATCAAATAATCAATTAATACAAATTAATTACCAATTAACATTGATTTAATTACCAATTAAAAATTGATTAATTCATTCAAGATAAATACCAATAAATTAATTAAAATATTTAATAAATTATAATTAAATTACTTCCCACCCTATTCCCCTATAAACCCACAACCCGCAACTTAAAAAAAATTAATACAATTAAAATAATTATTAATTAATCAATTAATAAAAATTAATTGCCAATTAACATTTATTTAAATACCAATTAAAAATTAATTAACAATTAATTCAATATAAATACCAATAAATACATTTAAATATTTAATGGATTATAATTAAATTACTTCCCACCCTATTCCCCTATAAACCCACACACCGCTGCAGAATTAAATTATGCAAAAATTAAATACCATAAAATTCATAACTTAAAACAAATTATGAAATAAATGTACACTTTTCACACATATTAAAAAAAAAGTAATAGTGAGTATGGTGACATGTCACATAGACCGATGCTACAGGCATTTAATGCAATGATCCCTCCTCAAGTCCTGTATGGTTCAGAAGTACTTTGTCTTGGCGGCAAAGATAACTGGGACGTGGAGGAGGGTAAATGCCTGAAATCCCTACTCTTGCTTCCCAGCACAGCAATGGTCCAGGCAATCAGACTAGAGCTAGGTACAACTTCATGGAGCAAACAGGCCCAAGTAAATGTATTAAGGCTGTGGAGATGACAGGACCCGGAGGGTGCAGAAGGTCTCCCTCTGGTGTAGGAAGGAGATTGAATCAAGTGATTTAAAATGGGCCAAGGAGATAAGAATGAAATGGATTAAGGTTGCAGAGAACTTAAAGGGGAGATTTCACTCCAGGCTGAATTTTCCAAGAAGGAGCTCAGGACTCAAGGCCTTGAGTTGTCTGGAACAATTGATCAAGGCTATTTGAGCTGGAAACCATCAGTTCAATTTATGACTGCAGCTCGTCAACACGAGACTTAGTACCCATACCTAGACACCCTTCCAAAAAAGTGGCTCAGATGTGAAATTTTAAGAGTTAGGATAGGCATTAACCTCTGGTTGTCAAATTAGAGGGAGAAGGCTATTAGGCTTCACCCGGATGGGAATTGTAATTGCTTGCTAGGCAATAAGGTTGACATGCTGCATATTTTGTTAGATTGTATGGAGCTTATATCTCAGCGTAAATTGCATTTGAGACCGGTTTTTGTAAAATATGAAATAAGGTCTCGTGCTCAGGCGGTTGACCTACTCACAGAAATGCCTAACCTCGAGATTGCAATTGCAATCGGAATTAATATAAAGTCTGTAAAAAGCTCTTAGCAAAAGATTGTAATATTTTTAGAATTGATATTGGATTTTAGTGATTTTGGGCCCGATGTAGGTGGCCAATACCGGTCGGAAACGGCCGAATTCGGCCGTTTCCGACCGGTATTTGGCCTTTTGAGATGTAGGGGACCTTTTTTTCTCCGATTCGGTATTTTACTGATTCGGTAAAATTACCGAATCGGAAAAATACCGAATCAGTAAGTTTACCGATTTTAAAAAATCGGGATGTAGGTGGGACTACTTTCAGTCCCACAGGCCTTTCAGATTCGGTATTTTAACACCCAATCCAATTGGGTGTTAAAATACCGAATCCAGGTGTGCATGCACATGTTTGCATGCACACCTATGCAATGTGACAGACAGACATGCCCTTAGGGCATGTCTGTGTGCCACATGGCACACAAGCCAGTATTGGGGGTGCTAGAGGGTGTCAAATTGACACCCCCTGCACCCTTGCAGAAATCGGTAATTACCGAATCGGTAAATACTGATTCGGTAATGCACATTGATTCCTATGGGCTTCAAGGCCCATAGGAAGCAATGGGGGATACCGATTCGGTATTTACAGAATCGGTAAATACCGAATCTTACAGATTCGGTATTTACCGATTCTGAAATACCCACATCTCCCCCCCTCCAATTTACCACTTCTTAAATACCGAATCGGTATGATTCGGTATTTAAGAAGTGGTAAATTGGAGTTTACCTACATCGGGCCCTTTATGATGAGTTTTTCTAAATTTTAACTCAATATGAACTAAATATTTCTTTCCCTGTGCTACACGGGTAGAATTTTAATAAGTAAGTACATCTGTATCTACTTTGTGAGTCTCAGATTGTATTTGGTCATCAAAAAGCATATCGAGGAATAAGAATGTATTGATGAATATGTTGTTTCTTATTGTTTGTTACTGAATACGTACTTATCTCTGTTTTAATATTTATATTGTTAGGTTTGGCAGTTTAAAGACTACGGTCTAAATAAACATTGCTTTTGACTGACTGACATATACTAACACACAAAACACTTAAAAAAAATTATATTATTAAGAAATCGATATATTTAATACCTATATTATTTACTTCGATATTTTGACTTTCTATATTTATGTAAATCGATATTAAATTACTTACCTTACATTTGATATTTTTGTTGACTATATTCTATCCATTCGATATTTTGTCCATTCAATATTTTGACTTCGATATTAGTGCAATTCTATATTTTGGACTTGATATGTTGTCTGTGTACCATGGGTATGTGGAAGTACGCATCTTGGAGGTCCACTGAACACATCCAATCTCCTACTTGCAGATGTGGACATATTTGATGATGGTCCAACATGCGAAACTACTCCTGCACGATGACTCTGTTCAGTAGGCAAAGATCCAGAATAGGTCTGAACTTGTGCTCCTGATCTTTTTTGGGCACAAGAAAGTACCTGGAGTAGACTCCCTTTCCCCACTGCGAGGAAGGAACCTCTTCTATGGCTTGCTTTTGTAGAAGGGTTTTCACTTCCTGTCGGAGCTACTTTAGTTGGTGAGGACGAGATCTGTTTGGAGGAATGTCCTTTGGAAGCACAAGGAAACATAGTGTGTATCCATTGCGCAGTATATTGAGCACCAAACAATCTTTTGTGATGCTGCACCACTCTGCCAGATGATGTGAAGCACTTCCTCCCACTGGAGTGGGTAACGGTGCCAGAGAAAGCCACTGCTCATGGGTTTTGTTAGAAATGGGTATTTCTGGTTGGCTAAGGCTTGCGCCAAAGCCTGGCAGAAACCACCATTCTAAGTCAGGGCAAGGAAGTCACCCGCCAAGATAACCCCTGCTCACCCTCTTGGTAGCTTGCCACGAGCAGTCAGGCTTATCTCAGAGGCGATGTGTAAAGCATTTGCGCACACACCCACCAGCAACAACATCCCAGGCCCCCCACAAGAGGAACTCCACACAAGGTTATATATAAAAATAGCTGTTGTATTATACCAACACATTAGATAATAAACACATACTTTACAATGTGCCATAGGCACGGGCAGTATTTACAAGGGATTATATACACAGGACAGGGCCACATGGACCACTGTCAGGAATAAGCACTTGGAACATAGCACCTATAATAAGTGTAGCACCAAATAGCCAAAATGTAGCACACAACCAGTAACCACTGGTAAAAGGTAAGTACTACCTATGCATCCCTAACCACCTTAGGAAAATATCACGCAGGGAACCATGAACTCACTAGCATAACTATACTAGGAAAAACCACCACCTAAGCATAAAAATACCTTTGGGGTATAGGCCAGAAGCCTTACACATGATGCATAAAAACACATTCAGCGGTGTAGGGAAGACACATGATGCATAAAAACACATTCAGCGGTCTAGGGAAGACACATGATGCATAAAAACACATTCAGCGGTGTAGGAACACAGGGTGCGCAAAACATACTACACATAGGACATTTCGTAACACCCAAGCATTAGCACATACATCATAACAGGACATAAATCACATTAAAGTCCAGGTCGCGCCACTGCGCCAAAACTTAACATAGCAGCTGCCCACTACTTGCTGGACAGCTGGGGACAATAGCAAGGGGCCTAAACGCTACAGCTGGCACTAAGTGCTGCGCAGCTGGGGAAGGCCAAGGTAGGGCGAAGGAGTGCGACTCACTCCTGAGTCCAAAGTACATGTCCCTAGGAAGCAAAACCTAAACGGTGCAGCTGCCCACTACTTGCTGGGCAGCTGGGATAAAACTGTGACAGGGCTTTCACTAGCCCTCTGGAAGAAAGACTGCACAAAAGGTTGGAGCCCTCTGGCCCTAGAAATCCATATTGCGTAAATGGGAGCCCTCTGGCTCTAGGAATAAACTGGGGCCTCAGAGCCACGGGCTCTAAACACAACATTGCCCCCGGGAGCCTTGTGGGCTCGAAAGAAATGCTGCCAACGTGGGGGAGCGGCCCGCTGCCAACCGGGGCCGCTCTACCCCGTGAAATGCCTCCTGTGTATGTAGGAGCCTCTCTGGCTCTAAACAAATGCCCCCGGGACGTAGGTGGAGCCTCGGGGCTCTAAAACAAATGCCCCCTACGAGCCTCAGGGCTCTGAAACAAATGCCCCCTAGGAGCCTCTTGTGGGCTCTGAAGTAAAATATGCCCCTCGTTGGAGTCCCACTCGAGGGACTTGAGAAGACAAAATCATGCCCCCAGGAACCCCTCGGGGACGGCTGCCCTCACCGGCTAGTTGGGAGGCGGCGTCTCCTCTCCTGTGGCGTCTCCTCTCGGCGGCTCGCCTCCTTTGCCCGGTGCGGCGGTAGCGCTTTGTGGGGCTCTCTCACCACATAAGAGCCCCGCCTTCACAAGGCACCCGACCCGCTTCACCCGGTCCCCCATCTCGGGACCGGGACTTTTAAAATGGAGCCCGCAAGGCTCCGGGACTCCTTCTCAGTGGATTGGATTGGATTGATTAATTTTTTGTTTGGTTACTCAAAACCATTACATTAAAACCGAAGTACAAAAATTACAAAAGTTAAAAAGGAACAGATGAATTAAGACCTGGATGCTGGTAAGCTGAAATGGATAGTGTCCATATTAGTGTGGCCCAGCATGCCTCAGCTAAGTCTCTAATCGTTTTTGCCCTGAGTGGCCATTAGCTTAGTCCGAGTCTGTTGAATGAATTTACCAAATGAGGCCATCTGTTTTACTGAGTTCAATGTATATAATTGATGGACCGCCTCCTTTGCGGTACGCGTCACCAGTTGTCTGATAATAGGCCTGAGATAAAGGCTGCGTGCTGTGAAAAGGGCCGGGCAGCAGAATTAAAGATGGGCCAGAGACTCCCGTTTGTAGTTACAAAGCTTGCATTCCAGAGTTGCCGATCCTGCCCGTTCGCTGGCGTATAATTCTTTAAGGGGCAGGGGGTGTAGTCTGTCGGCTAAAATCTTGTGTAAGGCTGGGCGGCCCACGGCCTGTGTGAGATGGAGTTTTGGGTTGTGCACTATGTGCGGCAGGCATAGGGACTCATGGAAGTCTCTTTTTGCCAGTGACTCCAAATCCAATGTCCGGGAGCGGGTGCGAACTTGTTTTTTAATCGCATTTTTAATTGCAGGGTAATTGACTAGCTCAGTGTCCCAGAACTCGGTAGCTAAGTTAAGGAGGTCCTTTGCCACAGTAAGGGTGGCTGACCAAGTGTTCCTGGGTTCCGTGAAGATATTTTTCAAAACTGCCTTCAGTGACTTCTCTTGTGCCGCTATTGTGAGATAGTTGTATTTGCTCAAAGCGGCCATCTCTTCCAATTTTTGCTGGTTGAGAGAGAATTCTAGTCGGACAAGAGTGTTTCTGGTGCACATGTGTAGATGGAATAGTCTCTTGTATGCTCTGCAGTTGATTTTTTCCAGTTCCTTGTTCAGTTTGCCAGGGAACGCTTGTTGGGCGAAATTAAGGGCTGGCATTAGTTTAGCCTTGAGTACTCTTTGGCAGCCACGGCCGGTGGTAGGTGTAAATGCAGGGCGTGACATAGGGAGGGGGAGGGGAAGGGTGGGGGGTTGTAATGTATGGATTACGGACTTTAACAGGTAAGTAAACATATAAATAAATAAAACAAATTTCGTTGTGTGCACTGCATCACCAAATGCGATGCAGTGCACACAACAAAATTCGTTTTATTTATTTATATGTTTACTTACCTGTTAACGTCTGTAATCCATACATTACAACCTCCCACCCTGCCCCTCCGCCTCCCTACGTCACCGCCCTGCAGTTACACCTTCCACCGGCCGTGGCTGCTCTTTGGATAGCCATCGTGGTGGGGCTATGTAAAGTGGCTTGTAATTTGCAGAGGGCGTGGGTGATTATTTTCCCTTTGCATTGGATTTTCTTAAGGTGAACACCAGGTTGCCCTGACTCGTGGTACTAGACGCCCAAGTAGTTGTATTGCTGCGTGCATTCAGGGTCAACTCACCAAACCTCCATTTAGCTAGTTTTTTTTTGGGGTAGTGCCCAAAGATTACTATTTTTGATTTGGAAGGGTTGGCTACCAACCTGTTTTTATCGTTGTATATTGCCAGGGCCGTCAATGCCTTTTGTAGGCCTATCTTGGTGTGATCCAGGAGTACCAGGTCATCAGCGTTTTGCATAAACTGGATTTTAGTTCCCCTGATCCTTGGTGTGGCTAAAGCTGCTCCAGTCAAGGCTTGGTCCATGTCTGCTGTGTATCGGTTAAACAGCAGTGGTGCTAAGACGCACCCTTGCTTTAGACCTCGGTCCGTTTCAATCTTCTCTGATGCAGAGTTTCTCGAAAGTTTGATTCTGACCCACGTTTTTTGATACAGCGACTGAATGGCTCTTAGCACGGTCAGGTTGATATTCCATAATGTCAGCTTTCGCCATAGGATAGCGCGGTCTACCCCATCAAACGCTGCAGAATAGTCGATAAAGCAAGCAAATAAAGGGAGGCTTTTGCGCGACCGTGCTTGGTGGGCCAGGTAAGAAAGTGCAGTTATATTGTCCACATTTGAAGACCCGGGTCTAAATCCAGTTTGGAAGAGGGGCAGAAGACCTTCTTCGCTTGCCCAATCTGCGAGGTCCGCCAAGTTGGTACTGGCATAAGCTTTGACCTCGATATCCAGGAGGGCAATCATGCGATAGTTGGACAGATCTGATTTGGGCCCTTTCTTGTGTATTGGGTGCAAGAGCGAGCCTCTCCAGGAGTCTGGCACATCCCCCAGGAGCCAGCATTTGGCGTATAAGTGGGTCAGGTTTTCGGACCAAAATTCTATGTTCGCCTTGAACAGGGAGTCTGGGAGGCCGTTAGGACCCGGTGCACCATTTTGCCTGATTTTTTTTTAGGATTTTGGATACTAGCAGTTTTCCAGGAGCGGACTTCTTGGGAATGACGAAATATGGCTCTTCCCTTGCTGTAGCTGCTTTCTTTAGGTGGGGGTCAAGTGGATCTTCTTTGTATAAAGCTTTAACGTGGGCAACCCAGATTGGGGCGTCAAGGGAGTTTTTTCCATGATTTGTTCCTCGTCCGAGATTGTTTAAAAAGCTCCAGAACTCTTGCGATTTACAAGGGCTCAGCAGATCGAAGATTTTCAGCCATTGCCCTTCGCAGTGTTCGCGGCCCACACTTTCTTTGAGTGGCTTTTTGCAGCCTCTTGTAGTTGTTTTTTATCCGATTCTGTGCCATTTTTCCGAAATGCTTTTCGTTTTGCGTTCAGATGTATGATTGGGTTTCCAGTGTCCCACGCATGGGCGGGAATATTCTAGTGCTTATGACTATTGATGAGGATCAGAAGAAACACACGAAGAGAAGACCAGGTCTGAGATGGTGGGGTGTCCAGAGTGGTGAACGTGGATCACAAGGGAAAATGTGTGAAAGAGAAAATTTTGAGTATTAACTAGGCCAAAAGAACCATCAGACCACCCATGTGGCGGTATATCATCATATGGGATATATTTTAGTGGTCACCATCTTTTTTTTCTTCTTTACACATCAGAGCGGGGGCTCAATTTCCCGAGCGGTTGCCGGGTGAGGTGAGGTCTTCACCCACACAAAGCTGGGTGAGTATCACTAGGAGGAAATGCCTCCTTGTGATTTAGCTAATATGCTTAATCAATGTATAGAACGCAAATTGTTCTTACAAGGTGGTCTTTGTTTAGATGGTGTCTGCTGGGTTATGTGGTTTCCTGTGTGAATATAAATACATTGTATTTTCTGGTTTTTTTGACAGGGAGAAGATCTTTTCCTGTCATCATTGGAAACTGAGGTTCCACATGTTGGGGTGATACATGAGTTTCTAAAGTACACTGCAAGATATGGATGTATTTCTTTCCTAATCATGGTCGTACAACCCCTTTTTTTGAGTTGCAGTAGCATATTTTCCTATAGGTCCTGATGAAAGCTAGAGTAAACACTCTTTTTAGCTGAAACTAGTCGACCACTTTACACAGCGCAACTATGTAGTTTCACTCTTTTACTACGAGGCGTTCTTTTTAATCTTGACACCTACACATCTTCCTTAGTTTAGGTAGTCAATTTTAGCGAGCACTTTTTCTGGAGCACTGCACTTTTTCCAGATTACTTTGAGTGTGACTGGGCCGAAATGTGGCGCTGCTTTCCCCTGCGCCGTCATTTGACGATACAGGCGGTATATGGGGCGACCACTAAAATATATCCCATATGATGATATACCGCCACATGGGTGGTCTGATGGTTCTTTTGGCCTAGTTAATACTCAAAATGTTCTCTTTCACACATTTTCCCTTGTGATCCACGTTCACCACTCTGGACACCCCACCATCTCAGACCTGGTCTTCTCTTCGTGTGTTTCTTATTGTCTCTAGGGGCATGAGTTGACAGGTCGTTAAATTATTTCCCCTTTTGACCCCCTGCACATTTGTTTTTTCGTATTGATGAGGATCCCCTAGAAGAGAACCACAGACCCCAGAACCAACTCACTAACAAAACAAGATCTAATGAGAACCACATGATCCTTCCTTATCACATATCCTAAAATTCATCCATTCCATATGTTCGCCTCAGCATGTTTCATAGTTCAATTTGGCTCTGCTGTCAAATTTCAAAGGGGGCAGATACTGCTTGTTTCACAGTTTGTGAAAGAGGTTTTCGCTCTGGATGCAGAACAGAATCAGTGCTTTTAAAGGTCACAGAACATCTTAAAATGGTCTTGGACCAGGGTGGCTCAGCGGCTCTGATCGTCCTCGATTTAAGTGCTGCATTTGACATGGTTTCCCACCAATTATATTCCATATTATGATAGAAGCAGGCAATGTTAAAATAGCTTGCTTCTTTCCTGGAGAAGCATAGTTTTCAAGTCAGTGAGGGGCCTTTCCGCTCAACTAGTCATCTGTTAAACTGTATGGTACCACCGGGCTCATCTTTAAGCCCTACTCTTTTTATTTTATATATCCGTCCTCTATCTGATATCATCTGCTCTTATTGCTTCACAATGGTATCCTATGCAGATGATAATCAGATAATTGTGTCCTTTTCACCAGACATAGGCTCTACATCCATGAGACTGAACAGCTGTCTAGAGAAGCTCTCTAAATGGATGGAGGTCGGCTGCCTAAAGCTTAATTAAGAGAAAACTGAGGTCCTGGTTGTTGGCAATAACCCAACACTCTTGGACCAGATAAGCTGGCCTTATTCATTAGGAAAACGGCCACCACTTAAGACGGAAGGAAAGCGCTTGGGGATTAAGTAAACAGGGTGGCTGGCAGCTGCTTTGGCTTTTTGAGAGCCTTAAGAAAAACTCTGAAACGGCTTCCAATGGAGTCACAGAGAATTGTGATCCAAGGACTGACTCTCTCATGCCTTGATTACAGCAACTCACTGTAATTAGGCAGTCCTCTCTCGGTTATCAACAAACTTCAAGTTATTCAAAACGCTGCAGCTCCAATTCTGCTAGGTATCCCTAACACAATGTCAGCCTGTGCAGCGCTGAAAAATCTTCTCTGCTTGCCTTTAAGATGTAGAGTACAATTTAAGGCACTATGTGTTACACATAGGGCAAAACATAAAATGTGCCCTTCATCAGCTGGTCACCTCCTATCGGACCAACAGGGCTCTCAGGTCCAGCAATCTTGAGCTTATTGCTGTTACCAGATTTCAGAAAGCTAAAGTCAAAGTGAAGGTCGCTCCTTCACTTTTCTGGGACCCAAACTCTGGAACTTTTCGCTGATTAGCCTGAGAACAGACGACAATTTTATGAGTTTTAGAAAGAACCTAAAAACTTACCTGTATCCCTAATCTCATTATTTTTAACTTTCCTCACTCCAGCAGTTGTTCACAGCGTGGGGAAGCCCTTTGTCGGGTAGCTAGGCACTGTACAAATCAGGTGAATAGAATAGAATATTCCAAACCCTCGCACCCAATCTTAAGATATTTTCCAAAAATATTTGATAATGGTATCAGTAAGACACAAGGTGAAAGTGGGACCATAAGCTTCAATCATATGATGCAAGAATCTCCTGACCATTCTTTCGCCCAACATAAATAAAAAATGCGAGTTGACAAAATTAATGATGCATCCAATCCCCACCGCATATATTATCATCTTGCAAACCTAATTCTTATAAAAAATGTGGTCTACTAAGTAAGTAGACATGGGGTCATGAATTAAGCTTCTGAAAACCTGCTACACTAAACAGACACAGCTTTGCTCTTGGCCACCTCCAACTGGCCAATCTGCTTGCCTATTTTGCTGACTCACCACTCTGTTAAACAGCCTCACCACATTCAGCCCAGCTAACCAGTTATCCCATTCAACAGTCTATCTGAATATTACTGCCCACTCGCCCTTCTGACTGCCAACCTATTTGTTCCCCTACTTTGCTACTGCTGAAATTCATGCAATGCTCACCAAACCGTTCTGCCTCAGACATCATACCCTATGTTAATCGCAGTTATCTCAACCTTCCTGGTCCCCTGTTTGTGCTCATCCCTCGTCTGTTTCCATTTGCTATACTACCCATCATTCCATTCACAAGCTCCCTTCCCTACCCATCACCATACTTTGTTCTTAAACTGCCCCGACATACTTTCACACTTCCCTAACAATCTTGCACTCTCACACCCTTTAAATCGATGTGCATGCTCTCAATCAATCTCCAGTTACTGTACACACTCCCATTTAGTCTGCAATTAGCACATTTTTATAATTCCACCCAGTGCCACACCTCTCCATTCAGGTACTCTCATTCTTCTGCATCAACTCTCATTCTGCTCTGGGAGGACCAACCTCTCATTGTCCTCAGCCAGTCACTTCTACTTCCCATTAAGCATATGGATTCCAACATACCTTGTGTGAAGAAGTGTGCTTTGTATTTGCCATAGCGCACAGCAAAGACCCCCTTTGCCTCCTCTGTGTAATCTGGGTAGAAGAACATAGACTTCCTCTCACTCTGAAAAAGGAAGAAGGCACAGCAGATACATAGTTAACTCCAGTTAAGAGAGCGCCACTAACAGTAGGAATAGTAAAAGCAAAACATGGCAAAATACTGCAATTACAACAAAGGTCTTTCAGCAAAAGAAAGCTGCCAGAGTCTTCCTAATGAGTAGTGCTAGAGAGATAGGTGCAACAATCAACCAAGCAGCATGTATGAGAGACTGTGGCTGTTGGTATTTATATTGTTTGTTGGCACAATGAGCCCACTATTTGTCAAAGCAGACAGCTTTGTGAAAATATGGAATTTTGCTATTCACCCATTGACTTCCAATTCGATCTGGGATTTGCTTGGGGAAAACATTGGAATATGCTAAGATCTCGGCAAAGGGCAATGATGATTTGATCCAAAATGGGGGACTGCTAATAGAAGTAAAGTTGGGGCACCAATGCAGGTTGCCTTTGCATTTATTCATGCTGCCTGAACATCTGCCTGGATGTTGGTGTGGATTGATATCCTCTATGGGGCCCTGTGTTGTTGCTTACGTATTTCCCCATGCTCCAAGAGTCCTGTCTTTAATCATCACCCAGCATATCATCCTAGGGCACAACAACGACCAGCACTACTAAGAGAAGACATGGAAAACTAACTGCAGAATAACTAAAGGAAGTAAAGGATTTGGGTCCAAACTGTGTAAGAGGCCCAGTTTAGTTTCCTTTTGAAACTCTAGTTATCGATAATTGAGGTGGATCTGGGAGGCAAGATGGCGGCCGCACAGACAACTGAGTGCACTGCTCCCTCACTCTCCACCACTGACCTGTCTATCCTGCAATGAAGAACTTCGCTACCTGAACTACCTGAACTGAAAGAACCGGGTACTTACCAACGTAGTCTTGGCCGGTCCCCCTGAATAATTTGGCGTTCTCAGATCTGGACATGGAGCGTTCCGCTCCCCTGCTATTTGGCGTCTCGGAGCCGGAGCTCTCTTGCATCTGCCACATTCCTGACAGCTGTACAGTCTGCGGTACTGATCCGTTGCCTGCTACCATGCCGCCAAAGGTATCTAGCAAAAGTGGCAGGGGCCGCTGCTCATCCTCTGCCCCAAGCAACCAGGCAAAAACTCCTGCAGCCGATATTAGCGCCGAGGGCTGGGAGGTCTGCAAGTCCCAAGCAGCGCCTACCTCCGTGACGGAATCCACCAGCAAAGTTCACACCGCTGGCTGGGGGAAACAGACTGTCCCAGCGCTGTTTAAAGTGCAGTCACAGAAAGCCAAGCCGCCACTCAATGCTCCCATGGGGGCCAGAGGATAAGCATCACTAAAGCCGCCAACTCTCATTCCGGATGACTCTGCAGAGTTGCCAGCAGCTCATGTCATTGGGGAGTCTTCCTTACTTGCGCTTCTGCAGGGGAACGCACCGATACACCAGGATGCAGAGTCATTGGTGTCTGTTTGTGCAGCATTAGGTGAAGCCTCTGGCTGCACTGTGACTGACTCCCTGGAAAGACCAGATATCGACCTAATCTCCACCCAGCAAACGAAATGCATTCTGGTTAAAGCAGTTTCCTTAGCTGGACCGCAAGAGCCCGCGGGCACGGATACATCTAAAACAGTAGCCTTAAATACTCAGATGGAAGGTATTGATTCTAATAGAGAGGTTGACTCAGCTGATAAATTATTTTCTCTATCTGATGTATCTAATTCCTCAGAAGATGACATCCAGGATTAGGACTGGGCTTGTGACGGAAGCGACACCAGTAGCTTCCATTGGCAGGGTGACTCTGATCATTCTCAGATGAACTCAGAGCAATTTCTGCTTGTCCTACCCTGACTGAGGAGGTCACAGGGGCTATGTCTTGGAACTATTCTTATTCACCAGACTTGGTAGACAAAAACAACACTATGGACGAAGCAATACCTGTTAGAATGGCTACAGCTCTCACCTACCCTGAAGAAATCACGCTATCTACAATCTATCAGGTGATGATGGCACATAGGGAGGAGTCAAGCGCTGAAAGCTCCCGCACACAAGGGGCTTGTAGGAAACTTCAACATTCTATCCGTCGTATAGCTAAGACATGCTCAGACTTTTCCTCTAGAATCGGAGATGCAGAAACCAGGATCTCCCAACTCGAAGATGAACTGACCGCCCAAAAATCTAAGATGGAATCTGTACAATCGATTAGAGATGACACTCTGTTTAAATTAACTGACCTGGAAAATCGGGCTAGGCGCAATAATTTAAGAATTTTGGATATTCCTGAGGGCAATGAAGGTTCCAACATCCGCCAATTCGTGATCGAACTTTTTGAGAAAGCTTTTCCAGATCTCCCTCAATGGGATTGGAAGACCCAAATTCAAAGGGCGCATTGCTTCCCATTTAATCAACGTAGCTCAGGGGGGCAGTCTGACAATCGCCCTCGTGCCATCTTGATCTCCCTCAACAACTTTTTGGCCCCGGAATCCCTGTATGATCTGGCCAGGCCCGACCGCAAAAGAGCCGGGAAAGGCTGAAACTTTTTCGTGCGCCCTGACTTCTGTCAGAAGACAGTTGAACAGCATTGGCACCTTCAACAATTGATGCCCGAATTCCAGGCTAAGGGTGCTCAGATTTTTCTCCTGAACCCAGCCAAATTATAAGTGATTTTTAAAGGGAAAACTCACTTTTTCCAGTCAGAGGTTCAGGCTAAAGAATTTCTACTTTCCATGAAGACTGGGCAAAATCCCCGATTTAACTTTTAGAGCTGTTAGTGGACAGCACTATGTCTATAATGTAGGATTTTATTGTTTTCTTGCTTTAATTAACTTTGTAATTAACCTTGGTCGAGAGGGCTCCCGTTTTCTCTATGCTCTTGGTTAGACCTGGTCTTTCCCGGTCTCTCTTAGTTCAGGGTCTTCTTCTGTTCTTTTGTTTTCTACTTAGTTGCTCTTCATTGTTCTTGTAGGGTACAGGGGGGGTAAGGTTACAAGGGTAGGGGGAGGGTCGGGGGGGCTACAAGGGTGTTTAGTGGTGGGGTACAAACTTTTTTTTTAACATCGTTAAGGCAAACAATACAAATTATCTTAAAGCATTGCTTGGTTAATCTCATTCGGGCCATATCCGGATCAGAGACTCCAGATCGATGCACTTTGGGTTCACTGGGCTGGTCTGGACAGTAGTAAATGATGATGGGTAGGCATAACTTCACTCAAATTTGTTCTCTAAACTGCTGTGGGTTAAATGATAGAAGGAAGAGGGGAATTTTAGCTAAACTCATTATGCATTTGGACATAGATTTATTATGTCTGCAGGAGACTCACGTCTCTTGGAACAACCGTGCCTGGTTAAAAGAAGTCGGTCTCGATCTGATTGCATGTTCCCGACAAGCTACAACTACCAGGGGTGTAGCTATAATGGCCATGCAAGGCATGTGTATCGCTAAGCAAGTGAAGGTAGGCAATTTAGGTTGTTGGGTAATCGCTGACATATTAATCAGGGGGTCACCATACACTATCTGCTCTCTGTATGGCTCCAACCTCGATGACCCTTCTATTAACAATTTCCTGAGTATCGAACTTGCTCAGTGGCCCTCTGCCAAAGTTCTATGTGGGGATTTTAATATCCATTTGAATGCTAACTTTGACTTATATAGTAATACCCCATACTTCGAGAGGAAGGGCAAGATATTCAAAGCTATTTGTGGGCTTTGCCACGAACATGCCTTGGTAGATGTCTGGCAAAGACTGCGACCAACTGAACTTTGCTATACTTTTCTTTCTGCACCCCATAGCAATTTTGTATGTTTAGTTTATTTTTTTGTCTCAGATCCGATTCTTGAAGGGACTAGCTGTGAGATACATCCCAGAGTAATTTCAGATCATAATCCGTTAATGCAAATTCCGTCCAGTGGACCAAAACAAGTTGCGGTAACCTGGACATTTGAGCGAAAACTACTATTAGACCAAGGGTATTGTAGTTACATGACAAACTGGATTACAGATTTTTTCTGGAGGAAAAGGGTACAGCCTCCGAGTTAATTGTCTGGGACACCTTCAAGGCAGCCGTGAGGGGGGAGACTTTCAGTTTCTCCCTTCATCGTCAGAAGGTGATCAAAGAAAGGGTTAATGGTTGGGTTAACCAGCTTTGAGAAGTAGAGGAAGAGCTAATTCGAGTTATCGCAGATCAGGAAAAAAGCGAGGATTGTCAACGTCAGATAGAAATTGGCAGAAATAGAATACACCAACACTTCGGGGAGGAACTCGATGCTAGGTTTACTCAATTTGAAACTGACATTTATGAGTATGGCGAGAATACAGGCAGATTGCTGGCTAAAAGACTACAGCATAAGGGTGTTTCAAATCGGATATGCTGAATCAAAGATAAAAAGGGCCAGATTCAGGATCGACTGGGCAAGGTGCTGGAGGTATTTCAAGAGTTCTATAAGACGCTCTACTCTCCAGATGAGGACGAAGAAGATATATCGGGTGAGGAATTTCTGGATGATTATATAACTTCCAAGGTCACATCGGAACAGAGGATTGTGCTCTCCTCCCCGATAACCAGGGAGGAGATGGAACTAGCGATAGCTTCACTGGCAGCGGGGAAGGCTGCTCGTCCTGACTCACTGCCTCTCAAATTCTATCGAACATTTAGGCACACTCTATTTGGAGAGCTTGAATCCCTGTTCTCACTCGGTAAGAATGGCCGGACCCCTGACTCATGGCACAAGACTACTATTGTAGTCTTTATAAAAAAAGACAAACCAGAGCCAAGTCCTTTTTCCTATCGCCCGATCTCCCTAATCTGTGCTGATAGCAAAATCTATGCTAAAATCATCGCACTCAGGCTAGGAAAGGTCATTGCCCCCCTGGTTTCCACCCGCCAGCATGGATTTATACCTGGCCGCGACACATCAGACCATGGGCAATAGCATTATTCGATTGGGCCCAAGTCTGCAAACAACCTTTGGCAATGATCCTGTTGGACGGCGAAAAGCGTTTGACAGGGTCTCCTGGGGCTTTCTATGGCTGTTGTTAAAAAACAAGGGATTCCCACAGGAGTTCATCACAGCCATCCAAGCCTTATATATCTCCCCAGAGGCCTCCGTCCGTATCTCTGGTCAAGAGTCGTGCTCCCTCTCTATCAGCAGAGGAACCCGTCAAGGGTGCTCCTGTTCTCCGCTTCTATTCTCAATTTATATTGACCCTTTTCTGAGTAAATTGGACTACGATCTACGAATTCAGGCTGCTACTGTCAATGGTGTGGCTTATAAAACACTAGCCTACACCGACGATGTCGCCATCTTCACAAAGGATATTTGCTCTGCTTTCCCAGTAGTTTATGATTTAGCCAAGCAATTTGGCGCAGTCCCGGGTTATACGCTTAATGTCGACAAAAGCCAAGACAAACATTCAGATTACTCAAAACTGGAAGGGTTTCCAATAGCCCCAGTAGCAACCTAATTGGGGGTGAAGATCTTGCCATCTGTGGAGCAGATACAAGAAATCATATGTAACAAATGATTAAAAATGTGAATCAGACTCTGGAGAGATTAGACCATCTGCATCTCTCACTCCATGGTCGCTCCAATATCATCAAAATGTCTATATTTTCTAAATGTTTATATCTATTTAGGACCATCCCCATCGAATTCCCAGCACATTGTATTTCTAGTGCAGAAAGGGCGTGTACAAGATTCTTGTGGGGTTATCACAAATCCAGAAGGGAATTCAAATGGCTAATACTCCCCAGATCAAGGGGTGGCTATGGTCTACCTTCCTTAATGCTGTATCATTGGGTGCATTGTTACAGCAAATGGGGTTATTAGTGTCTGGGGGAAAGGCAGTGGTGCCGCAATTTGCCAGACCTACAATTTTGAGACTCTACTTGGGGAAGATGCTCCTAATTGCTTAGTCAGAAATGTAATTTAAAGTCCTTCGAACTGTCTATTCTGTCTGGAATAAAAATTTGACGGCGATTCGGCATATCGAATATTAATGCTCATACCCCCTGCTGTCATATGGTCTTTTGCCTCCAATTTTTCAGGACTCGATCACTTTCAGTTGGGGTAATTTAGGAATTATTGTATTGGGCGATTTCTTCTCCGAGGGCCAAATTTCTTCTTTTTCTGGCCTTCAAGACAAATATGGATTACCTACAAGGCACTTTATCAAGTTCTTACAAATCAGGACCAACCTGCTCAAGTACGCAACACCAGGGGGCCCATTAGGATGGCAGGCGTATCGCCCCCGCCAGGCTGGCGGAAGCCATGGCCAGCCAGGCGGGGGCGATCCACCCGCCATCCTTGCTCTAAAGACCCCCTGCCATATTAGGATGGCGGGGGACCGTGGCGGACGGTAAGACCGCCCAGCGCTTTTCAGAACCGGTTGCAAGGCGACCGGGGCGGAAAAGGTATAATATGGTGGCGGTGTCTATCAGACACCGCCAGCCATATTATGATGGGCAAATTTGAATGCCTTTCCATGGCGGCAATGCCGCCACGGAAAGGTATGCGGAGAATCCCTGTGGGAGCCCGTTGCGGGTCCCCAGGGACTCCGGGGGAGTGGGGGGTGCACATGGGGGGTACCTATGGTACCCCCCGCATTTCAAAGTGCAACATGGCAGGCACCGCGCGGTGCCTGTCATGTTGTGCTTTGGAATGCACAACGTGCATTTTTACCATTGCGGCGGGCGGCGCTTTCAGCACCGCCCGCCGCAATGGTAAAAATACAGGATGCGCCTGCCAGTGTGGCGGGCGCATCCTAATTGCCAAGGCGGAACCGCCGCTCCTATGGCGGGCGGTCCCGTTTTGCACAGGAATGGTGGGTGGGCAAAGTCCGCCCGCCATCCTAATGGGGGCCTAGGAGTGGACAAGTTTGTGAAAATTCCTTTGGTGGGGATCATAGAGAAAAGATCTCGGATTGGAGTAATATATCAAACACTTATCTCTGGCCTGCCCGACGACCTTACTATCCAAAATGATAGGTGGGACAGGAAATTTGGACAAGAGGGTACTGACTTGGCAGTTTCATTGGAGCTGGCCAATCAGATTTTGATAACTAGCAGTCTGAGAGCCCAACATTACATGTCAGCCTTTGACTTATATTATACCCTCAGGAAAATCTCGAGATGGTCTAGTAACCGTGGGAACTCGTGCAGCAGATGTGGTATCTTGGCTGCTGTCACGATCCACATGTTTTTCTCTTGCTTGAAACTGGCCAAATATCTACAAGATATTGAATTATTTCTTGTCCAGATTACTGGTAAACAATGGTTCCTGTGGCATATTATTTATACAATACTTGGTAAGTATAACAAGCTCAATGGCAATTCAATTCTTAGAGGGAGGTTGGCAAAAGAAAGAAACACTAATGTACCAGTTTGTAACGATTTTTTATATTTCAAACAGGACAGATGGTACTGTAATTAGGTCTGCGACATACACAGAATATACAAAAGTGCAATGTGTCCCAAGTGATACTGTGAGCGAAACAAAAAAACGTGTGAAAATAAGTGAACTGTACAGGTTTCAACTATGTATATTTACAAGGAAAATGACTACAATCTGGAGAAAGACAGAGTAACAATGACGAACGTCTTATCTGTGTAACCACTGTGTAACCACTTTTTCTCAACCCGCAGGAAGAACTACAGATGGTAGAGAAAACCTCCCCGGTGATAAACATCTCGAAATACACCCTAAAGGATGATGAAATCAAAGTGCTCAGCCGCGGCCTATCCTTTGTGCCGACTTCTACACCTGATGCTTTCAACACTTTAGTTGAACTTCATAAGTTCTTTAGGAAAATAAGAATCAGATATTTCTTCAAGGACAAACCTTTCCAACAGTCTTCGTCAGCAACCAATCTGAAGGTACCATCCACCTTTGTACCATCAACTTATGCCATGACTCAGCGCATCCTGGCATACGAAAGTCTTGTGCTACGGGATGTGAAGAAAATCTTGGATGAGAAGAAATTTGTTAAGTACAACACCAGCAGAGCCGAGAAACTTGCGCTAAAATCTATAAAAAACAACACGGAAGTAGTTGTGAAACCCGCGGATAAGGGCGGTGCCATCGTCGTCCAGGACTTGGATGATTACACGAGGGAGATCATGAGACAGTTGAACGATGGGACCAGTTACAAACAACTGAGTGGCGACCCATCAAAAGACTTAATGGCTGAGATCTTGAGGGTCACACAGGATGGTTTACAACAAGGGTTTCTATCGGATCATGAATTCCAGTATCTGAACCAGAAGAACCCACGCCTCCCTACCATTTATACTCTACCTAAAGTCCATAAGGATCTCCACCAGCCCCCAGGACGACCCATAGTGTCTGGATGCGGCTCATTATTGGAACCTTTGTGTAGATACATTGATTTTTTTCTAAAACCCCTGGCGGAGGCCACCACAACGTATCTAAGGGACACTACACACACCATCAACTTGATTGACGGACATCCTTTTGATTCTCACCAAGATTTGTTGGCAACTTGTGACATTGTGTCACTTTACACTAGCATACCCAAAGAGGAGGCCCTTGTGGCTATGACAATTGCACTTGACAAACGGGAGGCACCCATTCGGGTACCCACATCGTTTATCATCCTATTACTCAAAATTGCAATGATGAGGAATTTTTTCATATTTCGGAATTGTTTTTACCTCCAGACTAAGGGGGTCGCGATGGGAGCGTCTTTTGCCCCAGACTTGGCCATAATTTTCATGTCAATGTATGAAGACATGTTCATACTCAATGATGTCAACCCTTTCAGATCCCAAATACACATGTGGATGAGATACATTGACGACATCATCTGTATTTGGTCAGGAACTGAAGATGAAATCACCAACTTTTTCAATTGGCTCAATGGTAGATCTCCTGATATAAAATTCACCATTAATTTTGATAAAAAATCTATTGATTTCCTGGACCTAACAATTTTCGTGGAGAATGAGACCCTCCACACTACTCTTTTCAGGAAGCCCGCAGAGAGAAATTCCCTACTTCTATACTCCAGCCATCACCCGAGAGGACTCCGTGACAACTTGCCTTTCGGCCAGTTTTTACGGATTCAACGTAATTGCAGCAGGAAAGATGACTACATGGAGCAATCGATAATACTCATGGATAGACTACTTGAACGTGGATACCCGAGGCGATTGGTCAAGCAAGCCAAAAAGCGAGCATGGTTCAACCCAAGAGAAACCTTACTACAATCTGGAGAAAGACAGAGTAACAATGATGAACGTCTTATCTGTGTAACCACTTTTTCTACAAAAAGTAATATGATAAAGAAAACTATCAATAAGTATTGAAATTTGGTATCTGAGGACCTCGATAGCAGCGGCCCACCCCATCACGCTTTCAAGAAAGCGAAGAACATCCGTGATCATGTGGTGTCCTCATTCCTCACGACCCCCAATGAACCATCCATAACAACCATGTGGAACCTACCTCCTATTGTGGGACATTACCGATGCGGTTCATGTAAGGCCTGTCCAGCGACAATTCAAACCAAAGTGTTTAGTCACAAACAACAACAAGTTCCACTTAAGTCACATACAAACTGTAATTCCACCAATGTGGTGTACTGCATAACATGCCCCTGTGATTTGATATATGTGGGACAGACACAACAACGAGCCAAAGTGCGTTTTCTGCAGCACTGCAGCCGTGTAAGGTGTAGGGTTGCAGGAGCCCCCTTAGTTGACCATTGTAATGAGAAAAATCACCCCCCGGAAAGTCTGAGGTGGATTGTATTGGAACAGGTCAGATTAGGCCCAAGGGGTGGCAGTATAGAACCCATTCTCAATGTCAGGGAGATTAAATGGATCAGATTTTTTGACTCAGTACGCATGGGTTTGAATGAGTCCGAGAGCAGTTTTGCGCAAATGGCTATCCTCTGAAATGGTTATGCGTTTAATCACCATGTGGTAGGCTCGCGCGAACCCGGTGACATGATCACCTACTGTTTTTTGTCCATGTTTCAATAAGCCTCTGTGTTGTTTTTCATATGTCAATTGAATTTTTTCTGATATGACGGGTGCCTGACCACCATACTCGGTAGGTTCGCGCCTTTATAAAGAATGCTGCAGCGTGTAATGCTTTTCACATGTCAAATTGAATTTTTCTGATATGACGGGCGCCTGACTACCATACTCGGCAGGTTTGCGCCTGAATACTGTAACGTGTTATGCTATTTGATGAACTCTGGGACCCCACTGACGGTTCCTAATGTTTTTAAATTTTTTACTTCCCCTTTTTTAATTATTCACTAAATCTCTGGGTTACCCCCTTTAATTGATACATCGTGCGCCCGACCACCATGCTTGGTAGGTCCGCGCCTTCAGAATGATGCTTCAGCATGTGCTTTATCTGATGTACATTTGCAGTTTTTTGTGGCCAACAATTTCTTATGTTCCATAGTGCGCTTTGACTGCTCCGTTTAGGCAGGTCTGCGCAATCCGTGACACAAGCCCTCACCTTTGGCTGAAATATTGTTCACAAGTAAGACAATCGTACATTCTACCTAATCTAGCGAGGTTCAATTTTTCCCCCCTTTAATAAGTTTTGCTACCTTGGGAGTCTTTTCTTCACTGGGTATGTGAAAGCAATCGCGGCGTTTTGCTCTCCCGGTTACCATAACAACGGGAGTCTTTCTTCACCGAGGCTTGTTAACCCACCTAGTTACCCGGGCAACACTTCCTGGTTGCAGCAGACGCGGTGAGACTCTGGCTCGCACGCTCCGCGAATAGCTTAATCCTTTCGGGTAAGTCCTCCACAGGCGATATCTGCCATCTTTTGAATCAGCTGCCGATGTGGGGCCCCTAAACTTACCCGTTTACTCATCCTGACCCTTTGCCCTTGCAGATTGCAGAGTGATCTTTTCACTTTACGGATATTTTTGAAACATCTGCGTTATTGAAAAAGGAGCTGGAACCAATCTACCCCTTTTTTCTACTATCCCGCTGTGGTGAGGTAGGCTAAATTTAAATAATCCACAATGTACACGGCCATAACGATGTCCTTAGCATATGAGTGATTGGCGCCTATTTTATTAATGTCCTTAGATACGGATAACGACAACCGCAAAAAGTCCCAGCAAAAAACAACCGAAAAAAACCCCAGCCCTGTCACGGACCACGTCTTTTCGGGCCGCCTTTTTCTTCCTAACAGATAACTCCGATTATGCTCTACATGCCTCAGTATAACCCCCGACCTTTAATTTAATCTAACTTAATTTAAACCCTTTAATCCTTCATTAACGGACCCTTTCCGTTTATTCACTGCTTTGGGACTTTAATAGACCAGTTTAAGTAATTAGTTCTTTTTCCTTCCATTATGTTTAGGAATCAGCCCCACTTTACCCCCTACCTTCCCCTCACGTCCTGATGAAGACCCGCGCAGTAAGGGATTACTGTCCTACATTTTCTGGGTCGAAACGTAGACATTCATCTACAACCAAGAACTCCTAATATTAGCTTGATAGATTCAGCAACCTAGGAGTCTCTTCTACCAAAAAGTTTTGTTGATATATGCATTTTATTTGACCTCTCGTATATGGATCAATGGCATTTATGATTTGACTTGTGGATTCATGCATATGAAATCTGATTAGTGATGTATTAACTATCAGAAATGTGTTTTTCCCTTGCACTCTCCCCTTTCTCCTTGTGGGCGCATTTAATTTTGTGTATATTATTATTGATTCTTCAATCATTGAATGGCTAATGGTGCTGTGAGAATAAAAACACTATGCACCCTCATCTGTTTTGGATCAATTCAACTTAATTGTGTGATTATGAATAAGTGATTGCATGCAGCAAGAGGAGCAGCTGAAAAAGAGAGTGTGTGTCTTATTTGAGCTGGGGTACCTGCAAAATATATCCCACACTGACATCATGATTTTTTTGGTTAGGAAATGAGAAGCAAGGGAAAAATTGGTTTCCATGCATTCTAGAAAACCACACAAACTGGATGGAGCAAGCAAGTCCATACAATACAATACTCCCTCTCGCTGACTCTTCAGGCTCCCCTGCTGCAGGTTGCTGTGCCGCCTCTGTGCAGCTGTCGCGACCACTCGCCTCCCCACTCACGGCCTCCTTCCTCTCTTGTCTTGCCTGTTTTTTTGCTGTGATTGTCATTTATTTGTACCGTTTTGCATTTTCCTTTCAGTTTAGCCTGTTTAGCCGAGATTCCACTGACTGTTTGTTCCATGTCCAATTGCAGTGTCTAGTTAGCCGTTTTCTTTCCCGGTTTAGCTAGCATTTACTTTATTTACCTAATTTACTTGTGGTATCTGCTGTAAGCGAGCCAGCCGCCTCGCTGCTTGCTTACTGCTGTTTTTCACTTCTCCTGCTGCCCAATGCCCCTCCCTCCCCCAGCAACTACTAAATGGAGGCAGCAGTGTAGCCGCACAGTGGACACGCCACTGGTGTGCCGAAGACACACCAAAGGCAAGCCTGTCTGCACATGTCTGTACCTGAACTGCACCCAAATCCAGAAACACTGGCTCTCCAGCCACCAACCGATACTCAACCACTGGGTTCTAGGACCTGGATGCCACAACAAATGTTGCAAAAACAACAAGTGATGGACCGAATGTGGATCAATGTCACACATTCCCCCAGTCAAAAGATCTGGGCCCAAATCCATCGTTTTTTTGCACTCCACACCACCCTGGGTTAGACAATGGCGATATGCAAATCAGCTCTGACCCTGTTGCCCCATGGGAACATTCCAGTCCGAACTACAAAAGCCATGTCCTTCCCAGAACGGAATCAAGCATCCGAGGACCGGACCGGTTTCGAGGTAACACCTCTCATCAGCCCGGCTAGCTTGACTCCAAGTGGTGTGGAGTGCCTGGGACCCACGTCTGGGCATCCCCAGCGCACTTAGGGCGGCAATTGCAAAAACAACAAGTGATGGACCGAATGTGGATCAATGTCACACATTCCCCCAGTCAAAAGATCTGGGCCCAAATCCATCGTTTTTTTGCACTCCACACCACCCTGGGTTAGACAATGGCGATATGCAAATCAGCTCTGACCCTGTTGCCCCATGGGAACAGTCCAGTCCGAACTACAAAAGCCATGTCCTTCCCAGAACGGAATCAAGCATCCGAGGACCGGACCGGTTTCGAGGTAACACCTCTCATCAGCCCGGCTAGCTTGACTCCAAGTGGTGTGGAGTTCCTGGGACCCACGTCTGGGCATCCCCAGCGCACTTAGGGCGGCAATTGCAAAAACAACAAGTGATGGACCGAATGTGGATCAATGTCACACATTCCCCCAGTCAAAAGATCTGGGCCCAAATCCATCGTTTTTTTGCACTCCACACCACCCTGGGTTAGACAATGGCGATATGCAAATCAGCTCTGACCCTGTTGCCCCATGGGAACAGTCCAGTCCGAACTACAAAAGCCATGTCCTTCCCAGAACGGAATCAAGCATCCGAGGACCGGACCGGTTTCGAGGTAACACCTCTCATCAGCCCGGCTAGCTTGACTCCAAGTGGTGTGGAGTGCCTGGGACCCACGTCTGGGCATCCCCAGCGCACTTAGGGCAGCAATTGCAAAAACAACAAGTGATGGACCGAATGTGGATCAATGTCACACATTCCCCCAGTCAAAAGATCTGGGCCCAAATCCATCGTTTTTTTGCACTCCACACCACCCTGGGTTAGACAATGGCGATATGCAAATCAGCTCTGACCCTGTTGCCCCATGGGAACAGTCCAGTCCGAACTACAAAAGCCATGTCCTTCCCAGAACGGAATCAAGCATCCGAGGACCGGACCGGTTTCGAGGTAACACCTCTCATCAGCCCGGCTAGCTTGACTCCAAGTGGTGTGGAGTGCCTGGGACCCACGTCTGGGCATCCCCAGCGCACTTAGGGCGGCAATTGCAAAAACAACAAGTGATGGACCGAATGTGGATCAATGTCACACATTCCCCCAGTCAAAAGATCTGGGCCCAAATGTTGCAGCGCTTCTCTGCAATCAACTGAAGGACCCATCGTCTGCCACCATTGCTGCTTCACAGGCAATTCAGAACCTCCCACCCACAAAGAAATATATTTTACATCCTCCCCACCGACCGAGAACACCCGAGAACTTTTCCATTGACGCACCCTCCCTCTGCAAACACAGCATCAACATCTAGGACATGATCACCACCCTCACATCCGGCGTGATCTTGGTCACGGAGGCATGGCGTAACCCCTCTTCAACCCCTGACAGTGCAACACCAGATGTCTACAAGATTATACACTACGACTTCACCAACAAACACGGAGGAGACATTTCAATCATCCACAAAGATGCTCTCTGCTGCACTATCACCAAAGCCGAGGTCATACCGATAATGGAACACCTCAACTTACAACTTCAAACCAATTGCAAGATGACCATCAGAGGCACCCTCGTTTACAGGCACCCAGTTCTATGCCCCTGCTTTGACGATGCCATCTCCGAATCCATGACCCCACTAGCTATCGACTCCAAGCACTACATTTTCCTCGGTGACCTCCACTTCCATCTTGACAACCCCAAAGGCGCCAAGTCCACCAACCTAGTGGAAATCATCAGCAACATCAGCCTGGCCCAACTGGTCACCAAATTTACACACAGCGCAGGACACAAGTTGGATCCGATCTTCACAGCCAGCAACAGAATCAATCACAGCCACGTCACCAAAATCACCTGGACCACATCATCAAATACACCTTCACAGGCTCCACAGGCACCAAAACCAGGCCTCTGGCTCCTACCACTGCAGCCAAGCCAAAGTGACAGAGACCCAGTGGACTGACACCATCAACACTGCCCAGCCCTACACCACTACCAACCTGGAACTGACTGTCAAGAACTTCTCCACCTGGATAACCAACTGCACGGCAGAATCATCCCATTGAATTCAGTCAAAACCGGCAGATCCACCAAAGAAGCTAGCTGGTACACACCAGACCTTAGGACCGTTAAATGTAACTGCAATTAACTAGAAAGATTAAGGTACACCAACTGAGACTCCACCAACCGGGCTGCCTTCAACAAATACCACCAATGCCTCAAGGACTCTAAAAGAGACGCCCTGAAAGCCTTCCTCAAATCAAATGGCAAGCGCAGCAAGGAACTCATCAACATCATCAGAGAGTTCTCCCACCTGTCAACCACCGAGAACACGATCCACCCTTCCCAGGAACTCTACAACACACTGGCGAACTACTTCCTAAACACGATATTCAGCATCTACAGCAAATTCGAACTCCAACCCACTGACCTCAACAACCTTCTCACACAAATGGACACCACCAACAGCCACACACTCACTGCATGTAATTCACTTACCACTCAGAACAGCACAGCGATCATGAGGTCCATCCACTCCAGAGCACCCAAGGACCCCTGCCCCCATCACTTCTTCAACCTTGGAAGCAAAGAAATCAGAGGTGAACTCACCCCATCATCATTGCATCCATCACAACAGCAACCTTCCCCGACGGATGGGAACACTCAGCGGTCCTACCCCTCCTGAAAAAACCTGCAGCAAATCAAAGAAATACTGCTCCATATTGCCGCTCCTATTCCTAGCGAAAGTCCTTGAGAAGGGCGCTAGAGTGTCCAGCAGCAAGATGCCCGCTGCTTATTAAGGCTCTGCTGATCGATGCTACGTTTCTGCATTTTTCTGCAGTCATGGTGCTAGATCTGAAGCTCCTCTGCCTTGTATGACCTAGTAAAGTGTGTGAGAGGCTGTTGGAGCCCTTATTTAGGTTATTTGAAAGCCGAAAACTGTGAAACCTCACAGGCGCCATTGAGATCATGTGGCATACATGCAAAGCTGAGCCTGTCGGGCTAGAAGGCTGGAGAAGTGGAGGAACACCTAGCAGTGGGTGGCCACCCCTACGGAAATCGTTTCTTCTCTCCTCTGGAAGCCCCCTTGGAGCAGCTTGGTGTGGTGATTGTGGTGAAGGAGGTGAAGTGGGTTCTTGGAGGGGGTGACATGGCCGTGTTGGGGCCTGGCGGCCGCTGCTACTCCTTTCACAATCTGCGCCTTGCTGGGGGTGATGGCAGAGGCCCACCATACACGCTAGCTCAGTGAACTTGGCCCCCTGGAGGAGTTGCCCTTGGTGATGCCACTGAACTCCTGGCACCCATCGGTTGCTAGGACTGCTCCTGCGATGCCCTAGTAAGGATGATGCTCAGTCTCGGTGTGTGTGGGGGGCTCAAGCGTGCCTGAGCTGAGTGCGGGGTGCCTTGCTGTTGCTGCACGCAGCACCAGGGCAGTAATAGGCGGCAGTCTCATGCACCACGAGTGACACTAAAGGACCCTGCACCCCACCTACCCTTGCACACAGACCTGATTGTGCCCTGGATTCCCCGAGTTAACCACCAGCTACTGCCTCCTGTGGGAGCCTATGGGCCCCACCAGTAGCCTGACATCCAGAGACCCTGCACAGCTGTGCGGGGGCCCAAACTAGTGCAGCAGGCCCTACGGGGTAGAATCTCCAGCTGGTTTGTGCTAGCTATGGAGCAAGCCTCCCCCCTAGCCCACATTCTCTGTCCTTGGTGACACTGGCCTGCTCTTTCACCCTATTTGGCAGCAGTGATTGATATGGTGTGGCAGGGCCTAGAAGACCTGTTAAATATTTGTGCCACTACTCATTACTGTCACTCCCCTAGTCAATCCCAGCTACTCCTGAGCACTGGGATTGCTGTGGGCCATCTGGGTTGTAAACAAACAGGCCGCCCTTGGTACCAACTTCAGCCCTCCCCATCACGCTGGCCTACTCGTGTCCCCGATAGGACCCTGGCTGCAGATGGAATGTAGCAGGGCTTAGGGAGGCTGCTGAACATTTCTTGCAGCTGTGACACTTAGCTGTCCTTTGCCTCAGATTTGTGGTTCCCAAAGGGTGTGCTCCAGATGCCTCGGTGCCCCTGCTCTCATTGGCCCTACACAGTCAAGTGACCATGGCAGGTTGCTCAATATTGGTGTCCACCTGTCCTGTGGACCATTGCATCAAGGGATGCCAGAGGTGCACCAGTCCAAGCTGGTCTTCAAGGAGAACCAGCAGATGCGCCACACCGAACTGGACAAAGCCATTGTTGACCCACAAGAGCGGCCTTGAGGCACCTCTCTGTAAGAAACGGAACTAAAAGAGGCCCTTATTGATGTTAAAAAAAGCCTGCATGCTATTGATGCCAAGATTGATCTCCTCACCAGCCGCCTTGACCGAATGGAAGAGAGAGTAGAGAGACACAAAGATCGCCTAGATCACCTTGAGGGACAACTCTCTGACACAAACAATACCCAAACAGCCACCGGCGAACATTTGCTCCAAATTGACAAAGTCCTAGAGATTATTAAACAGAAAAACGAAAACTTGGAAGTGCGATCTCGGCGCAATAACCTCCGTATCATAGGGGTCCCAGAATCCACTACAATAGACAGAATGGAAAAGATGTTGCAATCTTTGCTTGCAGACTCTCGCTCAGCGGTCGAGTACAGAGGACTCATAGGTCGCTCTGCTTCAGAGCTCTAACTGACATGCCAGTCTGACCCATAATCGTCAGACTCCTCAACAACTGCGACTGTGACACAAACCTTCGGCAAGCCTACAAGTGCCGCTCTATTCAGTACCAAGGGAAGGAGGTCTCCTTTTTTTCCAGACTTCACGCTGGCAGTGCAGGCAACTCACTCCACATTCGTCCCGGCCAAACAAATACTTAAGAAGGCAGAATTTCCATACTCGCTGCTCTACCCTTCAAAGCTTCATATACTCCATGATGGGAAACTTGATTAGTTCACAGATGCCAAAGCCACCCTGACATTTTCTTGTCAGATCTTAGCCCGAGTGGCATCCTCCCAGTCTTCCTCGGCTCGCCTTGAAGAGGGCCGAATCAATGACAATTAATAATGCTGCATAAGCTGGCGATCTTGTGTTTTTTTCTTCTACTATTGATACCGAGCCTCCATTCCACCACTCTACCTCGGCCGTAGAGACTCTACTAACTCTTACCCAATATGAGAAACATTTTAGGAACCTCCCCAATGGCTACCTTCCCGGCATACCACGGTCCCTGTGCCTCAAGTTCACACACTGACTTCTTTCGGTGCGTAAACACTTTACATTGCCTGCCCAGTTCTTTCTTTAAATGGGTTGCAGGCCTGGCTCTCTGATGCCACCATGTATGATTTCCCTAATGAAACTCTGTGGTTGGGTTGTGGGATTGGGAAGGGGGTGGGTTGGATGGGTTCACCCGAGTTACCTTGTTAAAGTGGGTGGGAAGTAACAATTTTTGTACGGTTTGTATTTTTTACCCCTTCCCTGCATCATCCTCCCTTTACATGACATTTCACATCCCATGCTTTGCAAAACATAAGCATGTGGGTTTATCCTGTATACCTTTGGGCCTTGCTTGGCCGCCACTTATCACTACATGCTATTCCCCTTCAACAGTGGGATGACCGCGACTAAATGCCTGATCTGGAACATCTGCAGGTTGAGCTGCCAGCAGAAGGCCAGACCAACAGTGGCGGCTGCCTCCGAATGGGGGTTTTGAGGTGGGGAATAGATAAAAAAGTAAACTTACCTTCGCTGCTGCGGTCCCGCACACCTCTCCTCCATCCAATTCATCTAGTGGTAGCAGCGGAAGCAACCGGGCTCCAGTACTCTGCCAGCCAATCACGACGTTGCGCAAGTGTGATAACACTTCACAGACACCCAGTCATTCTTGTCGTGATCTACGGTTCAAATGTTGACAGCCCAGAATTCTTCCCAAGACAAAAAAGAAGGGGAGGACAAGGAGCCAACAAAGGTCCAGTACCTAGGCTCTGAAAACAATAATGAAAAAAGTGGTGGAGGTACTGTTCCTATCAGGAAGCAAAGAGGACAGAATGGTGGACGAAACAATGAAGAAAATAACTGGTACAAAGGTTAAAATAGATTGTCTAACCCTGTGGACAAATCAACTATGCTCTGTACAACAGAAGCATAGGTTAGCACACAGCTAGTAAGTGGCTTCTGCACACAGAGTGCAAGAGACCTAACCTCCTCTGCTCACAAACCTTTGTAACAGCTATTTTATTACCTATGCTACCTGAAGAAGCACAACAGATCCTTTTGTTTTGGCCCATAGGGTGTAAAACATGTCAACTTGACCACACCCAAAAACTTGAACCTACTGAGGTACATTATGCCCCTACAGTAGGTCTGACCTATTTACGTTTTTCTTAATCCTGCCAAGAGAGCCATCACATTAAAATCCAGTCTGGTATCTCTTAGACACTTTTAGACTTCCTCCACTTCTCCATACACATTCACCCACCCCACACATTAAAGATGTTCTCACACTGATACTTCTCATCAAACAGCAAGAATAAAATGATATCTGCCAAAGCGACCCTTGGTGAGGTCGGTAGGGCATTGTAGCACCAGCCCTGTGAGGATCACACCCGATGATGAAGCATGACACACCCAGGGATGTGTGAGGGTACCAAAAAATAATCCTTAGAATCCCCCCTTTTTTCATCCACGGTTCTGTCCTCTTTGCTTCCTGATAGGAACAGTACCTCCACCACTTGCTGTAGCCCGGAATTCTTCTCAAATGTCTAATGGCCTGTGACAGGGTGCGGTGATATGGCGTGGCGATTTTAATGTATTATTCAACCCCAAAGCAGACATCTCCGGTGTCCTGCCCCACTCCGCGCCAACCAAACCCCATAGTAGCTGCGCAGCTCCACACCCTGATGGACGAGAATTGACTGACAGATGTTTGGCAGCTAAAACATGCATGCAGCTCATAGGGCACATGTATAACATCTGCGTGTGGCGCGTGGTCACAAATTGACTACTGGCTACTTACCCAAGATGATTCATGCGGACAATCTCAGTGTCACACTTGCCTCGCACACGCTCGGATGATGTGCCAGTGCTACCACAACTAACCGTGCCCTTAACTCTTGCGGGCCTTTACTTGGTTTTTGGTACAAGGTGCACACTGCGATTATTGGCTACTTTGCCACCAACATGGGGTCTCTTTCCTCCCTGTTTACGCTGTGGGAGGCTTTTAATGTAGTTATCTGGGGCGTATGCACTGCGATGGAAGGGGCCGTTCTTAAAGCAATTTGAGCACAGCTAGAAAAGCTCAGGGGAGAATTCAGATACCTTGAAATGGAATACTGCACCACCAAGAGTGCCTCTATCTTGGCGAATATTTGTGAAAAGGTATTGGAATACGATGAGGAGGCCATGCAGGAAAATAACTATCTGACTATGGAGGCAAGTGCGCGCCGTTATGGTGAGGAAGACCATACCAGGAAGACCCTGGCCCACTTTCTCCATAAGCTGCCCGCTTCAGACTAAGTGGTTGAACTACTTGATGATTTGATGAACAGTAAAAATGACAATCCACCCTGGCCAGCCTACTCCAAACTATGACCCCCTTCTACACGCGACTCTACAGTGCTACCACGGTGTTTTGTGGAGAGGAACTGACCACTTACTTCAACATCATTTAGCCTCTGTGGCTGGATTGCACCCATTGCCTTTAACTAGACTACCCCTTTACTGAGGAGGAGGTGCTCCAGGTCAGACAGAGCCTCCCTGATGACAAAGTGCCTGAATTAGATGTGCTCACCACATCCTTTTACAAGGAGTAACTAGCCTGTTGATCCCACACCACCTCGCAATGTACAAGGATGCCCTGACGTCAGGCGGCTTCTGCCATCACTGCACGAGGCTGTAATGGTTACAATACTTAAACCGGACAAGATGGCGAATCAATGCGACTCATGCTAGCCTCTTTCCTTGATCAACGTTGACAGTAACATTCTTACCAAATTATTGGTGAATCATCTGCTCCCATTGCTGTCAGACAGCATGCCCCGACCAGTTGGGGTAATACTGGGGCGGTCTATGTTACACGACCTGCACACAATGCTTGCCCTCATGCAGCAAGTGGATCACCAGCTTGCCACTGTGGCCACCATACTGGATGCCACAAAGGCGTTTGACTCGCTGGAGTGGTCATTTCTCTTCTCCCTCCTTGCACGCCTAGGTCTCAGCCTGCGATTTGTGAGCCTAATTTGCCTTTTATATACCTCCCCAACGGAAAGATTACAATTAAACAGGGTGATCTCAGACCCCTTACCGGTTACACGCAGCATGAGAAAGGGGTGCCTACTATCCCCATTCCTTTTTGCGGTGGCTATGGAGCCACTGGCTATGACAACACCTTGCAAACTGTGAGCTCTACTTTACGCCCATAGGATATTAGGGCGTAAACCAATCCAATCCAATCTAGATCCAGTCATCATATATGGTGGCTACTCTGGCATCCAAGTAAACTGGGCCAAATCCATCCTAATACCCCTCACAGATAGCATGCACCCTTTCGACTCAGAATACCTCTGCAATGGGCCTCGGAACCGGTACGATATTCGGGTATTTCGATCAGACACAACATAAATGTGCCTTGGCAGGCCAATTATGGCAGAGCTATGATGTGCCTAGAGAAGCGAATCACTACTCGGTGGAGGCTACCACTGTCCCTTGCTGGCTAGATTACGATTACAAAAATGATCGGGCTACCTAAATTCCTATACCTGTTCCTCAATATCCCGATTCCATTCACCTCACAATTTCTCCGGCACCTATGTTCCAATCCGATGTCCCTGGTCTGAGAAACAAATGAGGATCACATGGGAGATGCTCATACTACCTTCCCAGCATGAAGGCCTCAGTGCACCCGATATGACACTTTATACCCTATGAGATCAGGCTCAATATCTCCACTTCTGGCTATACTCCGTGCGCTTCAGCCCCACATGGCATTGGAGGCAGACATAGTGAGCCCATGTCCACTGTCCATTGTGCTCTATCGGCCTTACAGGCCCGTGGGAGTAGAATTACATACGTTGGAGTATGTCCAATGGGCTTGGAATGGCCTGCAACGCTGCCCTCACCTGCTAAGCCGCTACTCATCTTCCATTCCTCTCACATGAAGCCCCCGGCTGCAAGCGCTTCAAGATGATGGCGCCCAAGCGCGTGCACACAGATGCAGCCTTTACACCATTCCTGATCTCTACCCAGATGGTACATTTTCATCCCCCCTTTGCGACGGCAGATCACCTTAGGCCCAGTGTGCTAGATATTGTGCTATACTACCAGCTACATGCTACCTGTTGCACAATGCACCCGACGTTTCCTGTGCCCCGCCAAATCTCTATGTGCTTGAACACCTGCTAACAAGCACCTCTTCCTGCAAACTGTAACTCACCTACACTCAACAATGCAGGATAAGACACCAGAGTGCCCTCCCGCAGCTCACACAGCCAGGATCTTGACATTGAGCCCCCCGCATCACAGACGGTCAGTAGTCATATTGCTGGGGTCAGATTTTGCTGCTGTCAACTACGGTTGTGCCTCATTCATTTTAAATTCTTGCACAAGTTATATCACATTCCGCTGCAACTACTATGCATGGGGCTGGTGGATGAAGTGCGCAGTCTGAGATGCTTGGCTCCACAGGCCTCCTTCATTCACCTTGCCTGGGAATGTCCACATATGGCGGGATATTGGTCCAAGGTGTATTCCATTCTGTACCAGATAACAGGGTACCTGCTCCGATAAACCCTGCAGGTTGGACTCCTGGGCTATGCCAAGGATGTCCCTCCTGGACTCCTCACAGCTATGCTCTTGCAATTTACCAAAGAATGAGTTACTATGTACTGGGGCAGAAGGCCTGTACCTAAGGCTGATGCCTGGTTGCGGGACACGGGCTACTGTCAAGTACAACTATCCCTATACAGGGACCTGATGCCACCAAGCTCCCACCAGCAGGACATCTGAGAGCCATTCCTAGCTTACCTCAGAAGAAGAGATACCCCCACCCACATCAGGAGGGGTGTCGCTCGAAAGGGACACTCCTATAGGCTTGGAAAGTGTGCCGAATGCCTCAAATGGTCCTGACCCCCTAAATGTTTGAAAACTCTCGGAGCAAGTGCACCCTTCGAACTGTGTTCTCCTTCACCTTGCTATTGGATAGGGCATCATTGCACAGTTTCTCAACATTGCACCGTTTCTCTAAATTCTATGCTTCTCCTTCCGTAGTCCTGGTTTCAAAGTGATATGTTGTAGTGCTGATGTCATAAAGTCATCCAAATGTACTGACTCTGCCACCGAGCCCTTTTCCCCCTATCCCTGTCTCCTTTCTTCCTTCTCCACATTCCACCTTGTTAATTGTAGGCCTCACTGTTGTATCTGTTAAGAAATGTCAATAACAACATTTAAAAAAAGTCCTTGAGAAGGACAGCCTCACCAACCACAGCACTGAGACCACCCTGATCGCTTTCACCGACAACATCAGAATCCTCCTCGACCGGGGTGTAACCGCTGCCTTGATCCTCCTGGACCCCTCAGCCACATTCAATACCGTATCCCACCACCCCCACATTAAAAGACTCCAACATGTCTGCATCCAAGGAGACACCCTCAAATGGAACACATCCTTTCTCAGAGGGTGCACCCTGAGAATCTGCCTACCACCCTTCACCTTGGAACCCAAGTACATCATCTGCGGCGTCCCCCAAGGCTCTTTCCTCAGCCCAACCCAGTTCAACACCTACATAACACCCCTGGCTGACATGGTCAGAACCCACGGACTCAAGATTGTATACTGTGCAGAAGACACCCAGCTCATACTCTAACTCACAGAATAGTCCACTCCATCACCAGAACAAACTTCCACAACACCATGCTGAGTGTCGCCAATTGAATGTGGATCAACTGCCTGAAACTCAACACAAACAAGACAGAGGTGTTGATTTTTGGGAAAAACACCTTCTCATGGGACGACACCTGGTGGCCCTCTGAGCCTGGACCCACACCGACTGACCATGTTCATATCCTTGGCATCATCCAGGACAGCAAACTCACCATGAACTGCCAGATCAAAGCAGTCTCCTCTGCCTGCTGCCACAGCCTCCACATGCTCCCAAAAATATTTAGGTGGATCCTTGTCAACACCAGGAAGACCGTGACTCAAGTTCTCATCACCAGCCGGCAGGACAACGAAAAAGCGTTCTACAGCAAAACCACCATCCACTCCTCATGGGACTCCAGATTATACAGAACTCAGTGGGACTATTCCCAAGAACCCCTGGTCGCGGCAACAGCTCATCGTGGAAAAGGCTCCAGCTACGAATGTCCGATTAACTCCCTACATTGGGCCAAGTCCCTGGAACCCCCGGTCGCGGCGTCAGACCTCTAATATAAGCATATAAATAGAGGCGTACTGAACCATATTACCCATGTTTTAAACATCGATAAATACAAACGATCAGAAAAAACCTCTCGATACACAGAGGCTTCCCGTTCCACCAAACTAGATGGCTCCATAACTAAGAAAACTCAAAGAGACTTTGCCCCAGAATTTGAGCTCTTGCCTTAAAATAGACTGACCAGCACTTGTCCCACAACACATCCAGCGTCTATATTGACTACATCATAGAAAATTGTATTATGCCCTCAATCTTTTAAGATTACCTATGTTACATTTTTGCATACGTTGTCCTTGGCCCTGAGGAAGGTGACACTCACCGAAACTTACGTCGGCCCAACATCTACTGTTTTGGATACGAACTGGTTAATTCCATCACAACTAGTAGAACTGTACCATCTAGGTTCCCATGTGTATTCCATTAAGTACACCTTAGAGTTGCCAATTGTGTTAGTCTTATGTCTTGTAAAAATTTAGTCTTTGTGTTTATGTTGACAGATATGCTTCTTTTAAAACAGGAAACAGTATGACTGGTATGTGAGTATGTATGTTTGATTGTTAGGATTAGTTGTTACTAGAGGGCACTTTAAATGTTCTGCATTTCACGAAAACTCTCCTTAGAGAAAAAATATGTATGTAAAAATGATTAATTTTCCATTGACAACAAAATGATTTGTACAGTTGCACAAATGTTTCTTTAAAAATTCTTTTAAAAAAATGAAAAAAGATTAATAAACTTATATGTTTGAATAATACTTTAAAGTTTCTCTCTCTGGCATCTTTTCTTATAAATTTCTTAGATTTACTCAATGTCAAAAGAAATATAGGTCCCTACTGAGGCTCTGTACTTTTTGCTTGGTTATACAGAACTCAGTGGCCAGACTCATTCTCAACATACCCGATCGGACCCATATCACCCCCACCTCAGGAACCTCCAACGGCTCCCCAAACAGAAAAGATGCCAGTTGAAGATGCTGACACATGCCTACAAAGCCTTCAACGACTAGGGACCAGCATACATCAATAACTGCCTGAACTTCCACCAATCCACCAGACACCTGCCCTCTGCCTCTCTAACCAACATGCCCTACATTTGTCAAAACTACAGTGGAGTTTATTCCTTTTCCTGCCTCGCCACCAAGTCCTGTAACGACCTACACCTCCACCTGCGAACTTCGCCCTTGCTTGCGGAATTCAGAATGGGACTCAATACCTGGCTTTTCTACTGAGACCAGCTAAATCATAGCCCCTGGTTGCCCTCAGGGGTGATAAGCCGTGCTCTACATATACTGATTGATTGAATACTGAGTCTGGTAAAAAAATATAGGAGGTCTCTGTGACTTCATGCTAACATTTTTCATTTTTCTAAGATCTGACCATATGTAATGGTTGTGTCTCTGGAGTAGACTTCATGCAAAGGTACATTTTGCTAGACCAGTCTGTACATTAGCTTGCTTTGCCATATACCTATCTTATGCTCATGTAAATGTTAATTGACACCTCTTGTTAAAGCCTGCAGCCAGTGTCTCTTTCATATGTAATAGCATGATATTGCTGGAGCCTTGTTTCATCAATTCTGAAAACCATTGTTAAAGACTTTACTTTATATCATGAACACCTAAAAAAAGCCTAACTTGTTGATTGGGAAAAGCCCTTGCCCAAGAAAATATCTTTGAAACGTAATGATGGTCTAGCTTGTTTTCTAGCTCAGGGTCTACAGGCAGGTAAACTGTTGCATGGTACCTCACTGATAATGAGACTTACAGGGTTATTTGTGCACTGTAGTACAATTGTAGGGTAGGTGATTTGACCCTGATTATTCTTTAAGCCTCTCTAATCAACTTTTCTAAAATCTTGTGTATGTTTGCAATTTTGTGCATAGTAAATGCAGTGGCTGGGCATCAATTTTTGAATGTTACTGGTGTGCATTGCTGAGCTCTGAGTTCACAGCCCACAGCACCTTCCTGAGTCCGTCCTCGACAGCTCAGCCTCTCTATCATAAGAGTCAAGTGTTAAAGAGGGTTTGAGGTTCCCCAGGATACTCGAGTTAAAAAGTTACAGCTCGGGTTCAGGAACTTCAGATTACCTTGAGACTCCCCAGACCAGATTACACACGTAGAAACCGAGAGCGAATTGGTGAACACTAAAGGATTATGTTAAAAACGGAGCCCAGCACATCAGGTCTGACAATGTACAAGAGCAAGAAGTTGTGGTTAATGGAATTACTTACATGTCCACCCTTCAAGAGCACATTAGTAATGTCATATCCATCCAAGGTGACGTTGGGTTTAGATGCTCCAGTCAGCGTGACAATGGTCGGCAGGAGATCCAAAGTACTGGCCAGCTCATGGGTCACTCCTAGGGATGATGAAGTACAACACTCCGTTAGAGACAAACCCTTTTGTTCAGGGGCTTGGAGATACTTTCCATGTTTAGACCCAGGACATCTCCCCACTGAGCTCAGAGTCAGATGACGCTACTATTGATGAGGAAATCAAATTGCTCCAGACTACGTCCAGGCCCCAGCCCCCCTCCATTACTCTCAAAATATATCACATGGAGTCCAAAGAGTCTCTGGCTGCTGTCAATCGAATGTTTATTTCATTGTCTTCTATTAGGACTGAACCTATCTCCACTACTGCTCAGAGCTCATGCCTACTAAACTGAGATCCCTTCATCAGACACACAACAATAGAACCCTCTGGACTTAGGTGGACAGCTACAGGGTCAAATATAGCTTAAAGCTCTAAAAATGCCCTTACCCATATTCATGTTCTATTCGATGTGCCATAGTCCCAATATCACAGAACACCCTATAACACTCCAACCCCCGTACTCCTCACCTTCATTATAAGTGAGCAAAATAAGACAATGCAGTTGACCAAAATAAATGTCAGTTTTGTGCAGGTAACAAATGGTAAACCCTATATGTATATATATATATTCATATTCACACTCCCTTTCTTCCCTCTCTGGATCGAAAAAGGCACTCACAGGGGTCTTTGTCGTTAAACAGCTTTGATTCGTACAGTTAACATGACGCGTTTCGGCTTGCTCCTTAGTCTAATGTTTTTCAATTTCACGCCAAAAGACGACATTTTTTAAACATCCATAAATAATTCTCATGATCTACTGACATAACCAGCAACAGCTGACAAGCATATCCCGTACAAGCATGAGCGCCATCTTAGTACATATACTTTCTGAAAGCCTCAATACTTTACTACTTAACCTGTAATTGCTGTTTCAGCCTTGTTATAAATCCGCATTGGCATTATATCAACCCAATGTTAAATTAACTGCAACATTGCACAGCAATTATTAAAGCAGGTGAATTATCATTATAATCGAGCCGTGTATCGGCATGGTAGTTGCCCAATTACAATTATATCATTTTGCCATGTATATATATCTCTTATGATACTTTTACATCCAGTGGCAGCTATATAACTCGCTATATCACTGTGTATCGGCTGACATACTAACCCTCTAAGAATATCATAGTTCATCAAGGACACATTGATGGAAAACCTTTTTTTTTTTAAAGAAAACATTCGATAAACCGAAATGTCCACAGACATTACATTTCTTTTCAGTTACCTCAACAGTTTCATAAATTAATTTTGACCACATTTCACGAATCACTACTTAATCACCGAGATGTATAGCTAGTTCTCTCCCTAAATTAATTCCTTTCGGGGCCTTGGTCTCTAAATCAATTATATATCTTGATTCTAATCTTCGTAACCTCATAATCCTGTCTCTTCCCTGTATATTGTTTGGAACCTGACCTAGACCAAAATAACGTAACAGCTCCCTGTCACTGTGATGATGCTCTGCAAAATGCCTTGCCACCGGATACGTGGCATCCTTTTTGCCTATCGCCCTCATGTGCTCTAACACTCGTTTTTATGGGGTGGACAGTACTGGAAACGTATCGCAATCCACATGCGTAGTGTTACACGTAAAACATTTATGGTCCTTTGCTTTTTAAGACTTGGCACTTTGTACAGGAGTGTTCCTGTGCAAGTCTTGCACTTCCCGCAGTGATAAAATCCTCTTCATTTCCTTAAGGTCCCTCCTGTGTTCGACTTTGTTTCCAGATGACTCTGTACTAGGCTATCCCTCAAAGATCTACCTTTCTAAAGGTTATGAGTGGGGAGGCTGGAATATCTGAACCAATAATATTATCAGTCTTAAGGATGTGCCAATATTTCCTTAGTACTTTTTCTTAATTCATTGGCATCATCCGAGAAAGTTGTTATCATCCTAAATTTAGTATTTGTCATCCTTTTTTTTTTCATCCTTCCTTTTCTCTTTTAAGGGTTTTTGTCTCGGAATATTTTTCACTCTATTGAGGGTGGCATCCAGGAAACCCTCATTGTAGCCTCTGATAGCAAATCTGTTAAGACTGGCCTCTGCTGCTACATTAAAATCATTCTCTCTTGAGCTGTTACGTTTTAATTTTAAAAGCTCCCCGTTGGTTAGCCATACAATGCGATACAATGGGCTTATTCTCAATAATGTTCACTTTGAGGTCTAGTAAGTTTACTGTATCTGAATTGATCTCACCACTAAACTCTAGATTGATTGAAATTGCTGTTTAGGTTGTTGATGAATTCCCTTGCTGACTCTGTCGTTCCATTCCAAACTATAGGGTACTCCAGACGCACCTCAGCGTTTTGAGCACCCGTCCAGGAGTGCGCTGGTCAAGGTGCAGTGGAGCGTGTATATATATATATATATATATATATATATATATATATATATATATATATATATATATATATATATATGTATATATATGTATATATATATATATATATATACACACACCCACACACACCCACACACACATATATATATATATATATATATATATATATATGGAATTCATGAATTTTAGTCTGAATAACAACATTTTTCTTTTCAGTAAACAACTGTATAAGCAGATGTCCGGAGTTTCTATGGGAGCCTGCTCTGCTCCCAGTTTTGCCAACCTTTTTGTAGGTTGGTGGGAGGAGCAGGCGGCCTGGAGTAACACCAATCAGGAGTGGGTTAACCGGATTATAGGGTGGCATTGTTACATAGACGATCTTTTCATTATTCTAGAAAGCCCTGTAGAAACTGCTAGTGCCTTTGTTGACGTACTTAATAACAATGATCTGAATCTTAAATTCTCTGGTCACATCAGCAGGACAACTGTTACCTACCTGGATCTCACTGTGTACATTGATAATGATGGAATGATACAGACTAAACTGTTCAGAAAAGAGATGGCGGGTAACTCCACACTCTTTGCCACGAGTAGTCATGCTCGCCAATTAATCGAGAGTATCCCTTATGGAGAACTTTTAAGGTTAAGGCGGAACAATTCAAACAATGATGATTTTAAGAAGGCAGCGGATGCTAGCCTTCAAAGATTCAGGATAAGGGGCTATAGTGATGGTGTTTTAGCTCGTGCCTATGAGAGAGCTAAAAAGATGAGGAGAAAAGAATTGTTGAAACCCAAGAAGACAGCAAAATCCAGTAATGGGGCGTTCCGCCTCATTACCACCTTCTCACAAAATGCAGGGCAAATTAAGAAGATATTCAAGAAAAACTGGAATATCTTAATGTCTGACAACATCATTAAAGCGGACTTGCCGACTAACTCGTTAGTCACTTTTAGGAAGGCAAGATCTCTTAGGGATCATTTGGTCTCTAGCCATTACTCTGCTCCCGAAAGAATCTCCAAACTACCGGTACTCAGTGGCTTTTACCCTTGTGGCCGGTGCAAGGCTTGTAAATATAGTAAGCGGACGCTCACTTATAAGATACCCGGTCTGGCCATTCCTAAACGTATCACGAAATTCTTGACATGTTCCACGCCGTATGCCATTTACTGCCTCACCTGCCCTTGTGGTTTGAACTACATTGGCAGCACGACTAATGCAGTTAAACTGAGCATTTTAGAGCATATGCGTGCCATTGCCAAGAAAGATGAAACCTACCCTGTAGCAAGGCACTTTGAGAGGATGCATAAAAGTAACAGGGATCTGTTATCTTACATTTGTCTCGATAGTGTTCCGGCAAACATCAGGGGAGGAGATCGTCTTTTGAAACTTAGACGGCTAGAATCCAGGTACATAATCAATTTACAGAGCAAAAATCCTAATGGCCTTAACATGCATGAAGAGCTATCAGTACACTTGGGCTAAGTAGAGTTGGACAGTCTTTCTGTATATATTCTGTATATTCTGTATATTTTATATTCTGTTTTATTGCACTGCATCATTTCAACTGTACCTTTCCCTGCTTTGATTAACTTTGGTAATTAATTATATGATCAATTAACTTGAACATTCAACTTGGCTAAAAAATTGTAAATGAATTGATGTCATTCGGTTGTATGTATATACAGGATTTCATAGGTGTTTTATTTATGCCCATCCAGGGCGAGTTTCATTCATATACACCGAGTGCGACTGTTTTTGACACAGTACCAATAGCATTAGCGCTTCAAATGCTGCAACTGCACCACATGTGCAATCAATATGGGTTGGATATGGTACTCTGTGCGTCATTATTTTATATGACGGTACTACTACTATATCTTTTCGGTGTCAAGTACTATTTTTGTGCACTCGTAATCTGATATGACATGCCTGGTCTAGTCATGCCCATCACGGGCTGTATCTACACGAGGAACAGAGTTGGACTACTATTGCCCATCATGGGCTGTTTTGTTTATGAATTATAATTGTGGCATTCATGCATGTATGTTATCTGTCGGGCTATGTAACATTTTGATTATTTAACTTGAGTTACATATGTTTGTACGTCTACTTGCATAGTGATGTATACCGTCTTAAGATGGCGGCCATTTACGACAATAGTATTGTAGTCCTTCCCTGCTCTCGATCATGCTGAAGGACGTCTTTTTAAGTAGACGAGCGTCTTTGCTCTTTGCACAATTTGACAAAGCCCTATGGCGAAACGCGTCGTTGCTGTTTAGTTCCCTTCAATAAATCTTTTTGAGGAACTACCCCCTGCGTGTGCTGCTTTCCTTTTGGATTACCAATCTGTGGATGTTTGGAGCTGTGATATTTATATATATATATATATATATATATATATATATATATATATATATATATATATATATATATATAGCAGCTCCGATTGTCTCTCATTCCTCAAGAAAGAAAATCCGGCACTCGCAGGGAAAGTGTTCAGGTTAGTTTTAATTTCAAACACTCAGCAGACTGTCTGCTGAGTGTTTGAAATTAAAACTAACCTGAACACTTTCCCTGCGAGTGCCGGATTTTCTTTCTTGAGGAATGAGAGACAATCGGAGCTGCAATTTGTGACGTGGGGCGCCACCACGAGAGGCACCCGTCTGCGAGTGACCCGGCTTTTGGTGCAACGGAGCTGGAATATATATATATATATATATATATATATATATATATATATATATATATCCAAGCTCCCGAAAATCCTAAGAATACCCAGCCGGGTTCCAGGACGAAAAAGCACTCACAGGCACGGCTCAGCTCGTTTCACAGGGCAGTTTATTAAAGACAGACGCGTTTCGGGAGAGCCCTCCCTTTCTCAATGTATTTCATCTGACAAGACGTGCGCAGCGCCATTATGAGTGTTTTCAAAACATTACAAAAACAAACAAAGGACTGATTCTTGTTTGCAGCACGGGGCGCCATCTTGAAATGTATAAATTTAACATATATTACACTTGATTCCTAGTAAGTGTACCACATCCAAATACTGCTGTGTATCGGCTACCTTGGTGTCTTAAAAGTAAAACCAAGTACTATATAAATATAATACATTGCATGGCTAAGACAGCAAAATGCTGTTGGGAATTACCCAACCTACGACATAAACACAAAACTAGAATGTGATCAGGTCGGACATAATCTTGCCGTGGATCGGCAATTGCAGCCCCAGTGTGGACTGCCAAAACATTCGATGTGGTCAAAAACTAAAACAAGTCATCTAGTTCAGTCTCAGTGGTGATGAAAGCATCCATCACACAACAGAAAACAAAAAACAAAAACACTCAGAACAATTCCAGAAAGTATTGCATCGATAATCAAACTGTAAAGTCGAAGTTGGAAACTCAGTATTCAACTAAACAGAACTCATAGCACAATAATACACACAGCTAACCCAAATGAGAGGCCAGTTCTTCTCCCATATTTAAGCCTCCAGGTGCTTTAGTCTCCAGATCAATGATGAACCGGGACTCAAGTCTCCTGAGTGTGAGCAATCTATTGCCCCCTCTAGGATTCTCTTCGACTTGGTCCAAACAAAAATATCTGAGAAGGTTCCTATCACTGTTATGTTTTAAGGAGAAATGCCAGGCCACGGGATACGTAAAGTCCTTATTCACAATGGCCCGCATGTGTTCTAATATTCTCAACTTAACAGGATTAATGGTACTCCCAACATACCGTAACAGACAGGGACACATTAGGCAATAGACAACAAAGTCAGAATGACATGACATAAACTTTGTTATTCTCCTCCCATCCTTTTTACCCGGGACTTGGTATGTTAATGTCCTTTTACTTGAAGCACAGGCTTTACATTTTCCCAAAGGGAAAAATCCTTTGGTGTCTTTCAAGGTTCCTAATGGTTTCTTCATGGATGGTAGGTAGCTCTGAACTATTTGATCTCTAAGAGATCTGGCCTTTCTGAATGTAATAAGTGGAGTGTTAGGAATATCAGGCCCTACGATCTGATCCGATTTTAAAATGTGCCAATGTTTGGACAGAATATATATATCCACCATCATAGTCATAGGTGGAGCAATACCTAAAAAAACAGCAATCACCTTTAGAAGAACTGCAACTATGGTTAATACCTTAGTGAAAAATAACCCAGAAACTGGGGATTCCAGTATATGGCTTGCGCCTAGGACAGGCTTTTACAAATGTGCCAACTGCAAGGCATGACAATTTGGTATTAATACCAAGACTTACCAAATGCCATTTAGCCCCATGATACAAACCATCACAAAATATCTGTCATGTAGAACTGAATTTGCCGTGTATTCACTAGTATGCAGCTGCAATGTATTATATATAGGCAGTACTAAACTTGCAGTGCATAAAAGAACTCTGCAACATACACGTGCCATTCTAAATAATGACCCTAGTTACCCGGTGGCAAGGCACTTTAAGGAACATCATCAAAGTAGCCTTAAACAATTTAAACATTATGTGTTGGACACAGTGGCCGCGTCGATAAGAGAGGTGGTAACAGGGAGGCCTGACTGCGACACTTGGAGGCCAGATATATTTTAGAACTGGATACCAAGCAACCAGGGGTCTAAATACAAATTCATACTAACATAACATAACATGTATACTTACCTTTGATAAAATTAAGTTACAGATTTTTTCACTGAATATTTATTTAAATATTTATAACATATTTATTTATTTATTTACTGTGCAACATTCAGTCCATCAATTGTTGTTTTTGCATTTGTCACCCCGAGTGGGACGGGTATGCTTAGACGTGAGTCCCGTGCTCTCCATGCCACTGGAATCAAGCTATCCTGGCTGATGACGGCTGATAGCCAGAAACCGGTCCTAGGATGCTTGATTCCGGTCCAAGGAAGACTTAGCTTGGCAGTTTGGGCTGGACTGTTCCGATGAGGCAGAGGGTCAAGACTGATTTGCATATGGCCATGACTGCACTGGGGTGGTTTGGTAAGCAAAATAACGATGGATTAAACCCAGATCTGTGACTGGGGGTGAATGTTTTGCCATTGTGCAACATTCCATCCATCAATTGTTTTTGCATTTGTCACCCGAATGGGATAGGCATGCTCAGACGTGAGTCCCGGGCTCTCCATGCCACTGGAATCAAGCTATCCTGACTGATGACGGCTGATAGCCAGAAACCGGTCGTAGGATGCTTGATTCCAGTCCAGGGAAGACATGGCTTGGCAGTTCGGGCTGGACTGTTCCCATGAGGTACAGGGTCAAGATTGATTTGCATATGGCCATGTGTGAACTGGGGTGGTTTGGTCTAAAGAACGATGGATGAAACCCAGATCTATTACTGGGGGTGAATGTTTTGCCATTGTGCAACATTTTGTCCATCAACTGTTGTTTTTGCATTTGTCACCCCGAGTGGGACGGGTTTGCTCAGACGTGAGTCCCGTGCTCTCCATGCCACTGGAATCAAGATATCCTGGCTGATGACTGCTGATAGCCAGAAACCGGTCCTAGGATGCTTGATTCCGGTCCAGGGAAGACATGGCTTGGCAGTTCGGGCTGGACTGTTCCCATGAGGCACAGGGTCAAGACTGATTTGCATATGGCCATGTCTGAACTGGGGTGGTTTGGTGAGCTAAACAACGATGGATTAAACCCAGAACAGTGACTGGGGGTGAATGTTTTGCCAATGTGCAACATTCCGTCCATCACCTTGTGTGTTTTGCTGTTCGCCCGATGTGGGAAGGGTATGCCCGGAGGTGGCTCCCGTGGTCACTACGCCACTGGAGTCAAGCTATCCTGGCTGATGACGGCTCATAGCCAGAAACCGGTCCTAGGATGCTTGATTCCAGTCCAAGTAAGACATGGCTTGTCAGTTCGGGCTGGACTGTTCCCATGAGGGACAGGGTCAAGACTGATTTGCATATGGCCATGTCTGAACTGGGGTGGCGTGATGAGCAAAATAACGATGGATTAAACCCAGATCTGTGACTGGGGGTGAATGTTTTGCCAATGTGCAACTTTCCATCCATCACCTTGTGCGTTTTGCTGTTCGCCCTATGTGGGAAGGGTATGCCCAGACGTGGGTACCGTGCTCACTACGCCACTGGAGTCAAGCTATTCTGGCTGATGACGGCTGATAGCCAGAAACCGGTCCAAGGATGCTTGATTCCGGTCCAGGGAAGACATGGCTTGGCAGTTCGGGCTGGACTGTTTGAATGAGGCACAGGGTCAAGACTGATTTGCATATGGCCATGTCTGAACTGGGGTGGCGTGGTGAGCAAAATAACGATGGATTAAACCAAGATCTGTGACTGGGGGTGAATGTTTTGCCATTGTGCAACATTCAGTCCATCAATTGTTGTTTTTGCATTTGTCACCCCGAGTGGGACGGGTATGCTCTGACGTGAGTCACGTGCTCTCCATGCCACTGGAATCAAGCTATCCTGGCTGATGACGGCTGATAGCCAGAAACCAGTCCTAGGATGCTTGATTCCGGTCCAGGGAAGACATGGCTTGGCAATTTGGGCTGGACTCTTCCTATGAGGCACATGTTAGAAGGGGCGGCCCCAGAGGTCAGGTTATGTCTACCCGACTGCTCCGTGACCCACCTCTCCTGCCAATAATGCCGAGCCTTGACGAGAGGTCCCCACCTGGGAGGACTTCGAGTAAATAATCATACACACTGAGACCACACCACACTTATGAACAGACACCACCCTGTGGGTTTTCAGTAACACGTTCTTTATGAACAGGAAAAAGGAATCAGCACTCTTATTTACAGGCAATCGAGGGATCGTAACGTCTCAGAAATTCGGGTAACAGGGAAGTGGGACAGTCTTAGTTGTTGGGCCAGTACGATGCATACCCTGCGCACAGCTCTCAATCCTCGAGCCGGGGGGACACGGGAGATGATGGTCGTACTGGATGTCCTATTCACTTCGGGTTACTCAGTTCGTGTTGATAGCGTCGATGGTCTAGCCAGACCAGAGTACTCCTCGAGCCGTGACGACGTCAGCAGGGCTCGGTTCCGTAGAAAGTTCTTGAGGAGCCGCGACCACGTCAGCAGGGCTCGGGAAGTTCGATGAAGATCTTTGAGGTTCAAGATCGAGCCGCGACGAGGTCAGCAGGGCTTCGATGTTCCGGTTCCGTAGATGCAATGAAGAGCCGCGACAGCGTCAGCAGGGCTCGAAGAGTTCCAAAGTTTAGTTTTCCCCAAGGGTCAGCCACGATCAGATCAGCGGTGCTTTCTTGTCCAGGATACAACTGCCCGCTAGTCCTTGGGCGAGCCATGATATAGCCCAGTGGCTCTTTGATGTCCGGACCCTCGCAGGCGGAGGTCTTAGGCCTTGGGGGCTGGTCGTTGGTGCGGTCCGGCGGTTGGCCCTTTGATCTCTTTGAGGGTGCGTTCGGGAATTCCCAGACGCTCAGCAGGGTTTGGAGCCAGCACTCGGGGAGGCCAGAGGTGCGATTGAAACCGGCTCCCAGGGGATGGCCAGAGGTGTGACAGAAACCAGTCTCTCAGGGGAAGCCGGAGGTGTAATCGAAACTCCTTGTCTTATCTCACTCGGGGAGCCCTCACCCTCCCATCGGGGCTGGCGTGTCTGGAGTCTGAGTGTCGCTGGGGGTGGGGGTCATGCTAGGCCCAGGGAGAAGGGATCTCGGGAAGGGAAAATGCCTGCCAGTGGGCTTATGGGGCCATGCAGGGTCTGGCGCGCAGGGCCGGGGAAGGGTACGGGGGTAAGCCGGGGCTGGTCGTCGGTGTTTTGGGCGGACATGGATGGGACGATCAGGGATTTCTGGGTGCGGGGCTGAGCTAATGGGGTGCTGAGGATCGGGGAGGAACCACGCCACTAGGCCAGGTCCAACAGTCAAGACTGATTTGCATATGGCCATGTCTGAACTTGGGTGTTTGGTGAGCAAAATAACGATGGATTAAACCCAGATCTGTGACTGGGGGTGAATGTTTTGCCATTGCAACATTCCGTCCATGAATTGTTGTTTTTGCATTTGTCACCACGAGTGGGACGGGTATTCTCAGACATGAGTCCTGTACTCTCCATGCCCCTGGAATCAAGCTATCCTGGCTAATGACAGCTGATAGCCAGAAACCGGTCCCAGGATGCCTGATACCGGTCCAGGGAAGACATGGCTTGGCAGTTCGGGCTGGACTGTTCCCATGAGGCACAGGGTCAAGACTGACTTGCATATGGCCATGTCTGAACTGGGGTGGTTTGGTGAGCAAAATAACGCTGGATTATACCCAGATCTGTGACTGGGGTTGAATGTTTTGCCATTGTGCAACATTCCGTCCATCAATTGATGGTTTTGACATTAGGTAACAGGCATTAGCCAGTACCAGTTAGGATGCTAGCTATTCTTTGCATATATCGAATCATTTTGCACTAATTTTTTGCACTTTTGCCCATATTAGTATTCATAAGGGAATCGCACATCAGGATGATAGGGGTTACAAATTATGCGCTTAGTCACTTTTAATCACATACAGCAGCAAGATTTACTTTTAACTAGGATAGGAAAGCATGCATGAATGAGGGGTTTATATAAATGTATTAAGACTTAAACATACCCCGCAACTATCAGTATCATTGTTATTTTCAATCATGCAGGTCACTGAGCTATGTATTTTACAGTGATTTGATATCCGGGTTGAAGTTGTAATTTTAAACACACGTTGTACATGATTCTAGCAAGATGCTTAACAATGTAATTATAATGTGTGGTATTTTTACTATGTCTATTGCTGCTATACTTGCACTTCAAATAGAGGTAAACCCGCCCAGGCGCTGACATGTGATCAAGGCCGTCTCTACCAGCCGAAACGCGTCATGTCGACATGGTGATTGCTGAATAATAATCACTATCGACGAATACTGGTCTACACTTGCCTTATTTCAATGGACATGAAGTGGTGGGCAAGCGCGCAAATATATATATATATATATATATTTATATATATATATATATATATATATATATATATATATATATATATATATATATATATATATATATATATATATATATATATATATATATATATATATATATAAAACAAAAGCAATTTTTCATCACAAACCACCGGCAAGGCAGCTGAGCAGAAAAACCACGCGAGTCCCAATCTTCATTTGGCAATATTTAATGGAAAGGCAAGTTCATCAAATCTGACGCGTTTCGGGCGTCCGCCCTTGGTCACAGATCGTCAGGCAAGTAAAAGAACATCCCTTTTAAAGGGTCCATTGCACAAATTACAATTACCATTTTTTTCTTTTTGCAACACCATGTGATTAGAAGCATTAAAACTGAGAACATACTACATATATTAGACATAGCTAGTCTGTTTTCCAAACCATCATTTGATATATGTATATATACAGGTGAATAAAAGGAGGTATTGATGCATTATTTACATTTTGTTGCCAAAGTTTACACTGACATTAACATTTTTATAAAATTGTAAAATTTGTCGTTATTTTTAGAATTCAATATCAAACAAATATTGATAACGCCCATTTGGGGTGGCGCATGATACCCGCATAAATGCGCTTGTATATACGATTGCAAAAAGACAATATAGTGTAACCACTGTCCATATGTCACTGAAAAGTGCAATGCGCGTAGAAAAAGTGCAAATGCATATGTGCAATTAACGCCACCTAATCTGTGCAAATATAGCATATAAATAAATATAAATACTTATAAATGCTTTAAAATCATCTAGGTTTTCCAATTCATAAAACCTGATGTTTCGACATATGAACACAATGATCTTGTTTATATTGTGGTCTATTACAATAGTTCAATTGGCTGCATGAATGCACCAAAATTGTGCTCAAAGCAAATATATATATATATATATATTTGCACAGTACTGTAACTTGCTAACATGGATATTGAGCTTATTTGACTCACCTCTGAGAGGACAAAACTTGCCTATTGGAAGGTTCTGCTTCTGTCCTAGCCAATAACAGGCTTCTCATTATCCAGATGTTGCTTCCCTCATGCAACAGAATACTATATATGGTATCATATAATGCTGTACCTGGAGCTATGTGTCCTGGCCAGTAGGCAATGGCCGGCTCTCTCATTCCACCATCATAGGTTGTCCCTTTACCACACTTGAGTAGGCCTGAGCTCCCACCCTCGAGCTTGACGGTTGTTTCAGGGCTGAAGTGAGGAAGAAAGTAAAACATTTAATAAGCAGTTCTGAACACAAATCTACATTTTTAGAATTATTTTGAAAATGTACTTATTACATGCTCTGTGCCTTAGCGTGGTGTGCTTCAGAAGAAGAAATGAAAACAAGCAGTAGGAAAGTTGTTGCAAGAAAACTAGAGTTTCACGCTGACAAACTAGGCTCTTTAAAACAATAACATTTTGAAGCATTTCCTAATGTTATGAAGGAATTAGCTCTAAACCCACAACAACCACGTACACCCAAGCCTCATGAACGAGCAATTTGTACCATCAAACCACCCCTAAATGAATGAGTCCCTAGGAGGAACCTAGGCATCTTCACATCATAATATAGCAAGCCCCGTTTCTAAGGTAGAGATACTGGTTTCTGAAGTGAACATGACTGTCGGAAGCTGGCTGTGTATATATTATACCAAAATGAGGTAGCATGTGCACAGAGTCCAGCAGAACCTCATAGGTAGGCAGGGGGAAAAGTGGATAGCACCTTACTCTCTATTTGTGGTAACGTGGGCGAGCAGTAAGGCTTTATCAAAGGGTAGTGTTAAGCATTTATTGTACAAACTCAGGCAAGAAATTATGTCACACACTTGAAGACTGAACTCAGACCATAATTTTTGTATACAAATATTATTTGTTATTTTATTTAGTGAGCCAAGCCAGGCCTGGTGCAGGTAAGTGAAATAATACTTTGCCATATGTATGCAATTAATTACAGTTGAATGCAGGTTCAAATGCAGTTGGTTGATTTACAGGTTTGTCAATAATCAGAATTACTTTCAGTTACTTTGTAGATTACAATACTCGTTACTTCTTAGATTACCTTTTAAGTTACTTTTGCTAATCAGTGTGATATGCCTAGATATCACTCTGAGACATTTCCTAGACAAACGTAAGTAATTCACTATGGTACGTTTGCAGTTTTTCAAGTTTTAATACAACCCCAAAAAAGCAGTCAATGCAATCCTTCTGGAGGAAATTAAGTTATCAGTTTGAAGGTAAGCACTTGTTTGTGTGAGTTGATATTATGGGGTTAGAACCAGGGTTCCCCCAGGGTCGAGTATGCACTCTCAGAACACCCTCAGCAGCTCTAGGGTGACTTAGTGCATAGTGCTGAGGCCCTATGTTATCCAATGGCAGATATGGGGCCCCCGGTTGGTGGCTGTTCACAAGCAGGTCACAAGGTTGAGGGAGCAAAGCTCAGGGCAAAGGCGGATCCGAGATAGCACACCAGGTGCACCCACAGCGGCACAGGGGCGGCCGCTTGCAGGGTGCTGCTTTGGTGTTGGGTGCCCTGTTTTCAATGGGAGTTGCTAGTTTTAGATTTTGGCTGCAGGCTCGGTTTAGGAAGACTTTCGGGAGGAACCAACAACTGGGCATGTAAGCTGGAGAGCTCGAGCATGTAGCCTCACCTTGAGTTATCTTCTCTGGGTGCAGAGCAGCTGGATGCAGGGGTGTCTTTTGAGGTAGGATTTCACATCACCGGGCCACTGGTGGTTGGGGGGGTCTCCGTGCAGAGGCTGTAGGCATGTCGGGGAGTCCTGGAGGGGTCAACCCATGGTAGACTCGGACTCTGGAGCGCTGGGGAACCTCGCAGGGACTGTTGAGACACCCAGATTCGGGCAGTAGGCATCAGGTGCAGTGGTGGTTCCGGGTGTCCGGTTTCTTTGTCCTCAGCAGGCTCATAGTCTGTTTTGGGAGTTTCTTTTGAAAAGAACAGGAGATCTGGTCTTTGTCCCAGGGACGGCTGGTGCAGGTAAGAGCAGTGGAGTGGTAGGCCAGGGGGAAAGGGAAAATAAAATGTAAAAAAAAGGAAACCACTTCCCTTTGTGCTTGCTATATCCCAGAGTCAGAGATGCGGCGAGCGCAACGTGTTCTTTTTTAATGTTTTATTTCATTTTCCCTAATCGTTGTTTGTTGACTCCCCCCACCCCATTGCCCCACTGCTCTTACCTGCACCGGCTGTCCTGCTCTGCCCACATGTTGATACCAGGAGTAAATTATGTTATTGGGCAGAAGTTGTGTGCTTCCACAAAAAATGTGCTTACCTTGGCAAAGCTGTGATTATTTTGTTTATTTATCCAGCACCCGAAGCAGCAGCTGCCTAAGATTGAAGTTTCAGGGGCACACTTATGGCATTATAATGCAGTTAGTGTCGTAGATAATAAGATAATTAACAATGTTTGCTTTTCTCTGACACAAGCACAAATGGGAGAAAGGAAGTCTTGAGGAATGTGCTGCAGTTCCAGCACCCTTCCCTTCAATCATTAACCTTAGACTCCAAAGCATAGTTTTGAGTTTGAGAGCTGTATGAGATACCCAGGGCAACATTAATCTATATGGATTCTTAGGCCTGGCTTAACAATACAGCCATCGCTAATGTTTTGTCATCAACAAAAAGAGTTTTCCGAGTACTACTGCGAGTGGGACTTAGGGTCCACCTTAATGTTGGTTCTCTTGAGTGCAAGATTAGATTTGATTTAGCCGAATTCGTGTGGTTCTCCTTAAAAGACTGCTTGCATTGCACTTTTTGCTTGTAGGAAGGCTCATACTCAAATAAGTAGAGTGAGTTGGCTGTGCAAGCCACTGATCATGGCTACATGCCTGATCTGTTTATTGTAAAATGCTATGCTAAAGGCAGTAGGCCTGACATATTTTTTGCGAATATCATATGTTAATGTCAATAGTCACTTATTATTCTATAATAAAACCTACAGATAGGTAAATTGTTACATTGAATCTAACAAATATTAAGCTAGACAATGATTTTGGTGTTGGTTACCTTGTGCTACAAATTGTGGCTATAGAAGGTTTGCTCTGGGAAAATGTGTTAAAGACAATAGAATTTTAAGAACAAATTCTTCGTATACTGTACTAAAGTCTGTAGGCAAGTATTTTGTTGCATGGAATCTCAAAGATTACTGTAGTAGACAAGGGTCTTGGTGCTTGGGAGCCACCTGGAAAAACCACAGGGATAGACAATTTGCACTGCATTAGAGGGGAGTTTATATTGTTGCTGTTTATTACATTTTACCTAATGGCTGCCTTGTTGCAAGGCTTTTGACCAACATAGTAGGTCTGAGCTGGTTATGGTGGCAAGCCAATGATTAAGATTATAGGCCTGTTTGTTTATAACAAGAAGTTCAAATAAAGGCAGTAGGCCTTACATATTGATTGTGAAAAGCATATGTTAAAATTAATAGACATTTAACGGTAGATTGTTACTACTCTGTATTAAAGCCTACAGATAGGTATTTTGTTATGTGGAATCTCACAGATTACCTTTGTAGTAGGATTAACCTAGTAGGTAAGGGTTTGGGTGCTGATTACCCTTCTGACAAACTGTCGGTGTAGAAGATTTGCACCATGAAATTACAGATCAAGGCTGTCTCCTCCACCTGCTTCCACACTCTGTGCATGATACGTAAGATCTTCAAGTGGCTATGCCTACTCACAAGACATGCCGTGACACAGGCCCTCATCACCAGCCGAGTGGACTAAGACAACTTCCTCTACGTAGGAATCGCCACACATCTCCAACAGAGACATCAGATCATACAGAACGCCGCAGCCAGACTCATCCTTTGCCTTCTCCGACAAACCCCCATCACACCCCAGCCCAGGCAACTCCACTGGCTCCCTTACAGAAGAGATGGCAGTTTAAGTTGCTGACCCACGCACACAAGGCTCTACAACACCAACAACTTGCATACATTAACACTGCCTGAACTTCCACCCACCGTCGAGAGGACTACACTCCATCTCCCTTTCACTTGCCCCTACACCCTCAATCTAACGAAGCAGAAGTGGAGGACCCTACTTCTCCCACAAGGCAGCAAAGACTTGGAACAGCCTCCCCACGCACCTCTGGACCATCACCGCACTTCCAGAATTCCGAATGGCCCTCAAGACCTGACTGTTTGAATAAACCTCCAAGACCTGCAAGCCTATAGGGTGATTAGCCACATTTTATAAATACTCATTAATTGATTGATTGACTTGCACTTTCAACATTCTTATTTGGCCCTTGTAGGAGAGACAGTATTTTGCTTTGCCAACTATAAGTTTGCATACTATGTAACTTTATGACTGTCTGCCTAAGGTTACACTGTGTGAAAGCTTAAGCTTAGCACAGGAGGCATCAGTTGGTTATGGTGACAAAACAATGATGATATCCAGTGGCATGATTGGTTCACTAGGAAAAACATGTTTAAGAGGCTGTAGGTTTGATCTGTTAATTATGAAAGATTACGATAAAGGCAGTAGACCTAACACATTGATTATGAAAAGCATATATTAAAGTGATTAGGTGTTTTACGTGTGAATTTTTATTTCTCTGTTGTAAAGCCTACAGATAAGGGGCGTGGCTTGCAACAAGACAGGAATAGCATCCAACAGATTATCTCCTGCCCGAGGACCCAGTGATCGGCCTCTCCACAGCAACTCTAAGCCATAGTCTAGCTGCATATATGCCGTCTAACAGTCCCTTCTATGAGGAACCTGCTAAGAGGCAGCTTCCAAGGTGAGCTCCAAAGACAACAGCCGTCTGTGTCTGCGATCTTCAATGTGGTAAAAAAATGAGGCAAGCGCTGGAGATGACCATTTGTTAGCAACCTCCTTTCATACCAGGGGTTTTCAGCAAAGCAGTCCCTCTTTATTATCCATGGGACCGTGTAATTAGCAGGGCGAGTGGGCATTAATGATTCGGACAGCAAGGTGAGGGGGAGCAAGCAGACAGGTTGCAGCAGAATCCCCTCTGCCCTGCCTCCAATGCGGCTTATTCCGGTTACAGCAGGGGGGAGCATGGGGGGGGGGTCTTGGCCCGTGTTAGACCTGGCACCATTGGCGTGGCTCTCCCTTTCATTTTTGCTGTTGCCTCATGTGTTTTTGCTGGTGTTATATGCTTTGGGCATTGTGCCACTGCTGTCCAGTGCCACAGTGAGAGTGTTGCCTATTATAAATTAATGTATGAATTTGCGATTTCATGATTGGCTGGTTTGGTTTACCTGTCAGACCCTAGTACAGTGCACCAGGAGTCACCAGGGCATGTGAGCCAAATGCTGCTGGTGGGTTTGTAGCACTGGTTGTGCCACCCACAGAAGCAGCCTGCAAAAGTGTGTCTAAGGCCTGCCATTGCAGAACCTGTGTGCAGTCCGGTACTGCCATGTTGACTGAGAAATTGCACCCACTTGCCAGACCCTAAATCTTCCCTTTTCTTCATATCAGACACAACCTATGGTAGGCCCAAGGGCAGGGTGCATTTTAAGTATAAGGTAGGACAAACCCTTGTGAGTGTGGCATGTCCTAATAGTGAATTACAGCCATTTTCATTTTTCACGATTGCAAGGCTACCTGTTCTCCTTAGGCCAGAATGGGCAGATAGATTATTACATTTTATAATCCTAACTGACTCAGGGAGCATGGTAGAAATTCGAGTCTAGTATGCCTGAACTCAGAATGATAAACTACATCCTTTAGTGAAGTTGATTTTAACATTCTGTGTTTGAAAATTTTCACTTTTAGAAAGTAGGTATTTTCTTGTCTAACTATCCAAGCCTGCCTCTGCTAGGTTGTGTATTCCTTGTCTGGAGTTTGAGTGACAGGGCTGGGGGATTCCAGGAGACAGAGTGAGTCAGCCCAGTGGTGAATAGAGAGATCTGCATCTAGATGGGTGGGAGGAGTTGCACCTGGGACCTGAATAGGGCTGTGCCTTCCCTCCACAATGGTGGCTCCACCTTCTGTGGTGTGTCTGATGTCTCTGCCCTACTCTGTGAAAGGAGAGGAGTCTTGTAAACAGAGTGCTCCAGGACTGACCAAAACTGGTTTGGACTAGTCAAAGGCCCCTCTGCACTCAGACGACAAAGGATTTTGGGGTATAAGTATTGGGACCCTGACCCCAAGAATTTAGATTACTTTCGCACAACAAGAAGAACCTTTTGCTGAGGAGAGGAACCAGAAGAAACTGAGGAGAGACTATCCCTAAGCTGAAGTGCTGCATGGGGGATTGGCCTGCAGTGGTTGCCTGACTGCCAAAGAAAGGAGAAAGGGACTTTGTGTATTTTCATCAACTTGTAAGGATCTCCAAGGGCTTGAGAGAAGAGATTGCCTCCTGCTGAAGTCTCAGGGACAGCAGACTTCAACCACTAGCTCCCCAAGAGTTCTTTGGAAGTGCCTGCTGCTGTTTTGGGCCTTCTGAGGGACTGCGTGTCGCAAGGAACTAGAAGCGAGACTCACAGAGAAAAAGCGTGTCGCAGCGGCTGCCATCGCATCTCTGAACAAGGATGTCACCGCTGTAGCTGACACATTGCACCACATCACAAGAAACGTCTCGCAACATCAAAGAAGCGTGTCGCCGTCACAGCTGCTGCCGTCGCATTGCTGAACAAGGATGTCACCGCTGTAGCTGACGCATCGAGCGGAAGCGTCTCGCATCAAGTGAGAAGAGTGTTGTCGCTAAAGCCGCTGTTGTCGCATCTCTAAACAAGGGTGTCGCCGCTGCAGCTGACGCATCGAGTCGAGACATCGAGAGTTTGTGTAGCATGTCGGGTGTACAGGGTGTTAAGAGTAGGTGGTGTTGTAGTCAGCGCTGCTGCCTCGGTTGTTGCAGAGCAGGGCTGGGCTCCCACGGGTTACGCAGTTGTGTCCCTGGTCGGTTTGGTTCGCTGGGTCAGGGGCAGTATCTTCCCACAACTACCCCTTCCCCCTTAAATCCAGCGGCTCTGACCTCCTGTTTGGTGCTCAGGTGGACGTCCCAAGCCTGGTAATGTGTATGCTGCGGGTGGAGTGGCTGGGGTGAAGGGCCTGTGGCGCTGTAGGGTACGCCCTTTATGTTGTCCAGGGGGGCTACCGGGGCAGAGGCAACAGGGCCGTTGGTTACAAGGGCAAACTGGGTCCACAGGTAGCAGCAGGTGAGGCTGATCCGCCATATATGCCCTCCCCCATACTGTGGGTGAGAGGGGACCAGTGCGAGAATGGTCCCAAGTAAGATGGGCTTTAGGGCCAGATGCGAGCGTGCCCCCCTTTGTCTCCGGTCGGTGCACTATTTTCATCCTCGTAGTGAAAATAATAGCCTGCCAGTTAAAAAACAATTTGCCTTGGAAAGCCTATCTTGTTCTCATGAGGTATTTGAGTACCAGTAGAGGTGTGTGGTGAGCGGGCGGCGCCATTGAGGCCTGGCTGTGCTCGGTTGGGCTGAGTCTCCGGCGTGTGAATCTCACAACAAAGCAATTATTTTGGCGGGGCACGTCAGTATTTCCGCAATGAGTGTTGGGCATTACACCCCCACTCCTCCCCCTTTTAGCTGGTGGCTCTGTCCTCCTTGTGGGTGAGCCTGGTTGTCTGGTGGAGCTGGGTGGGATTTCGGGCCATTTTTTGGTGTTATTACTTGCTCCTCTCCTGCCATGTAGTCGCGGGCTCTGCACTGGCGGGCCAATGCTCTGTGGCATTGCGGCTCCGGTGTCAGGCGGGTACATTTTATGATGGGTTGCTGAGCTTCTCGTCATGGTGTGGTGGGACAGGCCTGCCAGCGCACACTGCAGGCCTGGTGCATGCCCGGGGGGGTTGTTTTGGAGGGACCCTGGTGAGTGAGGGGCCCTTTGGTGGCCATGGCTCTTTCCCCCCGAGTGGCCTCCTGCCAGGCTGCCTGGCTTGTTTCCGTGGCTGAGCGTGGCACAACTACTGCCAGACCTGCCCGGGGGGCCAGTAGGGAACCTTCCAACATGGCGGCCTCCTTAGTGCACAGGTTTCAGCATACCAGGCTCCCTGGTCTAGGGACCAGAGGGTCTGTCGGCCGCGTCACTTCTGGCCGTAGAGTGGGGGAGGACAAGGGTATAAATACCTTCCCCCGCCCACTGTGCAGCCTCTTGACTGCTGCCAGTCTCGCTGTTTAGACATGACCAATGATCCCTTGGAGCTGAGAAGCGGTGAGTGCAATGCCCCCTTCCCATTTGGTCCTGTGGCGGCGGAGTCTTCTCCTATGCCGGCCACTGCCAAGGGCTGCCGCTAGGGAAGGGGGGCTGGTCAGCTCCAGGGAGTCAGGGCGGTCACCATTACCCCCCCAGGTCAGTGCCAACACTCGGTCGAGCGAGGTGCTGAGCAGGACACATGTGGTTGGGGGGGACGGGGATGGAGCCTGCCCCGTGGGTCTGGCGTTAGGAGGTTGTGCAGGGTGGGGGCAAAAACAGAGAGCCCTCGGCGCTCACCCCTTCCAGTTGTGTGGCCAGGGGTGGGGGCCTGCGGCGGCGGTGAGCTCAGACTGCGCAGGCAGTGTGTGGCACTGATCTTTAGCCTAGAAGCTTGTTCTATGCTGTAAAATCAGCGCAAATGGCACCACTCAGCGCTCCAGGGGGCGCTACTTCTTTCTGCTGCTCGTGTAGATTTTCTATTTGAGCTGCAACTTTCTCAACCGTACGGTCGCAACCTGCTTGCATTGAGAAATCTCACAGGGAGGTGCATCAGTGCCGGAACCTCAAGCTATGGGGATGCAAATTCTCGCTCACCAACTTAATGTTGGCGAGCCGCGTGTGTGTTAAAACAGCGGTTGGTGGGGTTTTGCTGGGACTCTGTGTTGCAAGCAGAACACGGTGTGGGCAAAACGGAATTTGTCACCTAGCCCTAGTCATGATGCTACATTGGCCCCAACATATGTGATGCATCACTGCACATAAGTGGACATAACTCATGATGCAGCAGCCGTTTTTTATTTTATTTTCTATTCCTGAATGGGGGAAGTCCATCATGAAGTGGTAAAAAAAAAAAAAAATGTGCTCAAAAGGACATTTCTAAAAAGGAGTGGTGATCTAGTAGAAAATGGCAGCTGTCAGGCTCTCCTTAAAATGTTTAGATATGAGGATGGGATGTGGGTGGAGAGTATCAAACAAACTGGAGCCTATTTACAAAAATTTACAAGAACAGGGATTGAAGGGGGAAGCAAGACATGAGCTGTGGTAGGAGAGAAATATGGAGAGCATAGGGTTGTGTGAAAGGGAAAGAAAGCAGCACCTAGGAAAGAGTTGGGGAAGCAAGAAAGCACATGTGCTCTCATGAGAAAAATGTAGTTTCCAGAATTGTAAGTATTAGAATAATATAATTCAGCCAGTCAAAGTGTAATAGGGAAACTGTTCCCTAAATTGACAAGATAAACTAAAGAAGGTCATTGAATAGGAAGTGAGTAAATTACATTGGCAACAAAGACAACCAAACCCCACTGTAAGTACAGATTTTGACCAAAACAAGTCTTCTGACACCGACAAGGCAAGGCCTAAAAAGCATTGATTTATGAATACAATCATGTACGAGATAAGAAATTTAATGTGTGATGATTCTGTATACTTTGGAGATGCAATACAATCCCTTGTGCACTGTATTGCAAACACCCTATTGGAGGTGGAAGGTTCCAACGAAGAGTAAATAGCATGAATTAAGAGGTAAATAGCATCATTGGCAGCTTTTTTAACATTTTTAGGAATTGGTAACAATAGGTACGCTGATAGCTGTGCTGTCAGGTCAGTCTTAAAAACAGTGGGATAACTGTACCTAGAATATCTCTCTAAAGCTGAAAGCCATTTAATGATTGTGTGTTAAGAATGCACAGTTGGCACGCTAGCTGGAGCTGGTGGAACTTTGCATCTATGGCAGTCTCCATTTTTAATCTATACACATACCCTGAAGAGGACAAGGCACACGAGGCCCTCGCCCCCTCACACTCACCCATTGTCAGACATGAAGAACACTAAAGTGTTGTCTTCTACCCCTAACTTCTTCAGAGTTTCAATCAGTTTACCAACCGAGCCATCCAACTCCATGAGGGCATCTCCGTAGGGGCCTCGTGAAGACTTTCCAGCGTACTCTGCACTCGCAAACTGAGGGGTATGAGTGTGCTGGTGGAGAGAAAGCAAAGCTTTGGAAGAGTTCATGGATATAGATATCAAAAGAAAGTTTGAGAAAAAGGAAAAGGAATGTAGACAGCACTAGATCAATAGAAAAGAAGAGACAAAAGCAAAGCAGGAGATTGGCAGGGACAAAGATGGGAATGATAGACGAACATGTGAAGGCAAACGTAGTTAGACTACAGAATCAAAGGAATGAAAAAAAGGTTGAATTAAAGGAGGTGAGAGGGTAAAAGAGAATGGGAATGCAAAAAGGAGTAGATGAGACAAGCATAAAAACAGCAGAGGAAGGAAGAGGCACAAATAAACAGAAAGAGAGCAGGAGAAATAAATTAAGGTGCAAGAGAGATACAAAAAACAGGAGGGAAAGAAACAATTGAGAATTAGCAAACAAAATAAAGAAAAGAAGATGGAAACAAGCAGAAAGAAAGGGCCAACACAACTGCAGTAGAGAAATATGTACATAGTATAAGGATGCATATCCCATACTAATAAGTACTGATAACTGTGGTATCAAATGCAACCCAATTTGCTGTTCATGCACATCAAGACATATAAGAGTATATTCAGTATAAATCATGTAAGACATTTAATATTCACAAACATTCATCATTTATTTACAAATTAAGTAGTTCAGCTAACTCTTGTTTCGCCCAGTACTGGTGCTTTTTCCAAGCTATAGTTAAAAAAGGAACGAAAAATAAAGGAAATAAAGGAAAGTAAAGAAATAGAGATCAGAAATAATAAGGAAAACAAAATAAGATGAAAATTTACAAAAACACAAAATACTACATTTCATATAGTGTGAGCGCACACTGTGGTTGCCTATACACTTGTGCAGTTGTACCTTTTTCCATAAGTACGGCACTCTAGATGTTTGTGAAGGAGGTGAGTCTATGTGAAAGATTATACTGAAGAACGCTTTGCGTTTTGAGGTGAGTGCAGGACTAAATGAAAAATTAAGTAATCCCGGGAGCAGGCTGGAGGATGGGCTGCATATAGAAGTGAGTTTAGGAATATATGTTCAATATAAGTTAGTTGGGCACAAGGTGGCTAATGATGTAAAAAGAGGCAGAAGACTGGGTTCCCGAGTAATAAAAGTTTTTAAGCTGGGCATGGTTGATTAGGTCAAAAAGGCTTATGCATATTGTTTAATTTAGGTCATTTTGTTAGAACATTTTAGGTAATTTGTTGCCACCATTTGTATTGTATTTTGCATGATTGTATTTTATGGCTAGGCTTTTATCTTTTTATCCTTATTGTAATATGTATGTACTGCTTTTTAAGATATTTTTATATCGAAATAAAGCCAATTTGACTGACTGACTGACTGAGTAATAAATGCCTTTTAGAAAAAGTATATTTTAATTCCTACATGCATAGGGATCATGGCAAAGGAAGTTAAAGAAGTTAATAAAGAGAAGTTGTATGGAAGTCCAAATAAAGCCGAGAAAGAAAGCACTATTTATTAGCAAGCGAGTACTATGTGGAAAGAGCTTAAACAAAAAACACAAAGAAAAAGACTGAGCCATGTGTGTTGTGCCCAAATACCTTTAGCTACTGTAATCCGTAACAGCTAAAACCTAATAAAAGATACTCAGAAAAGTGTATTAGGAGCATCTGTGTGCAATTATAATGAGCCACAGTCTTGTAGATTAAGGAAAATGTACAATATTGAACTACAGAAAAAAGTATGTAGAATCAATTTCATCTTGGAAGAAATCAAAATGCCCGTCCATACTCTGCAGTTATCACTGTAGAGTATGTGAAGGTGCCAAGGGGAATGCACTGCAAATATTTTTAAACAGGGGTGGAAGAGAGAGCAGCCCCTCTATGTTTAAAAACCACTGCAGGTTAAACTTTAATTTGCAGTCTTTTTAAACGTAGAGGGACTGCTCCCTCTTCCAGCCCTCTTTAGAAACCTAGGGGCACATTACGATCGCGGACGGACTTGCGTCTGTCCGCGAGCCCTGAGTAGGAGGGAACGTCCGCATGTGCTGCGGCGTTCCCTCCTGTGCAATTAGGATGTGACCGCCACCCTGACGGTCACATCCTCTATTTTTAAAATTGCGGCGGGTACGGCTTCAAGCTGCACCCGCCACACTGTTAAAAACGCATGCATTGCATTTACATGCAGAAAGCGGCAGGCACCGCACGGTACCTGTCGCTTTCTGCATGTAAATGCAGGGGGGTACCATAGGTACCCCCATGTGCACCCCCCCCCCCCCCTTCACCCAGGGGGCCTGTAATGGACCCCCGAAGTGAAGATCTGTATGCTTTTCCAAGGCGGAGAACCCACCATGGAAAAGCATGTCTGGGAAGCCATCCTAATATGTCTGGCAGGTCTGAGAGACACCGCCACCATATTAGAGCTTTTCCGCCGCGGTTGTAAGCCGACCGCGGCGGAAAAGCGGCGGACTGAAACCCAGACCCACCAGCCATCCTAATGTGGCAGTGGGTCTTTGGTGGGTCCGCAGCGGATTTTCCGCATCCTCCGGGCCGGCGGTGGCTTCCGCCGGCCCGGAGGATGCGGAAAATCCGTGATCCTAATCGACCCCTTAGTTTACTGCAGATTAATTCTGCCAGTGGAGCGGTGAAATTTATATGAAATTCCGCAGTACAAAAATAATGCGGAATTAGTAAATTCCTCTGATTCCGCTGGTGGAATCAAACACCCTACCCAGGATTAGTAAGGAGGAGGATGAAGCTCTGACATTTTGAGGGAGGTGTTCCATGTCATGGGTACGTTGTAGGAGAAAAACATGACCTTCAGTTTTGCTTTTGTAGTTGCGAGTGAGTGTGCGAGTGGGAATGATGCAGAGCTTAGGTGTCTGGTAGGTTGATGTAAGCGTATGCAGCTGTTGCTGTATTCTGGTCCTGTGTTGTGCATAGCTTTGCATGTGTGCGTGAGAAATTTGAATTGGCTGTGCTTGTTAATGGGGAGCCAGTGAAGCTTCCTGAGGTGCAGTGTGATATGAATGTGGCATGGGAGTTAGGGTATGAGTCTTGTGGTAGTGTTCTGAATGGTCTATTTAGGAGTTGTTTGGAGATTCCGGCATAGAGAGTGTTGACTTAGTCCATCGTGATGGTGATGAGTGCTTCTGTGATTGTCCGTCTGGTGTTCTGAGGCAATCATTTGAAGATCTTTTGCAGCATGCGTAGTGTGGGGAAGCAGAAGTTGCAAACTGTGTAGACTTGAGCCGCCATGTTGAGCTTGTCATCTAGGATAAACCCGCAGATTTTATGTGTGGTCTGTGGGTGTTGGTTCTAGCTCCGATGGCTACCAGGTCTTGTTACCAAAGACCAGTACTTCTGTCTTGTCGGAGTTGAGCTTCAGGCAGTTGGTTTGTATCCACTCTGCAACCATGGTCATGCACTTGGTGAAGATGTTTCTGCAGATGTTTGCCTTTTCCGTCAGGGACAGGATTAGTTGGGTGTCATTGGCAAAGGAAATGATGGTGATGTTTTGTGATTAGATGATGTTGGCGAGCAGTGTCATGCATTAGTGAAAAGGGTGGGGTTGAGAGATGATCCCTGTAGGACACCGCATATCAGTTTCTTGGTCTCAGATGTGAAGGATGGCAGCCTGACCCTTTGGAGTCTTCCCGTAATGAAGGAGCAGATCCATTTGAGAGCGGATCCTTGTATGCCAATCTAGTGGAGTCTTCTCATGAGGATGGTATGGGAGACAGTGTGGAAGGCTATAGAGAGGTCAAGCAGGATGAGGGCTGCTGTTTCTCCTCAGTCCAGGACTTTTCGAATGTAATTGATGGCCACGATGAGTGCTGTTTCAGTGCTTTGGTTCTTTCTATATCCTGAATGGGTGTTGTCTAGAAGATGTTGAAGTTCGAGGTGGGTATTGTGTTGTTAGGGGAGCAGGGAAATGGGTCAGAAGTTGATTCAAGTTTCCATTTGTCTGGGTAAGTGCCTGACGTAATGGAGGTGTTGATGATGTGGGTCATGGTAGTGCTAATTGGTGATGTTCCCAGGTTTTAGATGTGATGGAGACATGGGTCCGTTAGGGCCCCTGAGTTGATGGTTCACATGATTGCTGCTGTTTTGTTTGTGGTGAGGATTGTCCATTCCGACAGGTGGCAGTCTTGGTTGGAGGTGGCTAGGTTAGCAATGAGTTATTTGGGGTTGGGTTACTGTAGATGTTTTCAATTTTACTGTGGAAGAAGTTTAATAGGTTGTTGCAGAGTTGTTTAAAGGCAGAAATCCTGTCGACAGTGGCTGAGGATGAAATAAAATCCTTGACGATCGAGAAGTTTTCCTTGTAGCTGGTGGAGCTTCGTTCAATACGGTCCATTAGTGCTTTTTTCTTGGTGTCTCTAATTTGCTGCTGATAGCACCTGAGTGCAGTCTTGTAGGTAGTTCTGATGGTGGTGTCATTGCTGGTTCTTTGTACCCTTTCTAGCTGTCTACAGTGTCGGTTAGTGTCTCTGAGGTATTCTGTATACCAACTGCCCTGCTTCCTTTATCTGCTATGCTTGTTGGGTTTGCTGAGTACCAGGGCATCTGTGCAGTTCTTGATCCAGTGGTTGAAGTTAAAGATTACACTGTTTTGTTTAATTGAATACATTACTTTTAAAAATTATAAATGCACATTGAAAATATTTGTCTTTAGGAAGGAATTTATTTGTTTCACTTAAATATATTTAAAAAAATATAATTAATAAGTCAACATAAACAGATTTGGTATATTTATTTTTGAGTTAAGTACATGTATTTACATTCTCCCTATACTTTACAAAGGGCGACTCCACAATCGGGGAAGAGATCTCCACATGGCAAACTTTACGGAAAAAGAAAGTTTATTTAACTTGAAAATAAATATGAAAAATATTTTGTGCTTAATGTTAATGTAAATTCATTTGATGTAGTAAACTTACGCCAAGATGAAAATTAACTCAAAATTATAAGTTACCTTTGTGAATCAGGCCCAATTTGCGCATGCCTCATAATGAGATGTATTGCTACAGAATATATACATTTAAGCACATATTGTTGTGGAATGATTAGGGAGAAAACTGCCTCCTTATAGAATAAGAAGCTAGAATCAAAGATTAGAGTTGATAGCTTATGGAAGCATAAGGTGCTAAAGGAGTGAACTTGTGAGAAGGAAAAATGGACCTATATAGTAGTAACACTTAAGATGCTCAGACATAATTGTGAATATGAAGAAAAGGAGACACAATGTTTGGAAAGTGCATTATTGTTAGAGATCCTGTGAGAACAAGTGTATATTGTCTACAATTATAGATGAAGGAATATGTAGATTGTGTGGTATTGACACAGACACAAAGAAAAACAGTGTGGGTTGCAGTGTCCAAAACTAATGCTATTATTTCATAGCACACACAAAGTATCTAAGTTTCTGGCTGGAAGCTGGGTTGTGATGCTTTTCATACCTCTGGCTCTAGGCTGGAACAGAAACTGGGACCCAGCTTACCTCCACCAGGTTGGCTTGGGTGGCAGCACACTGGAGGTTGCTGACAACACAATAGTGGGTGTCTTTTATGGTGGTGGTTGGCTCAGTGTTGTAAGAATCTGTCCTTCCTATACTCCACTATCCTGATTTGCCCAGTCCGCTCTCGCACTTTCTCGGCTCCTCCTGGCGTATGACATCAACCTGGTTTCTACTTTCCTGAACCCTGACACATTCTGAGTCACCACCTCCAAGCCCCTGTTAGCTGACACTTGAGTGCTAGTTACTGCAGTAACTGTTCAAAGGCCCCATTCATTGGGTGTGTGGAACTTCCACCCTGGGTGGCAGTCTTGGATGAAGATGTAGTCCCCTGGCTTTAGGTTTAATACTTTGGTTCTGCGGTTTTGACTGTGCTTGTCATTGTTCATCCTCCGACTGTTCTGGGTACTGGGGCTGAGGCTCGCATCACTGGCCTCTTTTGGATGATAACTTAGCCTGAGAGCCCCAGCAACATTGCTACTGGAGATCACCTTGTTGTGCAGTGAGAAGTGGTCCAATAAGCCAGAAGGAATTCTATTAAGGACGTGGAGGTGAGGAATATTCTTTCTCTCAGACAAGAGGTATGTACGGGATTTGAGTCCTCTTCTGCAGCAAGGTTTCAGGACTGTTGTATGGCATACGTATTCGCTTTTTTCTTCTTATCTGAGACTATGTCCTGTTTCATTGTGCCTGTTTCTCATAAGGAACTTCATAAGTATCTAATGTTTTGGTTCTATATAGCTATATCAGTTTTAACCTGATCGATGTCGGAAGGTTCAGATTCATCTTCCTGTATCTGGATTATTTCAGGTTTGGATGGTTCCAAAGCAGAAACAATGAAAAGTGATGGAAGAGATCCTGCTGCAATCAATGAAAAGGAAGCTCTTCAGGGGACACCTACCTTTATGGATATCCTGGATTATTGATTGGTTGACCTATGTTGACCTTTTCCCTGTACATCTTGGGAAAGATAGTTTTCTTTGTTTATTGTTGAAGATTGCTGGAATGGAAATAAAAGAAAGTTGAGCATAATCTGTGCCTCTGTGTCCTGAATAGAATTGAAACGTTCCTTTATGTCTATTAGGACATTTTTCATATCCTACCACCAACCATTCCACTAGGTCTCCAGATAAAATGGTACAACACTTTTGTGGGTAGGGCTAGTAGGTGCAACAGGAAAGGAGCAAAAACCCAGCTTGGACACATCCAATTTTCCAGTGAAAACTGACCCTTTTGCAATGTGGCTAGCTGTGGATTTTGAGCACTTGCTCAGCTTGCACCTAAGAAAACCTAGCAGACAGAACATTTTTTAAAACTAGACACCAGGAGAATCCAGAGTGGAATGATATGCATGACCCTTATCAGGTTTTCTTAACCCAAGGCCCTTGCAAACCTCAAACTTTAACTAAACAACACATTTTCCTCACATTTCTGTGATGGAAAGTTCTGGAGTCTCAAGTGAGCAACAAATGTCCTACCACCAACTATTCCTTCAAGTCTCCCAATAAAAATGGTACCACACTTGTGTGGTTAGGGCTAGTAGCTGGAACAGGAAAGGCACAGAAAGGCAACTTGGACACATCATCATTTTCCACTGGAAACTGGCCCTTGTTATGCAATGTGGCTAGCTGTAGATTTTAGGCATTAGCTCGACAGGAACCCAGGGAAAACCTAGCAAACCTGCACATTTTTAAAAACTAGACACGGGGGAATCCATAGTGGGGTGACTTGTGTGGCTCTCATCAGGTTGTCCTACCCAGAAGTCCTTGCAAACCTCAAACTTTGATTAAAAATACACATTTTTCCCACATTTCTGTGAAGGAAAGTTCTGAAATCTGCAGGGAGCAACAACTTTCCTACCACTTACCAATACCCCAAGTCTCCAGATAAAAAATGGTACCTCACTTATGCGAGTAGGGCTAATGGTCAACAGAAAAGCGCCAAAACGCAACATGGACACATCCCATTAAACACTGAAAACTGACCCTTTTAGTTAATGTGGCTAGCTGTAGATTTTGGGCCCTAGCTCAGCTGGGACCTAGGGCAATCTAGCAATCCTGCACATGTTTGAAAACTACACACCTGGGGGAATATAGGGTTTGGTGACTAGCATGGCTCTCACCAAGTTGTCTTGCCCAGAAGCCTTTGTAAACCTCAAACACTGTGATGGAAAGTTCTGGAAACTGTAGGGAGCAACAAAGTTCCTACCACTGACCATTCCCCCAAGCCTCCCAGTAAAAATGGTAACGCACTTGTGTGGATAGTGCTAGTAGCTGTGACGGAAACAGATCAATCCAAGGTCAATGAATGTCCATTCCTTTCATGGGCACATGGCCAAGCCACATTAGTGGGGCAGCATTTGTATCGAGGCAAGTGGGAATTTTGTGGATCCCGTCTGATTCTGGAAGAATATGTCACATGGATAAGTGTGGTTTTAGGCAAATTCTGAGGTAGATCATTGTGGATTAGAATACTTTGTCGGATACATGAGAAGCACATCACGCTATCTTCCCCTTGGTGTCTAGTTTTCAGAAATGACTGGATTTGGATGGTTTCCCTGGGTGGCAGCCGAGCCCAGGCCCAAAAAACTGCAAGTATCCTATTTGATGATTTGCCACATTGCATCTTGGACCCCATACTTTTGCGGGTGTTAGACCCACCAACACAGGCGAAGTACCTTTTGTATTGGGAGACATAATGGGAATGCTTGGAGGTAGGAAATAAGCGGCTCCTTGCAGATACCAATATGTGAGTAAAAAATTATGAGGAAAAGGTGTATTTTTGGCCTTTATTTGAGTATTGTAAAGCCTTCTGGGTATGAAATCCTTCTGAGAGCCACCCAAGACACACCATCCTAGAGTTCTCCTGGTGTCCAGTTGGTCAAAATATCTGGGGTTAGTAGTAGATTTTCCCTAGAAACCATGTAGATCCTGGCAGAAAAAAGACAAATATAGGACTGCACTGTCTAGGGGCAAGATGGCGGCCGCTGCAGCGGCCGAGTGAGCTGGTGTGTTAAGCTCCTACCTGTCGCTGACCTGCCTGGCATCCTTTAACCGGGTCTCCTGTGTTGTACCTCGGAGCCTGATGTGGTGATTGTGTGGAGCTGCTGACGGGTCTTCCCCGAGAGATGCGCCGAGTGACTGCGGGGTAGAGAGGAGCAAGGCGGCGCTCGTGGGTGCGGGATTGGTGATGGCTTCGCCTCTGTGCCGCGAAGGCAAAGGTGTCGGCGTTCGAAGGAGAGAGGCAGCTGCGGTCACAAAGCCTGACGAGCAAGGCAAGGCAAGGCAGGCGTGGTGGAAATGGAGCAGCTTCAGATGGCTACCTCCGCCCCTCTGCTTCAAGAGTGAAGGAGCACAGCTGTGCACAATTGCTGGCGCTGGAAGGGGAGAGCAGTTGCAGTGTGTGGGGGGGTTGGAGTGAGGTGAAGCTGCAGTTGAGGCAGAGGTGGGTTACCACGGACTACTTGGAGTTACGTACGTTTTGCATTTTGCTGAAAAGTGACTGGGGAAAAAAAATTAAAAGAAGTGCAAGCTCGTGTCTAGCAGTCTAGGAGGAGTAACAGTTATTCATAGTGTGGAATCCCAGTCTATAAGGATTGAGGATCTTCTTCTGGATTCTCCGGACTTCTCATCATACAGGGTGTAGCATCGACATTTTTAAAAAAAAACGTAAAAAAAGAAAAAAGCGGGGAGGAGCTTCGCGGGCAAGACAGATTGCCGCGTAAGCTCGGAGCTCCGGAGACCCTCCGACCCTCCGCATAAATCCTGATCGAAATCCTGTTCCACGGTGGTGGATTCTTGTTTGTGAACGGTCGTAGAGAAGGGATCTGCTGTCCGATTTAAAATCCGGCACTCCTTGACGAAGATATGTCGTGTCGAAGGTCCAGTGCCAGGGGCGGACCAGTGTCTCGGTGATGGCCGACGTGTGCGACACTGAAGCGCATGATCGATATGCCGAGTGAGTGACTCCTGTTCCGGCCGGCGGAGTAAGCGGAGTTGCAGAGTGGCCTATCGCTGATTGAACATCTGCGGCTGCTACGCTCCACACTTGCTTGTGTACTCATAGGGGTTGTGGTGTGCCACCCTTTGTTCTGTCCCTGGGTTCAACATGGCGGGCAAGGGCGACCAGACAGAACGGCGAACCGGGTCAGCAGGAAGACGGTCCAATCCCAGACCAACAAGATTGACCGCTACGCCCATCAAAGGACCTCGCCAACTGTGGACGCTCATTCCAAAGACACTCTACGTGCGGGCTCGCCGGACGAGTCAGAGCCGACACTCCGGGACATCATGGGGGCTATAGCTGGCATCAGAACGGAGATGCACAAGCAACATGAGGTTCTTACGCACAAAGTCGACACCTTGGCGATCGACCTCAACCTGATCAGGGCCGATCTTGGCAAAACCAATGATAGAGTGAAATCACTGGATATCAAAACTGCGAGCCTCATGACTGATGTCTCGGACCTGCAGGCAGAGGACCGGAATTTGAGGTCAGTCAACGACCTATTCTCAAGGCAGCTGGAAGATTTTGAGGGACGTGCCAGGCGGCAGAACGTTCACATCATTGGGGTTCCGGAGGGTGCAGAGGAATCGGCCACCGACCTCTTCGTCGAGGACCTGATAAAGACTCACTTGGCCTCAGCCATTTCTTTTCGGTCGAGCGGGCCCACAGAATGCCGGGTGGACCGCCGAAGCCGGGCGCCACTCCGCGACCCATCATCGCCCGCCTGTTCAACTTCAGGGATCGAGATGTGATCCTACAGGCCTCGAGGCGACAAGGGCCCCTCAAGTTCCAGAACGCGGATGTCAACTTCTATCCGGACTTTACTAGGGCTGTTCAGAGACAGCGTCAAAGTTTCGCAGGATTGAAGCAACGTCTCTGAGACATGGGGATGAAATACTCAATGATGTTCCCCGCTAGACTAGGTATTGAGCACGATGGTCGTGCTGTATTCTTCAATATCACATAAGAAAAACGGGTTGCACACCGTTTTTTAAACCATGTTTGTTATGTCCTTTTTTTTAAACCATTATTTTTCTAAGTGGCGTGCTCACTGAATCGTGCCAAGCCCACACAGCACGTGTAAATCATAAACACAAAAGTCGTGGGGTATTTCTTTAACCCCACTGCAGCGGCGACAGCCTTATTTTTAAATTGCAAATGCTACCATTGTCTCTTATTCAACATCTTTTTATCATGTCTTAATCCTTATGTTATGCGCAGCACGTTCGTTTTGCTATTCATCATCTTTCTTGAACTCATCCTCATGCAAGGCAAATGCTGATTTCCAAAGTTTCTCATGTCATGGCGGGCCATCCGAACCTCTCGACCATAAACACGTACTAATGCATGGTTCCATTCAAGCAGTATAGTTTATTAATCCAATGCATTTCGGACCCAGTTGGGGTCCTTCGCCAGGGAACATACTGAAATAACAATAAAACATGTATCAACAAACCGCTTTATAAACCATGGACTCCAGTTCATTTAAAACACTTTCGTTCTAAACTGTGTGTTAACCATAAATATCATTTAAATATGTCCTTTGTGTGGCATTTTTTCGAATACCCTATTACTGTCTACTTCATCTACCTGACATAACCCCCGTCGAGTGTGTTATAAATTAATAATATGCTGCTTCTCTTTCCCTACGGGTCTACACAGTTTCATCTCTGCTCTTTTCCCTTGCTTCCTTTCCAACGCCCTCTTCCTCCCACGGCTTTTCTTACACCCGTCAGTAAAACCTTCCTTTACCCCCCATCTGATATGTCGTCTCGCATTCACTACTTCACTTTAGCCACCCTCGACCTGATCTCTGCCCTCTTAGCGTTCAACATACCTGCTTGACTAACGACATCTTCCTCTCCTGTGTAAAAATAGAAGCCCTCCTTGTTGTGTTACTCTCCGTCATTTTAAACTCAAAACTCCCGCCTTCATGACTGTGACCCGCCCCTTGCCTTAAACCCACAGTATTCACCGGCATAAACAACCATATTTAGGATCAACTACATCTCCCATAATCCCCCATGGTATCACAACACAACATCGAGTGTCAAAATCCCACTGCTGTCGCCCACCCACGTCTCAACAGCTCCAAATTGTCTCATTTAAACAGTAAAAGGTGAACTGCCCACAATTAATTGGTCAAATGTCCATGGTTAATGTTTGTTTTGTCTTCCATTAACTCGTGTTCAGAACTGACTTGCTGAGTGAACCAGGGTCTTCCGCCTCGCATGAAGTGCTCGATGTTTCCTTTTTCATCTTTTCTAGAAAGTACAATTACTCGCTGGGTGCTAACCCCTGAGGGCTCTATTCGATAATATCACATAAGAAAAACGGGTTGCACACCGTTTTTTAAACCATGTTTGTTATGTCCTTTTTTTTAAACCATTATTTTTCTAAGTGGCGTGCTCACTGAATCGTGCCAAGCCCACACAGCACGTGTAAATCATAAACACAAAAGTTGTGGGGTATTTCTTTAACCCCACTGCAGCGGCGACAGCCTTATTTTTAAATTGCAAACGCTACCATTGTCTCTTATTCAACATCTTTTTATCATGTCTTAATCCTTATGTTATGCGCAGCGCGTTCGTTTTGCTATTCATCATCTTTCTTGAACTCATCCTCATGCAAGGCAAATGCTGATTTCCAAAGTTTCTCATGTCATGGCGGGCCATCCGAACCTCTCGACCATAAACACGTACTAATGCATGGTTCCATTCAAGCAGTATAGTTTATTAATCCAATGCATTTCGGACCCAGTTGGGGTCCTTCGCCAGGGAACATACTGAAATAACAATAAAACATGTATCAACAAACCGCTTTATAAACCATGGACTCCAGTTCATTTAAAACACTTTCGTTCTAAACTGTGTGTTAACCATAAATATCATTTAAATATGTCCTTTGCGTGGCATTTTTTCGAATACCCTATTACTGTCTACTTCATCTACCTGACAAAACCCCCGTCGAGTGTGTTATAAATTAATAATATGCTGCTTCTCTTTCCCTACGGGTCTACACAGTTTCATCTCTGCTCTTTTCCCTTGCTTCCTTTCCAACGCCCTCTTCCTCCCACGGCTTTTCTTACACCCGTCAGTAAAACCTTCCTTTACCCCCCATCTGCTATGTTGTCTCGCATTCACTACTTCACTTTAGCCACCCTCGACCTGATCTCTGCCCTCTTAGCGTTCAACATACCTGCTTGACTAACGACATCTTCCTCTCCTGTGTAAAAATAGAAGCCCTCCTTGTTGTGTTACTCTCCGTCATTTTAAACTCAAAACTCCCGCCTTCATGACTGTGACCCGCCCCTTGCCTTAAACCCACAGTATTCACCGGCATAAACAACCATATTTAGGATCAACTACATCTCCCATAATCCCCCATGGTATCACAACACAACATCGAGTGTCAAAATCCCACTGCTGTCGCCCACCCATGTCTCAAAAGCTCCAAATTGTCTCATATAAACAGTAAAAGGTGAACTGCCCACAATTAATTGGTCAAATGTCCATGGTTAATGTTTGTTTTGTCTTCCATTAACTCGTGTTCAGAACTGACTTGCTGAGTGAACCAGGGTCTTCCGCCTCGCATGAAGTGCTCGATGTTTCCTTTTTCATCTTTTCTAGAAAGTACAATTACTCGCTGGGTGCTAACCCCTGAGGGCTCTATTCGATAATATCACATAAGAAAAACGGGTTGCACACCGTTTTTTAAACCATGTTTGTTATGTCCTTTTTTTTAAACCATTATTTTTCTAAGTGGCGTGCTCACTGAATCGTGCCAAGCCCACACAGCACGTGTAAATCATAAACACAAAAGTTGTGGGGTATTTCTTTAACCCCACTGCAGCGGCGACAGCCTTATTTTTAAATTGCAAATGCTACCATTGTCTCTTATTCAACATCTTTTTATCATGTCTTAATCCTTATGTTATGCGCAGCGCGTTCGTTTTGCTATTCATCATCTTTCTTGAACTCATCCTCATGCAAGGCAAATGCTGATTTCCAAAGTTTCTCATGTCATGGCGGGCCATCCGAACCTCTCGACCATAAACACGTACTAATGCATGGTTCCATTCAAGCAGTATAGTTTATTAATTCAATGCATTTCGGACCCAGTTGGGGTCCTTCGTCAGGGAACATACTGAAATAACAATAAAACATGTATCAACAAACCGCTTTATAAACCATGGACTCCAGTTCATTTAAAACACTTTCATTCTAAACTGTGTGTTAACCATAAATATCATTTAAATATGTCCTTTGCGTGGCATTTTTTCGAATACCCTATTACTGTCTACTTCATCTACCTGACATAACCCCCGTCAAGTGTGTTATAAATTAATAATATGCTGCTTCTCTTTCCCTACGGGTCTACACAGTTTCATCTCTGCTCTTTTCCCTTGCTTCCTTTCCAACGCCCTCTTCCTCCCACGGCTTTTCTTACACCCGTCAGCAAAACCTTCCTTTACCCCCCATCTGCTATGTCGTCTCGCATTCACTACTTCACTTTAGCCACCCTCGACCTGATCTCTGCCCTCTTAGCGTTTAACATACCTGCTTGACTAACGACATCTTCCTCTCCTGTGTAAAAATAGAAGCCCTCCTTTCTGTGCTACTCTCCGTCATTTTAAACTCAAAACTCCCGCCTTCATGACTGTGACCCGCCCCTTGCCTTAAACCCACAGTATTCACCGGCATAAACAACCCTATTTAGGATCAACTACATGCATTAGTACGTGTTTATGGTCGAGAGGTTCGGATGGCCCGCCATGACATGAGAAACTTTGGAAATCAGCATTTGCCTTGCATGAGGATGAGTTCAAGAAAGATGATGAATAGCAAAACGAACGCGCTGCGCATAACATAAGGATTAAGACATGATAAAAAGATGTTGAATAAGAGACAATGGTAGCATTTGCAATTTAAAAATAAGGCTGTCGCCGCTGCAGTGGGGTTAAAGAAATACCCCACGACTTTTGTGTTTATGATTTACACGTGCTGTGTGGGCTTGGCACGATTCAGTGAGCACGCCACTTAGAAAAATAATGGTTTAAAAAAAAGGACATAACAAACATGGTTTAAAAAACGGTGTGCAACCCGTTTTTCTTATGTGATATTATCGAATAGAGCCCTCAGGGGTTAGCACCCAGCGAGTAATTGTACTTTCTAGAAAAGATGAAAAAGGAAACATCGAGCACTTCATGCGAGGTGGAAGACCCTGGTTCACTCAGCAAGTCAGTTCTGAACACGAGTTAATGGAAGACAAAACAAACATTTCACCATGGACATTTGACCAATTAATTGTGGGCAGTTCACCTTTTACTGTTTAAATGAGACAATTTGGAGCTGTTGAGACGTGGGTGGGCGACAGCAGTGGGATTTTGACACTCGATGTTGTGTTGTGATACTGTAGCGATCGCCCTAGGCAGCAGGGCAGGTTGCTGCAGACATCGTACTATAGGTCATCTCAGGAAAAACTACCAGTCCCAGAAGGCCAAGCGACGCCGGGATCAGGCACAATGGGAAGAACTTATTTAAGCTCCACCCCTTGACCAAAACGGGGCTTGTCAATCCTGTTCCTGGTTCGTTCCCTGTTTGTTTATGCATCTAGAGTTCTGCCGTGGAGATTCGTGTTCAAGCCATTTAGTCCTTTTTTCCATCACCCGCCGCGACGACGAAGTGCCAGCGAGGTCAGTGATCAAACACCCGCCGCGACGACGAAGTGCCAGCGAGGTCAGTGATCAAACACCCGCCGCGACGACGAAGTGCCAGCGAGGTCAGATCAGCGGAGACAAGTGCGTCCCTGTGAGTTATCAGAACCGCGTTTGTTTGTAAAGATCGAGGAGAGCGGGCTCGCTCTCTTCCATTACCTTTTTTGTTTTCCTTTTTGTTATCCGTTTCAAAACCTAGTGAGATCTTGTGCAGGTCGCACCATTCTTTTTTGTTATCGAGTTGGAATCCTTGGATATCAGGCGGGATTGCGCCTGCAGAGCAGTTGCTGCTAGACTACACCCCAAAAGGAGCATTTTGGGCCTTTCTACAAGCAGTACCTTGTCAAGAACATTTATCGGGGAAAATATCTTCCGTGCGAGATATTGGAGCGGAGAGTGAGTTAACTCTTCGAGACCTGTTGAACAGCTACAACGACTTCCGTAGAAGCTGTAGACTTCATCCACGGAGTATCCATTCATGCTAGTGGTAAGTCCCGGAACACAGGGGAAGTGGGGCTGTTCAAAGCAGTACAGAGTCACATTATCCTCTCTCTCTATCTTCTCACCCACCTCCAGGGAGGTCTTCTCAGTGAAGCCGCTGACCCTAGAACCTGAGCTGAAGAGATCTGAGCAACCCACCTTTTTATTTCCCCTTGCGGCCTCCGGCTGTGCGTGCTCTAATAGCGGTGTCTGTCCCATTGTTGGGTGACGTGCAGTTGGAGGTTGCAAGGACAGTCATCCCGTCGTCCCTGCTGGGCATTGAACTAAGGTTAGTGGCGCATGCGAGTTCTTGCGCTGCTTTCAATCATTACAGATTGACAAGCCCAAGAACGCTAACCAGCCCGGACGATGGATACCAATACCATCCTTACCTCTCTGTTGGAGAGTTTCACGGAGTTACAAAACGAGGTCCAAACATCTCGTGCCGAGAATCAAGCATTATATAAAGAAGTGTCGGACTTGCGCAGAGATATGTCTGATCTTGCCCAGAAGGAGTCGAGCACCAAATCTTTGATTCGGCCTGCAACCTTGCCCCCTCCTCCTTCATTTCAACCTGGAGGAGCATTTGCAGCCCCTTCCACGTCCACAGATGCCGCCCCTATGGTGCACATATTACAGACCCATGGCATACCTCTCGCTCCTCCTGAAAGGTTTTTCGGAGACCCTCGTAAGTTTGAGACTTTCCTCAACCAATGTCGCCTTCATTTCCTCTGTAAACCCCAAATCTTTCAGGATGAATCATCCAAGACAGCCTTCGTAATGTCATACATGGGAGGAAACGCTTCCAGCTGGACCATTCCTTTATTGGAGCGGAATGATCCCGTGCTACACAATTTTGCCGACTTCTGTCTTGAATTACGGAAACTGTTTGACAGGAAGTCCCACATGCTGTCATTAGACCGGGAGTTAATGACCCTACGCCAAGGATCACAGGATCTACTATCCTACATCACGACCTTCAATCGTCTCATAGTAGAGACAGACTGGCCAGCTCAGAAACGTATCTCTCTGTTCTATCAGGGCCTTCGTGGAGAATTGAAGGACGTGTTAGCACAGGTGGTGCAATTGCCTTCTACATGTGAAGAGCTTATTGATCTAACCGTACAACTGGACCACCGTTTGTTGGAACGGAGAGGGGATCGGAGCAGAGGGGACGCTAGGTACTCATATCCTCTGTTCAGACCCCGACAAACGGGTGAGGAAAAAGCTAAGCCTCAAGAAGGGCCAGAACCCATGCAAATTGGAGGGATTCGGGGCCCCCTTACAAAGGAAGAAAAGGACCGGAGAAGAAGACTTAAATTATGTATGTATTGTGGCAAAAGTGGACATTTTAATAATGAATGTCGAGCTCGGGCTTCTACATCCGGTAAGAACACCTTTCCCAGAGCTCAGGCCACCGTGAGGATGGAGGAGCCGTTGGAAAACTGAAGGTCTTGGATCAGAATGAGACCACTGATCCAAGACTCCCGTCCCCTCCGGTCTCTCCTTATGTAGCTAACACCCTTCACCCTGCAGTTGCGCACATGAATATCAATGTGTCTCTACAGGTGATAAATCAGAAACCTTTTCAGGTCGATGCCTTGTTGGATTCGGGGGCCACAGGGAACTATATTGATCAAGCTTATGCATTGCAAATGGGTATCCCCTGCGACAAGAAAACAACGCCCGAGACGGTCAAGGCAGTGGATGGATCAGTCCTGTCGTCGGGACCTGTGACTCAGCATACCCTGGCACTGTTAATGGAATACGGAGCCAATCATTACGAATACATCCAATTCGATCTCATAGACGCACCTCAATTCCGGCTCATTTTAGGCATGCCTTGGCTTACCCTACATGACCCCTCAGTATGCTGGTCAACTCGTACGGTAAGGATGACGTCCAAATACTGCCACGAACATTGTCAGAACCCGGAACTTCTCCACAGTTCCCTCGAACCCTCGCCTGCTTCTTACTTAGCTGGGGCCTGCTCCGTGGACAAGTTCTGCTGTGCCACCGTCTTACCATCTGAGTACCAAGAATTCGCTTCCTTGTTTGACAAGAAAAAGGCTACCCATCTGCCCCCACATAGGGCGTATGATTGCCGTGTGGACCTTGTTCCAGGGGCAGATCTCCCCTGCAGCAGAGTATATGCCTTAACCGAAAAGGAGACACAATATCTAAAGACCTATATCGACGACAACTTGGCCACTGGGTTCATCAGACACTCCACTTCCCCTGTGTCCTCTCCTATGTTTTTTATTCCCAAGAAGGATTGCGAAGAGTTGCGTCCATGCATCGATTACCGAGCTATCAACAGGGTGACAATTAAAAATCGTTATCCTTTGCCCTTGATACCCGTGTTAATGGACCAACTTAAGGGGGCACAGTACTTCACCAAACTCGACCTTCGAGGTGCCTACCATCTTGTGAGAGTAAAAACCGGGGATGAGTGGAAAACGGCATTCAGAACCAAATTCGGCCTATATGAATATCGGGTGATGCCGTTTGGACTATGCAACGCCCCTGCCGCCTTCCAATTCTTTATGGATGAGGTGTTGAGGGGGTGTTTGGAGTCCTTTTGTATCGTCTACATTGATGACATTTTGGTTTATTCTGCCACTCTCCCAGAGCACATCACCCATGTCAAAGAAGTATTGGAGAGGCTGCAACGCAACTCTTTGTATGCGAAACTTGAGAAATGCCTTTTCCATGTCAGGCAGGTGGCGTTTCTGGGCTATGTGATTGATGCCCAAGGATTTAGGATGGACATGAGAAAGGTTGAGGCCATTCTCACTTGGAAAACACCGCAGAATGTCAAATCCGTTCAGAGCTTTCTTGGCTTCGCCAATTATTATCGGCGCTTTGTTCAGGATTTTTCCAAGATAATACATCCGATCACGGCTCTGTTGTGGAAAAATGTTCTGTTCAAATGGGGGGAAGAAGCAGAAAAAGCTTTTCAAACCCTCAAGGAGAAGTTCACTCAAGCACCTATCCTTCGGCATCCAGACCCGCAGCTGCCTTTCATTCTCGAAACGGATGCCTCCCAATATGCTCTTGGTGGAATACTGTCACAACGTGAACCCTACCACCGGACAGCTTCATCCAGTGGCGTTCTATTCAACGAAGCTCACTCCTTGTGAAATAAACTATACCATCACAGATAAGGAGCTCCTGGCCATTAAAAGAGCATGTGAGGAGTGGAGACATTACCTCCTTGGGGCCGTGCATACAGTGGAAATCATTACGGATCACCGCAATCTCCTGTTTTTAAAAACAGCAAAGGCCTTGACACCTCGGCAGTTGAGGTGGACCCTTTTCTTTTCTGACTTCGACTTTGTTATCCAATATAGACCTGGAACCCGAAATGGCAAGGCAGATGCTCTCTCTCGATTGGGGGAGGAAGAGACCTTAAGACCGGTTGAAACCCCTTCTATACTTCAAGGCATTGAGAACGCCGAGGTATCCATTGCGTTGATCACCTCAGATGACTTTCTGGAGGACGTCAAAATCGCCCTCACTGACCTTGACATTTCCGCATGGGTCCTTGAAGAGCCAAATCATCATTGCGAAAAGGACCAATTGGCATATCATCACCATGCATTATACATTCCCCGAATTGAGTTACAAAAGACAGTGATGGAATGGGCCCATGACTCAGTATTGGGAGGACACATGGGTGTGTACAAAACGATAGCTACGGTGGAACGCTCTTTTTGGTGGCCCCGTATCCGAAAGGATGTGAAAGACTATGTAAAAAACTGTGCGGTTTGTGCGCAAGGAAAATCTTGTCATGCTAAACCAACAGGATTGTTACACCCCTTACCTATTCCGCCCAAACCCTGGCATACTTTGTCCATGGATTTTATAGTAGAAATGCCTCCCTGTGAGAAACAAACAGTCATCTTAGTGGTGGTAGATCATCTCACCAAAATGGGACACTTCATCTCCCTACCCGGTTTGCCTACCTCCGGAGAATTAGCGAAGGATTTCTTGCAAAACATCGTACGTTTACATGGGCTACCGAGTGTGGTGATAACAGATCGAGGTACACAATTCACCTCACATTTTTGGAAAGCTCTCTGTACCACCCTACAGATAGACGCTCGCCTATCTTCCAGTTATCATCCGCAAACGGATGGTAAGACGGAACGGTTGAACCAAACCCTAGAACAATATCTTCGCTGTTTCACCCTACAAAACGCCACCGATTGGACCACTCTTCTATGGTTGGCGGAATTCGCATACAATAATGCAGTACACTCCACTTTGGGATGTTCTCCTTTCTTCTGTCTGAACGGATACCATCCAAACATGCTACCCTTTGAGTGGCCAGTTCATTCCCTCGTACCCGCCATTCAGGAACACCATGCTCATCTTCGAGCGATCTTGATAGAGGCCCGGAACAGTTTGAGAACGGCTCAGAATGCCCAGAAAACTTTCGCTGACAAACAAAGGTCTCAGGAGCCCGAGTATAAGGTGGGCGACAAGGTTTGGCTCTCTACTCGTAACCTACACTTGAAAGGTGCGAATAAATTGAAACCTAAATATATAGGTCCATATGGTATCTGCGAGGTGATAAACACTGTGGCCATGAAACTCTCTTTGCCTGTGTCTTGGTCCATACATCCGGTCTTCCATGTATCGCTTCTGCGGCCTTGCCTACCTAGTGTCCGGTTGCCAGAGCGCCCTGGCCCTGTGGAAGTGGAAGGGCAAGAAGAGTATGAAGTAGGGGCAATCTTGGACTCCCGTGTCGTACGGGGTCGGGTTCAGTATCTAGTCGAGTGGAAAGGCTACGGCCCCGAAGATCGCTCCTGGGAACCTACGGATCACTTGCATTGTCCCGATTTGGTTGCCCTTTTTCACGAACGATACCCCGGGAAGCCAGGACGACCGCCGGGACGGCAGTCCTCGAGAGGGGGTTCTGTAGCGATCGCCCTAGGCAGCAGGGCAGGTTGCTGCAGACATCGTACTATAGGTCCTCTCAGGAAAAACTACCAGTCCCAGAAGGCCAAGCGACGCCGGGATCAGGCACAATGGGAAGAACTTATTTAAGCTCCACCCCTTGACCAAAACGGGGCTTGTCAATCCTGTTCCTGGTTCGTTCTAGGCATGGGCGAATTTTGCGGATCTCGCGTTCGCGAATTTTGCGGATTTGCGGATTCGCAATCCGCAAAATCCGCGAATTCCCGCGAATTTGCGGATTTTTTTTTTTTGTGTTCGCCCGTGTTTCTGCCAGTTCGCGAGGGTTTTTACAATTTCGCAATTTGCGAACTTACCTGTCGGGTCGCAAGTTTTGCGAACTTGTTGTTTCTACGTGTCCAGCCTGTTTGGGACACTCTTCTTCATCACTGCCACTCTCTGTCACCACTGCCACTCTCTGACTACTCATGCCACCCTCTGGCCCACCCATGCCACCCTCTGTTTCATCACCACACCCTCTGGTTGTCCAGTGTACATTATTTTCGGCAAAGCAAAGCACACCTTCCCTGCCTCAAGTGACCTGAATTAATTTGGGGCTGATTAATGTGTCACAGAATATTTTTTTAGCTGGCACCTGCTTCCTTAGTGCGCCCTGATTAGTGATCTTTTGCACTTGCTAAGTGCTTTCATTGTTGCAAAATTAGTTACAACACCTGCCCTGCCCCAACTGACAATAATGAATTAGGGGCTGATTAATGGATTTTAACTTCCAGCCTGGCTCCTGCTTGTCTCCCTTAGCTGTAATTCAGGACCTTTGTGGCATATGTGTAACTATTCTGAGGTTCAGAGCAGGGTCACATAATAGTTTCAACTGGCAACTGAACTCTGGAGGGGCCCCTCAGGAAGCACTACAGGAAATGGCTACTAATGATGAGCCTGAACTTTTGAACCTGGTAAGTAGTTACTTTCAGTTTTGCTAAGATCGTATTTCTGCAATTTTGCACTTATTCGCGGGGCGCGAACTCACGCGAACAGTGCGAGCAGTGCGAGCAAAATCCGCTGCTCGCGGATTTGCGGATTTTGCGGGAAATTCGCAAATCTCGCGGATTGCGGATTTCCCGAAAATCCGCAAAATCCGCGAGCGGAACGGATTTTCCGCCCATGCCTAGTTCGTTCCCTGTTTGTTTATGCATCTAGAGTTCTGCCGTGGAGATTCGTGTTCAAGCCATTTAGTCCTTTTTTCCATCACCCGCCGCGACGACGAAGTGCCAGCGAGGTCAGTGATCAAACACCCGCCGCGACGACGAAGTGCCAGCGAGGTCAGTGATCAAACACCCGCCGCGACGACGAAGTGCCAGCAAGGTCAGATCAGCGGAGACAAGCGCGTCCCTGTGAGTTATCAGAACCGCGTTTGTTTGTAAAGATCGAGGAGAGCGGGCTCGCTCTCTTCCATTACCTTTTTTGTTTTCCTTTTTGTTATCCGTTTCAAAACCTAGTGAGATCTTGTGCAGGTCACACCATTCTTTTTTGTTATCGAGTTGGAATCCTTGGATATCAGGCGGGATTGCGCCTGCAGAGCAGTTGCTGCTAGACTACACCCCAAAAGGAGCATTTTGGGCCTTTCTACAAGCAGTACCTTGTCAAGAACATTTATCGGGGAAAATATCTTCCGTGCGAGATATTGGAGCGGAGAGTGAGTTAACTCTCCGAGACCTGTTGAACAGCTACAACGACTTCCGTAGAAGCTGTAGACTTCATCCACGGAGTATCCATTCATGCTAGTGGTAAGTCCCGGAACACAGGGGAAGTGGGGCTGTTCAAAGCAGTACAGAGTCACATTATTCTCTCTCTCTATCTTCTCACCCACCTCCAGGGAGGTCTTCTCAGTGAAGCCGCTGACCCTAGAACCTGAGCTGAAGAGATCTGAGCAACCCACCTTTTTATTTCCCCTTGCGGCCTCCGGCTGTGCGTGCTCTAATAGCGGTGTCTGTCCCATTGTTGGGTGACGTGCAGTTGGAGGTTGCAAGGACAGTCATCCCGTCGTCCCTGCTGGGCATTGAACTAAGGTTAGTGGCGCATGCGAGTTCTTGCGCTGCTTTCAATCATTACAGATACCATGGGGGATTATGGGAGATGTAGTTGATCCTAAATATGGTTGTTTATGCCGGTGAATACTGTGGGTTTAAGGCAAGGGGCGGGTCACAGTCATGAAGGCGGGAGTTTTGAGTTTAAAATGACGGAGAGTAACAGAACAAGGAGGGCTTCTATTTTTACACAGGAGAGGAAGATGTCGTTAGTCAAGCAGGTATGTTGAACGCTAAGAGGGCAGAGATCAGGTCGAGGTTGGCTAAAGTGAAGTATTGAATGCGAGACGACATAGCAGATGGGGGGTAAAGGAAGGTTTTACTGACGGGTGTAAGAAAAGCCGTGGGAGGAAGAGGGCGTTGGAATGGAAGCAAGGGAAAAGAGCAGAGATGAAACTGTGTAGACCCGTAGGGAAAGAGAAGCAGCATATTATTAATTTATAACACACTCGACGGGGGTTATGTCAGGTAGATGAAGTAGACAGTAATAGGGTATTCGAAAAAATGCCACGCAAAGGACATATTTAAATGATATTTATGGTTAACACACAGTTTAGAATGAAAGTGTTTTAAATGAACTGGAGTCCATGGTTTATAAAGCGGTTTGTTGATACATGTTTTATTGTTATTTCAGTATGTTCCCTGACGAAGGACCCCAACTGGGTCCGAAATGCATTGGATTAATAAACTATACTGCTTGAATGGAACCATGCATTAGTACGTGTTTATGGTCGAGAGGTTCGGATGGCCCGCCATGACATGAGAAACTTTGGAAATCAGCATTTGCCTTGCATGAGGATGAGTTCAAGAAAGATGATGAATAGCAAAACGAACGCGCTGCGCATAACATAAGGATTAAGACATGATAAAAAGATGTTGAATAAGAGACAATGGTAGCATTTGCAATTTAAAAATAAGGCTGTCGCCGCTGCAGTGGGGTTAAAGAAATACCCCACGACTTTTGTGCGTGCTGTATCCTTCGACATGCCTGAGACTGTAAGCGACTGGCTGGACACCTTGCCGCACAGACGCGAGGAACGGGAGGAACACTCGGAGGGGGCCTCGGGAGGCCCTGATCGTCAGGAGTAGTACTCATTTCACTAACTTTGTCGGTCGGTGTTCCTGTTGACTATGACCTACTAGCCCTACTGTAGCACTTTATTGTGAATATCCTTCTTCTTAACATGGAGGGTGGCGGGGGGGACTACGTGATCTCCTTTCTCCTCTAGGGTCTTCTTGTAGTTTAGTTCATGGGGCGACAGGCACACTGCTGGTTGGGGGGCTAATTAGTCTGCTGCAGGGGTGCAGGGTGGGGGGTGGTGTTTGGGTTGGTTTTGTTTGCTTTCTTTGTTACTTCTTTCCCTTTCTAAGGCAATGCAACGTCTGCTATAATTTTTTCAATGTATCTATGAGGCCTACTGGGGTCGGCGGAGGCCCGGGATTTGACGATGGGGGGTAGGAAATTAAAAGTTCTGAGTTGGAATGTTAATGGCTTGGGTGACCGCATCAAGAGAGGGGTGGTTTTGCAATTGTTTAGGAGAAGTATGCCTGATGTTATTTTGTTACAGGAGACACACCTGGTGGGAAATACGTGTCGTGCGCTTAACAGGAAGGGTTTCAAGATGGTGGCACATTCAGGGTTCTCTTTGGGGTCGCGGGGGGCAGGGATTATGGTGCGCACGTCTCTCCCATTTGAGATTGACTCCAGTGTTGTGGATGAGAGGGGGCGGTACGCTGCCGTCACGGGGAAATGGGAGGGGCGGTCCCTGACTCTGGGTTCAGTTTATGTTCCCCCGGGGTTACAAAACAACACTTTTCAGGACCTTGGAGGCGCCATTTCGAACCTGCCCGAGGGGTTGCTTATTGTGGGTGGTGATTTCAACTCAGTTTGCTCAGGGACCTTGGACAGACATCCGCCTAGAGATCTCCGTAGTTCACAATCCTGGTTGCCCGATTTCCTTGACACTATGGGACTGATTGATTGTTGGAGACTTATGCATCCCACCCAGAGTCAATACTCGTTCCATTCTGGGGCGCACGGTAGCCTCTCCAGAATAGATTATGTCCTGGCCTTGGCGGCCCATGCGCTGGCGATTTCCGAGGCCCGCATGCTGGCAAGAGGCATCTCGGACCACTCCCCGGTGTGGGTGTCCTTCGACTTCGACATCGTGGTTACCGAGCGGCCCGTGGTGGTCAACCCGTGGTATTTTCGAAACCCGAAGATGCGCGGACTCCTGGCCAGAGCTATTGAGCTCTATTTTACTGAGAATACTGGGTCGGTCGCATCAGCCGCCACTCTATGGGAGGCGTTTAAGACGGTTCTGCGGGGTGAGGCTCTCACCCTCATAGCGGACGTCCGCAGGCATAGAGATGCCGACATGGTGCGCATCGAAGCGGAGATCATGGAGCTGTACTCCCAATTGGAAGAGGGCCCGACGCCGGATTTGCTCCATACCCTCTCTCTTAAGCAATCAGAATATCGCGATCTTGCCTCCGATGTCGCCATTGTCATGGGTAGAGAACAACAGGGTAGAATTTATGATGTCGGAGACAAGGCGGGCAAGCTCCTTGCTTGGCTTGACAGGAAGGAGAGAGCTGGCCGCGTAGTTCCGCAGGTGTTGGGGGACGATGGCCTGCTTGTCACTGATCCGAGGGCAATAGTTGAGTCATTCTCGGATTACTTTCAGGGCATTTACACTTCGGTCTCGGACCGGTCTGAGGTCGACTCCTGTGCTCTTTTGGCGGACATAGATCTCCCTTGCCTGCCGGAGGCAGACCGTGCCGACCTGGACAGGGCCATTACTGCGGACCAGATAGCCCTTGCCATTCGTTCCCTCAGGTCTGGTAAGGCGCCCGGCCTCAATGGTATTCCAGTGGAATTGTATAAAATCAAGCCAGATGCCGTTTCTCCGCCCCTACGAAACAGGTTCCTGGAGGCGCGGGAGACGGGCATGCTTCCCCACGACCAGAGGCTGGCCACCATTGTGGTTATCCATAAGGAAGGGAAACCAAGAGATTTGTGCCGATCATATTGCCCCATCTCTTTGTTGAATGCGGAGCCTAAGATTCTTGCCAAATTGCTGGCCAACCGCTTGATTGGCGCGATCGGCGACTTAGTGCACCCGGACCAGTCGGGCTTAATCCCACACCGCAACACTGCCCTTAACCTTCGTAGACTCCATGGAGCCCTGGCTAGGGCCCACACCCTCGAGGAGCCAGCTGTCCTGGCGTCGTTGGATGCCACAATGGCGTTTGACTCCCTTGAATGGAACTACCTGTGGGCAGTGTTGGCGAAGCTCGGCTTTGGTCCGGAATTCATAGGGTGGGTTAAACTTCTGTATGCCAGCCCGCTGGCTAATGTGACGGTCAATGGTCGAGTATCCACATCCTTTGCTCTTCAGAGGGGCACCAGGCAGGGCTGTCCTCTGTCGCCCCTTTTGTTCGCACTTGCACTTGAACCATTGGCAGCCTGGATACGTAACCACCCTGACATACATGGTATTCGCTGGTCCCCTGAATTCGAGGACCGAGTGTCATTATATGCAGATGACATCCTTCTGTACCTCACCTCCCCTTGCAAGTCTCTCATTGTGGCACGTGATGTGCTTAGACTCTTCGGTCAGTACTCCGGCCTAGTTATTAATTGGTCTAAGTCGCACTTATACGTTCTGAGAGGGGGGACACCTCGTCTCCCGAGGGACTGTGGCATACAGGTGGCGAGACAGGGATTCAAATACCTGGGGATCTATATCTCCACTGACCCCAAAGCACGCTATGAGAACAATTTGCTTCCCCCTCTTCTTCGTCTCCGACGTGATGTGGAGGGGTGGCGTAAACTTCCTCTCTCCCTGCTTGGGCGCGCGGCGTTATTTAAGATGATGTCCTTGCCCAGATTCCTTTTATGCCCTGCAAAATACTCAAGACCCGGTCCCTGCCAGATACTTTGGCGAAATCGAGAGCTTGCAACGTGCCCTGCTCTGGGACGGCCGGCCATGCACTGCTATCACGAAGCTCACGCTCCCGTGGTATGATGGGGGAATAGCATTACCCGACGTTCGGAGATACTACTGGGCCTCCCAGTTGGCGGCCATTAATCATGGCCTGTACGGCCCGGTGGATAGTCCGGGGTACGCCATGGATCGGGGGCTCCTGGATGGCGGGAAATATCATAGGGCGCTGTATACGAGATCTCTTGACAGGCGGATGTCTGGGCCAACGAAAACCGCTGTGCACATCTGGAGAACGATCACAAAGGAACAGGGGTAGAAAGACAAACTTACAATGGCAACTCCACTCTATGACTCTGAGATTCTGGGTAAACTGTGGCACTCTAAGGGATTTGATAAGTGGGACATGATCGGGATCTCTAGGGTGGAGGACATGATGTTGCGAGGGGAGGTGAAGTCTTTTGCCCAACTACAGACAGAATACCAGCTGGGTGGTACGGAATATTTTCGGTACGCTCAGTTGCGACATGCTCTCCTGTCTGCCAGACCGGAGGGTGTGGCAATTCCTGAAAGTTCTCCCTTGGAGGACCGGGTTCTGGATAGACACATGCCGGACAGCGCTATCTCTCTGACATATAAAAAACGGATTAATGTTCGCACGGATCTTCTTCTGGGGGTGAGAGAGCAATGGGTGCGGGACGGGATAGAGATCGACGACGAAGACTGGCAATGTGCTGTGTCATCCCCTAAGGAGGTCGCTATCCCCGCCCGTCTTCGATTGGTGCAACTAAAGATCCTGCACAGAGTCTACGTCACTGGCCCCAGGTTAATACATATGGGACATTCGGTTGACGGCCTCTGTCGGCGTGGCTGTGGTGCTCTCGCCACCTTTATGCATATTATTTGGGAATGCAGCATGATAGCTTCTTACTGGAGGCGGGTGCACATGATCATGAGTGAGGTGACCGGGGTAGAAGTACACGCGGAGGCCCGGAGATGCCTCTTAAATATCTGGGGCCCAACAGATTACAACACTGCTCAAACCCAGTGGGTAACCCTTGGGAACATGGTCGCAAAGCGGGACATTGCACAGATGTGGGGAGCAACAACAGCCCCGAAAGTAGTACAGTGGAAGACCAATATGGATTGGTGTATGTTCCGAGAAAAGACTGTGTATGTGGCCAGGGGTAAACCCAAAAAATGGCAGAAGTTGTGGGGGGCTTGGAATGAGTATAGGGGTGACATCTGCATACCACCGGGCACCGCTCCACTTGAAGAACACTTGAACCCATAGCCTATACCTCCAACTGATGGTTCTATATCCTTATTATCCTGTGCTCCCTTCCCCCCCATCGGTTCTTTGTATCCAGTTTGTTTTGAATATAATTGTTATCATTGTGCCTAGCTGGCTCCTCGATTAGGCCTCACTGCATAATGGGTTAATTGCCTTCTTTCTTAGCGCTAGTTTTTGCGCCTCTTACTGTACTTGTTTCTTTTTCTTATAAAATATAAAAAATGAAAAATCACAACCTTCATTCGTTCTGGTACCTTTCTACTTGCACTCTGATTTGCTGCCTATCGCTTTGCTGCCTAGCCTCCGGGATGTAAGGCTGAATAGCTGTGTGCACTATTTGAAAATAAAGGTTTTAAAAAATTTAAAAAAAAAAAAGAAAAAAAGCACGTTTTGGCAAAGTGGGAAATAAAAAAAAAAAATACAGCCATGGCACCAAAAGGAAGGGGAGGAAGAGGGAAAAATATCAATACCAATTCTAATTCTGCCTGTAATTAGGACCCTCCATCCAACACTGCTACCACACCTGTGAATAGCAATAATCCCCGGGCGCCCAATGAGAATATTAAGGAGCGCACAGTACTCGATTTAATAAGAAAGAAAAACACAGGTGGCACAATGGGTGCTGTTAGTAGTTCTGCGCAGATACCTCTCAAGACTAAGCCTAATAACGGCCTTCCCGATCCCTCTGGTGCAATCCTCAAAAAGAGGGCTATTCAGAACCACTTATCTTCAGTTGAAACGTCTCTAGCAAAGGCCCCTAGAGAGCAAGAGCAAGACTATGGGCAAATGCAAGAGGAAGACCTGGAAAGGGAGCTGGCAGTCTTATGCCAGGCAGTGGGGGAGGCTAGTGTCTCACCTCAGACTAGGAAAAACTTCGAGAAAGAAAAGGATACTTTGCCTTCTGCCGTAAACGATGCGGAATCTGTTGATTCAGGGGGCCCGTTCTTCTCCATGTCAGAGGGTGAGGAAGAAGACGGGGATGGAAAGGACAATGAACAAGTCCCTTCTTCTGGTGACTGGGGAGATGACATTAATGCTAATATAAGCTTGGGAGAAGATGTCTTATCACCTGACTCCCCGAATGTTACAGTTAGGAAAATTAATGAAACACTGAAATCCCTTGCCAATAGCAAACCTAACTTGATTGATCAACCACAATGGCAGGAACAGGCGGAAGAGACGGAAATTGAAGAAACTCAGGTTGAGGCACATAACTTTGGAGGGGAAGGGGAAGGAGAAGGGGAGATCTTCTTAAAATCAATTTATAACCTACAAACATCCATGTATAAAATCATTATGGCCCATAGGGAGGAAACCAAAGCAGAGGGGCTTCGGACACAGAGGGCTGTTCGTAAATTGCAGAATGTGGTTCGTCGATTGGCTAAATACTGCACTGACACAACCAGGAGAGTTCAAGAAGTGGAAACCCAAGTTTCTACAGTTGAGGATGAGCTCTCCAGCCAGAAAACTTCAATCAATCAGATGCAAAAAAATGACTTAGATATAGACTGGAAACTCACCGACTTGAAAAACCGGGCACGCCGGAATAACTTGCGTATTTTGGGGATTCCGGTACTTTCTGAGGGAAAAGATGTTCGCCGATATGTTGTTGATCTTTTTGCTGCAACTTTCACGGACCTTAAAGACTGGGATTGGGACAAAGAAATCATAAGGGCTCACCGCTTTCCCTTTACTCAAAGACGAGATGCAGGGAGGGCAGCGACTCAGCCCAGGGCAATTCTTATTTGTCTGCATAATTATCTCCTGCGTGAGACTTTGTATGATCTAGCTAGACCTACAAAACCTAGGAAAGGACTGGGACACAAATTTTTTGTCCGTCCTGATTTTTGCCGGACAACAGTCCAGCAACGGTGGAGGCTTAGGCAGCTAATGACACCTATTAAAGCGAAGGGGGGCCAGGTGTTCTTATTAAACCCCGCAAAATTGAAAATTGTCTATAAGGGGAAGACATTTTTTTTTGTATCTGAGATCAAAACTCAGCAGTTTATAGACTGTAAGGCTAATTAGGGAAAGATTTATTTCCCTTTTTTTTCTTTCTCCTTTGTCTTGATGGGGTACTTCTGTCTAGGGTGTTAATCAGATAAGGCCAGGTTTGATCAGCACAGACAGGGAGACTATTTCACGCCACCCACCATCAATGAGGACTGTTGGGAGGGTGTTGCAAGGGTGGGGGGGGGGATAGGGTGGGTGTGTGGAAGGGGAGGGGAGAGGGGCTTCTGGGGGCAAGGAAAACAGTTAATGGGCAATTTTTGGCAGTTAAACTTCAAATTGGGATTGTTTTTGTGTCTTCTTATCTTAATACATTTGATATATCAAGCAACATTTCTGAGGTCTGTGATAAATTCATTAATAAAAATGATAATGGGTAAAATATCTATATGTTCATGGAACGTGTGTGGGCTAAATGACAAAAAAAGGGGGACAATTGTACAGATGCTGAAAACTATGGCTGTCAACATTCTATGTATTCAAGAAAGTCATCTAGCTTGGAAAAATAGAGGGTGGCTTAAAGATCTTGGGTTAGAGATTTTTAGCTTTTCCCGACAGACCTCTACTGTAAGAGGAGTGGCAATATTAAAAAGATTTGGGCTGGGACAGGTTAAAAATATTCAAGAGGACCCATTGAGCCGCTGGGCTATAGCTGCACTGAAATTAGGTGAAATAACTTTGACTATTTGCTCAATTTACGGGCCAAATGCTGATGACCCCTCTGTTCTACACCAACTAAGCATTGAATTGGCCTTATGGCCACCTTTGTTAATTATCTGTGGAGATTTTAACTTACATCTAGAAGAGACATTTGACTTATCTAGTGGCAGTCCTTATGTTGGCAGAAAGAAAAATGTATACAGAGCTGTTAAAGGACTGGTCCAGGAATTTGGGCTGACGGATATAGGATATGTTAGAGCTGGAGGTCTGCCCGGGCACACTTTTTTCTCTGCCCCTCGCCAGAAGCATTTTAGACTTGACTATTTTTTTTTTAACTAAAGCCCTTATTAATGTCTCTGCAAATTTATCATATAGGATCCTACCTAAGGTCATTTCTGACCATAATCCTATTCTTCTTAGATTCAATTGGAATTTTTCACCAACTTTTAGACCACGGTCTTTTGACCGTAAACTCCTGTATGACTCATCCTATATCGAACACATGAGGAAATGGATCCCTTAATTTTTTGAGAATAATAAAGGGTCTGCCGCACTTGTAACAATATGGGATGCTTTTAAATGTAGGGTTTGTGGGGAAACCTTGAGCTACTCGCTTAGAAAACAGAGAGAGATTAGAAAAAAGGCAGAAGCTGAGATGCATAAACTGAGAGAACTGGAAATTCAATTAATGCGTGCTTGTAATATAGAATTGGATATTGACAGTATTTTAAGAGATCTATTGGTTCACAAGGTTAGAATCCATCAATGCTATGCTAAGAAATTTGCACAACAACTTACTGTGTTTCGAGAGGAAGTTTATGAAGTAGGGGAAAACTCTGGTAAACACTTTGGCCAAAAGGCTGCGGCAGAAGGCGGTATTTTCCTCTATAGATAAAATAACGGATGATACAGGGAAAACTGTTAATGAAACCTCAGAAATACTGGAAGTGTTTTGTGGATTTTATTCTAGGCTTTAGCCAGAGGATGGGGGTGCGAATCTTGAAGATAGGACTTCTAAATTTATTAAATTAACCATTAATGGCACTGTGATAGAGGAGGAAAAAGAACAACTAGATCTTCCTATATCCTGGGAGGAAATAGAGTCTTCTCTCTTATCTCTAGCGCAGGGGAAGGCAGTTGGGCCTGACTCTATCCCTCTTGAATTCTATAGGGTCTTTCGATTTATTTTAAAGCCCGAACTGGTCTCTTTATTTACAGCAGCACAACAGGGTATATCCCCTTTATCGTGGCAAGAATCAACAATTACGGTCTTTGTAAAAAAGGAAAAACCTCCTCTTCTCCCATCTTCTTTTCGTCCTATCTCTTTAATAAATGCAGACAGCAAAATGTTTTCTAAAATATTGGCTTCCCGACTCTCTGCAGTCATAACTCCATTAGTTTCTAGATTCCAACATGGCTTCATCCCCGCACGTGACACGACTGACCATATTCGGCGAATTATAACTTACCTAGACTGGGCCCAGGCAACCCGATCGAATATTGGAATAATTTTGTTAGATGCTGAAAAAGCATTCGACAGGGTTGCCTGGGATTATCTGTGGAATATTTTGGGCAGAAAGGGATTTGGTGAGGGCTTTATAACTGCACTCAAAACTATGTATGTCACCCCCAAAGCACGCATCCGAATAAACTCACAGGTGTCCTCTATTTTTTCAATCACCAGGGGTACCCGACAGGGGTGCCCTTGCTCTCCTTTACTTTTGGCACTTTATATCGACCCTTTACTTAATTTTCTTAATTTGGACGAGAGGATTAAACCAGTTTGTCTGGCCAGCGTAAACTATCGGGCATTAGCTTACGCTGATGATATTGTTGTTATAACAACTGATGTCCAGAATGCGGTCCCAGCTATTAATGATCTGGCGTCAGAGTTCGGCTTTTTTTCCGGGTACAAATTAAACCTGTCAAAAACTCAGATCTTATGTGCAGGGAAAAATATGCAGACTAATTTCCCGACCGTCTCTGAGGTTACATATCTTGGGATTAAAATCTCGCTACCTGTATCATGCATCCCGGATCTAAATATGAACCCAGTGCTTGCTAAGATCAATTCCACACTGCAAAGGCTAGATCATCTACATTTATCATGGCAACGTTTTAAAAATGTTGATTCTACCCAAGGTCTTATACCTTTTTCGTTCTATACCCCTGGAATTCTCCCCTATTTGTATTAGAAATTTAGAAAGTGCAACATCCAGATTTTTATGGGGGTATAGAAGACATCGAAAGGCCCTCAAAAAATTGATTCTTAGCAAAGAGCGCGGAGGATGGAATGTTCCATATTTTTTGTTTTACTATTTTGCAGCAAATTTACAATTTATTAGTCCGCTGATAATGGGGGAGCGAGCTCGAATACCTGCCTGTAGCTCTCCCTCTATATATGAGCTGACTTTAGGAGAAGGAGCAAAATCCCATTTCCTTAAGATGACAGAGCCCAGTTACTACAAGAAGACAAAATTTAAGGTATTGAAGCAGCTTTTATGGTGTGGCAAAAAATTCGGAAACATTTGGGGTTAACTAAACTGAATGCATATACACGTTTTGAAGCATCTGGTCTATTACCATCCGCAATTTTTTGTGACTTAGCTGCGATTAGATGGAATTCGAAAGGTGTGCGCTATTTGGGCGACTTGTTTTGTGGAGATCAGTTGGTCTCTTTTCAAGAATTACAGAGCAAATACTCATTAAGTAAAAATGGCTTTTATAAGTTTCTTCAAATCCGCAGCTTTTTTCAAAATCCATCACTTGTCTCAGTAACTCAAATGAATAAAATTCCCCTTCTGGATCTTTTGCAAAAAAAAACCACCGATAGCCCTTTTCTACTCTTGTTTATTGCAAGAATTTGGGGATGATTTAACGGAATGTCTGGGGAGGTGGGATGGCAAACTGGGGATACCTGATATTAGGGTCTTTGATTCAGTTAAACTTGCCTCCGAATGCTTAATAACTGGGATGATGAAATCTCAACATTGTATGTGTTTACATGATCTTTCTTATACCCCTAGCAAAGTTAGAAAATGGAGTACGACAACTGGGACAAAATGTCATCGCTGTGGGTTGTACGCTTCAGATGCTGAACATATGTTTTTTGGTTGCTCTAAATTGAGAGAGTTCTTTAAACAAATTGAGAATTTTTTGAGTGCCGTGGTAAAGCTTAATATTAAAGTAACGGCTGAGATGGTTTTAATTGGTTTAGAGGCCGGAGTGTTAAGACCTAAACCTTTAACTTGTTTTCTTTTTATCTGTATGGCAGTAGCTCGAGCATGTATTAACAGGGAATGGATTAATGCAGACCCCCCTTCTTTTTTAGATGGAGGGAAAGATTATTTCATATGTATAATATTGAATCTGCCATATATAAACTCAAAGGGGTCAGAAGAAGAGCTTTTGGTGAAAAAATTATGAGTTTATAACTGAATGGAATTAGACATTGTTTGACGCTGCTTATAATAGAAGCGACATGCTGATGTGGTTCTTACTTTACTTTGGTTGTTTTTTGTTTTCTTCTTATCGCTTTATTTTTCGTTCTTCTGTATTGATATGTGATTGACCATTTCTGTATATCCTTGCATAAAATAATAAAATAATAATAAAAAAAGACAAATATGAGTGCTACTCAAGCACTCATACAAACTGGTTGGATTTGACGTGAGGGTGAGTGAACAATTCAAAATGTAAATATTATTAACAAAATATTCCATGAAAATAAAATCACTGTTAATAAGATATTTGAAAGTTCAGAATACTGAACCAATGACTCAAAGCCTTTGAGCTGTAAAGCCACAACGAGTATTAATTCGAAGAGAAAGAGCGGCTGACCAAGGTTATGCACAGAAAATTTCAAGGTATGATGCATAAGTCCATATATTGTGCACAAGACGTCCAGAGTATGTCGCACCAATAATCTCCTGCGAAGCAGATCTCAAGGTTCATGTAAAAAATTGTTCATGTAAAAAATTTAAAAACAACTATGTTATTTTTAAATTTGGTATTTATTGTGAGTTGGTGTTTTTTTATTGGCCTTTTCCATGTGCATTGATTGTGTAATTCTGAATTGTTTCAGCCCTGACGAAGTTCATTGCGAACGAAACGCGTTGGCTGAGAAGTGTGTTTTTAAAATGGAACTGAATAAAAGAATTTTGAAATAAGAATTGGAGCCTTCGAGCACTCCCTTTTGTGCACAGTCCTTTTTTACAACAATGAGTATTAGGCAACAATGTCTCAATGGGTAAGAATCAAACGGGCAAAAATGTGTAACAACTTAATTATGGCAGTAACTACAACATAAAGCTCCAACTTTTTATCAATGCAATTGTATTTTTTCAAAGAGGTACACAAATCCTGATTTAGAAAGCAGCATCAGCATTGATAAAAAAAATAGTGTGTTACATGCAGCGTGAACACATTGTGCTTGTGAGGGACCTTTAAAAGGCACAAGTGAAACACGCAAGTGTGAAAATAAAGAATTATTATGCATGAGTGTTTTGGTAACAATATTATTTTCATAATTTTAGATTTCACTGGCACATGTCCCTGCGTTTTGACCTTCATCAAAACAATAGTAACACAAAAAGAAAGATTGCTGCCTCAGGATAGAAAGGAAAACATTGGAATTAAAAGCCTAGTCCAGAATGAAATTGGACCAATAATTAAAGAAGACAGGATATGTTGTAGGTACCTGACAATTCATCTAAGATATAAGGAGAAGTAGAGAAGGGAGGCTGGCGATATCTATGGAATTGCATGGTTAAGCCCTGGGTATTTTAATTATGTAAGGAACATCAATACACTCACAGAGAGAGGCTCCTGCCAGTGTGGATAGGTGAATATCCAGGATTAGTGCAAACAATACCACAATGAAGAGGCCAAAAAGAAATCACGAGAGTGCCAAAATTGTCTATCATCAGGGAATGTATGAGTGAGTTAATCAACAGAACAGATGCCAAACCATTTCTGAAAGGAGGTGGAGAACAGCAGTGGCTGTCAAAGAAGCGTCCAAGTATGTGTATGTTATTGCCCATCTAATTAACAAACTCACCAGTAGCGAGCACGTGTTCTCGGATGGTGGAGAATGAAAATGAATTGTCTACATAGCGATTGCCATGCAGTCAAGGAGTAAATCTTGTTGCAGCAAGGTTCAATAAATGATCAGAACAGTGGTCAAAGGAAAGAGTTGCAGAGTTAACAGCTACTGACCTCTCCCGCATCTGTGGTCTGTATGCGGTGTAATCCCAAATAAAGCAGGTTTGGAACGCCGACTCGCCGACCGAGGTAAAACTATTTGAGGGAGAGTGTGGCTAGTTGAGAAACCACTAGACCGCTGCAGTAATACAGACGTATTCTGACATTACAAAGGACCCCGGGGGGACTGGGATGGAATGGGGAACCAGGCAAGGTATGTATATGCTCGCCAGGAAAAGAGATAATAAAAACAATAATAAAATTGAGCAGTAAGACAGCAATGCTCCTGTCCGAGAACAATTGGGAGTACAGTCTAGTCAGTCATCTATGCTTTTTGAGCCAAGTAAATAAGCAAAGAAAAGAAAAGTGCAGACTGGGCTGCATATTAAAAACAACAATTACACAACAAGTACAATGTCAATCTTTAGCATAAATACAGTAGATCAAGGGCCTAATAAATAATCACGTGCTAGTCATGATGTGACACTCTGCAGAAGGGAATGCATGGGTCTCATTGTTGTTTTACAGTTCATGTGGTAATCATGCTGTACCATTCATCGAGGGTATTAAGACCATTGTTGACGGAATCACAACAGGAAATCCAGTGGCAATCGCAGTGTAGGAATAGCTGCAGTTGATCACTCCAGTGCATTGGAAGGAAGGGCTGGTCAAATTCCTGCCAGGTGAAATCATTTTCGGTGTGGTTTGAGGCGGTAAAATGGTATACCGATGGGGCATTTTCAACTTAGCACATAATCCAACTTTTATGCTGGATCATGTAGACCATCTGTCTAGTTTGTCTGATGCATAGCAAGTCCCATGGATACTGGATGGCTTATGTGACAGTACTCGAAGGACAATTGCTTAATTGTTGAAGTGGGTAAGCATTGGCACCACTCCTGAAGACCTTGATGTTTGAAGTTTATGTGCATACTGTGTAATTTTGGCATTTGAAGTGGCCAACCACAGGCAGTAAACACCATTAAGTGGTAATGGACTATTTAGTCTTGATATTAGGTGTCTACATGACATCGCAGGACAAATGGTCACCTCGGTTGATCTCTCTTTTGCATGAGAAAAGTGGGGTATCAGCAAAGATGGCTTGGGATCGTAGAATGCCCATGATCTTTTTGACGATTTTGCTAATCATGTTGATTGCTGGGCAAAAATGGAATACATTTATTAGGGTTCCTAGACTTGGGAGTGAGGAGTGTTTCTCCTGGGCAATACCATGCTCGTTTTAGTGAGCAGGATTCCAGGCGTCAAGGGTAACCTCTTGAGACCAGATTTTCTTTCAATATTGCTATCTCCTTGAAGTAATCCTTTTTTCCATTTGCAATTCCTGCTTATGCGAAGGAACTGTTCATAAACCCATCCCTTAGGCCATTTGGGTGACTGTAAATCTACAGTAGTAGTGTATTTCTTTCTGTAGGCTTTCTAAACTGGGACATGCCTATTCTGCCTTCCTGGACTTGTATTAAGAGGTCCAAGAAGGTAAGGACATTACTTTTAGCTTCAAAAGTGAATTTGAGATGTTATGGTGAGGTGTTGTGCCAGTTGACTAAAAGGGCGAGGGAATTCTTTTTTGCCATGCCAAATTGGGATGATGTCATCTATATAGCGTAGCCAAAAGCAATCTGGGTATGGAATGGATTGTCAAGTGAAAGTATTTTTGCTTTCTCCAGATTATTAACATACAGGATGGCAAAGTTTGGGGCGAAGCATACACCCACTGAGACACCTTTCTTTTGAAGATAGAAAGTGTCTTTGTTTAAGAAATACTTTTGCATGAGAGCTATATGTAGGAGTTCCATGATAAAATGTGGGGATGCGTGTGGGTGTGGGTCTTGAGTCAAGTAGTTCATGTATAACCTCTATGCCTTCAGTTTGACGGATGTTGATGTGTAATGATTCAATATCTAATCCCACCAAAAGGCCAGATACTGCGTCGAAGTCTTTTTCTTTGATTTGACAGATAAGATCCATCCTGTCTCAGATAAAAAAAACTTGCAAGAGGAACAACATTTTTGATTACAGAGTCAATGTATTTGCCTAAGGGCTCCAGGGCCGATTGAACCCCTCAGGAAGACCAATTGTCTCCAGATGTCAAAGGGTCCTTCTGTATTTTTACAGTGGGATGCGTGGGTGTGTGTCTGAGGAAACAATGTTCTTTAGTGGTGATGATACATTGTTCCAGGGCCTTATAAGTGACCTAAGTAATTTTTGGTTGAATCTCTGGTTTGGGGTCAGGTGGCAACAAGCAATAGTGATCAGTGTTGGATAGTTGTTTTAATATTTCCCTGCTGCATTTTACTGAGTCCATGACCCCTATTCCACCACCTTTATTGGCTGACTTGATAATCAGGTCCTGATTGTTTTTTAGCGATTCCAGGGCTATCTTTTCACAAAGGGGTGAATTATATGGACTGTAAGTCTTGTTTTAATGGCATCACCTCGGGGATTAAAAGTAGAGGGAGGATGGAAGGGTTATCTATTTGTTAACTATTTGAGGAGAAGCGTGGCAAGTGGGGAAATCACTAGACTACTGCAGTAACACAGATGGTAGTCCGGAATTACAAAGGACCCCAGGGGGACAGTAATGGAACCGGAAGCCTCTGGGGGGGAGGGCATAGGTAGCAATGAACGTGTATACTTGCGAGGAAACGTGATAATAAAAAAACTAAAACAACACAGAACAATCAGACAGTAATACTCCTGTCCCAGCACCTGAAACCAATCAGTTTTTTAGGGAGGGGCCGCAGCAGGAGAAGAAGAAGGGCAGAGTTCCAGTATGATTCCCCTGTAGAAAAGCAGACCCAGTGGAAGTTTTACCAATGGGGTACCCCCAATAAACTCGGTTAAATACAGCACAGAAATATTAAAACAACAATCCAACACTGATCACTATTTACCATTAATATATGACCCCCCACAAGAGATTCAAGCACAAATTACTTTGGTCAGGGCCCTATAACGAGGTATCATCATAACTAAACAACATTGTTTCCTCAATAACACACACCAACACACCCCAGTCATTTATGTCCTTCCAAAAATACATAAGGACCCTTTGAACCCTTTGGTTAGGCCCTGGAGCATTTAGGCAAATACACTGACTCTGTAATCACAGAATTTGTTTCTCTTAAAAGTACTTTTATTTGAGACAGTATAGATCTTATCTGCCAAATCGAATATACTTCGACTCAGAAACTGACCTTTTTATGGAATTGAACATTGAGTCATTATACACCAGCATGTACAAAATTGAGGGCATAAAGGTCATGCGTGAGCTACTTGACTCAAGACCCTAAACTACATGCATCCCCACGGATTTGATAGTACAACTCCTACAGATAGCTCTCATGCAGAAATATGTCTTATACAAAGACAACTTCAATCTTATAGAAAGATGTCACAGTGGGCGCATGCTTCGCCTCAAACTTTGCCATTCTGTATGTTGATAACCTGAAAAAAATAAAATTCTTTGACATGACAATCCATTCCTTAACCAGATTATATTTTGGCGACGCTATATTGATGGCATCCTGCTCATTTGGCATGGTGATAAAGACTTCCCTGCTTTCTTTGTCAACCGGCTTAGCACATGACAATCACATCTCAAATTCACTTTTGAAGGTAAAAGTAATGACCTTGTATTACTAGTCCAGGAAGGCAAAATAGGCACACCCCCTATTTAGAAAGCCTACAGAAAGAAATTAACAACTACTGTGCACTAGTAACCAATCACCCAAGGGCCTAAGGAAAGGCCTGCCTTAAAGACAATTCCTTAACATACACAGAAATTGCAAATGGAAAAAGGATTACTGAAGCAATATTGAAAGAAAAACTGATCTCACGAGGTTACCCTAGATGCCTGATTTACTGCTCACTGAAACGCAGCGGCAGCCGGCAGGGCTTGCTGATGGGGGGCGGGGCAGGGTACATGCGGGGGTGCTGCGGAGGGGGTCACTGGTGGTGTCGGGCACAGGGTCCAAAATAATTAAAAAATATTTATAAAGCTAAACTTACCTCAAGTCAAAAAAAGTCAAAAAAGTTTTATTTGTACTGGTACTCAACCGAGGACCACAAATATATCTCAACATATACATAATTTAAAAAGTTTATCTAAACTTACCTCGACAGTTTCTACATGTTCTCTGCTCCTGCTCTCCTGCCTCCGACAGGAACAGGAAGCAGGCAGGCTCCCTCCCCTAAGCCAATCACAACGCTGCAATGGCAGCATTGTGATTGGTCAGATTGCCGTAATATGATGCTCAGCCCGGGGCTGGAGGGGGTGGGAATGTTCTCCATGCAATCTGTAATGCAGCCTGATGGGGAAAGTGCGCATGAATGGCTTGGGCAGCCACAGAGGGTCAACCAAACAGTAATTGCGCACTTTGAAGTGGGCAAACCACTCCTCCCCTGCCCTGCTCTGAAAGCAGAGCAGCCCCCCCCACCCGCCCGTCGCAAAGCAGCAGGACAAGTCAAATAGCATAAAATGGCAATAACAACGTTCATGTTTCCCTTCTTTACACTGCTTAAAAGCAGTGGGGCAACGCTCCTCTGCCATTGCGGAGGAGCGGCCCCTGCTAAATCGAGCATGGTGTTGCCCAAAGGAAATCTTTTTCACTCCAAGTCTAGGAACCCCCAATACACGTATACCATTTGTGTTCATCCTTTGCCCAGTAAGCTACAAGATCAGTAAAATATTCTAAAAGAACTGGGCCATTCTATACTCCTAAACCATCTTTGCTAAGCCCCCACCTTTCTCATATAAAAGAGAGAGCAATTTAGGTGACCATGTATCCCATGCTATCACATGGACACCTAAAAGCAAGACTAACAAGTCTATTACCACTACATGAGACCAACCCACAGGTCACTTCAAATGCCAAAATTGCACAGTATGCACACAAACTTCAAACATAAGGTCTTCAGTAGTGGTGCCAACAGTTACCCACATAAACAATCAAGCAATTGTCGTTTAAATACTGTCATGTCATCCATTGTCCCTGTGACTTGATAAACATCGGGTAAACTGGACAGATGGTTAAGGCTGCATCAACCAGCATAAAAGTAGGATTAGGAGGCAAGCTGAAAATGCTCATTTGGTATTCCATTTCACCGCCTCCAACCATATCGAAAATGATTTCACCTGGCAGATGATTGACCGACCCTCCCTTCCAGTGCATAGTGGTGACCAGCTGTAGCTACTTTTAAGATGCGAGTGCCATTGGATCTCCCATTTTGTTTTCATCAACAATGGTCTTAATACCCACGACAAATGCTAAACACGGTTACCACTTCAACTGTATACCAACCCTATGAACCATGCATTCCCTTCTACAGAGTGTCACATCATGACTAGCACATGATTATCTATTAGGCCAAGGAATATTGTTCAATGACAGACCTACTAATATACTGTCTGTATTTAAAGATTGACAATTGTCTTGATGTGCAATTGCTGCTTTTAAGATGCAGCCTAGTCTGCCTTTTTCCTTTGTTTGCTTATTTACTTGGCTCAATATGCATGGATCACTTACTACACTGTACGCCTAATTTTTTGGAATAGGAGCATTGTTGTCTGAGTGTTTAATTTGGTATTATTTTTATTATCACTTTTGCTTACGAGTATACACACATCTTGCCTGGTCCCCCACGGGGCTTCCTCTTCCATCCCAGTCCCCCTAAACGTCCTCTGTAATGCCGGACCAATGGTCTGTTCATTTATTGAACCTTGCTGCTTCTCCTGTGCAGATCTACTCATCTACTGCAAGTCAAGCGCAATGGGGACAAATAATTTTCCTCATGCTTAAGTTAATTTAAAGTGCATTTAATTCATTCTACACCATCCTGGAATACGCATTCGCTGCCGGGGAGTACGTTTGATAACTATTTGGTCTTTAACATATGTGTACTAGGATGCTTCATTGACAGCCACAGCTGTTCTCCCCTTCCTTTTCAGAAACGGTTTGGCATCTGTTCTCTTGATTAACTCACTCATACACTCCCTGATGATAGAGCATCTAGGCTCTCTTGTGATTTGTTTTTGACCACTTCATTGTGGAATCGCTTGCACTAACTCTGGTGACTCGCTGAGCTTTTTCAGGATATACGCCTATACACTGCAGAGGGGTCCTCTCTGCATCTGTATTGATGTTCCTTATACAGTTCAAATTCCCAGGGCTTAACCGTCCATTTTTTGCTATTAATAGCTAAAACAGCCTCCCTTCTCTACTTCTCCTTATAGGTTTGATGGATTTTCAGGTACCATGAAGGAAGGGACCCAACTAGAGTCACCCGGGTCACTCTCAACCTCCTCTAGCCTTCCAATAATGAAGAGTCACTGCTGCAGTAGAGAATGCAAGCAAACTATTTAGTCACAGAGTACACTGCAGTGGAGTCCAGCCTGGCCAGCCTCCTACGATGGCTGACGGGGGACTGATTCTAACAAGCATAATGGTACATTATGTAGGTTGCGGAGCCCACAAAGAACCGCCTATTATGGGGGCAAAGAACATAAGTTTCGATTCCGCAGCCTGTTACAAGCTATCTACATCCAAGGTCGTCTGGCATATCCTCCCCTCTAGACAGGTGGGAGACGGCCTCTATGCAACAGAAAAGGCCTGCGTTTTTGAGCAAGTTTCAACATTGCAGAAACTAAACTTACCAAGGACCATTTCTCATAAATGAGCAAGTAACAGTTTTGATTATAATACAAAATGGCGTCCTTGAGAACTAAAATGGAGGCACATATGTCAACCTAACTAACTCAAGATCTGTATCTACTAGTTGCGTCTACACACTATATGCAAATATTATGTATTAGCTATATAAATGCTAACATGATATTGTGTAAGCTGACAATGTTAAGTTTCAATTCTACCAGACCCTCCTTTTAGCATTATAAGCTAATATGGACACCTTTATTCTTGCTATACGGTAAGGGTCTTTACAATTCTAACAGGGCAAAGGAAAAAACAGTTATACAGACGATAATATGTAAGGTATGAATATGTATATAGGCACGACATAAAGATAAATATGACACTAAACAGTAGCAGTACAAGTAACATGAGGAACACAACCTGCAAGGGAAGTAGTTGAACCAAAAACTATTTCATCCAACTGCATGATAGTATCAAGCTCTTTTTGAAGCATTATACTTGCATTTGTATCATAAACTGAAATTATTTTCGGAGTCAATCAATCAAACATTTGTAGAGCACGCTACTCACCCGTGAGGGTCTCAAGGCGCTAAGGGGAGGGGGGAGCAGCTACTGGTCAAACAGCCAGGTCTTGAGATGTCTCGTGAAGGTCAGCAGGTCCTGGGTCTGACGCAGGTGGTCGGGGTGTTCCATGTCTTTGCGGTGAGGTGGGAGAATGTTCTTCCGCCGGTGTTCGTTCGGTGGATGCATAGAACAATGGCGAGTGCGTGGTCGGTGGAGCAGAGCTGGCGGTTCGGGGTGGAGAAGGATAGTCGTTCGTTGAGGTATGCTGGTCCGGCATTGTGGAGTGCTTTGTGAGAGTGGGTGAGGAGCTTGAAGGTGATCCTCTTGTTAACTGGGAGCCAATGCAGATCTTTCAGGTGGGTGGTGATGTGGTTGTTGCGAGAGAGTCCGAGGATCAGGCATGCAGAGGCATTTTGTATGTGGTGGAGTCTCTTCTGGACTGTGGCTGTGGTTCCTGTGTGGAGGGTATTGCTGTAGTCCAGCTGCTGACAAGAGCTTGGGTGACTGTTCTTCTGGTTTCGGTGGGGATCCATCTGTAGATCTTGCGGAGCATGCGGAGGGTGTTGAAGCTGGAGGAGGATACTATGTTGACTTGCTGGGTCATAGAGAGCATTGAGTCCAGGATGACCCCCAGGTTGCGTGCGTGGTTGGTGGTTGTCGGGCCGCTCCCAGCGTGGTCGGCCAGCAAGAGATGTCCCATGCTGAGGGGGTGGAGCCAAGGATGAGGACCTCTATCTTGTCTGAGTTCAGTTTCAGCTGGCTAGTCTTCATCCACTCTGCGACGGCCTTCATTCCCTCATGGATGTTGGATTTGGTGGTGTACGGGTCGTTGGCGAGGGAGAGGATAAGCTGGGTGTCGTCGGTGTATGAGACGATGTTGAGGTGGTGTGCTCGGACAATGTTGGCTGGTTAGCGGTGCCATGTAGATGTTAAAAAGGGTCGGGCTGAGAGATGATCCTTGAGGTACGCCGCAGGTGATCATGGTGGCTTCATACCTGAAGGGGGGAGGCGGACTCTGCGTTCTGCTGGTGAGGAAGGAGGTGATCCAGTCCAGGGCTTTGTTTCGGATCCCTGCGTAGTGGAGACGTGTGTGCAGGGTGTGGTGGCAGGCGGTGTTGAAGGTGGCTGAGAGGTCCAGAAGGATGAGGGCTGCGGTTTTGCCGCTGTCCATTGTGGCCCTGATGTTGTCAGTGGCTGTGGTTAGGGCAGTTTCAGTGCTGTGATTGCTCCGGAATCCAGATTGGGAGGAGTCCAGGACGTTGTTCTCATCCAGGAAGTGGGCCAGTTGTCTGTTTGTGGTCTTCTCAATTATTGCCGGGAACGGGAGCAGGGAGATGGGTCGGAGGTTCTCATGGTCCTTTGGGTCCGCCTTGGGTTTCTTGAGAAGGGCGTTGATTTCTGCGTGTTTCCAGCTTCCTGGGAAGGTGGCCGTCTCGAAGGAACTGTCGGTGATCTTTTGGAGTTGGGGTGCGATAATGGAGCTTGCCTTGTTGAAGATGTAATAGGGGCAGGGGCCGGAGGGTGAGCCGGAGTGACCGGTGTTCATGATTTTGATGGTGTCTCCGTCTTTGACGTTGTGCCAGGAGAGTAGAAGGTCGATGTGCTTGGTGGTTTTAGAGTCAGGGGTAATGGTGTCTGTCATCAGTGTCTGGGTGTCGAAGATGTTGTGGATGTCTGCGATCTTGCAGTGGAAGAAAGTAGCCAGGGAGCCGCAGAGTTCTTGTGATGGCGGTATGTCATTGGAGCAGGAGCTGAGGGTGGCAAGTTCTTTCCTGATGTTCAAGAGCTCTTCGCTGTGTGCATTGTTGTTGATGCGTTCTTTGAAGGAGGTTCTTTTTTGTAGATCGGATGATTTGGTGGTGTTTGCGTCTGACGTTCATGAGGGCTGCGTGGTTGTCTGGTGTCTGATCATTGCACCATTGTTTCTCGTGTCTTCTGCAGATGTGCTTTGAGTTCTGGAGGTCGGCGTTGAACCAGATGGCTCTTTTGTCGGTACGCCTGTTGGAGGGTTTCCAGATTGGGGCGAGGATGTTGGCACAGTCGTCGAGCCATTGTCTGAAGTTTTTGGCGCAGTCGTCGAGCCATTGTCTGAAGTAGTTGGCTGCTGCGTCGGTCTCGGAGGGCTCGGGTGGAGGGTCTCGGGTGAGTGTGGTGGTGAGCTGGTCTTTGTTGACTTTTTCCAGCTGCGGTATGGGATACGTTGTGGTTGGTTGTGTGCGGTGTGTTTCTCGAAGGAGAAGTGGATGCAGTGGTGGTCGGTCCAGTGGAGTTCGGTGGTGTGGCTGAAGGTGACATGGTCGCTGGGGGAGAAGATGGGCTAGAGTGTGTGACCGGCGGAGTGGGTGGGTGTCGAGACAAGTTGTTTGAGTCCGAGGTTGGCGATCAACGTTGTGGAGTTGCTGTCGTTGGCGTTCTCGAGGTGGAAGTTCAGGTCTCCGAGGAGGATGTAGTCTTTGGAGGCGAGGCCGTGCATGCTGATGAGGTCGGCACTCGATTCGTTGAACAGTGGTTGGGGTCCCGTTGGTCTGTAGATGAGTGTTCCTCTGAGGGTGGTGTTGTGATCGACGTGGATCTGGAAGTGTAGGTGTTTGGATCTGCTGAGGGAGTCTTCGGTGATGGTTGAGATTCTGATGGTGTTCCTGTGGATGATGGCTATTGCTCCTCCTGGTTTGTTGTTGTTTCCGTCCCTGCGTGTGATCTTGTAGCCGTCTGGGATGGCTATGGCTATGTCGGGCGCCGTGGAGCAGTTCATCCAGGTCTCTGTCAGGAAGGTGACGTCTGGTGCGGGGGAGTCAAGCAGGTCCCAGAGTTCAATGGCGTGCTTGTGGACGGAGCGGGTGTTGAGTAGTACGCAGCTGGCTGGTGTAGCTGCAGTTTTGGGAGGTGAAGGGTCAGTGGGTGAGCTTTGGGGTGGCCTGGAAGCAGGTGGAAGTCCATCCGATGTTGAGTGCGTAGCGGGTGTTTGAGTTGTAGCTGCGACGGATCTTGTGGTGGTCGAGGTCCAGGCACGGATGGGCATAGATGGGCTTGCCTTAGGCATGCCTTCAGGGTGCCAGTGGCGCGTCTGCTGCACGTGACCACGCAGCAGTAACCATATGAAGGGGAGAGGGTGGGAGCAGAGGACGGGAGTCAGGAGCATGCAGGATTAGGGGAGGGCTGCCGGGCCAGCAGTGGCGGGAAACTGACACAAAAGGGAGCGGAACAATCCAGGGTTAATTGCAGAATACTGCAAGTAAAGGAATTGAACTAAGCTGACGACAATACAGGCACACTAAGGGTTGAAAAGAATACAGTAAGTAAAAGTAAAAAGTATTACACTAAGCGGATGACAAATATAGGCACACCTGGGCCAAACTGCAGACAGGGGACTGTGGCGCAGGGACGGGCAGCAGGCTCGAACCCTGACCAGCGCAGAGCTGGGCTGGGAGATTGGAGAGCGGCTGACGGCAGCGCTGCTGGGGAGAGTGCTGGCCTTGAACCAAGGGTCAAGGGGTGAGATAAGTAGCACAATATGAACAACATAAGGAAAGACACTAAATCAAAACACAGAAGCAAATTAAAAGGACAATGAAATATATTGTTGTGAATGTATCTAGGACCCTAATTAAGACATTCCTGATTTATGCCCTTATGTGGTTATAACAAATCATATCCTTATAAAGGCATAAGAATCATATCCATATTAAGTCATAGCCAATGCAGTCCAAATACGACAAGGCTACTCCCATAGACTCCTAGAAAGCACAACACGTTCTTAAACAAACCAAGCCTCCAGCAGCCCGGGAATTCCCCCTGCTTCTGTTTTGATTTGTCCTAGAACTCCTAGAGTCTTGAAAGAACTGCCAGTTCTTAGTGACGTCTTATGTCCAACCTTACGTCAAACTCGGCACCTTCCAGGTATAAATATACCAACATCTGCCTTAAGCAACACACAGTGGTTTGGAGCAGATCGGCTATGTACTTGCCCGGCTCCCTGCTGATGCGAGTGCCGAAGGAAGCTGACCCTCCCTGCTGACGCACTGAGAGAGACGCTGTCTTTTCTCCTGCCGAGAAATCCAGCTCCAGTGTTTCCCTGACACCCTCGCGGGTTGCTGGGAGATCGAGTCCTGAGAGAGAGATACAAGACCTCCTTCGTTCTATAACCAAGGTACGGAGCTGATTAGACCCACAGAGAATTCTTGATTCATATTCTTTGCAAAAACTGTAACTCATCTACTCCTTCCCACGTACTAGGCTTCGGTTAGGTACATTGGGGTAGGCGTATCTTAGAAACACCAGTTGAGTACGTTTAGTCATTAGTTTATCGTTCGTATATGTATTTTATCCATTTTAAGTATCTTATGGCTTAGAAACCATATACATGCTTTTACAGTATTATTTCATAATACTCATTTTACTGTACGCACTTTACTTTATGACAAGTATTGCAATTGTGGCAATTCATTCCTCTTGCATGAGAAAGAAGATTGCTCAATAAATAACCCTTTTATTGAAAACACCTGTCTCTCTATTTCTCTGCATCTCTGGTGAAACGAAGCATGCACGATTGACTGAGTAAAATAGCTATCTATTGTTTCCGCGACTCTGGAGATATACTCCTTATTCTGGAGGGAGCAAAGTTGTCATGTTTATGCGGTTGTCAGAAGCTAATCCCTTCTTGTCTATTCAGGAAAGCTAAACACCTTCTTGCTCACTCAAGAAAGTTTCTAGTGACCTCTGAGCTAGCTGGCACACAAAATTAAGTTTAACATATTCAATAGAGACCTAGTCTAAACTATTGTTTATGTTATTCCAATGCGCAGAGCCTTTTGGGAATATAGGAACCACACTACATGGCGCCCAACGTTTGGTAAGGCGATAATTTAACGCTAGATACTAGAGTAACTCAGTCGTGCTTTTCACACAGACCCCTTTTCCGTAAAAACTCAAATAGACGTCTGGAGTGGGTAAAAGGTTAATATCCGCCAAAACTTAGAAGGAAGAGGGGGCATATTATCAAGGGGGTTTATCTCCGCTTTTTTGGCTTTAAAAGCCAAGAAAGCGGAGATAAAATTATCTCCCTATTACCAAGCTGTCGCTAACACCAGTTAGCGACAGCTAGTAGGAGATAGCGACCATCTTGGGCCCCACTTTGCATGTCAGTGATATTTATCACTAATGAGATGCAAAGTGGGCGTGCCAAGATGTTAGAGACTGAAAACAGTCGCTAACATCGCTATCTCCTATTACCAACTTTTGGAGATATTCGCGCTAAGCGGGAATATCTCCAAAAGCTAACACCTGCCCTGAGCAGTTCTTAGCCATGTTATCCAATGGTAGGTGGATAACTTGGCTAAGAGCATTTGCTCAATAATGCATGAATATCGCTGACTTTCCAGCGATATTCATGCATTTCGGCCGTTTTTTATCGCATTTGCGATAAACCTTGTTAATAGCAAGGTTTATCTGCGATAAAAATCGCCGATGTGCGGCGATAATTTTTGTCTCTAAACAAGTTAGAGACAAAAATTATCGCTAGTTGTTGGTAATATGCCCCGAGATTCCCATATAATAGTTTTTGGTTTATTCAACGTTGAAGGATACAGTGATACAAAATATTGTGACCTAATCTTTGTTTCCTTGAAACTTGCTCTGCAAACTTTCATTAAACAATGTGAACCAACAGCGACAACAACGAAACCGTTGGAGCTGCAGTAGATGCAAATCAACCGGGTTTTGACGTTACAGGGTTTAATAAAAATGACCTGGATGCGAAAAAAATCCCGGTAAATGTAAGGAAAACCTTAACTATAAAACTTATAAAAAATGGAGTATCATCAAGAGGTGGTACAGTCATATTTGTTGTCGAGGCACATGAATATCGGCAGACAGAGGTATTCTATTCATGGATAACTTTTCCAGCAGCAAATGCTGTAACACACGAGTTCCACTACTACAAAGCAGGGGAACCTCCAGAGGAATACACCCCTTTCGAGGAAGTTGAAATTCCACTAACTTACCAGGAGCATGAGCGCCCTCAAACATCAAAATCACGTTACCAGGCTCGGTCCACTAGGTAGACCAGGAGCCACATGGCCGGTTCTAGCCAGCTATACACCACATCCTGACATTGAAAAAATGTCTAGCGAAGAACTTTTAGTTCAAACAAAAGAATTAACAAAAGCACATAGACAGTAAGTTCAATTGACAATTGATGGTACAGCAATTCCCCAGAATTTAAAAGAAACAGATATAGCAGACCAACCTTTTGAACTTGCCAGAATAATTGAAAAATCCTATGAAGAATTAGGTAGAGATAGTTTGGGTGTGAAACCACTAAAACCACAACTAACTGATAATCCTGAAAAAACTTTCATTAAAAATAATCTCAATTCTCAAAAGAAGAAGTGGGAGGATAATAAGCAAACCGCTCCCAGAGAAAAACATTTTCAGACCAGAGGAAGGTCTCCCCAACGAATAGATAGATCTCCAGAAGGGGGGGGGGGCAAGTCTCCACAACAGGAGCCCTCTGAAAAAAGATATAACTTTAGAAATGGGGATAATTTGAGAAAACCTGACAGACATCAAGATATTGATACACGTCCCTCTCGATCTTTTCAGACTTCCTCACAGAAATCGGAAAGAAGAGGACGGTCAGAACATAAAGAAGAGCGCATCAAGTCCAATGACAAAGAACCTGCTCATCAAAGTAAAAAATTACAATTTCCCAAAAAGAAGGTAGCCAGTATTAAAGTAAAACATGCCAAGGATCCTGAGGACACAACTCAAGAATGGAGAGTGGACCCAAACAATGCTAGGCAGCGCAGCAGAAGTGACCATAGCTCACAAGATCCTGATGAATCTTCTGGAGACAGTGGACACGAATGATTACATTCAAGTGGAAACTTCAGACACCAGAGTTAGCGTGCCCCATACACTATATGAATTAACATTACGTATAGAGGGGGACAAAACTAGGAAAATAAAAGGTCTCTTTTGGGAAAAACTATCTAAAGGTTATGATATCCTCCTAGCAGAGAAAGACTGGCCACCAGAGTTGGTCAGGGAGTGCCTGCCTTCTCAAATCACATTCCAATTCATAAAAAATACACATATGCCAGAAAATGGTCAGTAGCCCAAGCCCATGCATTACATAAAATCCAGTTAAAAAATCAACCTACTGCACAAAGGCAGTATCCTGTTAGGCAAGATGCTAGAAAACAAGTCAGGGAGATCTTAGATCAACTTGAGTACCAGGGGGTGATTGAAACATGCACCTCACAAATGAACAATCCTTTGTTTGCTGTATCCAAACCAGACAATTCATATCGTCTAGTATTGGACTACGGACACTTAAACTCCTGTTGCAAAACATTTGCAGTACAAAATTCACACAGTGCAGCACTGATGAATAACATTGTGCGCAAAAAATATAAAACAACATTAGATATTTCAAATGTTTTTTTCTGTCAAAACATTGCACCAGAAAGCTGGTATTTGACCGCTTTCTCCAGCATGGGGGCCCAAAAGCAATTTTGTCGATTGAAGAATAGCCCAGGATTATTTTCAGCCAGGGTAATAGAGTTACTACAAATATATGATGATGAGGCATTATCTTATGTCGATGACATCTATCTTACAGAAAATGACCTGGAGACACACTTGAAAAGAGTGAACACCATCATACTTGGGTTCGCATCTGACGGGTACAAATTTAACTTTAAAAAGTCACGAATTGCCAATCAGACTGTCCTATTTTTAGGCTATGAATTATCAAGTGAAGGCAAAAGCCTAGCTGACAACTTCTTAGAGAAATGTGCAGTACTCCAAGCTCCAAAAACGCTGAAAAACTTACAATCAATTCTATGTTTCCTGAACTTCAGAAGAACTTACATTCTAAATTATGCAGAGAGGGTTAAACCACTCTACGAATTAATAAAACCGGTTTTTAAACCAATTAATTGGACTTAGAAACACACAGAAAGTTTACAATCATTACAAACAGACATGTTAACTAAAACAAAACTGCAAACACGCGCAAACGAACGCAACCTAGTAATCCGAGTCATCCCAGGAAGATGCAGATTTACATACCTGACCTCTAATGAGGGAGAAACAGTATCAATAGCTTACAAATCACACTTGTACACACAAGCTAAAATGAAATTCAGTTTTACTGAAAAGATTCTAACTGCGGTACAAACTGCTGTAGCAAAAGAAAGACCCCTCTCACAAGGTAAACGTATAATAATCGTTACACCAGTACCTGCTTTAGAAGCAGTAACAAGAGGAAGCATTCCGAATGCCAAAGCCTCACATCCTAGATGGATACAATGGGTTAATTCTCTTGCTGCACCAGACGTAATATACGAATTTGATCCTAACCTAAAAATGCAAGAATTTCTCCAATACGAATACGAATGTCCTCTGCCGACTGAGATTCTGCCTCTGGAACATTACGGCTGTATAATATATACAGACGGTTCAGCACAGCCCGCAGTTGGGGGTAAACAAGCATATAGTGCTGCGTGCGCAATTGTTAAAGGTCGATGGCACGAAGGAAAATTTAGACCATTGGTCACTAAAACTCAATCACTAGGAGATCGTACAGCTCAGCGAACTGAACTACAGGCTTTTAAAATGGCGCTTGAAAATACTGATCGCGAATTCCCCACACTAATAGTGTGCGATTCATATTACTGCGTCCAGTCCTAAAATGATTACTTGCAGAATTGGGTTCAAAATGGTTTCAAAGATGCAAAAGGTGGCACAATCAAACATGAAATGCTTTGGAAACAAGTAATTCTTTTGCCTAAAGAACTACAAAAGACTCACGTGATACATACACTGAGTCATCAGCGTGATGGCGTTCAGGCTGCAGGGAATTCATTGGCTGATGAAGCCGCGAAGGCAGTTGTTCAAACGGCTTCCGTAGCTGCAATCACCCGGTCAAAAACAAAAATAGACAGCGATATATTGCTAGCTGTCAGTGCTTCAGTAAAAGACAGTGGTAAAACACTCCCGAAAGGCTTTCCAGTAAAGTACTCGTACAAAACTGATGCAAATAATGTTCCTTTTGCTGTAATCCCTGGAGTGGGGGATAGGGCAATTCCAACATGGAACATAGGTTAGGACTAATCTTAGCGGCATACGAAGGGATCGCCTCTGCACATGCAGGTGTTTCCGCCACAGTATTGTTATTAAAACAGAGATACTGGTGGCCACTCATGAGAAAACAGACTAGAAACTATGTTTTAGAATTTGAGATATGCCAAAAAATTAAGGTATCAACAGTGAAACGACTAGCGCAGACGACCCTTCTAATCTCAGACAAACCATTAGCATGTGTTTACCTGGACCACTGTGGTCCCTTACAAAGGGATGGCAACTATAAATATATCATGGTCGCAGTGGATTCCTGCACGAGATTCATTTGGATGTGGCCCCAGCGCTCCGCTGACGCCAGAACTGTTATAAAAGATTTGCAAGTCTTTATTGGCACATACGCAATTGGCATGCTACATTCTGACCAGGGTCCTGCGTTTAGCTCTCAAGCTTACAAGGAGGCCATGGCCAGCATGGGCATTGCATTGCAGTACTCTAGTCCATTCCATCCTGAGGGAAATGCAGTAGTGGAGAGAAAAAAACGTGACATAAAGCAATCTATTACAGCGAGGGTATTAGGTTCGGGTGATGGATGGGTCAAACATCTAATAAGTGTCCAACGTAGTCTTAACAATCTGCCAAGAAATTCTCTGGGTGGAATCACTCCGTATGAACTTTTGTTTGGTACAAGAATGATAATCGAAGACCACGATTGTCAGACTTCAGTGGTGGAACAAAAAGCTTTTGATATCAAAGATCGTTTGGCTGTTTTACAGGACTTGAATGAAACAAGAAGAAGTCTAAGTAACACAAAGCTAAAGCCAACGGCCACTGAAGAGAAACCACCTGTCCCAGCAAGACCTGTCTGGATTCCAAAGATTGGGGATTTGGTCAGAGAAAAGATCGCGGTGAAGAAGGAATTTGGGCCTTCTTACATAAAAGCAGTACCTGTCTTAGCCATCAGCGGAACAAGATGAATAGTACTACCGCCCCTTGCTGGTAAAAAGGAGAACCGAGTTGTATTAATCGATCTGGTAAAACCACAACCATGTGGCCAATAATAAGTAGTAGGCCCAGTGGACTCCCAAGAAGTAGCAGAAGACCAAACCTTGCTACAATCCAAGAGGTTCAAACTGAGAGACTGATCACATTCGATAAACCTGTAGTGAATTAAAAAGGACTATGCAACAAAGCCATGGAACGTGTGCCTCTTGAAACCCACATTGCAACAGTTCGTCAAGAAAGGCCTGTCTACAATGATGTAGCCTCGGACTATACCAATCTGAAAAAGGAAGAAGCAACTACAAAGACTAATAACAATCCTGATGCCATCCAAACAATTGGCAGAACTGCATCTGGCTATTTCATCAATTTCGATGACTTTTCTGATGATCCAAGTGAACATGAAGACAAGCCAGCAAACAAAACTTTCAAAGACAAAATTACAGAACTCTTTCATCAACTTGGAGAAACATATTGGATTTCACCGTGGATTGAACTGTGGATTTTGTTAGGTGTACTTTTCCTCCTGCTCTGGCTCATCTTAGTTTTAAGCTTGGGAAGAATGATTGATGGAAAATACAGTACAATGGACACAGCAAGTCAGAACTTCAACTTGGTTCTAAAACCTCACAGATCCTCTCACATTGAAAAAAGAGAACTATCATCAGTGAACATCACAGCCATCACAGAATGGGACAATACTGATTACGAAATCTATGACCCGGTTGAACTCTTGAAATATCCACATCAGTTCAAGACTTCTTTAAGTGACTTTGTAGCACCTAGTACTTTCTCTGATGATAGGGACTTTGAAAATATTAATAATATGATGTCAGATTTAGAAATGTCAGCAACATTTACAGAACATGATTATTTACAAGGTTCATCAAATTATGAAGAAATGTATTGCTTTAATCATTTTGGGCATCATTATTTGCATAAATCTAGAAATGTTTTCAGTTATAATCAATGGGAACATTGTCCAACTCCGCCAAAAAGCAGTTCGAAAACATTTTATGAGAAATTCCCATACTTCTCAGGGTTTAATATCACTAATCCAGAAACGTTTTATTTTAAAATTATGAATAAGACAGGAATGAAAAACATGTTGACAAACACTAAACTGATTTATTCTGAAAAATGTTATGAAAAAATGTCTACATTTGGTTTTGAATTCTGGAAAAACAACATTGAGACAAAAACTGTCTGGGGTACAAAAGAATGGCAGGTACAAGGTTTAGAATCATTATTCAGAGCCTGCATGATCCCAGAACAAATAATATCGATGAATGACACCATTCAACAAACAACCTGTCTTGGTCTAGCCAAGATAAAAGATTTAAACAACCCGTCTATACCAAAGCCTATGCCTGATAGAAATTACACTACAGATGAGGGGTTAGACATATCCTATATTTTTAAACAAAATAGAACACACCCTGATTGGAACAATTTGTTGATCTGGCCCACAGACACTAATAACTGCCAAGATAGATTCCTGAACAAAGTACAGGGGTTCAAACAGAATGGCCAGACCCAAGATATTCCCAGAGACAACATCCAGGGATAATTACAACATATAGTGTAGGAAAACTATGCCTCGAATGGCTGCAGAAATCCACACTACCCGAAATTAAGCAACACTTAACTTTACTTAAAGAAGGTGTTGACTTGCGAGATTTCTTACTGGGACCTCGCAACCAGCGTAAAAAACGTTTCATATACGCCGGTATATAAGAAGCTTACAATGAAGCTTGGGAAATAACACAAATTGAAACTGCAGAAAAAATACGAGAAATTGATCGTATTAATTTGGAAAAATCACTTTCTGTAGTGGACAATGGGTTAACGACTCTGTCCTCCAGAATTTATTCACTGGACAGCATTGTATCATCTGCTATTGATATAATAAACAGGATATGCTAATGTTACAACATGGCCAGTCCCAATTACGTTCTATTGTACAGTTAGGCTGGACGTTACAAAATTTGCGTTCAGGCAACGTGCCATGGCATCTAATCAACACAACGTCATTATTTTCTATCTATAACCTTACTGATAGACAAATCTCTTTGGCACAGAGAGGGGCAGACTATACGGTGCTGAGCATTGAAAAACTCGAAAAATTACCATTGACAATGTCAGAACGACCAGTCATTGAGTGGATAATTCATGGCACCATTACAATCCCGATAACAACTTTTCAGTTTCAATACAAATGTACATACCAGCAGGCCTGTATGAAAGGTTGGGTAAAGGATACATCAAGTCAACCTGGCATTTGCCTTATACACATAGATGTTGGAGTGGGGCAACTAAAAAATCACTAAGCGGCACACTTCTGTGCCAAGGAATTAACTTGCATGGAGCCTGCGAAGGTTAATCAAATAACCTTTCATGCCACCTGCACGGCAACCCTGCTACATAGATAGAGCCTTTTTTTTTCAATGCTGAAATTAAGAGTTTATTCTGTAATTTTGTGAAATATAATACTAACTTATATTCAAGTTCCTTTTCTTTTCTCACAGATGGATGGCACCATCTATTGGACTGATGTAATTTCCTCATTACTTCTTTCTGTGTTTTTCTAAAAACTTACATTGTCAAGGTACACACTGAGGTAGAGAGTGATATAGCCACTCAGACATCCAGACACTCACCTATACACCCACTCACACACCCATTCACACAACGCTACATATACTCACACACCCACTCACTCATGGATACAGTCGCTGACACACACCGACTCAATTCATTTTTTTTTTTTATTGGTCAGCTTGAAGAAAACTCAAAGAAATTTCAATAACCGATGATTAAATTCAGGCCAACATAATATAAACCATTTACAAATCGTTGTGAACTATAAAATCAAAATACAATAAGCAAAAATAAAAAAAATGGGAAAAAAAAATACATTGGGAAAAATAAGTGTAGGTTAAACTAACGAGAGGGTATACAGGCATCGGAAACCAAGTAACAGTAATAACCCTACAAACAATTAGTTATTCAACCAAAGCCTGAAGGGTCCCCAAATTTTCAAACCCTTTTCACGCCATCTTTTACCTCCTCTCAAAAACACTGCTGATTCTAAATTATAAAGGGCTAATATCCTTGCCTTCCAATTTAGAAAAGTGGGCGGAACCGGGTTGATCCATTCCGAGGTTATACATAAGCGACACAAAAATACACAGGAGCGCTACCTCATGAGAGGACCTAAACACAGACATATCTAGTTCACACCCCATAATGACCAATTCTGCAGATAATAACACCAGTAGTTTAAGAAATATATTAATAAATGATTGAACATCTTGTAAAAATGAATCTAGCTTAGTACATGAAAAAAACATGTGTGTATCATTAGATGCCAAAAAACCACATCGCGGACACCCATGGACAGTGATACCTCCCCATTTCGATATTTTAGCGGGAGTAAAACACAAATCAAATAGGGCCATATAGCTTTGAGAGCGTAAGCTCCCAGAAATTAACACAGAATTAGAAAGTTCCAATGCATACGCAACATGCAGACCACCCTTCCCTAACTTAGCTTCTAATTTTGCCTTCTGTACAGCAAGGTCGTCCGGAAGTGCCAGTATTATATTTTGGTACAGATCGCCAATACGAGCCCTCCTTTAGATCAGGTCCATCAATGAGTTTCTAGATAGCGCAGCTGGGACAGTGTGAAGAAGCTGAGTTAAGTAGCTGCGTACCTGAAGATACTTAAAAAATTCATGAGCATCCAATCCATACTTATCTTTTATAAATGAAAACGGAGCTATATTACCATCATGAGCTAGATCACCCAGTACATTAATACCCAGAGAGTTTCACCTAAATGTAACAGAATCTTGAAAGATAGGTGGCAAAAGCCTAGCCGCGGTCAGGGGTGTATAAAAATGAAAATTGGGGGTAGAGCAGTATCGGCACACCTTCCTCCAAACCGAAAACATTGTTGCAATAACCTTAAACATTGTTTTTTTGTAGTAACTGGGTTCTAGAACTGAAAGAAGAGTCCCATTGGCATCTGCCCCTAGACCGATCTCAAGAATAGAGGGACAACATGCAGGTGGAAGTGGCGCTCGTATGGCAAATAATGGGACACCCAGATCCTACGTCAGTCCTACGTCTAAACTATTGTTTATGTTATTCCAATGCGCAGAGCCTATTGGAAATATAGGAACTACACTACAAAATCACCTTTTCTAGAATTAAACCTCAACCACAGAATGAAGACCAGCTCCAATATCCGCTCTCCATTCTTATAACATTTTCCAAGATGTCTAAAATATGTTGTGTAATATTCTTTTCCATATTCGTAATACCGACCACACACTGCTCTCCTATTATTGCGCATGCACCAACATTTTTGGCAAAAATAAAATCGACTGCATATCTCGTTTGCTCGGAATATATTCGCATACTTTCCAACTGAGTGGTGATGTCCAGTGAATCTGCCACTGAATAATTAGATAAAATTTGCAACTTACACCCAAAATACTCTCTAGTACGTTTATCCCTGGCCATGGCGGTACCACCAAATGTAACAATAGAGGAAAGGATATATCCAAAGGTGATACCATTACTATAATTATTAATTTCCAAATTGGTAACTCCCTCACAGAATTCCTTGGTCTACTATACCTACAAGGTACCCCAAGAGGTAGCACCATTCCCAAAGTCACGTCCTCGTTACTGTTGTACATATTAGAATACATACCAGTTGATAAAAAATGAAAACTTGGATGTGCATAGAGTGAACCTTGATAATCTAATGGAGCAAATCTAGTATTCATTCCCTTCTTACTAGGATCATCCTTTCTCCCTAAACCCATTACATTTCTGCACACTACTTCTCTAGAACAATTGACATACAAATAAGCAGCACTGCTATTTATTACATGGCAACACGCAGGATAAATACCTGCCTCTTGGGTGACAGTCAGATCTTGGTAGTGCCCTGAGTGATATTTCTTTTACCAAGGTACAGATTACCACATTACATTTCGGGCATGCATCCAGGGTCCTGCAAGTTTCTGTAACAGTTCTGGACACTTGCTTCGCCAGTGTCCTTCCTTTTTACAATACGCGCACTGATTTGGTCCCAAGGGCTAACCACCTCTACCAGCACCCCGGGACCTTTGAGCTGAACCAGCACCTCAACCCCTTCCGGATCCCCCTGCAGCCTGCTGTAGCAATACCCTTGTCTTCAAATCCTTACTCTTTTTCTCCACCTTATGCTTTTCCTCATGTTCTCGATGATCATAATACTGAGCCAAGCTCAATGTCACTGAAGGAAAGGAAGTAGTCCAAGTACTCTCAGAAGCTTGCAGCTGAGCCGCAATTTCAGGAAGCAAATTCGTAACAAACATATTAACAAACAAACAAACATTGCCTTCGACTGACAAATTCTGCCCACTGAAATATAAAACACCCCTTTCAAATTGAGTGAAAAATATGACACACTCTCGTCTTTCTTCTGACGACATGCCGATAACTTGTCGAAATCCACCCGTCTATATGAATTCTCTTAATGCATATAGGTAATAATGCAGCTTGGCAAAGCCAAAATTTCAGCTTTGGGCTTTTCAGCAGCCTGTCTCTTCCTTGTCCCATGCCCTAATTTCATTCCCAGTACCACCCAGCTCCACTGCATGATCCTGCATATGCACTTGCTGCCAAATGTCCACTGGCACAAAAAGCCCAAAAAACATCTTAATGTCTGCTCGGGTCATAACTGACGAGGAGGCAGGCTCTGTTCATTCTTTATAGTATGTGGTAGGATTTTTCCTAGGGTCCAGTAACTTACTCTTAAGTGCAAGCACCTCACTTCTCTTAAATGGAGTATAGACCCACTGTTTCTGAAAATGAGCCTCTACCAGCTGCTGAACCACATCTCCATTCTGGTTACGCTGCTCTGGGATCTCAGGGTAAAAAACAGGATGCATCTCTCTCATAGGGAATTGGGACACTGGAGTTGGGCAGCAATCTTTCTTTTTGTGTTTATATAGTTTTGATGATGACCTCAATTCATGAAGGTCAAAACGCTGGAACATGTGCCAGCAAAATTTTAGATCTTAAATCATGATATGATTTTGTGAAAATAATATTGTTACCAAAACATTCATGCGTAATAACTCATTATCTCCATACACTGCTTCTTTATTTCCACACTTGCGTGTTTCACTTGTGCCATTTAATGGTCCCTCACAAGCAGAATGTGTTATCTCTGCATATAACAAACAATTTTTAATCAATGCTGATGCTGCTCTCTAAGCTGTGGTTTTGTTTGCATTGATAAATAGTTGGTGCTTTATGTTGTTGTGTCTTCTATAAATAAATTATTACAAATGTTTGCCCTTTTCACTGAGAGATGTTTGCTTGATACTAGAATTAAACAGTTCTCAACTGGGTGTAGCGATTTCTCCTGTTGTTTGTAATTTTGTAAAGCCATAGCAAGGCACCAGCTGCTTTACAGGCCAGTCACACACCTTTCATGCATCACACACCCAAAACCATTCACACGGCGAACTACATACCTACATCAACAAACAGCGCCATATAAGGGGCCATCACTTTCATATGCCCACAGGACTGATATAGTGTAGGAAGATGGAGTATTATGTAGTGATGCTGGTTAAGTTTCACTAGACAATACCCTCACAAACCCCAAAGATGGTCATTGGATTCACAATAATAAATCCTTAGCTCATTCCTGATAGTATGGTAAAGAGCAGTCAGACTTTACTAGAGGAACATGTATTAAACATTTCAGAGTACCAACATGGACCATAAATAATTGACACAACTCTAAAGAAATCCAACATTAATTTATAAAACTAAAGCAGATTTCATTCTTGGTTTAGACACCAACACGAATGAGATCATATAAATATGACAGTAGTTATACATTTTAGAAGCAGAATAAAATCAGTGCAAAATAGCAATGCCAAACTTTATCACTGCAGTCAGTGTAAAATATGAGTGGTGACAATCGGTCACTTGCAGGTCAAGTTCGGTGGAACCCAAGAAATGTTAAGGTTATATGGGTCCTAGGACCAGGCCACAACAGTCAGTTTGATTTTACCTGGCTGTCTGAGGTGCTGAAATAGAGGCGCAGGGGAGCTCATTATACCGCTTACATGATGCTAGTGGGGAAAAGGGTGCAAAATGTCAACAATAAAGCTGCTACTGACATCAGATGAAGGTTTTTCTTAGTTGCCTCAAGGTGCAGCATCAAGTAAAGGTGCTGGGTATTGGACTGACAACCACTTGCTTTGAGCTCAACAGCAGAACGAGTCAGATAAACTAATAAGGCTGAGCAAGAAACACTTAAGGACAGAACTACACGGGCACTTTCTAATAAAACATTTGAGAGGTGGAACTATTCCCTGGGGATTACAGGTGAAGAATGTCCCTGTGATCTTTACTGAGGACACTGAATATAGAAAGGGATTCAGTTGCATTAACACAAAATGCAGTAGGGACCTGATGGTCCATACCATAGAAACTGCACAGAGAATCAGTATAAAAGAACTTGAGGAAATAGAAACACTAACCCAGGCTTTACAGAAATCAAAAAAAATAAAACTCAGCGCCCACTCGGAAAAAAAAAAAAAAAAAGACAGTCCCACAATATCCGACGCAAAAACGCTATTAGAAAAAATAGAGAAAGAACTTTTGACTTTTAAAGACAACACACTGAATAATAAAATTGCACAATACGAGAGGGACTCAAAGGCATTCACGCTCGAGAAAGCATATCCATTTCTGAAAGACGAGTATTATACTCAGCCCGAGTCAAGGGGAGCATTGCGTAATTATCAGGGTAGGTCCCGTGATAGGTTTAAAACCTTTTCCGAAACCTCATCATCATCAGATTCATCGGGCACTGATAAACGTGGAAACCAAAACAAGAAGCAGGTGTCTTTTTTAGAAAAGGACCAGCAAGGAAAGACCAGATTCAAGGTACCATGGGAGATGCGGACAAGGAGGAATTTTTACAAATCATAAATGCACCATCCACAATAGTCAATCTATCAGCTAAAATACTCACAGAAGATGAGGAATCTGTATTAAATCTTGGATTAAAATTTGTCCCCTGTCAACAAACAGGATTTACTAAAATGAAGTTAGAGACTATAGAATTTTGTCGTAAAATTCGACTCAGGGCCTTTTTTGCCAACCAGCCACCGATGATGGAAAAAGAAACTACTGGGTTACGCCACAAATCGACCTTTATACCTAGTCAAAAAATTCCAAAACAGATCTATGCCTTCGAACAGATCATGCTTTCCTCAATCGACAAACTAGAGAGAACTAAAACATATTTCCAACAGAATATAAGCAAAGGACAAAGAAGTGCATTACATGACTTGAGGAATGACCAGTCGATAGTTGTCAAACAGGCCGACAAAGGCGGAGCTGTAGTCCTTTGGCCAAGAGAGCAATATCTTGCTGAAGCCAATACACAGGTGAGCAATACAGTCTGGTACAGAAGCCTACAGGAAGATCCCGTGAAAAACATTTAGGGACTGATAGCTGACATAGTAAAAGTGGGGCTAGATGAGGGCTATGTGGGTGTGAGAGAAGGTGAAATTTTAATCAAAAAATATCCCAGGACTCCAATCCGGTACTTCCTCCCTAAGATTCATAAAAGTCTAAATGAGCCGCCAGGACGACCCATTGTTTCTGGGTGCGATTCCTGCCTTGAACTACTTGCTAAATATGTGGACTTTTTGTTAAAGCCCTTTGTTAGCTCTGTCAAACCATATCTCAGAGACACAATGGATTTCCTAGTTAAAATAGAAGGAACTGATTTTAATCCTGCGTCACAATTGGTTGTGACAATGGACGTCACGTCCCTTTATACACAGATACCCCAGGGAGAGGCACTGGAAGTAATTGAGCTTTATTTAGAAGCTCGTGTTAGACCACACCAAGTCCCGACCAGCTTCATTCTTAAATTGGCAGAAATAGCGTTGCGCAATAATTACTTCCGATTTAATGAGCAGTTCTTTATGCAGACCAAAGGGACTGCTATGGGATGCCCCTATGCTCCTGAGATGGCTATATTGTATATGGCTGAATCTGAGAAAAAATTCATTGAAAAGGACAACCCGTACTGCAGTCACATTCAGCAGTGGCTACGATATATCGACGACGTGTGCCTCCTGTGGCAGGGGAGCCGCACGGAGTTGATTGAGTTCCGCGGATGGCTTAACTCTAGACATCCAGACATTACATTCTCAATAGAGGTTAGTACCACAAGAATGACGTTCCTGGATGTGGAAATCACATGTTCAAACGGGAAGTTAGTCTCCTCTCTGTATAAGAAGCAGACTGACAAAAATACAATCCTGCCCCACCAAAGCGACCACCCCAGGAATTTGAAGGCCAATTTGCCTTATGGCCAACTGCTCCGTATCAGGAGAAACTGTACAGAACTGTCAGAATACGAGAGACATGCTGACACATTTTGTCACGAAATGGAAAGCCGAGGTTATCCTAAAAAATTGTTGAAAAACTCATTCAAGCGGGCACGATGTACACCACGTGAATGTTTACTACAGGTAAAATCAAAGGCAGAACTAGACCGGCTGGTCTGTGTCACCACATTTGGGCCTGACACCAATTAATTCAGACAAACTGTGTTAAAAAATTGGCACTTACTAGAAAATTTGGACTGTCCCTTTCCCCGTCCCCTTTTTGCGTACCGTAAGAACAGAGGTATCGGGCAACATCTCGTACGAGCTGAGATAGCATTACCCAAACCTAAGAGCGACTTACTGTCGCAATGGGGAATGAAACCCATTGAGGGACATCATAAATGTGGGACATGCGCGGCCTGTGGGACTACTGTGGAAGGGAAGGAATTTCAACATGGGAATATTAAGTGGAAACACTTGAGCTTCTCAAACTGCAAAACACGTAATGTGGTGTATGTAGTCATCTGCCCATGCAATAAAATCTACATAGGCAAGACAACACAACAAGTGAATATGCGCATAACGCAACATAAATCAAGAATTAAGAATAAGGTGCTAACCACCCCAATGGTGGAGCACTTTATTGAGAATAAACACACTGAGAACGACTTTAAATGGTCGATTCTATATGTACTACGACAGTCGAGACCCATTGACCAAGATAAACTTCTACTGAAAAAAGAGGCATATCTGATACTGAAGTTCAACAGTGCACTAAGCGGACTTAATTCGCTATCTGAAATATCTAGAGTCTAAACTATATTCAGTACAGTGTATTCATATAAAAGGGTCGATGTCAAATGCGCATATGGTAAACACGTGATTGAAATTCACCTTCTACCCACATCCAAATGGATAGCCTTCTCTAGCCACCCCACTCTAAGATGGCCGCCACGTGAGTGGATTAAAGTAGGTTTAAAACCACGTTACAACATGGCTGCCAAACCCAGTGACTGCGAGCCAGACGCCGAGTTGCAGCGTGTTGAAGTAAGTCCAGAGACAACACAGGTTAAAACTGCCCGTTTAAATGTACCCCCCGAAGTCTAGTAAAACAATGTTATTTGCTTTAGGTAAAACAAGTGTTACTATCAAGGACTTCGGAAGTGTTGCCCGCATTGTTAAAGAACGTTTACCGCTGTATCCAAATATAACACAAACAGCCTAAGCAAGGAGTCATTCGGAACAGGTATGCCGAGTAGAGCATTGGGTGCCTTTCTCTCCCTGTTTGCACTTTCAAGCTCCTAAAACGAGTGTTTTATTATTTTTAGGCTGTAAGTGAAATACAAGACTGAAAAAAAGTCATATTGGCAAAAACGAAGGATCATGTAAACGATCCAGTAAGGTATGTCAATAACAGATGTGCCACTGTTCTGCTCAAACAAAAAGAGATAAAATAGGTCATGATACCTATATTCATTTTTAGATTTCGAAAAGATAAGAAACTCAGGACCAACACTTTACCCCTGACCGGCGACGGCTGGTTCAACAGGTAATAAGAGGAACATGGTCTAAATGCAGTTGGAAGCTGAAACAATTATTCAAAATGTAGCTAAAACAAGCTTTGCTTTATACACTTGCAGATACACCGTAATAAGGCAGAGCCCTGATGAGAATCCGTAGAGTTGACATACCGGATTCGAAACGCGTTGGCGAAAAAAGATTAGACATTCATTTCCTGAATAGACTGAATGAATTAATTTAAAGTCTATTTCTTCTTTTTTGAGCTTACTACATCAAACTGTAGTCCATTGATTGAATATTGCCATCAATTGTCTAGTCTAAATTTCAAGTTTATACTTTTGACTCTTGTCTTTACGTAATTATGAATGATTTTGTCTTCATATTTTGAATATCTAAGTGTATATATATCAAAGCAAATTACTTTGTATATACAACCAGTTATGTGTATGTTTTTGTGTTGTAAATAATTGTGAATTGTAAATAACTGTAAGTTGTAAATAAGCATTTATCGAGCAAAATAGAAAACAATAAGGTGTCTTTTTCAAACAGCAAAACAAAAAAAGATAAAAAATCAAAAATATAAGGGTTATAGTGATATACCCGGACGAACCAGGAAGTTTCTCTTGGTTTGTTCCCTCAAAAACAGAGGATTAAAGTAAGTGTGTGGTTGGCAATCTGTATTCTTAGTTTATTAATGGTCCAGCTAGCCCCACGTCCCAAGACCTGACTCCCCTATTCTTCAAACCACTAAGCCTCAGCAGCGGTAAGCACGGTATAAAGATATTTTGCTATCCGGAGGAACATGGTAGCTGCCTGAAACTTCAAGGAGGGGAGGACTACCATTCCCACAATGCACTGGACCATCTATTTATGGGTGATAACTCGGCAGTTCCAGGAGACCAGTGCCACCAGTCCAGGCTGGCGATGCCTTTGGCTCTCAAGGTGGTCCATTTTGCTGGGGGAACTGAGCTTTGTTCCAGGACGAGTTGCATTCATGCAGTTTCAGGAAGGTTGTCACAGGTGCAGAGTATTACGCCAATGCTTTGTGCAAGTCCTGTTGTCACCGACATAGGTCTCTTCTTTGTCCTTTTGCAAGTCAGATCAGAAATGAGGTTCTGGTGTAAGGGAGGCCTTAAATCCTAGATTTAGGGTCATCAGGGGTGTGAGTGCAATAGGCTAATCGCACCAGCTATTAATCCGTCCCAGACGTGATCACATCCGGAGGGTTTAGATCACTTTATCTACCCAGAACCCTCTATTCTACCACTTTTTAAAATGCCAGTAGTCCTTCTCAGCTGTGCAAACCAGGTATGCCACCCTAGAGGTGTGGCTAGACATTTGGGGGTGTACACCTCCTGAATACCTACTTTTACCACCTGCCTGGTTAAAATGTGCCTGGGGGCAGGAGGAGCGCTGTTTCTTCCTTTGGGAGGCAGCCTGGTTGCATATCAAAGGGAGCGCAGCCTTTGAAGCTCACCACCTTGATATGCCACTTCACTAGCCAGCCTGTCAGGGAGGGAGGGGTGACCTCTTTTCTGCCCATGGCTTTGCTTCTGACTCCTGGGAGGGATCACACCTCTTGGCAGGGGATTTGAATCCTGTCTTGGCGGCAGCAAGTGCAAGCTAGCAGTCAGAGCACCGGAAAGATTACGCAACCAGGTGGGCATCCTCTAAGATAGCCATCTATATGCATGTCACATCACCTAACATGGGATTCATGTCAGGGACGAGGAGGCACGTTGTTTAATACCAAACAAGACCTATTTAGGCGGTACCATAATGATTTGCCCAGGTGCTAGCCCACATTATTCTATGAACCGTTTATCACTTATAGTGTCCTTTAATGGTAAAGGCCACTATAAGGATATATAAGCTTGCATGTGGTGACAGACAGAATATCGAGCTTTTTTTTAAAGTACCATAATATAATATCAAGTTTTAAATATCGAGGTTCCAGAATATCGACTGCAAGAATATCGTGGACCAGAACATTGACAGTAAGGTAAGAAATATTGTTTTTTTTAATATCGAAGACAGTAATATTGCTTGTAGAAATATTGTTGTTAATAATATCGATTTTTATATGTGTTATGTATTTTAGTATGTATTTTAAATGCATGTGTTCTATATTTTTGTTTAAGTATTGTATTTATTTTTTAGTATATGTATTACATTTTCAGAAATTATTAATTTTTTTTAGGTAAATTTTGCATTTTAGTTCTGTAGTGGGTTGTGGGTTTATAGAGGAATAGGTGGGAAGTAATTTAATTATAATAAATGTAATGATAATTTTTAGAAGTTATACATTATTTTAAAGAAAATGTGGCGTTTTTATTCTGTTGGTTTAGAGGGGAATAGGGTGGGAAGTAATTTTATTATAATTAATTAATTTATATTTGTATTGATTAATTTGTATATATTTAATATTTTATATTGTTAGTTGTGGTAATTAATTTATTATCGATTTGTTATTAATTGGTTGTTAATTATTAATAATTATTTGGTAAATACGTTAATTGTGTTATTTTTTTAGGAGCCTGTTATGGGTTTATACGGGAATAGTGTGGGAAGTAATTTAATTATAAAGAATTAATTAATATGTTTTCATTAATGTATAATTAGGTATTTAAAATTTTATTTTGTTAATTGTGGTAAATAATGTATTATTTATTAGTTATTATTTTTTTGTTAATTAATAATAATTAATTGGTAAATATGTAAATTGTGATTTTTTAGGACCATGTTGTGGGTTTATAGGGGAGTAGGGTGGGAAGTAATTTAATAATAATGTTAAAAAATATATAATATTTAATATTTATGTATTACAAAATGTATATGGTAAATTGTGGTATATAATATATTTTTAATTATTTACTAATTGGTTATTAATACATTTGAATTAATTATCAATTAAGTTATTTGTGTCATTGTTTTAAGAGCGTGTTGCGGGTTGAAAGGGGAGTAGGTTGAGAAGTAATTTAATTTCAAAATATTTTTCAAAAATGTTTATTGTAGATTTTATTTTAAGTTCTTTCATAATATTAATTGTGTGAGTTAAATTACTTTTTATTGTTTTTACATTGCTGGTTAATTTTAATGAAGTAATTAATTATTAATAATTATTTTAATAGTGTGTTATGTTTTTGAACATTGGTGGTTTCGTTTATTCCTGTATGCAATCCAACACTTTCCCTACTGTTGCACTTGCTGGAGTGGGAATAGTAATTTTTAGCCCTACGCTATCCAACACTTTCCCTACTGTTGCACTCGCTGGAGTGGGAATAGTAAATTATTCCCCTCCGCGATCCAACACTTTCCCTACTGTTGTACTTGCTGGAGTGGTAATAGTAATTGTTACCCATACGCTGAACGGGATTTTCACAAGTGACCCTAACATCAAATCTTACTATGGATAGACCATAAGGCTATTCATTTTAAATTTAAATTCATTCAGACACAATCAGGAGCTCAAGTTAAAGTCTCAAAGGCATTTATCAGATGATGGGATAAAACCAAGGTTGGAGACTTTGAGTCAGCGTTACCGAAAGTTAAAAGAGTTAAAATGTCATCGCCTTGGTACACCCCTGAGCTTAAAAGTTTGAAAGTTAACTGAAGGAAAGGAGAGCGCAAATGGCGACAAAACTACGATAGCGATATGAAAGCCCTCTACAACCATACCACTTTATTATACAAAGAAGCAATTACCGCCGCAAAAAAACAGTTTTTTACCGCTAAAATAAAAGAGGAGGGCAACTCGACCAGGGAACTGTTTAAAAGAGTTAATATGTTGGCTAAACCACAGCAAGATAAAGGGTTTAAGCCAGATCAGCTCTTATGTAATAAAGTGGCGAGCTATTTTCAAGAGAAGGTAAGAGAAATATACAACAACTTTACGAGCCCTGCTAGATAACTGGACACGATAATGTTCGACTCTAGTCCCCAATGTAAAGTGACCTATTTTCAGCCAATCAAAAATGAAATGGTTGAAAACCTCCTACTCTCTATAAAGTCAGGCGCACCCACTGATCCCTGCCCCCACCGTATCATGCATCAAGCAGCTTCCAAGATATGTAAAAATCTGACCCCTATCATGAATCAAGTCTTAACCACAGGTCGCTATCCTGCAACCTGGAAGATGGCAGCAATCACACCCCTTCTAAAAAAATCACATTTAGATCCCAGTGAACCTAAGAACTAACGCCCCATAGCTGGTCTCCACATTACCGCAAAAGTACTGGAAAAACAACTGCACAGAATGCTTACAGAATATCTCTACGAAAATAATATGCTAGATCCATCACAGCATGGCTTTCATCCGCGTCACTCGACGGAATCGGCATTAAATATTGCTGTTGAAGAAATCCGCAGAACTGTAGACGCAGGAGGCAGGGCGGTCCTCGTACTCCTTGACCTATCAGCCACTTTTGATACCGTGAACCATGTGGCTCTGGTACAGAGGTTGAGGGATATAAGAGTCGAAGGGACCGCCCTGTCCCTACTGTCCTCCTTTTTGGAGGAAAGGGAGCAACAGCTTTTTTGGGACGGCATGCAGTCTAAAAGCTTTCATCTTCCTTGTGGAGTTCCGCATGGAACAGGTTTATCTCCAACTCTTTTTAATCTTGATGATACCCCTCTGGCAGAAGTAGTAAGAAGACATGGCTTTGGATTGGTTTCGTATGCTGACGATTCTCAGCTCATCATTTCCATCACTAACCAACCAGAGACCACAGCAACCAGGTTCCACACCTGCCTTACTGACATCATGACCTGGATGCATCAAAGATTAATACAGAGAAGACAGAGGTGATGTGATGTTGGACCAGGAACACCTCTTTGGAACCAGACCTGGTGGCCACCTGAAGCTGGAGAATGTCCCTGTCCGATGAAAAGGTTAGAAATTAAGGGATCATGTTTGATAACAAGCTAAACTTCAGAGCACAGGTGAACAATCTCATCTCTTCATGTTTTTTTCTTTTGAAGATTCTGAGAAAAATATTCACATTTATACCTAAAGAGCTCCAAAAAACAGTGATGGTTGCGCTACTCCTGTCAAAACTAGACTACTCAAATGCACTGTTTTTAGGAATTGATAAATTCCAACTGCAAAAATTACGGTCTCTGCAAAATGCTGCAGCTACCCTCCTTCTGGGGCTACAAAGAGGACAGCCAACGTCAGCAGGAATTAGATCACTGTACTGGCTGCCCATTAGACAGTGCATTGAATTTAAATCTTTAACCTTAGTCTATAAGGCTATAAATGGAGGGAGCGCTGAGGATCTTCAAAAACTGTTCATTCCATATGTCCCCGCTCGGGCCCTCAGATCGGCTATTCAAGGTCTTATAGAAATCGTGAAGTATAAACGAGCCAAATGGGGTGGCCGAGCGATTACATACGGTGTGGCCAAGCTCTGGAACAAATTGCCTCTGTCCCTGAGACACCAGCTGAATCTTAAATGTTTCAGAAAGAATCTAAAAACCTGGCTCTTTACAACTACATAGGCTATGCTTTCATGATTGTCCTAGCTTCTTCTCTTTCTACCCCGTACATCTTAGCGGCAAGACGCTTCGGCATTCGAGCGCTTTACAAGCATCTAAACATAAACATATCCGACACTTTCCCTACTGTTGCACTCGCTGGAGTGGGAATAGTAGTTGTTACCCATCAGTTATCCAACACTTTCTCTACTGTTGCACTCCTTGGAGTCGGAATAGTAAATGTTACCCCTCCGCTATCCAACACTTTCCCTACTGTTGCACTCCCTGGAATGGGAATAGTAATTTTATACTCTCCGCTATCCAATATTTTCCCTACTATTGCTGTTAATGTAGTGTAAAATGAAATTGTAAAAGAATAAAAATATTTTTATTTTTTAATTTTCATATATATATTTTTTATTTTAATTTTACTGGTATATGTATATATAGAGAGCAAATACAACTTCCTGTTTGTCTCCCAGCCGCGCAGATGCTCCTGGCTCTGCTTTGAGAAAGGTCGAGTAAAACCGAAATGCATCAGGGACTTGTAAGATGCCAGCACTTTGTCGTAACATGCAATAAATTTCACCGGCTACATCATGACGTGTGCGGCTCACCTTTCCTCCCGTCGAGAGGGCACTGTGACAATATATATATATATATATATATATATCATAGGTTTACACACGTTATAGTTAGGAATTAGCATTTCAAAAACCTTAGAACTTTATGAAAAAACCATAGGTTTTGCACAAGTTATAGTTAGCTGGACATTTCACTCATACAAAACCATTGAAGTTCCCCCGTTATAGTTAATTCAGCTAACTATAACTCGTGCGCCCGCAATTTACTGCTGATGACGTCACATATTACATCACTCATGACATGGTCAGTGACAGCACTCATGACATCACTGATGACATCTCAAATTATATCACTGATGACATCACTGATGTAAAAAAAGTGTGGGGGGGATTGGGCCCCCCCACGCCTCTTTTTCGCTATGATCCCGGGATTTGGTCCCCCCGGGAGGGACGTAATTTGAAAAAAAGCAGACCGGGTTTTTAAAAAAAATTGGGGGACCTTGTTGGGCCTTGTGGGACCCCCTGAGTAGGCCTAGGGGTCAGAGTGTTTCTACCCTGCCCCCTTTTTGCGTTCTACACGTTTGTTTTTCTGCTTTCTTGTGCCTCGATCTACCGAGCACAAGATGGCTGCCAACACTTCCTGGTTTGGAGTATTTGCAGCCAATGAGCATGCAGCTCGTACTCGGAAAGGTACGCGTACGGTACACGTACAGTATTTGTACCCTGCGATTTTTGTAAAAAAAATTTGGCGGGGGGCCTTGGGGGTCTTTGTGGGACCCCCTGAGCAGGCCTAGGGGGTTAGGGTGCCCCCTTTTTGCGTTCTACACAATTGTTTTTCTTTTTTCTTGTGCCTCAGTCTACCGAGGCACAAGATGGCTGCCAACACTTTCTGGTTCGGAGTGTTGACAGCCAGTTGACAGCCAATCAGCATGCTGCTCGTGCTCGGAAAGGTATGCGTACGTACTCGTACGGTACTCGTACCTGTACGCAGACCGTACTCGTACCGTAAGCGCCCATAGATATACTTATGATTTTACTTTTGATTTTCTCAGGAAGACCTGAACGGATTTACACCATTTAACAAAAAGCGTGATCTGAGAACCGAACTCTACTTTTTTGCCAAATTTGTTGTAATTCCGTTGAGCCGTTCGGGCTGTAGCCCTGGCTAAAGGTCCTACGGAAAATTGCACAGGGAAAACACATTTTAGGAACCCCCTTTTTTCTTGGCCCCCGCTGCATGAATCACCCCCAAACTTTCAGGGAAGGAGCGGAGCGGAGCAGGCCATTCTCTTGGAGAAATTCGCGAAGTTTCGTCCACCGGTGCTAAAGTTATTCCAAATAGAATGTTGCGGAATTCCTATGGAAACTAGGTTTTAACTATAACTACCTACTGGCGACCGCCAGTAGGATGGATATATATATATATATATATATATATATATATATATATATATATATATATATATATATATATATATATATATATCAAAAGAACACCTCCGCTTTACCGGGGGCCACCGGTCCTGCAGGGCGGGCTCTAGCCAGGAACGGAGATCCTGGAGAAACTGCGCTTTCAGCCACTCCAAAGAAAAGAGCCCCACAGTGTCTGATGATGCAGCAGACTTTATTCGTCGAATCCTGTGCAAATGCTCGTGTCCTTACGCGTTTCAACGTCACAGACGTCTTGATCACAGGTGAGCACAATTATTCTGACTCAGTGGTCACGTGCCTGCTCCACATACTACAGGCCCCATAATGCATCGCCTTGGTTATTTCAGGACATGCCGAGTATTGGAATCTTGCTTCAATAGCGATATTGCCAGCTACTGTCCTTGGTCGGTGCACTTTAAAAAATATGTTGCTTAGTGCAAGAGTTTGTTGCTTAGTGCAAAGGTTGCCACAGGATGTTAGATTTGTGCTGCATCCGCACTGCTTCCAAGAAAGGCATTGTCCTCTCTTATCTTCCTTTCTCCTACGCCTTTCACCAAGTTGCTGCGGAAGTCCATTTGTGCTGGCAAACAGGCGAGGAGCGGTCCATGCCCCCTCAATAAACATCAAAAGAACACCTCCGCTTTACCGGGGGCCACCGGTCCTGCAGGGCGGGCTCTAGCCAGGAACGGAGATCCTGGAGAAACTGCGCTTTCAGCCACTCCAAAGAAAAGAGCCCCACAGTGTCTGATGATGCAGCAGACTTTATTCGTCGAATCCTGTGCAAATGCTCGTGTCCTTACGCGTTTCGACGTCACAGACGTCTTGATCACAGGTGAGCACAATTATTCTGACTCAGTGGTCACGTGCCTGCTCCACATACTACAGGCCCCATAATGCATCGCCTTGGTTATTTCAGGACATGCCGAGTATTGGAATCTTGCTTCAATAGCGATATTGCCAGCTACTGTCCTTGGTCGGTGCACTTTAAAAAATATGTTGCTTAGTGCAAGAGTTTGTTGCTTAGTGCAAAGGTTGCCACAGGATGTTAGATTTGTGCTGCATCCGCACTGCTTCCAAGAAAGGCATTGTCCTCTCTTATCTCCCTTTCTCCTACGCCTTTCACCAAGTTGCTGCGGAAGTCCATTTGTGCTGGCAAACAGGCGAGGAGCGGTCCATGCCCCCTCAATAAACATCAAAAGAACACCTCCGCTTTACCGGGGGCCACCGGTCCTGCAGGGCGGGCTCTAGCCAGGAACGGAGATCCTGGAGAAACTGCGCTTTCAGCCACTCCAAAGAAAAGAGCCCCACAGTGTCTGATGATGCAGCAGACTTTATTCGTCGAATCCTGTGCAAATGCTCGTGTCCTTACGCGTTTCGACGTCACAGACGTCTTGATCACAGGTGAGCACAATTATTCTGACTCAGTGGTCACGTGCCTGCTCCACATACTACAGGCCCCATAATGCATCGCCTTGGTTATTTCAGGACATGCCGAGTATTGGAATCTTGCTTCAATAGCGATATTGCCAGCTACTGTCCTTGGTCGGTGCACTTTAAAAAATATGTTGCTTAGTGCAAGAGTTTGTTGCTTAGTGCAAAGGTTGCCACAGGATGTTAGATTTGTGCTGCATCCGCACTGCTTCCAAGAAAGGCATTGTCCTCTCTTATCTCCCTTTCTCCTACGCCTTTCACCAAGTTGCTGCGGAAGTCCATTTGTGCTGGCAAACAGGCGAGGAGCGGTCCATGCCCCCTCAATAAACATCAAAAGAACACCTCCGCTTTACCGGGGGCCACCGGTCCTGCAGGGCGGGCTCTAGCCAGGAACGGAGATCCTGGAGAAACTGCGCTTTCAGCCACTCCAAAGAAAAGAGCCCCACAGTGTCTGATGATGCAGCAGACTTTATTCGTCGAATCCTGTGCAAATGCTCGTGTCCTTACGCGTTTCGACGTCACAGACGTCTTGATCACAGGTGAGCACAATTATTCTGACTCAGTGGTCACGTGCCTGCTCCACATACTACAGGCCCCATAATGCATCGCCTTGGTTATTTCAGGACATGCATATATATATGTTTCTAACTTTTTATAATGTATTATAGTTATTATTTATTAATAATATTAAGTAGATATGTATATTATATGTTATATGTATGTTTTTGTTTACATTATATTTATTATTTCTAATTTCAAAAAAATTATAATAATTATAACTATCTATTTTTTAAATTATATGTATTATTTACTTTATTTTATATTATTTTTTAAAACATTTTTAAAAACAAATTTTTTAACAATGATATATAGTGGGCATGGCAGTAAAAGAAATTCCTCTGCTAAGAACATTACATAACCTGGGAAATGATACATCCACTGACACCACTCTTAGTACTCAGGAACTACTACATGAGGAAAATATTGATGGAAATAGAGGGAGCACAAGTCCATTTAAAGCCCCATCCACTTTCGTCCCAATTATGCCGAGGGATGCAGTGGATGTTTTTCATGATAGAGTGGTGGAAGAACTTAAAACTCTTCATAAAAAAACATGCATGCAAAAGACAAAAAACTCAAATAAAAACAAGCAATACTTTCAATTGATGGCCAAACTAAAAAATAACGATACAGTGGTAATAAACCGAACAGACAAAGGGGGCAATATTGTCCTATGGGATAAGAATCTATATAGAGAAGAAGCCATGAGACATCTAGATGATACTGATTGCTATGAGTTATCCAATGGTGTAGCGGTCCATAAAACGAATGAACAATACAAAAAAGAACTATACAAATGGACACGCGAGGGATTGATAACTAAGGAGGAAAATACATTTCTAACCAACAATTTTCCAAAGTTACCAACATTATACTTAATCCCAAAAGTTCACAAGGGGTTCAGCCCACTCCAAGGAAGATCTATTATCTCAGCGCAAAACAGTAACTTTGAAAAACACATCTAAATATGTGGACTTTTTCCTACAGGACTTTGTAAGAACACTGCCTTCTTTTATCCAAGACTCTAGAAACTTCCTGGCCAAATTAAATAATGTAGAATGGAATGAGAATTATCTATTGATAACATTGGATATTAAATCATTGTATAGTGTATCAAGCAAGAGGACGGCTTGGCAGCAGTGGAATATTTCCTTAGTTTACGAAATATTCAAAACTATGGTCATAACAAAATACTACTTATGAGTAGACAGTCTAAATTAATAAAGAAAATCGTTACTAAAGAATGGCCAATCATATTAACAGATGGGGTCCTAAATGAGATTTACATGCATAAACCTAATTTCACCTTTAGAAAGGCCCATTCAATGAAATCAGACATTGTAAAAACCAGCCCTGAAACTTTTAATAAAGACAACTGGCTATCCGCCCGTAATGGCTTTTTTAAATGTGCATCTTGCAGAGCCTGCAAATTTGGTTCCAATAATACCACATACACAACCGCATTCTCAGACCGACCCATTAAAATCAAAGGTCTTTACACATGTAAGACTGAGTATGTTGTGTATATTCTAACATGTGTTTGTGGTTTAAGATATGTTGGAAGCACTAAGCTTCCAGCACAGGCTAGGATTCTGCAGCACCTACGGGCCATAGTGAATGCGGACCCTAACTACCCCGTAGCTAGACACATAAAAACAGAACATGGTAACAATCTTAATGTTCTCACATATTTTGTAAATGATCATGTTCCTAGCAGCAAAAGAGGGGGAGATAGGGAGAAAAAACTCAGCAGATTGGAAACCAGTTACATTTTAGAGCTGGATAGCAAGAGTCCAAAGGGCCTGAATACATGTGATGATTTGTATCACTTCCTTTAAGTGTCCCGTAAACCTGGAACCCTGATAATAGTTGTAGGGCAGGGTACTTACTTCTTTATATAAGAACGTAGTAGAGGAGTATGAAGCACTTTATTTCCGAATTTTTTTTTTCGTAATAGTTAGGAAAACCTTTTATATTTTACATTTTATATAAGGGTTTTAAATGGATCATATATTTATATAGTTTTTATATGGTGTTCCCAAAAATAGGAATTTTTGATGTTTCATATGAAATTAACAACACTACTAACAATATATACTGCTCTGGACAACGACTAGAATACAGAATGAGTGGACATTAATTGAAAGGTACTAAAATCAATCAGAAGTAGAATATTGTTTCAAATGAGACCATTCTGAATAATAACATCATAACATTGTGTAGTATTGCAATAATGTATTTGTACAGATATAAAGGTAAACCCATAGCATTGTATAGAACCGCCTTTCGGTCCCTCATAAATCCCTCTTTTTAAATACAAATAATTATTTTTATAGTATGGTAATTGTATACTTCCTGTTGGAAGGATAAATGTGTTACCATTACTGATTGTGTTTTTTAATTTGGCACTTTTGAGCACATTTGCACACAATAGGTGAAGTTATTGGTCTGAAATGCATTAGTGAAAACCAAGACTAGTATAAACAAGAAACCTTTCAATATGCAGCATTTTCAAATGCTTAGGGTCACTCACGAAAGTAAATGGGACAATCTCCTTTATTAGAAACTCGATATGTGCAATTGCTTTGACATTATATATTTTACGGTCTGAGAATGACTAGTAATTATTTTTGAGCTCGCACTGTACAAGAATGCAATGACAATAATAATAGTTTCAGAAGAGATTAAATGAATGCTGCTATATTGATGATGAAAATGGTTTTAATGTTGTAATATATAGTATGTTTACTATTTCTGTGCAAATGCAATGACCTATCACGAAGCACTTTATAATTTAAATAATGGAGGGAACCTCACGATCACCACCAGCGAGCAAGGCGTCAGGTACGCCGAAACGCGTTTGGTTAGGCACAGTAATGCACTTTATGAAATTGCAAAAATAAAGAACATCAGCGGCTGCTGAATTTGGAAAAGAGTCCGTCCCTCTCGTTTTTTGTAAACGCCTTATGGATGCTGGCGTTGAGAGTGGAATCAGTATATATATACATATATATATATATTTTATCTTTTGAATCTGTTGTCTATGTCTATTGCTGATGGCATTTTACATCTGACCATATTCAACCAATGGCGTTGTATTCTGAATGGCACTAGCACTTTAAATTTTGCCTCTTTCCTTGCATGCGCCATGTGACCAAGGCCTCTGTGAAGGCCGAAACGTTATGCTAAGGTGCGCCTTATTCACGATTGAATAAACCACTGCTCACCTGCACTTTGGGTCTCCTCTCTTCTTCTGCGCCGTCGGTATCCAGGATTGGGCTCCAGGCGAGACAAAGCTGAGATTGTTTCATTTATATATATATATATATATATATATATATATATATATATATATATATATATATATATATATATATATATATATATATATATATATATATATATATATATATATATATATATATATATATATATATATATATATATATATATATATATATATATATATATGTTTCTAACTTTTTATAATGTATTATAGTTATTATTTATTAATAATATTAAGTAGATATGTATATTATATGTTATATGTATGTTTTTGTTTACATTATATTTATTATTTCTAATTTAAAAAAAATTATAATAATTATAACTATCTATTTTTTTATTATATGTATTATTTACTTTATTTTATATTATTTTTTAAAACATTTTTAAAAACAAATTTTTTAACAATGATATTTTTTCTCCGCTATTTTTTCTCAATATTTTTGTACTTATCATAATGTAGATGGGCTGTCAATATTCTTGACATCGATATTTAAGTGTCGATATTTTGGGACCTCGATATTGTGGTCATCGATATTCTGTCAGTGATTCCATGCACGTATATGTCCTCACCCTTAATCTAAAACACCCTGCCTCCTGGGCTGTGGGACCCTTCCTTTTTGGGTGACTGACATATATTAAAGATAATGCTTTGACCTTGCCACACAAGGTGAGGGCAGAGTTGAGTCCAAGCAATTTGCACTGCTCCTGCAGTCTGCAATGGCAGGACTGCTGTCAGTAGTTTACTGGGGTCAGTCATGGTGGCACAAACATTGAATTAGGCCCTGGTGACCCCTTGAGCGCCCTTTTGCTGAGTACCCCTGGTACCACGTACTAAGGTCTTATAATGGGGTTGAAGTTCTATGCCAGTTGTGTTTACAAATTCATACATATCTGGTTTAGGGAGACAGCACTCGCACTGGGCCAAGGCAGCCGGCTCCAGTGCACTTTCATAGTCATAACCATCTGTATTGGAGCAAAACATGTGTGGTGGGGTACCCATACAAAAAGGGTAATTGCCTGCATGACCCTCCCCAGACGAAAAGTGTTGAGCAACTAACCTATGCACTGGTAGTTATGATCATCTACGTGGAAAAACCTGGAAAGGTCATCTGCATAGGCATGGTCAGTCCCTTCTTTGAATACCACTGTAAAGTCCATACCCTGTAGGGAAATGGACAACCTTATCAGTTTGGGGTTTTCTCTTCTCATCTGAATTAGACACCCAAGAGGCCTATGGTCGGTTTGAACCTTGAAGTGAGTCCAAAACAAGTATGATCTCAGCTTCTTCACGGACCAAGCCACAACAAAGGCTTCCCTCTAACTGTCACTCCAACCCTGCTCTCTGGGGAGGAGTCACCTGCTGATAAGCCAACTGGTTGATTCTGGCCCTCGTTGTTTGTTTGTGATAACACTGCCCCAATCCCATGTTCAGAAGCATTTGTGTGAGCAAGTAACTTCTTTCCATAGTCTAGCGCTTTCAGGACAGGTGTTGAGCACATAGCCTGTTTCAGGGTGTCAAAGGACTTATGGCATCCTGTCCAGATGACCTTATTAGGCTGTTTCTTGGAGGTAAGGTCAGTAAGTCAGGCTACAATGGCCCCATACCCCATCACAAACGTCCTGTAGTACCAAGTCAAGCTAAGGGATGCCGTAATGTGGGTCTGGGTTTTGGGATCCTCCCACGCCGGAATGGCCTGGATCTTGGGTTAGAGAGGTTGGAATTGGCCTCCACCTACAAGGTGGCCCAAGTACAAGACAGAACTCTGCCTATCTGGCACACACTGGTCTTGATAATTAGGCTTGCAAGTTGTTCAGGCCTGAAAAAACTTAATTCACAAGCCTTTGGAAAATAGCAGGTACAATTTTCAGTCCAAATGGCATCACCTTAAATTGAAAGTATGCTTCTGTTGTTGAAAATGTTGACCTCTCCTCTGTGCCCTGGGTTAGTCCAATCTGCCAGTACCCTGACGTTAAAGCAAAGATACTTAAGAATTTGGCTACACCCAGCTTGTCAACCAGTTCATTTGCTCTTGCGATGGGTGTGCATCAGTTTTAATGACTGCATTTAAACCCCCATAATCCACACAAAGGGCCCCATTAGGATGACGGGCGGATCTCCCCCGCCAGGCTGGCAGTAGCCACCGCCGGCCTGGCGGGGGCGATCTGCCCACCATCATACCCGGAATGACCCCCAGCCATATTAGTATGCCGGGGGGACCATGGCAGACGGAAAGACCGTCCGCCGCTTTTCTGCCCCGGTCGCCTTGGGGCCGGGGCGGAAAAGGTTTAATATGGTGACGGTGTCCATCAGACACCGCCAGCCATATTAGCATGGCCACCATTTTATGTGCTGCTAATTTATTCAGCATATTCAGAAAATTTCCGGCCTATATCCCTTCTCCCCTGGATTTCCAAAATAGCCGAAACCCATGTTAATGGCATCCTTTCGAAACATGTGGAACGTCACGGAATCCTGGACCCCTCCCAAAACGGCTTCCGCGCAGGCCATAGTACGGAGTCTGCCCTACTGGCCACTACGGAGCATCTCCGGACGATGTTAGACTCCGGTCAAAGTGCTGCGCTGATTCTCCTTGATCTCAGCGCAGCCTTTGACACGGTATCCCATGACATCCTTCTGAAACGTCTGGAGATGGCCGGTGTGACTGGCCTCGCACTTGCGTGGTTCCAATCCTTTCTCAAGGATAGATCCTTTAAGGTGTCGGCTCCTCCATTTCTTTCTAAACCCCACCCCATAGCTCAAGGTGTCCCCCAGGGTTCAGCGTTGAGCCCCTCCCTCTTCAATCTATACGTCCAGCCACTTACTGACGTGGCTAGAGAGTGGGGGCTCACGCTGGTCTCGTACGCCGACGACACTCAGCTGGTTGTCACCCTCTCGGAAAGCCCGTCCTCCGTGGCATCCAAGTTCAAAGAGGGCATGACTGCTGTGGCCCGCTGGATGACGGACAACTACCTTCAACTCAACGCCGGAAAAACCGAGGTGCTCCTCCTAGGCCGCAACACCAGCCTTTGGAACGAGCACTGGTGGCCGTCATCCCTAGGCGCCACTCCACTCCCCAAAAATTGTGTCAAAAATCTGGGAGTCTGGGTAGATGCCAACCTCAGCTTCCAGGCCCACACGAAAAAAGTGGCAGCCACCTGCATAGGCCTTCTAAGGAACCTCAGGCCCATACTTGGGCTCTTCGACTCTAAGGCTCGCCAGTTAATCGTCCAGGCCACCATCCTATCGCGCCTGGACTACGCTAACGTCCTCCTTTTGGGAGCCAACAAAGCGGAAACAACTAGGTTCCAACGTATCCAGAATGCGGCAGCCAGAACGCTGGTCGGCCTCCCACGCAGATGTTCAGCCAGAGCTACCATCCGCAAGCTCCACTGGCTGCCCGTGGAACTCCGAATTAAATTCAAAGCCTTAGTCACGATCTTTAAGATCGTTAAACAAGGAAATCCCCCTCTGCTTCGTAGCCTTGCCCAACCTTACGTTCCTGGCCGTGCTCTGCGCTCTTCCAACCAACTCCTCCTGACAATCCCTAGGATTCGACTTTGCCGAACTGGAGGCCGCTCCTTTAGCGTCCTTGGCCCCAAATTGTGGAATGATCTCCCCCTTAGCATTCGTTCCATAGACTCCCTCCCAGCCTTCCGTAAAGCAATTAAGACTCACCTCTTCCCCGCTCCCTAGATTCCCCTTCCCCCCCTCCCCCTCTATCCTCAGTCTGTGTGCCTGTTTCTCAGCGCCGGGACACCCCATTGCTGGGGCAGCTGCTGCGCTTCACCAAATCCAGAAATAGAAATATACAACATACAATACCATTAGTCATTGTATTATACTTCAGTACTTGTATTTGATGCAAATCATTTTTAAACTTAAATTCTTCATTTTCAATGCATTACAAGAATACACATATCATTCTACGTTGTGTACCTTTGTGAACTCTTAACAAACATCTGTGCATAAACTCATAACAAAGAAATGAAATTACATATAAACAGTATCATTAAATCATTAAGTTACACCAGTCGATACTGTAAACTGCCAGCCAGCGCTGAAACTATTTTCATTATACTTCGGGGGCAAAAGACAGGCATGCTACGGGGATGAATCCTATTTAAAGGGTTCTCTCTCGGGGTATATTTCAGGTAGCGCCCTCATTAGAGTCCCAATTGATGTGGATCCCTCATAGTTAGAAAATGGACGAGCCGACGCGTTTCCAATCCCCCTCTGCCTTAAGGGATTATCATCAGGGCATAGACCACGGTGTAATCTATATGATTAATAAAATAAACACCATAAATTGTAAATCTCATCTCCCCTTCTTTCTCTTCTTTTAATGAAAAGTTTATGAATTACTGTAAGGGTACCTTATATTCTTCAGCATGATTTATTCACTTTATTAACAGCTGTTTCTTCATCTGTGGTCAATGTGTACCTAAACATATGATAGTTATATCAATCTACAGGTCAGAAGGTTGCTGGTAATTATTGTCATTACATCTTTGTTTATGAACTTACTCTGTGTCTCGAAACGAATGTATCAGTAAGTGCTAAATCGTGTCCTTCTTCCTGGTCAATAATACGTTGAGGCTTTCGTTAGGAGGATCTATGTATCCGCCCTGTAATAGATGCATTGTGTTCAAATAACTAATTGAATGCCCTTCTGTTATTAGCATAGAACGAGCTCATAGTGGCATTTCTCTTACTTGAACCGTACGATTCCTCTTTCAGTAGTGGCTTCAACCATCCGTTGTTTCGAGGTTTGTACTTGATGGCCTAATAAGATAGATAACACCTTTGTCACTTGACGAATTCTCATAATCTCAATTGCATGTAGCGTTTCTAGCTGGCCCTTATGCGCGTATGCACTGTTGCCTGGGCCCCTTTTTTTTGCTTTACGTGTTGTGCGTTTCACTATCTGCAAAACGGATCTTTAATGGCAGTATTCATGCGCTCGCCTTTTCAATTCGCCAATGCGCTTTCGTTCTTTGCTTGGATGTCCGTTGACGAAAGTGGCGTGTTATGCAGTCCGATTAGCGACTTATTTTGGGATTTTCTGCCGTGTGATGGCGTGCTGTGCCGGTGCATGCGGTTTTATCGTTTATTCGTTTTTCCTCATATTAGCGTGCTTCTCCGATTTAAACCTGCTGAAGATTATGTGCGCAATCATTTCGCTTGGCTGCTGTTTCTACATACTCAAGTTTGAACACTTATGTTGTGGACGCTTCCTTTGGGCCACTGGTTATCCGTAGAGTCTCTCAGTCGACACGCATCAATCTGCGCTTGTGCTTGTTCGTGTCATTGGCTCCAGAGGATTCTGGGACTTGTAGTGACATGGGGTGTTGAAATTATTCTCTAATCAGTTCTAAGTTCCATTTCCCAAGTTAATAAAAGGATCTTCCTTCATATTAGCGCTTGGTTCAACTCAGTCAGTCAGATCATTTAATCCCTTTGTGGTGCAATGAAACTTTAGAATTAGATAAGCCTCCTTTTTTGCTAATAGACTTTCTATGTTCGACTTGACTCCAGATAAAACAGTCCACTCAAAGTCTATTTCAGAGGGGTTGTGTTGTGCAAAATGTTGTACCATCGGGGCTGTCAGAACTCGATTAAAAAAAAAAAATCTTTTTATTATATTGAAAACAAGGAAAAAGAATAGACATATCCGGTGTCATATATTCAAGCATATTAATAGGTGGATCAGTAGAAAATCAGGATTAACACAATGCGATAAGGGAGTAGCTAAGACGCCTGCGTTAATAATTACAAAACAGGACTTATGACATTTCAATCTACCCCCCAGCTCAGGCGTAAATTCTCAGAACCCATCCAACCATAGAATCAGGATAGTAAGAAGCACGTTCACCAGATACTAGAATATAGACAAGTACAGGATAATTCCCAATATTGTTGAAGAGACTGAGAGAGAGAGTGGAAAAAAAAAGGGAAAACCATAAGAACTAACGCTAAAACAAAACGAAACAATAGACCCATCCCCCCACCCTGCACCCCTGCATATGGCTATTGCCTAACCCCAACTAGCAGTGTGCCTGTCGCCCCAACTAACTAAGTTCTAAAAGTAGAAAAGAAAACGGAGGAGGAGAGTTTCATACAAGCTCCCGGTCTCCCTTCCCCCCGCCAGCAACGAACAACCCATGTGGAAACCAAAAAGTAGCCAGAAGTTATAAACAGAGCTAGACAGGGGAGACGTTAAACACTGCCCAACCTTCCGCAAACGTTATGGTAACAGATCCCGTGTCCTCTAAAGCCCCAAAATCAGACCCAGGCAAACAATCTCATCCTTGGCCCTTCCGATCCCTCATGTGAACTCTATCTGACAATACCATCACAATCGCAGGAGAGTCAAAGTTCGTAAGGAGTTCAATAAAGATCAGTCTGGGACGGATCAAAAACAATGAGCCTATGCAAATCTCAGCCACACATATGATCTCCCTCACCAACATTAAGTCCAGATGTAGTGTCCAACGTAGATGCAGTACAACAGCTAGGGAGGGAAAAGACGTCTTTGCCTTACGATAGCCACTAATGGAAGTCCCAAAGAGTGAAAAACCAAGTAGATCAGTCTCAATCGGCAGCGATGGTGATTGCTGCGATACTGTCAAAGAACTAAGTCTGCAAGCACTCTGCATACTAGCCAAGGGCATCAACACTTCTTCCGGCACGGGGTCCTCATCCTCTGGCACTATGTACCTCGTGGGAAATTCAGGTCGTTGTTGTACTTGCGATAAATCAGGGTCCGGACTCGGGTACCCAGTTTCGATGATACCAGCGATCATTTTGTGAACAATGGCTTCCAGATGTGAATGCAGTGCCCCGACGGCGGCCAATGCGGTGTTCAATGACGGTTCACAGTTAGGCCGACCCATCTCTGCTCTGTCGATTTCAATCCTAGGCGTGTTCCCCGGAGAGCCCGGTTCTTCCGGGGGGATAAGCAAGAGCGGAGAGGACGGCATTGGAGGGTGCATCATCGGACAAACAGCCTCGGTATGTGTCCCGCTACCGTAAGAAAGGGCCCCAACCCAGCAGACCCCGGGGGCGGCAAACCGGGGCGCAGGGACAGGGACTCCTCCCCCACAGAGCCACAAATGAAAATTGACACCACTCCTTCGATTTCAATCAGGCCAAACGACCGCCATCAGAATCGGGCCAGGATAACCTCCACTGCGAGAGACCGGACCCTGTCTGAGTCCCACGGCTGATGTTGTTCAACTGTAACCCGGCTGGGCCAGTACTCAAGGCCCTGGCTCACACGCTGGGTTAGGCCGAGATCCAAAACATGACACAACTTCGTCAATCAGGGCGATAAAGTTACCGGGATTGCTCAATCTTACTCAGCAACAATTCATCTACTCGGAGGTCGGGCGTACGATCAACATATATGACAGGATTATCAGGCTGAAGACGGAGGTCGGCGGAGCCGGGAACCTAAGCGGCCATCTTGGTTGCTAGCGTAGCTCCGACCTCAGAACTCGATTTTTTATGCGTGATCTGTGCTGCACAATTCTCTGATTAACTTGTTGTGTTGTTTTCCCAATATATAACTTTGAGCAGGGGCATTTAATCGCCAAATATGTTGACATTTTCTTAAAGAAATGTGTAGCCTGTAGTTGCATTTTCATCATATCAATACATATTCACAAACATGATTCCAATAAATGGGTTTTTTAACGCATTTATTGGAATCATGTTTGTGAATATGTATTGATATGATGAAAATGCAACTGTTGATTTTGTGATTAATTTACAATGTATATGCCAGTGAAGTAAAACTTGAAATGCTTTTTGAACTTCTGATAAAATTGTTGAAACGTACTATTGGAGAATTTGAATTAATTGCTGTGCGCGTTAGAGTCCTAGTGACCGATTGGGACCAGGCTACACATTTATATTCATCAAAGTAAGCAGGCACTAATCTAGCGCAGCACGGATACCGAACAAACATATAATTAAAAAGAGCAAGTAGAGTGCAGTACCCACATACATCCATTTTTGACATTTTCTTAAAGCCATTCGTTCATCAAGTACCATCCTATTTACGAGACACTACTGACTTCCTCAATAAAATAGAAGGACAGACATTCAATGCAAGCACACAGTGGTTAGTGTCCTTTGATATAACACCATTATAAACACAAATTCCTCAAGACGAAGCCTTGGAAGCAATGGAGGTCTACCTTGAGACTTGCATAAGACCACAAAGAGTGCCAACTGAATTTATTTTAGATCTGGCTCGCATTGCATTAAAACGGAACTATTTCAGATTTTAAAATACATTCTACATGGAGGTCAAAGGCTCAGCAATGGGGTGTCCTTTTGCACCTGAAATGGCCATTTTGTTCATGGAACAATTCGAGAAAAGATTTATTGATAATGATAATCCTTTCAGTGAATGTATCAAACAGTGGTATAGATACAACGGCGACATGTGGTGTGTATGGAGCGGGTCTGAAAACGACTAGTACAGTTCCACGAATGATTAAATACAAGGCACCAAGACATTAAGTTCACCATCACGAAAAGTCAATCAATACTCACATTCCTTGATGTAGAAGTCTTTGAAGAAGAGCAAAAAATGACAACAACCTTACACCGTAAACCGACAAATAGAAATACTATTCTACATTATCGAAGTTTTCATCCCAGCAATCTAAAAAACAATTTACCATACGGACAGCTATTGAGAATCAGACGCAATTGCGCACGCAAAGAAGATTTCATGGCAAATGCTTTCATCTTCTGCGACCAACTAACAGATCGGGGTTATCCCCACAGGCTGTTGAAACATGCCAACAAAAGAGCATGGTATACCCCGCGGGAAACACTGCTAACTAAAAGAGAGAAGCCACCTATGGAGAAACTAGTGTGTGTATCCACTTTGGCCCTCACACTAATAAATACAAGAAAATAATCTTATCAAATTGACACCTTCTAACGGAGTTGGAATGCCCAATGGAAAAACCCTTATTTGCTATGCGCAAGAACAAAAGCATCAGTCAAAAGATAATTTGAGCAGATATGGTCATAGCATCACCCAAGGTCCATGACTTACGGACACAATGGAATTTACCTCCAATCCAAGGTCATCGCAAGTGCGCACCTGTTCAGTTGGCAGTATGACAATTGAGGGCCAAGAGTTTTCGCATGATTCCAATAAGTGGACCCACACTGAATTCACTAACTGCAAAACGAGAAATATCATCTATGCAATTAAATGCCTCTGCTCCAAGTTATATATTGGGTAAACAACACAACAAGTGAATCAGAGAATTGTGCAGCACAGATCAGGCATTAAAAATCGAGTTCTGACTGCCCCGATGGTACAACATTTCGCATAACACAACCACTCTGAAAGAGACTTTGAGTGGACTGTTTTATCCGGAGTCAAGTCGCCCCCACGCGGGGGGAACATAGAAAGTCTGCTAGCAAAAAAGGAGGCTTATCTAATTCTAAAGTTTCATTGCACCACAAAGGGATTAAATGATCTGACTGACTGAGTTGAACCAAGCGCTAATATGAAGGAAGATCCTTTTATTAACTTGGGAAATGGAACTTAGAACCGATTAGAGAATAATTTCAACACCCCGTGTCATTACAAGTCCCAGAATCCTCTGGAGCCAATGACACGAGCAAGAACATGTAAAAGAAGAGTCAACACAAGCGCAGATTGATGCGTGTCGACTGAGAGACTCTACAGATAACCAGTGGCCCAAAGGAAGCGTCCACAACGTAAGTGTTCAAACTTGAGTATGTAGAAACAGCAGCCAAGCGAAATGATTGTGCACATAATCTTTAGCAGGTTTAAATCGGAGAAGCGAGCTAATATGAGGAAAAATGAATAAACGATAAAACCCCATGCACTGTCATAGCACACCATCACACTGCAGAAAAACCCAAAATAAGCCGCTAATCAAACTGCATAACACGCCACTTTCGTCAACGGACATCCAAGCAAAGAACGAAAGCGCAATGGTGAATTGAAAAGGCGAGAACATGAATACTGCCATTAAAGATCCGTTTTGCAGATAGTGACACGCACAACACATAAAGCAAAAAAAGGAGCCCAGGCAACAGTGCATACGCGCATAAGTGCCAGCTATAGACGCTACATGCAATTGAGATTATGAGAATCCGTCAAGTGACAAAGGTTTTATCTATCTTATTAGGCCATCAAGTACAAACCTCGAAACAAGGATGGTTGAAGCCACTACTGAAAGAGGAATCGTACGGTTCAAGTAAGAGAAATGCCACTATGAGCTCGTTCTATGCTAATAACAGAAGGGCATTCAATTAGTTATTTGAACACAATGCATCTATTACAGGGCGGACATGATGGAGCAAGTATTTGCACGTAAAGCGACTTGCTCTCACTCATGAACCTCGCCTAATGTATAATCATATTAATCCAATTGTTCGTCATTTATTTAGCATTCTCCCCAACACGCGGGTGTCCCCGAGAGGCTTGCCTGTGTGTCTTTTCATCCTTACAATGCTTGCACTAAGGAAATGGCTGCTTTGCAGAAATCTAGTCTGCGCATGCGTCGGTCATACCCATGTGATGTGACGCACTCGCATTTTGGAGGGATTGTATTGCTCATGCGCACTGATGCAAATATGGCTGCTTGTCTCTCACCACGCTCTCTGCTTGCTACCGCTGCTTTCGCCTATCTGTCTTTTCGCACTAAACTTTAATACTATAGATGTTATAAAATAAGGGGTGTGTTTAAATCTATCACGGTATACAGTGTGATCGTTTTTATGTATGATTCTAATTTGTTCTCGCTTACTTTTCATGTACCGCGTCTCTGGGGGCTGGGGCAAACATGAGCTACGCCATGATGAAGCTCCTCTGAAACCTGTCATGTGACCTGGGAGAAACCTCACTGCGCAGAAGCTAAAACAAGCCAGCTGGCTCCTGAAGCCCGATGCGCCTGGGAACCCTCTCCAGGAGACTGAATTCTACCTTGACCGAAGCAACACTGTTGCTATATGCTATGCACTTGTATTGTCTTCTGTATTCCTATGCCTGGGAACGTGAACCCAAGGGGCGGGTGTGTAAAATTTAATAGTAATGATGGGAACACTGAATTCTAGGAGGTGACAATGACCAAGTCACCTCTCCTGACCAATCATAATGTGGGAAACTGTCACTTGCAACATTAGTGGATGGTCTAAGGGTCCCCAAATCCGTATAACTGGCCTAGTGTAGCTTAGGGAATTTGTCCGACTTGTCCGAGTAGCAGACCTGTCACTGACCCTACGAACTCTATAGGTGACCAATCTTGAGTGCTGCGGAGCACTCTGTCCATACTTTCCACAAACTCCTATGGGTGGAAATAGTCCTAAGTGCTGGCGAAGCACTTTGCTGGGGAAATTCGAAAACCCAATCGGGGTTACTGGCGGATTACTTGCAGAGAGGGGTAACGCAGGCGTTGCATCCGAAGCTGTGGGTGTTGGTCGTACCTTGGTGAGCCCAGTCCTGACCCAAACCTGAGGGGTATCCTGTCCTGACTGTCCGTGAGCTGTACCTGCTCGCATTCTGGTATTCCATTCCTTGAGGGTCCTTGCCCCCGTCCTCCCGTACTGACCCGTGGCCAGGGTTAGTCCTCATTCCTATCTAGGTAATTATTAAACTGTGGGTTTACGTCTTTCTATCTCTCTCTCTTTTCTCTCCTTTTTCTTAATAAAGCACTCTTGCCTGTGATATTACCCTATTGCCGTTTAAAGCAACTTCTATGCAATTGTTTGTTGGTACTGTTCCACTTTTTCCCTACCTATAGGACTTTATTAAATTGTCATATTATAGTAGTATGTTCCATTTTTCCCCTTTCCCTTAGCATGATTGCAGTGAAATTCAGTAAGAATAGAACAACTAGCTTAGTTAAGTACTCATATTAGGTCCTGTTTTATGTCCCTTGCCCTAGTTTAAGTTTGCAGTGAATAGCCCATTACCTTTCAGTGTTCTCAATTTTTCTAATGGTACTTGCCCTAATCCATAGTTACATTGTGGCATTAATTTTAACACTTGATGTGTTATTGTGTATTTGGCTTATCTTCTTGGCATATTCATTCTGAAATCTTTTTTGATAAACCTTTAAAACTCATCAGGTGTCTGTGGTCATTTCACAGTAAAAGTGTGGATAAACGTACTTGGTATATGTAAAGTTTTATTCCTTTTAGGAAACTTGTCACCTGTCCACTGCTAGCTCCTGATCCGTCAGGAGTAATGTGCCTGTGGTAAGTCAGGTACATGATTAGTAAGTGGTGTAAGAGTAACCCCCCGAATTACTCATAGTGGCGTGCAAGAAATCACCCGGTTCACGCAAACTCAGTCCTCATACTCATGACAGGGCCCAGTGCGTGGGGAAAATTGGTAAACTTGTGACCCGGGTGACCTGCGCGCTCTATCAGTAATTTTCTGGTAGCAGTAGTATGGTTAGGACTAGTTAAGATAGGTAGACAGGATAGTTGATAAACAAACCGTGAAAATAAAATGTGCTGCTGAAATTTCTATTGCATTAATTTTATACTGTGCAACTGTTTAAGGATTTGTATATGTATGTAAATGATTTTGCATTGCTGCTATAAGTGTTATATGTAATATTAACGAAGAAATTGTTTGTAAGTGTTCAGTGTAGTCCGAATCCCCGGGGAGGTATATAGCTAACGGTGAGCAGAATCCGGTTAGCTGGAAAAGTCACTTGTTGTGAGTCATTAGTGCAGGGTTAGGAATACCTGGAAGCACTAATTAGGACCTTCTTGCATCTGCATAAGTGATAGCTACGAGTCCGTTATAAAACTTCCATTGTGATATCACCTAGTAAGGGTCACATACGGGAGGAGTAATAGGGTCTCCGAGGCTTGAATGGTAAGTAAAATAGTCCGCTGGTGAAATTCTGACTCAGTATATATCCCGGAAAGAAGTGGATGAGTCAGAGGAGTAACAGGTTCTATATTGCTCGTGTGAAGGGTTAGGCAAAGAAGTCTATCCGGAGTGAATGAAAAGTAGACAGAAGTGGTTTACTAGTAGTGAAAGAAAATTTTTCTACCTGTTTAGAACACTCAAACACAGTGGCAGACGTTGTGTGTTGTTAACTAAGATTTGCACACGCACTTTAGGAAAAGTTAAAAGTTTCCGTTACCTTGTAAAGGAGGGAGTCGGTCGGAAGACTGCTCTGACGTCACTCCGTGCCGCGCTGGTATTGGTCAAGACAGCGGGTGTGTAGTGAAGCTGAATTTGTAAGGGAGGGGTGAGTGCCGGAGCGTGAGACCTGGTCTCGCGAAAGGCCGCGCACCCATTGGACAAGGATTTTTGTATTCGCAGTGTTGATTGGTTTCTACCAACTAAAAGTCGCGCTAGCATTGGAAGTACAAAGGTAAACAAAATTAATCAGGCCGAGTTAGAAGCGAGCCTGGAAAGGCATATGTGGTATCCTGAGTTTTTACCTAATCCACAAAACTCAGGCTTCTATAAGGAACAGATTATACGAGGTAGACCGCACATGATGTATGGAATAAAAAGAAAAATGTCATTTGCCGACAAGGTAAAGAATTTTTTTAAAACAGACAGGCCCATTAGAACGAGGGAGGGTGTGATCATTCCTCCACCGAATACTCCTGCTTCCTTCATGATGTTTGAAAAGGGGTATCATACCTGTGTATGGCTAGAGAATTGGGCAAAGTATACTGCAGATGACGGAGTCCTAGCATTTCCTATTGATGGTACGTTTAATGGCAGAATCCTGTTTAATTTGAGGACCTGCATGAATGAATTACATCCCAGACCCAGATTAACCCAGTACGAGGCCCTAGAAGAATGGGAAATTGAGGCTTTGGAGAGAGATAGACCCCGGATGGACAAGGGAGTGAGCAAATGGTATCCGAGGGTCCATAGAGAAACCAAAGAGCAGAAAATGAAACATTGGAGACAAAGCATGTTGGTGGAGGGGTTGTTTCCAATGATGGGGGTATTAGAACCAAAGAAAGGGAAGTGCAAAGAGAAGACTCACCACTTAATGGCTGGGGGGGACTCTGAAGATGAGCACCTAGAGGATTTATTGATGAAAAACCCCCCTCCCTATGTTGCCGAATCAGAGCCCCTGAGTTCACCAAACCCGTTTTCAAAATATCCGAGATGTCGGAGGGATAGTGAGACGGATGGAACAGGAACGGATAGTAAGACCAGTGAGGGGGATGGGTTTTGCAAGCCTAGTTCCACGGTCCCAAATTACTGCCCGTTTGGAGAAGATCCACCTCGGTTGGTTACTCCGACTGCCCCAAGTATTTACCCTCCCTTGGTACCGCAAGTGTTGCATGACAATTCTGCAGAAAAGGCTTTACAAGAGCGAGAGAAGGAAGCTCTAGCTAGACAGCGAGAGGATTTGGTTCGGACCATAGCCCAGATACATCCCCATCCAGATTCCCTGACCATCCCAGTAACTATTGGGCCTGCTATTCCTCTTTACGGGGATAGACTGGCTAGTCCTCGTGTCATGACCCCAAACATGCCAACTCCTAGCATTCCACTCCCGAGAAAAGAAGTGCTCATAGATGACGATCAGGAAAGTGAGTGCGAGTCAGTGGTCCTGATGGATATGCCCATTAGGGAATCTAGAGCGAGCATGCCAGGTCCAAGGAGTCAGAGTAGGGCAAAAGAAGTGCAGATTGAAAGTACATCAGGGGTTAGGAGTGCCACAGTAGTAACTCCAGAAGAATTGGACAGATGGACCAAAGAGTTAGAAAAGGAGACCACTCCCCAACCCAAACAATTAGAAATCTATAAATTAAGGATAGAAATAGAAGAGCTAATGGCTGGAAATGTAGGATTAGATTGATTACACTCCTTTAGCGAAGAAGAGTTACTGTTCATCAGCAAGAATCTTACCCGGAACGCTAGATTGCTCCATGAGAGATTAATGGACACTGCCGCAGAAATGGGAATCGATGTCAGTCGCTCCAAAATCCTTCAGAAACCCTACAGAGTAGATTTTTCGGACAAAGACTTAGAGAGCTTGAATGTGGTAGGGAAACAGATCCAGATAAAAGAATTATTAAAACTCTTACAGAAATGGGGGGATGTAGGAAAATGGAGAACCCGGTGGGCAAAGAAAAAGGAAGACAGTAGGGCAAAATCCCAGGCTTCAGAATATGTGCTGAAAGAAGTAAGTCCCGCAGAAAAATTGTGTCCCATGAGAGAGGTCCCTGGGGGAAAATATGTCCATGTCCCTTGGTCCCGACAAGATATTGTGTCATTTACAAATGACTTTCCAAAATTACGGGAAAAACCAGTTGATTGGTACAGACAGGTCGAACGCTTCATAAAGGTTCAGAAATGCCTTTTAAAAGACCTGGATGGGCTTTTCGACATTGTAGTGCCTGTGGATTTGTGGACCGAATGTAAAATTGAAATTGATTGGCCCAGTGAGGAATATGCAAGGGACGACAAAACCGGAGCTCCCTCACCCGAAGTAATGAGGAAGTATGATCAAGTCATACAATACCTCAAGAAAAAGGTGCCCGCAAAGGAAACAGATTGGACCCGGATAGATAGAACTACCCAAGAGCGCGATGAAACTGTCCACTCCTTTTATGAAAGGTTGCTACAAGTGTTCAAAACTTACAGTGGAATCGATAATGTGGACATGAAAGACATGACCCATTTCAGTTACAGATTCGTGCTAGGATTAAGGCCTGAAATATCACAATGGATTTGAGACAATAAAATAAGTTGGCAGGGAAAGCCCATAGATGATGTCCTTAAGTACGCAAAATACTGTGAAGATGAAATCGAAAATAAAAAGAAAGCCCTAAAGGAGAAAGTGATGTGGGCACAAGTGAAATTGGCTGAACAGCAAGAAAAACAGTTAAGTAAATTGAATTCTAATAATAATGCCCAAAGTACCAATGCTGGGGGAGGAGGGAAGCCCCGTGCAAAAATGAGTCGGGAAGAAGCTATGAAAAAGTTTCCTTGCCACGGGTGCGGCCAGATAGGGCATTGGAGAGACGAGTGTCCACACCTACAGGCCGGTAATGCCCCTATAAATGGTTTAAATCCACAGGTGCAGAAAGAGGGGACGAAAAGGAACCAGCAACAGGTAAAGCTACCTCCAGTACCTCGCGCTCCTAGACAGAATTATAAGAATCAGGGTCAGCAGAATGAAAGGGCGGAAATATGGGAAGGAGAGAATGAGAGAAATGCAGCAATTCCGCAGTACTTGTTAAACGATACGTTCCTCTATGTTGAACAAGATTGACGGGGCCTGAGGGGGGAGGATAAGGAGTGCGTACTTGGCGCCTCCTTACCGGTAGACCAGACTGGACCATACATTGAAGGAAAGGTTGAGGGAAAAGACGTCACCTTTCTGTTGGACACTGGTGCTACCCGGTCCACTGTGAGAACAGTGGATGTTCCTAACCTACCCCTCTCGGGAGAAGCAATCCAAGTAGTGGGTGTCTCCAATCAAATAATCAGTACTCCAGTAACAGAACCAATGGAAATATCCATAGGAAATTTTAAAGAAATGCACAGGTTTGTGGTCTGTGATTCCAGTCCGGTAAACCTGCTAGGACGCGATTTGTTGTGCAAAATGAACTGTACCATCTTTTGCACACCAAAAGGTGTCGAAATTCAGACCCCCGATGAAGATGGCTTGTACAAACTGATGTTAGTGAGACCTGACTCTGATATTAGACCCTTGTCCGTTGAAGACTTACCTGAAGAGCTCCAGTTAAGGGTGGTACCTGAAGTATGGGATTTCACGGGAAAAGATGTAGGCTTAATGGCAAATGTGGACCCAGTTAAAATAGCAATAAAAACAAATGCTGTTTACCCCAGAACAAGACAGTAAAAAATGAGTGCAGAAGTAAAAGCAGGAGTCGCAGTTGAAATTAACAGATTGCTCGAAGCAGACATCATACAGGAAGTAATGAGCAGTCCCTGCAATTCACCCATCATTGGGATTAAAAAGCCTAGTGGAAAGTACCGAGTAGTGCAGGACCTGCGCAAGGTAAACCAAATTGTTGTACCTTGCTGTCCCATTGTGCCCAACCCTGCAGTGATCCTATATCAGATTCCTTGGAATGCGGAATGGTTCACTGTCATTGACTTGTGCCATGCTTTCTTTTCCATCCCATTGCATTCGGAAAGCAAGTTCCTTTTTAGTTTTGAATTTGACAGCCATATTTATGTCTGGAATCGTGTCCCTCAAGGGTACACTGAAATTCCATCAATTTTCAACCAGATCCTAAAGAAATGCCTTGAATCTCTAATACTGCCCAGAGAGTCCGTTTTGGTGCAGTACATAGATGACCTTTTAGTGGCATCTAAAACTCAAACTGACTGTGTCACCGACACCATCGCGCTTGCTGAATCACCTAGGAAAGGGAGGACATAAAGTATCCCCTGACAAATTACAGTTCTGTAAAAACTCAGTAAAATATCTGGGGCACCAGATAGAGAAAGGGATCCGAAAAGTCACCACGGAAAGGATCAAGATAATTAAAGCAATGGACCTACCCCGAACTCAGAAAGAGGTGAGGATGTTTCTAGGAGTTGTGGGGTACTGCAGGCAGTGGATTGTGGGATTCGCAACTCTAGCCAAACCTTTTGATAAAAATGACCAAGAAAGGAGTAGAAGACCCAGTCAGTTGGGACAGTGAAAGCATGTCCGCTTGGGTAACATTGCGAAATTGTCTATGTACCGCTCCTGCCTTGGGTATGCCTGACTATTCCAAGCACTTTGAACTGTTCTGTGACACCAGAGAAAATTGTGCGCTCTCAGTCCTGACCCAGGAGCATGGGCTGGTCAGGCGTCCTGTGGCCTATTTCTCGGCCACTCTAGATCCGGTGGCTGCTGGATTGCCCGGATGCCTGAAGGCTGTAGCTGCTACTTGCGTCAGTCTGGAACAGAGTGAAAATATTGTCATGGGACATCCTGTCACTGTATATGTTCCCCATTCTGTTGTAATTCTATTGACAAGAACCAAGACCCAGTATCTCACACCTGACTAAGTATGAGAGAATTTTGATTGGTGCTGAGAATGTAACAATTTCTCGGTGCAATGTCTTGAACCCTGCAACTCTGTTACCTGTTCCTCTGGATGTAGACGCCGAGGATGAAATGGAACATAACTGCATTGATCTAACAGAATTCAGCACTAAGCCCCGTCCTGACATCCGTGAAGTAGCCTTGCTTGATGGGTATCTTACAATCTTTGTGGACGGCTCATGTTTAAGACATGAGAGTGGAGGTCTGTGTGCTGCCTATGCTGTTGTCACATTGACAAACACCATAGAGGCCTCTTACCTATGCGAGGTGAAATCTGCACAGGTGGCAGAGCTCATCGCATTGACAAGAGCCTGTAGGAGGGGTAAAAACAAAAGAATAACTGTTTATACCGACAGTCAGTACTGTTATGGGGTTGTTCATGACTTCGGCCAACTATGGTTACAAAGAGAATTCATGACTTCCTCAGGTACCCCTATCAGAAATGGAAAGGTGGTACAAGAATTACTGGAAGCTATTCAATTGCCTAAAGAATTGGCTGTGGTCAAGTGTGCGGCTCACAGATCCGGAAATGATGATGTGACAGCCGGAAACAGATACGCTGACCAAATCGCACAGTTTTGTGCCCGACACCAAATGTCCCTCCAAATTGGGTTATGGGGTGGACACAGCTGCCAACTGATGTTGTTTGATAATGTGTCAACGTGGGATAAATTAAAAGACTTGCAACAATCAACAGACAGGGAAGAAAAAGGCAGATGGAGTGAGAATGAATGCAAAGTGAGGAATGACGGTGTGGTGGTAAACCCAACTGGAGTGCCTGTGCTGCCCGACAGCCTGATAGATCCCATGGTCAGGATGATACATGAACCAACACATATGGGAAGGGACGCAATGTGTCGTGTGTTTGACAAGGTGTTCTACAATTCAAAGTTCAGGAACCAGGCGGAAAGGTTTTGCCAGAGGTGCCTAGTGTGTCAGCAATTCAATGCAGGAAAGAGGACTGTAGTAGAACAAAGTACCATCGGAAAGGCAGTAGGTCCCTTTGTCAGGATGCAGGCGGACTTTATAACAATGCCCAGATGCAAGGGATATAGGTATGTCCTGGTCATAGTGTGCCTGTTTTCCCGGTGGGTGGAGGCTTACCCAGCAAAGAAAAATGATGCCTTGACTGTAGCAAAATTATTGCTCAGGGAGTTGATACCTAGGTATGGAATTCCTGAGACGATTGAAACAGACCAAGGTGGGCATTTTGCCAACGAGGTCCTAGAAGAACTCTGTAGGGCCTTTAAAATGAAGCAAAGGCTGCATTGTGCCTACCATCCCGAGGCGTCTGGGGTGGTTGAACAGATAAATGGCACGATCAAGTCCAGATTGGCGAAGATGTGTGATTCCACCAAAATGAACTGGACAGAAGCTTTGCCCCTTGTGCTGATGAGTCTAAGAAGTATTCCGAATCGAAAAACAGGCCTGAGCCCCCATGAGGTACTAATAGGGAGAGTGATGCGACAAGCATGGGTACCTGGACACAAACTGCTAAGCATTACTGATGATTTGGTGCTAGAATACTGCAAGCAACTGGGTGACCAAGTGCGTTCTCTCTCCCACCAGATTGGAGAGACAGCTGACGACTGGCCCAAGACTCCAGCACATAAGCTACAACCAGGTGATTGGGTGGTGTTAAAGAAACACACCCGGAAGAGTTGCCTTGGACCAAAGTGGGGAAAGCCAAGACAAGTGATCCTTGTCACCACTACTGCTGTAAAGTGTGCTGGTGTACCGAAGTGGATCCATGCCAGCCACACAAAGCGGGTAACCGGAGAAAACGCGACTGAAGCTGAAGGCAGCACCGCTGAGGAGACTCCCGAAGAGAGTCCGGATCTCGCTGACATCGAACTGCCGAGCACAAGTCGAGACGTTGAGTGGTACCCTGCCGACGACCAGGTTCATGATCCAATACGAACCAGGAAATATTCCTACCTAGACAGTGAGTGGGATAGTCCAGGTGAGACAGAACTAGAGGACGAAGGTCAGGTCAACGAGACTCACATCACACCTGATCAGGAAATAGGCCAAGTAGGGACAGATCAAGACATCGACACTCCTCCTGAGACTCCGGAATCTGGAAAGGGACAGATAGTGGTCAAAGTTGAAGTTCATGCGGAAGAAAATGAAGGGAACGAAGTGCATGAACCAGAGCAGATAGAAATAGACGAACGTGTTCAGGAATCAGAATCCAGTTCACCTGAAAGCAAAGAAAACAGATAGAGAGCAGATAGAAATAGACGAACGTGTTCAGGAATCAGAATCCAGTTCACCTGAAAGCAAAGAAAACATACAAAGCGAACCTGAACAGGGCCAGCTTGAGGACCAGGCAGAAGAAATAGATGAAAGACCTGGAACTAGTCAGACAGGAAGGGAAATAGACTCTGTCAGACCCAAAGAACGCATAAAAAGAGTGCACGAGGAAAGCCAAGTGTCCTCGACCACTGAAAGTCACAGAAGCAAGAGTACACCCAGGTACGTCAAAAGGCTAAGACTCCGAATAAAAACAGTCGAGGAAAAACTGAAAGACCGTAAGAGGGCTGAAAGTGAAAGAAAAGCAGCCCGAGGCAAGTCTCTGAGAAAGAGCGGCAGAGTGAAGAAACAGAACAGACTGTATCGGAGCCCTGAATGGACATACTTGGTGCTGGAAGAAATTGATGAGCCCAATCACAGTGGCAAAAGTGACTGATCGGAGTTCTGACGAAGACCCTCCTTGAGACAAACCCGAGTGAACTCTAGGTGTAAGGAGACAAAGAGGGGTTGCAAAAGCCACCTGTAAGCAAAAATGTCTGATTCAAACGTAACTGGAAGGTCCAGATTTGGGTGTTGTAAAACTTGCTGTAAGATATGCTTATGTAGTGTAGCTATGTTAATAGTGATGTGGATAGGACTAACAGTTTTTATTCCTTTTATGATAAGTAAAGATCCTAACTTGTCCCCTACTGAACCTGAAGTAATAGACACAGACGTTGTACAGACTGCAGAAACACCACGAAGCTTAGAACGACGTGACAACCCAGTTAGTCAGAGACACACACGACAAAAATTAGAAGCATCAGATGAGGGTGAACTGCACTTTCACAAGATGAAAAACAGGACGCATTTAAATGTTTTCGTTAACCTGTTAGTACATTATGTAGAAGCTATGGAAATAGAGGATTGTTATGTCTGCATGAAGCTACCCACTTCTGTAGCTGAAGGTGTGACATATCACCACTTACCCCTAACCTACGGAATTTCCTGTAGTATATTGGCAAGCTTGTTTTATAGAAGCACTTTGCAGTACTACTATTCAAATGCTGACGTAGTCTTTTCCGAACTCCCTATTAGGGGACACCTGAACCTTGTACATATTAGAAGCGAGGTAACCCGGTATATGGGAGAATATTTCCTGACTATAGGTGACATAGACTTAAATGAAGCACGACAGGCTAATCTGACCTGTTCCTTGCAAGAGCAGGAAAAGATGTTCATAAAAATGGCAGACAGAAGGAGAGAAAAGTTTCAGAAAAAGGCAAATGACGAAAAGGATAGAGTCCCTAGGTGGGCAAAACATATGGATAACACCTCGCAAGGCGAAGCTAATCCTGCTTTGTTACTGGATTTTGAACGGAAAGGAAAACTTTGTCTCCATAGAGAAAGGACAGAATATTATAACAATGTATTCATTGGTTCCAGCGAGTGTGAACATAATTATAAGGTAATTGGAGGTTGGGGTTTCAAAAATGGGTCAGAACCTGTGTTTCCCGGAATATATTATATATGTGTGAACAAGGCTTATTTTAAATTACCGAATCACTGGTATGGAAGCTGCTACTTTGGCATTGTTTTCCCGAAAATATACCATGTGAATAATGCTGCTGGAAGCAATGATGAAGACACTAATGGCTTAGTGCGTAGTAAACGTGAGAGTGTAGGAGAAATCATAGGTGATATTTTTAGTGCACTGATACCTGGAATGGGGGTAGTTCTGAACACACACAGAATCTGCAAATTGTCTACAGTAGTGGATCGGTTATCTACTGACACTGCTGCTGGATTCCTGCTGGTCAATACTGAGATGGTTGCGATCAGATCAATGGTTTTACAGAATCGCCTTGCTCTTGATACCTTATTGGCAAAAGAGGGCGGAGTCTGTAGAATGTTGAAGGCGCAACATTGTTGCACCTATATACCTGACAAAAGTATCGAACTTAAAAGATATGTAAGGAATATAACTAATTTGGAAAAAGAGCTCAAACCATTGGAGGTTGACAGTGCCTGGACGAGACTGACTGGAGGTCTCTCCTCAAAAGGTAGTTGGTTTTCTAACTTAGGTAGAAATCTTCTGTGGAAAATACTGATGCCAATAATTGGAATAGGTGTGGTTGTACTGATCATATTCATCTGCTGTAAATGTCAAAAATGCAGAAAGTATGCAGTGAATAAAAGAGGGGTGAAAAGAAACATTGATGAGTTAGAATTAGAAGAATTGAAGAATAAAATCTACAAAAAGGCCAAGAATCACCACTCTCATAGAGAAGCAGAAAGAAAACTCAACAATAAGTTTATAGAAATTGAGATGCATGATATGGAAGAATGAAAGTTGGCATCTGTTTCCGTTGTAGTGATGATAGTAAATATCATCAAAGAGGGGATTGATGGAGCAAGGATTTGCACGTAAAGCGACTTGCTCTCACTCATGAACCTCGCCTAATGTATAATCATATTAATCCAATTGTTCGTCATTTATTTAGCATTCTCCCCAACACGCGGGTGTCCCCGAGAGGCTTGCCTGTGTGTCTTTTCATCCTTACAATGCTTGCACTAAGGAAATGGCTGCTTTGCAGAAATCTAGTCTGCGCATGCGTCGGTCATACCCATGTGATGTGACGCACTCGCATTTTGGAGGGATTGTATTGCTCATGCGCACTGATGCAAATATGGCCGCTTGTCTCTCACCACGCTCTCTGCTTGCTACCGCTGCTTTCGCCTATCTGTCTTTTCGCACTAAACTTTAATACTATAGATGTTATAAAATAAGGGGTGTGTTTAAATCTATCACGGTATACAGTGTGATCGTTTTTATGTATGATTCTAATTTGTTCTCGCTTACTTTTCATGTACCACGTCTCTGGGGGCTGGGGCAAACATGAGCTACGCCATGATGAAGCTCCTCTGAAACCTGCCATGTGACATGGGAGAAACCTCACTGCGCAGAAGCTAAAACAAGCCAGCTGGCTCCTGAAGCCCGATGCGCCTGGGAACCCTCTCCAGGAGACTGAATTCTACCTTGACCGAAGCAACACTGTTGCTATATGCTATGCACTTGTATTGTCTTCTGTATTCCTATGCCTGGGAACGTGAACCCAAGGGGCGGGTGTGTAAAATTTAATAGTAATGATGGGAACACTGAATTCTAGGAGGTGACAATGACCAAGTCACCTCTCCTGACCAATCATAATGTGGGAAACTGTCACTTGCAACATTAGTGGGTGGTCTAAGGGTCCCCAAATCCGTATAACTGGCCTAGTGTAGCTTAGGGAATTTGTCCGACTTGTCCGAGTAGCAGACCTGTCACTGACCCTACGAACTCTATAGGTGACCAATCTTGAGTGCTGTGGAGCACTCTGTCCATACTTTCCACAAACTCCTATGGGTGGAAATAGTCCTAAGTGCTGGCGAAGCACTTTGCTGGGGAAATTCGAAAACCCAATCGGGGTTACTGGCGGATTACTTGCAGAGAGGGGTAACGCAGGCGTTGCATCCGAAGCTGTGGGTGTTGGTCGTACCTTGGTGAGCCCAGTCCTGACCCAAACCTGAGGGGTATCCTGTCCTGACTGTCCGTGAGCTGTACCTGCTCGCATTCTGGTATTCCATTCCTTGAGGGTCCTTGCCCCCGTCCTCCCGTACTGACCCGTGGCCAGGGTTAGTCCTCATTCCTATCTAGGTAATTATTAAACTGTGGGTTTACGTCTTTCTATCTCTCTCTCTTTTCTCTCCTTTTTCTTAATAAAGCACTCTTGCCTGTGATATTACCCTATTGCCGTTTAAAGCAACTTCTATGCAATTGTTTGTTGGTACTGTTCCACTTTTTCCCTACCTATAGGACTTTATTAAATTGTCATATTATAGTAGTATGTTCCATTTTTCCCCTTTCCCTTAGCATGATTGCAGTGAAATTCAGTAAGAATAGAACAACTAGCTTAGTTAAGTACTCATATTAGGTCCTGTTTTATGTCCCTTGCCCTAGTTTAAGTTTGCGGTGAATAGCCCATTACCTTTCAGTGTTCTCAATTTTTCTAATGGTACTTGCCCTAATCCATAGTTACATTGTGGCATTAATTTTAACACTTGATGTGTTATTGTGTATTTGGCTTATCTTCTTGGCATATTCATTCTGAAATCTTTTTTGATAAACCTTTAAAACTCATCAGGTGTCTGTGGTCATTTCACAGTAAAAGTGTGGATAAACGTACTTGGTATATGTAAAGTTTTATTCCTTTTAGGAAACTTGTCACCTGTCCACTGCTAGCTCCTGATCCGTCAGGAGTAATGTGCCTGTGGTAAGTCAGGTACATGATTAGTAAGTGGTGTAAGAGTAACCCCCCGAATTACTCATAGTGGCGTGCAAGAAATCACCCGGTTCACGCAAACTCAGTCATCGTACTCACGACAGGGCCCAGTGCGTGGGGAAAATTGGTAAACTTGTGACCCGGGTGACCTGCGCGCTCTATCAGACACATAGATCCTCCTAACGAAAGCCTCAACGTATTATTGACCAGGAAGAAGGACACGATTTAGTACTTACTGATACATTCGTTTCGAGACACAGAGTAAGTTCATAAACAAAGATGTAATGACAATAATTACCAGCAACCTTCTGACCCGTAGATTGATATAACTATCATATGTTTAGGTACACATTGACCACAGATGAAGAAACAGCTGTTATTAAAGTAAATAAATGATGCTGAAGAATATAAGGTACCCCTACAGTAATTCATAAACTATTCGTTAAAAGAAGAGAAAGAAGGGGAGATGAGATCTACAATTTATGGTGTTTATTTTATTAATCATATAGATTACACCGTGGTCTATGCCCTGATGATAATTCCCCTAAGGCAGAGGGAGATTGGAAACACGTCAGCTCGTCCATTTTCTACCTATGAGGGATCCACATCAATTGGGATTCTAATGAGGGCGCTACATGAAATATACCCCGAGAGAGAACACTTTAAATAGGATTCATCCCCGTAGCATGCCTGTCTTTTGCGCCCGAAGTATAATGAAAATAGTTTCAGCGCTGGCTGGCACTTTACAGTATTGACTGGTGTAACTTAATGATTTGATGTTACTGTTTATATATAATTTAATTTCTTTGTTATGAGATTATGCACAGATGTTTGTTAAGAGTTCACAAAGGTACACAACGTAGAATGATATGTGTATTCTTGTAATGCATTGAAAATGAAGAATTTAAGTTTGAAAATGATTTGAATCGACTACAAGTACTGAAGTATAATACAATGACTAATGGTATTGTATGCTGTATATGCTGAATAAATTAGCAGCACATAAAATGGTGGCCAGTTAACCCTTTTTGATAATAGTTTGAAACGTCCTACCCGGCCCCCTTAATGGACGTAACCCCTACAGTTTAAAGCCATATTAGCATGGGCATTTTCCAATGCCTTTCTGTGGCGGCAATGCCGCCACGGAAAGGCATGTGGAGACACCCTACGGGGGACTGTTGAGGCGGGAGGTCCCTACACACGACTTTGTCCGTCCATCATTCTAATGAGCCCCAAAATCTCTGGTTCTCCACCTTTTGAATGGAATTTGGGGACCAATACCACTGGGCTAGTCCAGGGACTGTCAGAGTGTTCAAATAACCCTAGCTCTAGCATCTTGCTTACTTCAGTTTCTTTGCAGCTTTTGACCTCGTCAGACAATCTATAGATTCTATATTTTGACAACGAGGCTGTCACCAGTGCCCACATCATGGGTATACCATGTAGTCTGATCAGAGGTAAAAAAAAAGAGCTCAGCTAACTGGCCTAGGGCTTGCCTGCAGTCAGCTTGCTGTTGTTTAGAGAGTCTGATAAGAAAACACCCTCTACTGAACTATCTTGGAAGTTCTTTGACAGTAGGTCAGGGAGGGGCTCACTTTCCTCCTCCTGGCCTCCATCAGTAACCATGAGAATTGTCATGTCAGCTCTGTACTGGTGTGGCTTTAGGTAATTTACATAGTGAACTCTGTGAGAACTCCTAGGGGTGCCTAAGTCTACCAAGTCGGTGACTTCCCCTTTCCTCTCCAAAATGGGGCTGGGCCCAGTCCACGTGTCCTGGAGGGGAAACAGCTATTACAACGCAGCTGTTACCACGTACAGCCTTTACCACTTGGTGCTTACAGCGTGGATACCATTCAAACTCATTACCTTTACCACTCATGATGTTGCAACGATTATGCCTTTACATCGAATTACGGTGTACATGCATGTATGGAAAAGGCGTATATATGATACAGGTAGTAAAAGAATTTACATGGTAACAGCCACATTGTAATGTTTACAGCCAGTCAGCATATTTACCTCAGAAGACCGACAAAAAGAAAAACCTGCTCATAGGACAACTGGAACTGGTATGGCCTTGTCCGCTCGTAGTTAAGAGGCGTTACACAAGAGGGCATGGGGCGTGGGTGTTTCAGGGCTGGCTCCGCTGCAGGTCCGTGTTGGGCCTACTCCATGCTTGTCCACATCTGTGGTGGGGCGGAGCAGTGGCAGAAAAAACTTGGGCAATGCAGGCGGAAGGACACTTCTTGTTCTAGTCTCCACCTGCCTGCCTTACCTCCTGCTGTCATTTACATTTGCTTCTGGATCACGCCGCTCCATGTTCATAAAGTCGGTGTCTTGTTCGGTGGTGTAGGGCCTAGGGCTAGGTTTATTTTAGTATATCGAAACACAAGAGCAACCCATATGTCCCTGTGAACTGGGTAATAGCTAATCAGCGTCAGCACAATCGTTCACAAGGAACTCATTTTAAACAAAGATTTTTCATTTTTGCAAATATATGACTTATTGCAACAACTCTATTTGTGTTGTGTTATGTGAGTGTATGCTTTTACTAAGAATCTTGTATTTACGAATAAACATCACCCACTTTGACTGAAATGAGTGTTAGCTCATTTTTGGGCTACTTTTCTCTAGTAAAGAACTAACGCAAGACTAAAATGTGAAACTTAATTAGAATATATTGATTGCATCACACTTATTTTAGGCCTGTGATAACGTTGTTGCAATAAGTCATATACTTGCAAAAGTGAAAAATCTTTGTTTAAAATGAGTTCCTTGTGAACGATTGTGCTGAAGCTGGTTGGGTTTATTTTAGGACAGGGGACTGGGGGGGGGGTAGCTCCGAGGGCTGGTTTTAGAGCTCATAGCTGGGGCCTGGTTTGTTTTTTGGGGTCGGGGGGATTGGGGGGTTGCACCGGGGTCCCGTTTTAGGACTCAGGGCTGGGTTTTTGTTTAGGGCTGGGGGCAAAGGGGGTTGTGCCAGGGCCAGTTTTAGGGATCAGAGCTGAGATCCTATAGAGGTGGTTTTAAAATGTGAGGAAAAACCTTTACTATGCATATGCCTTTAACATACATGCTTGTACAATGACATTTGTTGAAAAATTATGCGGCGTAAAGCATAATCTTGGTAACTTCATGCGTGGCAAAGGTAATGCGTGGTAAAGGTACCCACATGAGATAAAGGCATGATTGCTTTTTGCTTGTGTGGTTCAATCATACATCCATCCTGAAGGGCCCCGGGAGCCATACGCTCCAACACTCACACCAATTGACCTGGTTGGTACTCAACCACTGCTGATTTGTGGTCGTACCAGCGCTTGATAAGCTCCTGGCTAGCTTGCAGTTATTTGTTTTCTTTCTTCATGTACTCAGCCATGCGTGAACGCAGGCCCAGTACATAGTCCACTATGTCTTGCTTGGGCTCTTTGAGACGCTTCTCCCAACCTTCCCTCACCAACCTTAGAGGACCCCTTATGGGATGGTCAAACCAAAAGTTCAAAAGGGCTGAATCCAAACCCCTTTTGTGGAACCTCTCTATATGTCAACAGGAGGCAAGGTAACAGAATGTCCCATCTCTTTCTGAGTTTTTCAGGGAGTCCCATTATCATGTCTTTCATGGTTTTGTTAAACCGTTCAACTAAACCATTTGTCTGAGGATAATAGAGGGCGGTGAATAATCTTTTAAGGAATGCATACATGAAATGTGTCCCTCTATCAGAGACCACCTCTTTAGCAAACTCTACCCTGATAAAGATACTAAGAAGTGCCTGGGCCACTGCAGGAGTAGTGGCAGTCCTGAGGGGATTTGCCTCTGGGTACCTAGTGGCCTGGTTCATTACCACTAGAATAAATCTGTTCTCAGATGCACTTTGAGGGATAAGGGGACCAACAATGTCAATGTTGAGAGAGTCCCAGCCACTGGAAGTGAAACTAAGGGAGCAATTGGTTGTACCTCCGTTTTAACACTGACTTGACAGGTGACACAGGAATGACCAAACTCCTCTACTTTTCCAGACAACTGGTGCCAATACAAATGGGTAACCATCGTGTCCCAGGTTTTTGCTTCGTCCCTGTTGATTAGCTAGGGGGATGCCATGTGCTAAGGTCAGAATAAACTCTCTGTATACTTGGGGACCACCACTCTCTTGGCTACCCCTGGTTTGGTGTCCCTGGCCTCAATGTACATATGCCCACATTCTCTGTAGAACCTAGGGTGCCACCGACATAACCCTGTTCTTGCCTGGCACCTTGCTGTCCCAGGCCTTCAAGAGTTGAACATGTCCTTTGCCCTTGGCATGGGTCCTCTCTGAAGGGTCCCCCTGCACTTAGGTGCTCTTTCAGGTAAGGCCAAGCTCATTCAGCTGCAGTTTCCTCCTCAGGCACCAGGGCATCTCCCTCAGGAGAACTCTACCCCTGGTCCTGTGCCCTATTTGAAGCTGCCCTAGCAGACCAATCAATCAATCAATCAGTGACACTTATATAGCGCGCTACATACCCGTAGGGTCTCAAGACTTCTTGCTCTTCCTCATGCTTTGGGTTTCTTGGTCCACTTTTGCAGGATCCAGGCCCCCATGATCTCCCTGTGCTCTTGTGGTATCATACAACCACTCAGGGAGACCCAACATTTCGACATGAGCCTTCCTTTTAACATCTGCCCAAGCTTTAAGTACCCAGATCATTTGCCAATAGACACTCCACTGGGATGGGTGCAGAGACAGAATATCGAGTTGCACAAATATCCAGTCTTTAATATCGTGGGTCAAAAATATCGACAGCAAGATCGTGGTCAAGAATATTGACTTAAGGTAAGTAATATCGATTTTAAGAATATCAAAGTGTTTAATATCGTTTGCAAAAATATAGGAGTCTATTAGGATGGCGGGCGCCATCCGGAAAGAGCGTACCCCACTTTTGCCCCGGTAGGCAATCATCACGATTGCCTACTGGGCGGAAAAGGCCGACCATATGGTGGCGTGCCATTCAAATTCTGATGTGGCTTTTCCAGTGCCTTTTCCACTACGCCATGGAAAGGCATGCAGTGTTTTGTTTGGGGGCCCGTTGCGGAGCACCGGGGGGTGTTGGACTGCACTTGGGGGGACCCATGGTACCCTCCAACATTGGCATGCACAAGGTGGCAGGCACAGCGCAGTGCCTTTCATGGTGCATGCCAATGCACAACATGCATATATTGCATTCTGGCGGGTGCTGCTCACAACACCGCCCCCCACAATGTAATATATGCGGGATGCCGCCGCCACCCTGGCAGTGGCATCCTAATTGGCGGTACAGGACCACTGCACCACTGGTGGCCGATCCCAGCACTTCTTCTTCTGTCAACGACGCAGGCACCCGTGCATTCTTCGCGAGGAATGCGCAGTTCCCAGAAGAAGACGCAATGGAGATGCAGGGAAGCCCGTGGACGCCACCAATAAGGTAAGGTTATTTAAATTGTTATTTATGTTTTGTAAAGTGTTAATTTTGTGGGTGGGAGGCGGGTGGGAGGCCAACCACGTTCCGCCCGAGTGTGCGGAGATTTGCCTTGTTTCTCCGCCTACATAGCGGAAGAGGCAAATCTCCGCACATTCCGTGGCCGGAACGGAGTTGTCCGCCTATCCCTTACATGCTAGAGTGATTCATCACTTCCCACTGGTGAAGGGGGTCTGGGAAAGGGTGGAGAGTTTTGGTCTTCAACTTCTTCCCCATTATCATCAATATGGACTAGGGCATCATTCTCACCATCTTCAGGATCTTCTTCTTAGTAATGGACTGTCCTTCTCTAGCTTCTCTTCTTTGTAGGTGCTGAGGAGCTTTTTGATTTAGGAAGTATTATGTAGTGATACTGGTTAGACTTCACTATGTAATACTTTCACAAACCCCTAAGACGGTCCTTGGATTCACAATAATAAATCCCTAGCTCTGTCCTGGTAGTGTGGCTAAGAGCAGTTATGCTTCACAAGAGGAACTTGTGCTGAGCATTTAAGAGTGAAAACGTGGTCAAAATGTGGGTAATTAAAACGATTCGAGAGAAATTCAACACCAATTTATAAAAATAAAGTAGATTATTATCTTAATTTACAGTCCAAAATGAACATGATCAGATGCATATAACTGGAGGTATTGATTTTAAAAGCAAAATAAAATCAGTGCAAATTTTGCGATGTAGAACTTTATCATTGTGGTGAATGGAAAATACCACTAGTGACAATTGGTCACTTGCAGGTCTATTTGAGTGGAACCCCAGGAGGATTAAGGTGATGTGGGTCCCAGGACCGGGCCATGGCAGTCAGTTTGATATTACCTGGCACAAGAAGCCTGGGTACAGGGTTGGCCTGGATGTCCAAGGAGCTGAATGGGAGCCGCAGGGGAGCTGGTGCTGGTGGGAAACAGGGTGCAAAATGTCAACAACTAAGCCACTGCTGAAATCGGATGAAAGTTTTGTGGGTTGCCTCAAGGTGACGCGTCGAGTAAAGGTGGTGGTTATCGGATTGGCGACCACTAAGGGCCTGATTTAGATGTTGTTGGCCTTCCCGCCGGCTGTCTATGGCGGTGGTCCAGAGGACTCCATCAAGCCGACGACCTCCCGCCCTCCACATTGAGATGTGTACATGATACACAGAAGACAACCAAGCCGTCGGTCTTCTGTGCTGCCTCCATTGCCGTTGTGACGGCTGAGTCCTGCCGAGCCTATTTAGATGTTCCCGTTGGGCTGGTGGAGTTCAGACCGGGGTGACCGCGGTAGTGGGGAGACAGGTAAGTCACATTTATTTGTTTACGTACAATCTATATATGTAGTGTATGTGTACATAGGTGTGTGTAGGTTATGTGTAGTGATGTGAAAATGTACATACTGCTGTGCACACAGCCAACTTATGCACACCATGCAATGTATGCCCAAACACACCACAAACACCTACCTTCGATTCTGTTAAAATGGGTTGCCGGTCCGTTGTGGCCAGGGTTCAGCAGGACAGAGGGGACCAGGGCAACAGTGATAAGGAGGAAACTGCATTACTTACCCCTTGCAAAGGTGAGTATTCACCCCTTTTCTTACTTTTCTGTAGACTCAAAGTTAGAGGGATTCCCACCAGAATTCCTGACGGGACAACCCAGATTCGAAACTGGAGGACGGGAATCTGTTGTAATGTGGCACTTGCATTGCGCTGTGCTTTGCTGTACTTTGCTCCGGAGTTCTACCTCTCTGTAATGCCACAGTCGCGGGTTCCATAAGCGGCAGTTGCTCCGTGTCTGGCGAAGGTGGGATCACGATTCGTGAGATTTGTATAGTTTGAAGAGAATAAAGTTGTTAAGGTTACCTTCCTGTTGTCTGATGTAATTACTACATTTTTTAGCTGGAGTCCCTCCGCCGCCTGCTGCAGCCCATCCTGTTGTACAGGCAGGTAACAAATTCTTGGCAGAGTCGGCAGGACCGTGGTGCTTTCCTCTCCTATTGCCAGCTAACATTTAAATAGAACCGGTGGACCGCCAAGTTGCTGGATAGGAAGACCGCCCAAATAGGTCCCTCCGTCGCAGTCCAGTCAACATCTAAATCAGGCCCTAAATCATGGCAGCAGTAAGAGAAGCAGAAAGTTATTTTGACATGTGGAGGAACAAGATAGCTGGCTGAAACTTCGTGGAGGGCAGGACTACAGTCCTCACAAAGCACTGGACCATCTACTTCTGGGCGATTCCTTGGAGGACCTGATGATAAGCGATTCTTTGGTTCCAGTGCACTGTTTCTACCTGTGGTTGCAGGGGACTAGTGTCACTAGTCCAAGGGAGTCTGTTGATGCCTTTGGCTCTCAATGGGGTCCCTCTTCTTGGGGTAACTGAACTCTGGTCTAGGACGAGTCGTAGTCATGCAGTTCAAGGAAGGTTTCCACAGGTGTAGAGTATTACGCATTGCTTTGTGCAGATCCTGTTGTCGTAAACACAGGTCTTTTCTTTGTCCTTTTGCAAGCCAGATCAGAATTGAGATTCTGGTGTCAAGGGTGGCCCATAAATTCTATATTTAGGGGACTTAGGAGTCTGGGTTTACTCAGAACCCTCTATTCTACTATTTCCAAAAGTGGCAGAAGTCTTCCCCAACTGTACAGAACAGGTATTCCACCCTTAAGGTGTGGCTAGCTTTTTGGGGATGAACTCCTCCTGAAGACCTAATTTTCAACTGTGGGGCCGGAGGAGGGCTGTTTTCTCCTTTGAGAGGCAGCCTGGTTTCATATCACAGGCGGTGCAGCCTTTTAAGCTCACTGCCTTGATGTGCCTCTTCACTGTAAAGGGAGGAGGTGTGTCCTCCTTCCCATCCAGGCCTTTGATTCTGATTCCTGTGAGAGATTACTCCTCCTGGCAAGGGCTAAAATCCTGTCTTGGTGGCAGCAAAGGCGGGATGGCAGCCTGAGCACAGGAAGGCAGGGGCAACCAGGTGGGCAACCTCTAAGGTAGCCACCTGGGGGCATGCCATATCGCCTCTGGCACGAGATTTGTGTCAGGCATGTGGAGGCACGTTGTGTGATACCAAATATGACCTATTTAGGTTGCGCAATAAGGGAGCTGAAGATCTTGGGTTATCCTGGGTGCCAGCCCACATTATCCTATGCACCATCTATCTTTTATAGTGTCCTTTAACGGTAAAGACCACTATAGGGACATATAAGCTTCTTATATGTCCTCACCCGTAATATATTGCACCCTGCCTTTTGGGCTGTGGTGGCCTTCCTTAGGAATGACTGACATATATTAAAGATAGTTATTTGACCTTGCCACACATGATGAGGGCAGATTCGAGTTCAAGCAGTTTGCACTCCTCCTGCATTCTGCAGTGGCAGGCCTGCTGTCAGTAGTTTACTTGGGTCACTCAGGGTGGCGCAAACAGTGCTTCAGGCTATGGTGCCCCCTTTAACACCATGCCCTGGGTACCACTGTCACCATATACTAGAGATTTATAGGGGGCTTAATGTTCTTTACCAATTGGGGTTACCAATTCAAACATATCAGCTTTAGGGAGAGAGCACTGCCGTAGGGGCCTCGGCAGCAGGCTCCAGTGCACTTTCAGACTCATAACCATCAGTATTGGAGTAAAAAGTGTGGGGTGGCTGCTTTACAAAAAGGGCACTTTCCTACACACGTCAATCACATCGCCTGGCAGCTGTCTGTCAGTGTGTGTGTAGTGACCAGCAGCAACTCGCTACACACACTCACCACCAGCCAAACATCAGTTAACACAAACCTTCAGCCAGACACCAACCACACACCCCAAAGCCAGACCACAATTCAGACACAGCAATCACACCACCTGGCACCTTCAAAATGTGTGGACTGACATTTGTTGACAGTGTGTGTGTGCAGTGACTTTTTGCTGGTCTCCACACACCCACTGGCAGTCAACTACCAGAACACACACCACCAGCCAGATGCCAGGCACACACGCCGCCTGCCAAAAGCTACTCAGACATCACCATGAAGCTCCATACATGAAGCTTTCATTTCTAAAACACTCCCACAATAAATAGATTGCACATACACAAAGCACATATAAGGAAAAAAATAAAACAACCAACAATTTGTTTTTTCAAATAGAAAGAACCAACCTATTGGTAGAATATGAAATACCAAGTATGACTGCATAAACAACAGGTGTATCTAAGCATATCAAACTACTGCCAAATAGGTATCTAAACAGAAAATATATAGCAATACAGTCTACAGTCAGTTCCCTTTTAATGTCATGGGCACTCCAATACTTGAGTTGTGTTTGGGACAGTTTAAAACATGGGGGCACACAAAGGCCAGGGATAGACGGACACTCAGGGCAACACATACACCTCTCCTCTTGTACTCCTCTTCTGACACAGGCTCTACATCTCCAACAAGGAAAGGTTTTTTTGGGTGTTGGAGTAATGTTTTCAGGAAAGGGGCAAACTTACAATCTAGCCGCATACTCCACCATTCTGAATCTAGGAACACTTGCCTGCTCAGTGGCAACAAGGCTGCTATTCAGTACAGACTGAAACTGTACAAACGTCATCTTGGATTCTGGAGAACGATTTTTGAAAACAACGTATGAATTGCAGAATGCAAAATGAAATAAATGCACAGCTAAATTCCTGTACCAGATATGGGACTTTCGAGCAGCATTGTAAGGCTACAACCTTTGATCTACTCTATCTACACCACGCATGTGCTTGTTGTAGTCTAGAATGCACACTGGTTTGTACACGTCTGCAAACTGACCCCAAACAGTCACAAGCGTAGTAATTTCATTATGAATATTTGTCAGCATGTGTACATCTCTTCTAAACATTTCACAGAAAGAAGTTCTTTCCTATGCAAAGCACTGTTCTATCCCATTTCACTCTTTTTACACTCACGTTCTTTGGGGTAACATTTGCGGTTAGAGTGGAGTGTGCCAAGTGGCACAGTGCCCACTCTGAACAATTCTTTAAATAATTGCACACCTGTGTAGAAATTACCCATGTATAAATGGTGACTTTTGTGAAAAAGTGCTCTGGCAAAATCCCACGCAATTTTCTCACTGACTCCAAAGTAGGACAACCAGGCAGGGGGGTCAATGAAGAATCCGTACCAGTGTGCACCCTGAAATGATATGCGTATCCAGCTGCACTTTCACAAAGCATATACAGCTTAATACCATAATATGCTCTCTTGCTGGGAATGTATTGTATGAAAACCAAATGCCCTTTGACCAGGACCAGAGACTCAGCCACAGAAACATCTTTCCCTGGAATATAGATCTCTGAGAATCAATCTACTAAATGATCAAGGACAGGCTGAATGTTGAGGAGACTGTCACAATCAGGGTGATCTTGTGGCAATGCTGTAGTATTCTTCACAAAATGCACAAGCAAACACTGATCTCGACTTATAGTTGCTACAAATATAACAGTTGCCATCAAGGGACTAGTAGACTAATATAAAGAAACTGATGGCTTCATTATCAATCTCACCAGGAAAGTAAAACCCCAGAATTGCTTAATTTCATGGAGATTTGTGGGAGTCTACCGGATCGCTCTTTAGTGGGGCTTAAGTGTGTCTGGAGTGGGTCTTAAGTGTGGCACTGTTGTTGTCGAAAAGGTTCTCTTTATTGACCACACCCTGAAACACCATTAAAGGCAGGCATAAAAGCTTGGTTGTATGAAAGAGGCACTCTTGGTAAACCATGTTAAACCACACGTGCCTCTACCATGCTGCCTGAAACACAAATTCACGTTAATCATGCATTCCTTTACGACGCATGACTTTACCATGTAATTTCGAGGTAAAGGCATGAATGGTACGGGGGTATGCGTGGATAACTTTGCCACTACTACAGCCCCCCTCCCCTGCCCTAAGCCCTAAATTATCAACCCCTTACCTGGCACTCTTGTGCTCTAAGGGCCAAAACCTGCCCTGAAAACTACCCCTTTCCCGCTTCCTGCATTGAGGCCAATGTACACTACCCCGACCTCTCACCCTTCTACACTGTCCCTAAAACTACCCCAACCCCTTCCACTGCCCTGAGGCCTAAAACCCTGCCCCAAATAAAAAAACTACCTATATCCCCCCACCCTGAGCCCTACAATTGCCATATTCCTAGAAAATTGCCACCAAACCCAAATCTTAAAACTACCCCAAACCCCCCCCGCCCTGAGCCCTAAAAACCTGACCCATTTTAAAAGTACCTCTCCCCCTCCCTGAGCCCTAAAAATCTGTCCCCTTCTCAAATGTACCCTGATCCCTGCCAAAGCGACCCCCCCTCGCCCGAAAGCAACCACCAGACCCAGCCCCACTTACCTGTTTGTGTCCTGAGCTTCCGGTTCCGACGGTTATCCCTGAGTACCCGCCCATTCTGAACACTAGAGCGCATCTGCCTTAACGACGCATATACTTGTCACAGAACGCCTGGCTCCTGCCACATTGTTTTGGGCATTTCCCAAACAGACTGCACAATCACAGGGGCAACTCAGGGATAACAACTTCCTATGGGAAGCCTTCCAGCTCCTGGCTGCTGTACAGCTTGCTCTTGCTGCACTGCCAGCATATCACTGTCCTCTAAAAGAGCCACTTCATCAGCACTAATAGTGGATTCATCATCAGATTATTTCTCTGGAACAGAGAATTCACTGCCAGATTCTTCAACTTGGTCCTCTGCCTCAGATGCAGTCAGTCTCAGAGCCAGAATCAAAATGCAAACCTGCAACCTGCTGAGCAGTCAGCTTGGAGGCACCCATAATGCTTACTTATGAAACCAACACAGCAAACAAGACAGCTCTTAATAACACTGTGTCAAATTAGAACTTGATCTTGAAAAAAATACCTATACAATCCACACAATGAACTTGATATTCTAAAAAGAAGCTTCTCCCTTGCCCCAGAGAGCTAGACTGAGGATAAACGGCACCTATTCTGCATAGATACAGCAAGCACCAATGATATTGCACTAAAAAGGAAAAACAAACAAAGAATTATGCACAAGATAACACAATATAGATCTTGCACAAATCTCTGTGCTGCGGTGAGTGTCCGACAGTGTCCTCGGAGGTGTAGCACAGGTGTAGGGTGCCAAGGAGCCCTGGTGGGTCTGGACAGTGGACTATTGCCTGGACTTAAGGCTCTGGTGCTTTGAGGGTGAATGCTACAGGGGGCAGGACTGTTGTTTAATTTACAACTCAGCTAGATGGCCGGTGGTCCCTGCATCACCCATCATACACTAGTATGTAAAGCTGATGTTGCTGGGAGAATACTCCCTCACAGTGATGTGGCCCTACACGAGTGATCTATATTCATATGGTGGAGATATTTGTGGAGCGACAGAGTCAGTCTGAGGGGCAGCTGGTCATCCTTGGTCCTGCGACCGCAGCTCTGCAACAATCAGAAAATACTGTATGAGAAAGGAGGCGGAAGACCCCCACTATAGTACTACACCCACGGCCAGTGATATTGAGGATAGAGAACACGGCTCCACTGGGACTGAAGATGCTTTGCTGGGGACTGCTTTGGATGCTATTCTCAGGGTGATCAAAGACACAAGAGAAGCCCTGGAACTTAAAATGGACACTGTGGGGGCAGACATGGAGATAACGCAAGACAATCAGCGCAAGTTGTGCCATGAGCCACCTACCTGGATCCCAGATGATTCCAATGTGGTGGCAATGCTGGATCCCAAATCCTCCCGAGGCTTGCTCTCAGTTTACAGAAGGTGACACTGGTCTGGTGGCAAATCCCAAGGGGAAAGGGGTTGGGATGGAGAGAGCCTGTAGAGTCAAAGATGCTGCAGCTTGTCTGCTTAACAACAACACAGCAGCAGGCATTCACACCAGTCTTATGAATGGTACTGGCATTTATGGTACCTATAAACAAATAAATAATAAGGGAATAGTATAGTATTACCTCTATCCTTTAAGGAATAACCTCACAAAAGCTTTTCCAATCTCAACCAACCTTTAGTTTTGTTGTTGGTTTGTTTTCATTTTGATTGTCCTTAGAGGATCCTTTATCAAAATGTTCAAAACTGTAGTGAGTATAATTTCAACATCAAACTCACAAGCAAATTTGGATGGGGTTAATTTCACCCAAGTCCTCTCTGGGAGAGCCCTACCAACAGTATGTACAAGTTTGTAGTGAGCTAGCCTGCCTCGCGCTCGCACTGTGAGCAACGCGCGAGGCACTGATCTCGTGCTGGCTGCCTACATAATGTGTTTGACAGTTGGTGGCTCGAGCGCTTTAGAGTCCACTGTCATTTTGTGCTTACATGTTGTGCTGGCGGAAGTCTTATTGACAATAAAGTCTTCTCTTCATACTTTACGTCTTGTGAGTTATTACACTCATTTCTGGCGACGACAACCTAAGGCTTCCGCAACGGACCCGCTGATTTAACAAAAGCTGTCTAAGGTTTACCTCGTATGGTGGCGATATTGACTGGAGATCGGACGCCTCGCTGTGTTTCCTGCACAGTGTTGGAACATCAGAAAAGAGAAATCGGCGCTGTTTCTTGACGACGCTGGACCTGCCTCTTCCTCCCTTTGCCTGAGGAGACTGCGCACTTTCACGTAAGTCGAGCACGAGGAAGTCAACGCCTACCACATTAGTTCCCTGGCAGAAGGCTTCCTCTTATTCTTCTTAAAGGGGAAGTAACCATTTCATCGTGTGCATATGCTCAATGGAAATATAACGTTAAAAACCTGTGTTCTGCAGCACAAACAAGAGTTGGACTATAGAATAAATATTGATGTGGTCTTTATCACTCATTTGAGGAAACTGCATTCAAAAGCACAACATATATATATCAGGAGGGAAAATATAACTCGAGAATTCAAAGGGAATCCACGCACAAGCTTTAAACGTATAACAAATTAGCAAAATTATTGACATTGTCTGGCCCAGCATATTGGACTTTGCTTCTATGTAAGTTCAGTCACAGTTGTGTCTTCTGACTGCAGTTTAGCTGCTGGGTGACTATAAAATAAACTGCTGTGGCATATGTTCTACTACTTGCTGTCTTCACTATATAGTAAATGATGCAGTCAATTCACCCTCCGCCCCCTTTCTTGGATACTCCTGGGGAACCACCTGTGGCATGGAGAAAATGGTTTGATGCTTTCGAGAACTATTTGGGTGCCATTGGAGCACACAGGTTTAGAGCTGAAAGGAAAAATTTTTTACTTCTTCACTCTTTGGGTTTTGAGGGTAGAGAAACTCTCAAACACTTACCTGATGTTATTGATGAAGGCGGTGAAGAGACTGATGAGTATCAAAACACTGTTAGAAAACTTAAGTTAAGGTATGACAAGCAACTCATTGTCGTGGTCCTAAGGCATAAGTTCTTCAAGAGAGCACAAAAAACAGTAGAAGATGTCGACACGTATGTTACTGCCTTGAGAAAAATGGTTGCAGAATGCGAATTTGAAAATTTCAGTGAACAACTAGTGCGTGATCAATTCATTAGTAAATGCCTGGATAAATCCATCAGACAGAAGCTATTATCTTTGGAAAATCCAACCTTAGATGAATCCATCCGCATAGCAAAAAGTATTGAAACGTCACAATCCTCTATCAGAGAACTTAAAAGTAAAAATGTTGAATTGGTGACTCCTGTTCGCTTTAAAAATGTGGTGAAAAAAAAAGATTTTCAACAGAACAAATTTTTCAAAAGAACTGATATCTGCTTCAGGTGCGGTTATCCTTCACATGCTAGAAGTGGAAGGCCATGTCCTGCGAGGAATGCCACATGTCGAAAATGTGGGAAATTGGGGCATTTTGACAAAGTCTGCCAGACAAACAAGAAAAGTACTAACCAAGTTGCATGTATAAAGGACTCAAGTGAAAGTGACAGTGATGACGCCCTATGTGAACTTAAAGACATGGTTCTCGTGGTAAAAGAAGGAGACATAATAACAGGGAATCCTGATGACTGTGTTGATCCTTATGCTATCATTGGTGTTGGCGATAAAAATCTGAGACTTTTAGTGGATTCAGGTGCCAGGATAACAATGATCAGTGAATCCTTATTCAAAGAGAAATGGGGAAATAGACCTTTGCAACCACCTGATCGCGAACCTGTATCCTATGAAGGGAGGAGCATTGAACTTCTAGGGTATTTTGAAGATGTCCTGGTGTTCAAGAACAGGCACATATATGGAAAAATATATGTGGCTGTCAATGGATTGGACATTCTTGGGTGGTTCCATCAAGGTTTGTTCAGTATGATGCTACGTCCTGGAGCAAAGGAACAAATTTTAGTTATTCGTGACCAAACACATGTGGAAGAACTCCTCAATAAATTCCCTAGAGTATTTTCTGGTGAACTTGGAAAAATCAAAGGGTTCAAGCACAAGATAAAAATAAAGAATGATGCTGTGCCTGTCAAACACAAAATAAGGCGTGTACCTTTCAGCATCCGGAATGATCTAGAAAAAGAACTCTTGTCTATGCATAAAAGAGGTGTAATAGAACCGATTGAATCCTCGGATTGGTCTTCGGCTTTGGTTGTGGCAAGAAAGAAAAACAATGATCTCAGAATCTGCATTGATCTGCGCAGCTTAAACAAAGTGATTTGGGTGGACTCACACCCATTACCCAACATCACAGAAATGCTAGGTGTAGTTGCAGGGGCTAAGGTTTTCACCAAACTTGACTTGGCCTCTGCATACCACCAAATCGAACTTGACAAGGAGTCACGCCACTTCACTGCGTTCAACACACCATCTGGACTGTATCAATTCTGCCGCATGCCTTTTGGCCTTGCTTCAGCAGCCTCTGTTTTCCAGAGAGTCATGGTCAACCTCCTCAAAGGAATCAAAAATGTTGCCATATTTCAAGATGACGTCCTCATATATGCTAAGGATCAGCAGGAACATGACCAGGTGTTATCTAAAATTTTGTCAATTTTCCAAGAGCATGGAGTTGTACTTAAAAGAGATAAGTGCGTATTCTCTAAAGACAGTGTGGAATATCTGGGTCACACCATTTCTAGTGAAGGCGTCACACCAAAACCGAGTTTGGTTCAAGCAATTGTAGACGCATCAGCTCCTAAGGACAAAGCAGGAGTAAAATCACTTTTAGGCCTAACAGAGTTCTATTCACGATTTATCCAAGACTATGCCACCAACATTCGCCCAATTTCAAAGTTGTTACAAGACAAAAGTGAATTTGTGTGGGATGAAGAGTGTAGTAAAGCGTTTGATTGGATCAAGGATAAATTGTGCACTGTCAGTGCTTTGAAACCTTACGTGCAGGATGTCCCCTGCACTTTGACTGTTGATGCCAGTAACCATGGATTGGGAGCTGTATTGACACAGGATGTTTGTGAAAATGAACATACCGTTGGGTTTGCATCCAGAGTACTTAGAGAGGCGGAAACGCATTACTCCGTGATTGAGAAAGAGCTCCTGGCATGTTGGTGGGGCATTGAGAAGTTCAAAAATTATCTGTGGGGGCGCAAATTCACTCTTCAAACAGACCATAAACCTTTAGTGTCAATTCTTGGTAACACGAAAGGACGCAGTGCTACTCCCCATATTGCACGCCTTGCATCTAAGTTATTGCAATTCAATTTTGATGTTGTCCACATTGCTGGTGGGAAAAATGTGAGAGCCGACGCTTTGTCACGCCTACCTTCCTCCACAAGCAAAACCACACTGAGTAATGATGACTGTTGTTATGATGATGATGAAGACTGTATTATTGCTAGTGTTGAATTGTTACATGTATGTTCTGTGGGGCAAGAAGGTTGGAGGGAAGCTTTAGAAAGTGATCAAGTTCTGAAAGAAGTAAAAAAACACATTGTCCAAGGTTGGCCGAGGGAAAGAAATGTTGGTATTGAGTTACAACCCTATGTGAAAGTGAGTGATGAACTTTCTATCGAAGATGGTCTAGTTTTTAGGACAGAGAAATTGGTTCCCCCCGAGAAAATTAGAGCCACACTTTTAGCCAAGGCCCATGAAGGACATCTTGGAGCAACACTCACTAAACGTAGAGTAAGAGAGTACTTCTGGTGGCCACAGATGGATAAAGATATTGATGCCATGGTGCAAGAATGCACTATCTGTTCTTCTAGTGATAAAGGTTTTCGCACAGCCAGTCCTCCGCTCACGCCTATATCTCTTCCAGGTGCGCCGTGGGAGAAACTTGGCATCGATGTGCTAGGACCATTCCATAGTTTACCCCATCAGTGTAAATTTGCCATTGTAATGATGGATTATTACACAAAATGGCCAGAGGCTAAATTTGTTTCCAAAGTTGACTCGAAAGAGATCATTGGCTTCATGAAAGAAATTTTCATGAGAGAGGGGTTTCCCCTTTCCATCATATCCGACAATGGGGTCCAGTTTGTGTCCACAGAAGTGGAAGAGTTCCTTAAAGAGTCTGCCATCACTCATTACAGAAGTTCCCTTTACCACCCACAAACCAATGGTTTGGTGGAAAGACTCAACAGAGTTATTGGTGATTGTGTCAAATGGGCTATTGTTCACAACAAAGAGGTTCCCCAGAGTGTGAGAGCCATGCTGTGGTTCTACAGGACCACCCCACATTCATCTACAGGGGTGTCTCCCTTTGAATTACTAAGGGGCAGGAAACCATGCACTGAATTTAGGCCTGCATGGATGTCCAAATGGTTCAAATCCCATTCTTCTCCCCAAGAGATTGATGAGCAAGTCAGGAAAAAGAATGAAAAAGTACAGTCCAAACAGAAAGAATACTTTGATGAAAGGAAACGGGTGAAAAGCAGAGCATTTGCTGTGGGGGACTGTATAAGGATTAAGAAACAAGGGTTTGTAAAGAAAGGTGATGCAAAGTTCGGTGATATTGTTAAGGTCGACAAAGTCTGTGGTAATGCTGTTCGGGTTAATGGACAGCACTGGTGGAATGTCAACAAGGTGGTAAAAGTTAAAAGTTTTGATGTTAACATGTTGAACTCTAATGGTGCTAAAAATGTTTCTTGTGGCGATTTCCCATGTGATACCAGTGTACAGCCATCAGCTCCTCAATCCTCGGTGATGAGGAGGAGCACCAGAGCCATCAGGGTTCCTATTAGATTCCGTTGAATATTCTCTTCCTTCCTTTTGCTTTCCTGATCTTCTCTCTTTCTCTGGTTCTTCTCTCTTCCTCTGATTCTTCTCTACTTCTCTTCCTTTTCTTCTCCTTTTAGGGAAAGGAGATATGTAGTGAGCTAGCCTGCCTCGCGCTCGCACTGTGAGCAACGCGCGAGGCACTGATCTCGTGCTGGCTGCCTACATAATGTGTTTGACAGTTGGTGGCTCGAGCGCTTTAGAGTCCACTGCCATTTTGTGCTTACATGTCGTGCTGGCGGAAGTCTTATTGACAATAAAGTCTTCTCTTCATACTTTACGTCTTGTGAGTTATTACAAAGTTGAAAAAAAAAAACTGGGTACCTTTGTTCGCAGCAAGATGTTGCGACTAAGCTCAGCATGTCTCATTTTCTTCTTGTTCTTTTTTCCATCCAGGTGTGAGACTAATGCAGGGTGTTCTTTGCAGTGAGGTTAAAGCTGGAGGGTCAAGGGAGGGGGCAAGACAGAGTCCTGGAAACAGGGAAATAGGCAAGTGGCAGGCGAACGAAGGGGAGGAGTGTGGACGGTCCTCAAATAAGACTGCTTAGAACGTTCATAGAGGTCACCTTCTAATTGTTTCTAACAAGCAACAGGTGCAAATAATTAACTTGATGAGGTATGTCTTCTATAAGGCGTTTTAGAATGTTCACTAAGGTTGTGTAGTAATTGCTAACAGCAAGGAACAGGTGCAGATGATTAATTTGATGAGGCTGTCTTCAAGAAGGTATTTTAGAATGTTGAGAAAGAATGCATTCTAATTACTTATAGCAAGGAACAGGTGCAGGGGATTAATTTGATGAGGGCTGTCTTCCCGAAAGGTTCACTTTGAGAACATCAATGCAAGTTGCTTGATGATTCTGGTGGATTTTCTGGATGTGTCCATGGTGCCTGAAACCTGACCTTGCATATGCATGGCAAAACATTTGTAAAAGCTATTAAGCCTTTTCAAACAAACCTGAGAACACCAGCTGTAGCTAGCTATTATTAACAGCATGTAATATGGTCAAAATACAGGGTACAAGATGTTTGTTCATTCATAAGTGTTGGGAGGAATGATATGAGTCATGCCGGTATATTGTGATAGTCAAGAGAAGTGACCTGTAGCAGGAATCCTGGTCTTACTGGTCATGGTTTGGTGGGATGGAAGGCATGAAATTGTCTCACCAGATGGGCGGGCATGAACTGAGTAGGCCAGTTCCCAGAAAAGCTCTGAAGGGTCATAAGGTAATATAGTTTGCCCTGAGATCATTTAGAGTCCAGGATACAGAGAACTTTGTACTCTTGTTGGTCAATAATTAGAACGGGAGGGGTGGAGTATCTTTTCGTGCGGTGGGGTGGTATGGCTTGATCAGTGAAATGTGAAACACTGGGTATATAGTGTATTTAGGAAGAAGCCGTAGCTTGACGGTGAGTGGATTAATTATATTGATAATACAATAGAGACCTATAAACTGTGGTCGGAGTTTCCTTGGGCTTTCAAGTTGTAGAGATTGTGTTGATAAGCATAACCTTCCTGCTTCCTTGTATATAGGTGCTGGGGTTCTATGCTTGTGCGTTCATGCGCAATTTGGCTTTTGCTAAACTTGTCCTAGCGTGTTTTTTAATCTCATGCAGTTGTTCTAATCTTTCTGTGGCAAGGGCAAGGGCCCGAGGATGTTGTCCTGACACGAAGAAGAAGGGTGTGCAGTTTGTGACTGAGTGGGTGCTGTTCTTAGAAGTGAATTCAGCTAGGGGTAAGGCCTGATCCCATTGTCCTGTATATGTGGATAGTAAGAAAAGAATCTTAGTGAAGTTTCTAGGGATTGGTTGACCCATTTATTTTGTCTGTTGGTGTATTAGTGGAAGGCAGATGACAAGGCTACCTCTATTCCTAACTTATCATAGAGTGTTCCCGAAAATTTAAATGTGAACTGAACTCCACGATTTGAGATGATCTTAGTCGGTAGACTTTGGAATCTTACGATATGATCAATGAATATTTGACTAAATTCTGCAGGGGTGGGTATCTTTTTGAGGGGGATGAAATGTGCCATTTTTGATAACATGCCAACAACTACTAAAATGGTAATGAAGGTATTGCTTGCTGCAAGGTTAGTAATAAAATTAAGACTAATGGTGTGCCAAGACTGGGGGTATAGTTAGAGGCTGTAATAGGCCTGCAGGCACAGTGTGAGTGTTCTTACTTCATGCACAATTTGGGCAATCAGATATATATTCTTGCCCACACTTCTGCATGCTGTACCACCAGAAGGTTTTTTGACAATTCCTAAGGGTGTACGTTGTACCTGGGTGCCCTCCTAATACTGTGTCGTGATTCCATTGAATTACCTGATGTCTTAATTCTATAGCCTGGATTTCCAGTTTCTGAGTGAGAGGGAACAGCTTGTCTGTGATAGTATGGTTAGGTGTTTTGTTTCATTCTTCGGCCTTTAGTTTTTAATACGCTTCATGTTTGGCCGCCCTTGCTGACTGCAACTAGCGTTTCCAATGTAATATTAGTAGGAGAGTCTGATGTGGAATGGGAAGATGATCATACCCCAGCCTAGAAAGAGCATCAGACTGTTACTGATTGGTCCCTAGGCGATAGGTGATGATGAAATTTAACCGACTAAAGAAATGCAACCATCGCATTTGACGGGGTTGAGCGCTCTAATGGAGCTAAAGAATTGTAAATATGTATGATCTGAGAATATTGTGACTGCATGTTTAGCCCCCTGTAGGTAATGCCTCCATTCAGTGAACACAAGTTTGATTGCCAGAAGATCTCTTTCAGCCACCGTATAGTTTTGCTCCGCTGGTTGACAATTTTTGGAATAAAAAGCTTGGGGATGCATGTTGTCAGTTCCTAGGTTCTTTTAAGATAAAATTCCTCCTATGGCTACCTGCAAATCATCGGCTTTGGCAAAGCCAAGTATATGTTGAAATTCCTTTACATTGGTTGGAGTTGATAATTACCAAAGGGGGCTTGTTTAGGCCAGCAGACCTACAATAGTGTACGAGGCCCTGGGACCCAACCGCTTGTGGTTTTGGTGTACGTACCTTTTGGCTATTATGCCGGGACAGATGTGGTGAACTACACAAACCAAAAGTGGTTGTGCATTGAACATACTTAACAGGCTAAAATCACTGGTTCAGCATCACACTATTATTTGTCGCACATGTTTTTTTCATGTATTGTACACTCATTTATTGCAGTTAGCTGTATAACTGACCCTGAAGAAGGCCTTGACACTATTGTAGGTCTGCTGGCCGAAACATGTTGATCTTGATGCAACACAAAAGCCTCTAATTACGGCATCTGTGTTACCAGTGATATTCTGGTTTTTATCCTGACACCGGGTACCTGAATAAAAGTTGCAGTATAGCTAACCCCATAGTTAGTTTTAAATCACTCACATCACATCATAGCACTGCACTAACTTCCAACCCACCAAGCTCACATAGGGTTTTAGAATACCCTCCGACCTCAAATAAAAACATCCCTGAGGTCCTCCTTCGCAGAGAGGGGGTTGTAGCCCACGTAGAAACTAGGGGGCATAATATCAAGCACAGCAATAAAATTATCGCTGCTTTAGCGGCAGAAAACTGGTGCTAAAGAGGCAATAATGGGCTTGTTAATATGCCCTTGAGAATTCCAATAGAAGCCGATGTTGACACCAGAACATGGGCTTCTATTGGAATTCTCAAGGGCATATTTTCAAGCCCATTATCGCCGCTTTAGCAGCAGTTTTCTGCAGCTAAAGCGGTAATAATTTTAACGCCTGTCTTTGATAATATGCCCCCTGGTCTCTCACGCGAGGAGGTACCCTATGATGAAGCATGACACCTCTGGTGTGTGAGGGGAACTGTTCTGAAAAGGGATTCGCCCTGTGCGCCTAAGAGTACACTCAGCCTTTTGTTGTACCTCCCTATCAATCCGGACCCGGGACCTTTTGTTTTGTGATATGATTCGTTGGAGTTGGCCAATTGGTAATTACTTCTACCTTTTTGGGGTACATAGTGAGCGTGTCGGAGATAAGTGATACCTCAGAAACTCTACTGACTATCCATGGAAGGAACATTTGTCTAATTTAGCAAAGAGAGCGCTTCCTCTAGGGCGCTGCAAGATGGCACATACATGCTGTACCTGTTCTTGTTCTAAGTTTGAGTAAATCAAATGTCGTCTATTTAGACAATTGGACAAACATCCAAAACTCCCTAAAGACCTAGTCAATGAAACATTGAAATGCGCCGGAGCATTACATAACCCAAAGGGCATAAAAGTATAAAGCCTAAACTTAGTGCTAAAGGTGGTTTTCCATTCATCGCCTTCTCGTACACGGATTAAGTGGTAAGCTCCCTGTAAGTCTAGTTTCGGGTAAATGGTGGAATTTCTGACCTGATCGAGTAGTACCGGAATTAAAGAGAGAAGATAGCGGTTCTTTATAATCACCTTATTGACCACCCTTTAACCCCCACAAGCCCTCAACTCCCGATTTTTCTTGGGTTCAAAGAAGAGTGTGGAAGACACAGGTGACATGCAGGAGCGTATAAAACCGATCTGTAGTAGTTCATCCAGATATTTTTGCGGATATGAAGATTCAGGTTCTGTCAATGTGTAAACTCTACTGCAGGGCAGTGTTGCTCTTGGGAGGAGATCTATGCCGGGAGAAATCGATCGCATTTTAAAATTTGCACTTTGTCACTAATTGTTTTACCTGTAATCACTCTGCTCCCTGGGCACCTCCCCCCCTCTGCAGACTTGCTGGAACATCCCCGCAGCTCCTGACAACGCTGCCGCGGGTTGAAAGAAAGGTACAGCCGCCATTACACAGCTGCCTCGCTGACCTATAGGCCACGCCCACTACCGGGAGGCCACGCTCCTTTTTCTCTATTTAAGGCGCTCTGAATTACTAGCGTGCACTAGAGAACGGACTCCTGAGGCAGAAGCCGGGAGAAATCGATCGCATTATAAAATTTGCACTTTGTCACTAATTGTTTTACCTGTAATCACTCTGCTCCCTGGGCACCTCCCCTCCTCTGCAGACTTGCTGGAACATCCCCGCAGCTCCTGACAACGCTGCAGCGGGTTGGAAAAAAGGTACAGCCGCCATTACACAGCTGCCTCGCTGACCTATAGGCCACGCCCACTACCGGGAGGCCACGACCCTTTTTCTCTATTTAAGGCGCTCTGAATTACTAGCGCGTACTAGAGAACGGACTCCTGAGGCGGAGGCTGGGAGAAATCGATCGCATTTTAAAATGCGCACTTTGTCACTAATTGTTTTACCTGTAATCACTCTGCTCCCTGGGCACCTCCCCCCCTTTGCAGACTTGCTGGAACATCCCCGCGCAGCTCCTGACAACGCTGCCGCGGGTTGGAAAAAAGGTACAGCCACCATTACACAGCTGCCTCGTTGACCTATAGGCCACGCCCACTACCGGGAGGCCACGCCCCTCCAGCCACTACAAAGATGTGCATTTGTAGGACGCGCAGCAGACGAGCGCAGCGGGTGCGCCGGCAGCGCGCCGAAGGCGTGCCAAAGGTAAGCCCGTCCGCGCCTGTCCGAGACCGGCTGGGAGTAGGGGTTATACCCCCTACTGGTCCCACTCAAACTCTGTCCACACCGATTCGCTGCTCGCGCAGCAAGCTATTAGCCTTTCACAAAGTCAATACGGTCACAAAACCACATCTATGCACCCAAACTGGCCCAGGCTTATCTTATGGACCCATCTCCTGCCTCGCCTGTCGCTGGTCCAGCATGAGTCAAACCCCAACAGACAACCACACAATCCCTGAAAAAAAACACCTTGCGTTGAACTGTCTATATTTTAACGCCAGATCCCTACCTAAACATGCCCTGGACATCTGGGATCTACTCATATCTAAGACCCCAGACCTGGTTTTCATCACCGAAACCTGGTTATCAGAGACCAGTGCTCCGGACCTAGCAAACGCCCTTCCCCCCAACTACAAAATCATTACACAAGATAGACCTGGTAAAAGAGGAGGCGGGGTCGCTGTGATATTCAGGGATTACCTAACATGCCTCGCTGAACCAATAACTGTCCACATTGAACATGAGACCCTACCATTCAAAGTACTTTTCGAGGGTCTCACTATCATAGCTGGTGCAGTTATATACAATCCCCCAGGACATCAAGCCAGTCTCGGCGCCAAACTCTTGAATCAACTGCTACCACTCTGTCTAAAAAACAAAAACTACATGGTTGTTGGCGACTTCAACATCCATTATGAGAAAACTGATGCCCCAGGAACCTCCCAGTTGGAATACGACATGGGAATTCTCCAACTGAGACAGTGGATAGTGGGCCACACGCATTTAGCTGGCCACACCCTAGACCTACTATTTACCAACATCAAATCCACCGATATAAGAGAAGTCCTCCCCCTATCCTGGTCAGACCACTCCCTGATATCTTTCTCATTTAACCTCCCCGGTAAACCTCTGAATCCCAAAACAGCCCCTCGCATCTCCAATAGAGCCTGGAGGCTAGTTAATGAATCAAATTTTGAGAAATCCTTTCGAGAGACGGACGTCACACTACCGGACGATTCCCCTGTCTGTAACAACGTCTCCCTATTAGACGCCGGAATATGGCAAACATTAGACAAACTAGCCCCCTTGAGGGAATCCAGAAAAAAAACCATAACCGAGAAATGGTATACCCCCACCTAAAAAATCTTAAAAGGAATGCCAAAAAAATGAACATTTATGGAGACAGACGAAAGACAGTGAAGCAAGACTAAATTATGTCCATAAACGGAAGCAATATATTTTGGCCATTAAAGGTGCAAAGAAGGTCTATTTTACCCAACGCATTCAAGAAAACAGTAACTCAGCAAAAGAACTGTGCAGAATAGTGAAGGAGCTCAGTAAACCATCCAGCACCTCACAAACCCTCACCCCCTCGACTGAGGCTTGCAAGCGTATTAGCACCTTCTTTTCTGATAAAATCAAGAAAATATATTCCACCTTCACCCCCCGAAATACCTTCAGCACCCCCGACAACCCATGCAAAACTGCCATGTCATCAGAAAGATGCAAAGACCAATCAGACTCAGGCAATGCACCCCGCCTAACCAGTTTTGAACCACTCTCTGAAGATGAGGTCTTAGCAGTCTTGAACGCAGTCAAATCTGGATCCCCCTCGAACCCCTGTCTCACTTTGTGTTCTCAAAAATCGCACCCACGCTCTGCCCCCTGATCACCCAACTCTTCAATAAATCGTTAGTCACTGCCACCTTTCCTGAAGAAAGCGGGATCCGATATTCTCAATCCAGAGAACTACAGACCTATCTCCCAGCTCCCTTACCTCTCCAAAGCCTTAGAGAAATTGGTCAACATACAACTGACTAAGTATCTAGAAAACAACTCTCTTCTGGATCCCTCCCAGACTGGTTTTAGAGCTAACAACAGTACAGAGGCAACGTTGCTGGCAGTGTCGGACAGTATCAGATCCTCCACCTATCAAGGTGGAGCAGTGGCACTGATACTGCTTGACCTGTCAGCGGCGTTTGACACGGTATCCCACGGCTGCCTGATGAACACACTCCTGAGCAAGGGAGTTCAATCTACAGCTGATAGGTTTCATTTTCGATGCCCCGCCCATTGACATTTACATATGCAAGTTAGCATCATTGAGGAAATAGAAAATTTTACGTGGCCAGTGTGTCCCCCACTCGCACCCTATCCATGTACCTATGCCCCATGTATGTCCATGTTATCATGTGATCCCCTTCTCATGCCTGTAATAATAATGCCTCTGCATTTCCGTCTAATGTTAGCATGTCAGTTGTTAGGCCCTCCATGAATGAAATGTTAATTCCGCATTGATGCCTACGTTGCCAATGCATTTACATGGTGCACGTTTAAAAGTCGAGATGCACATGTTCCTGTGGCCCAGCCGAGCCAGGCCCTGAATTCAGGCTCCGAGCCTCTTCTGACTCTGAAAGCTGCAGTTTAGTTATGCATCCCTGACCTCTCCCTTATTTCCTGCTCAGCCGAGAGGTGCCCAGCCTGGCCTGCCAAGACGGTATTTTGCCTACAGTTATCTGCTCAGCTCCGTAAAACACATTCCAGTCTAGTGAAAGAGGTAAACATATTCCGCCTGCAGAACATAGGGCCTAGCCTTCCTATCTCCATTCAAGTGATTTACTGAGCCCGTTGCCATAGAAGGCCCATGGCCCCCACGCAATGCATGAAGAAATATATGCACACACTAGCATTTACTGATGAGCAGCCTTTGCTCGAGAGACCTTTACTTCAGACAATACATCCTCCAAACACAAGATACTAGATAATGCCAAAGGTGCAGGTCGTTCTGACATCCCAGACTCCTCTTCTAGTGCTAAAGTCAGCTCCCCCCAGCTCTCCCCAGTTACACGTCAAACTCCACGTCATGACCAGTTTTGCGCGCACAAGTAGGGTAAAGGTTCCTGCTGACCCTGCAGACCTCCTCTATGCATCCACCCACCTATGACACACCTATGACTCATCAAGTGAACACCCACGTGTACGCCTCCTTACACGCTTTCTTTCACGCCCATGTGTTCTTATCTCTCTCTTTCTCTTGCTCCGCCTGGAGCGCCCCGCCTTCTCTATTCAATGCAATTATATGGTTTTACTATATATAATGTGTTTTGTGAATAAAGATTTAGAAGACGACCCTTCCTGAACCTTAGTGGTGATGGAACCCGATTCTCCACTGACTCGAGTCATTGTAAATAAAGCCCTTTTGAATCGGACACCACAGACTCTGCCTCTCATTTTATGAGCTATCCTTATTCCTTATTAATGTATAGAAATTATGACCGGGTAATAACTTTATTTACCACATTAATCTGGTGCCCGAATAGGTACTAGTCCCCTTCCCCACTCGCCGGCGATGTAGGTCCAGCCCCCTGACCCCTTCTATAGCCGTGACGGACTTCAAGTGTACACGACAGCGGGACTTCCTGCCAACTCCCTCAGGCCCACGGAGGAGACGGAGACTGTGACCAGGCATCCACACGAGGCGGTGAGGATTGCGGACCATCCCGACCAGAGCCCAAGCCGAGAGAGCAAGGTCCGAGGTATCCCGAGGCCCACCTGTTCCGAGGCGCATGCGCAGCAAGCAGCAGTAGCAGCAAGCAGCAGTAGCAGTACCAGAAGCCGTAGCAGTCCAGTCCAGTATCGAGTTTCCGAGGCCTTCAGTTTTGCTTCCCGGTGAGTACCGTTGTTGGGAACGCATAGAGACGGGTTCATTTATTTGAGCCCGGTCAAGACGGGTCTGGGTACACAGATCCGGTAAAGACGTGTCCATTTAGGTGGATGCGGTAAAGACGTGTCTCTTCATGAGACCGGTATGTCTGTACTGTTCTAGCAGTGCATAAAGTAAACAAGTTTTTCCAGGTTTGTGTTTTTTTATGTACTAGTTAGGATGTATCTGTTTTTAATGTTTTAATGTCGTGGTATGAGTGATTGTTTCCAGTCTATTCTTGTGCTTATTGTGTTTTTGTTCGAGTTAGTTCAAACATGCCGCTGTTTCCGAAATTACGTCAGATAAGGACCAGGAAAGGGATACTCGAAGAGGCAGTTCCCGTCCCGCCTAGGGACACTCCTGGCCATTTTATGTACCGGAAACATGGGCTAGATGCCATACTGTTTTTAGATTTATGGGTAGATTACACGAAGGATCTGGAGGAGAAATATAGATGGCCTGTCTCAGGGACATGGGATGCTGATTGCATCTTGAGAGTAGAGGAAGCACTGTGGAAAAAGAAAGCTAGACAATCCCAGAAAGATGCCAGAACAGAGAAAGAAATCCACAAAGCAGAGAGAAGTAGAGAAGCATCAGAAAAAGCCAAAGAAAAAGAGCTAAAGGAAGAAGGTGAACGGGTTAAGGCAGAACAAGTAGATAGACAAAGAAATGCCCTTATTAAAGGCATGTATCCTGTCCTCGCCGAAGGACTACCTAAAGTGACCCCGTAAGTACCTAGTAATTTGCCGCCACCACTGACCCCGACAAAAGTCCATAGACATAAACAGACAGCAGCGGACATTTTTCTTTCCTCCTATTTAGAAGACGCTGCTCCAGATTACGTTAATACAGATCTTCCTCCTCCTCTTCCTGTCAACAACCCTAGCAATCCTTTTCACCAACCGCCCGTAGCACCAGATCAACCCGCACCAGTAGTGACACTGACAGTGAGAGACGATTCAAGCCAAGGCGACTCAAGTCAAGGGGCATCGGGAGGGGGGCCCACTAGAGACATACTGCACACACCACCACCATCACGAACACTACGAGACTTGGCACTACAACGCACGCCAAAAACGACAATGACAACAGCATCTCTCAGACAAACTCTTTCCAATTGTATATATGATCCAGTACCAGGTGTGGGCTCAATGCTCACATACTCAATACGTTTAAGACGCGTTGCAGACTATTTGATCACTTTACCAGACATGAAGGAACATTTAGACAGAATATACCACTTCGTTAGAACGGGGGAGGGACCAGAAAGTATACATGAGGCCATGGCACATAGAAAGGTGAAGATTCAAAGCATGCTTTTACGATTTTTGATTAATTGTTTGATCAGGGAACAAGACCAGCCAAATAAAGAAGTGACTAGAGGTATGATCAATTGGAGTGACAACATAGCTGTCGGTAAACATGATACATTGTCAAAAATAGAATGCATGTACAGGAAAATTCGTAAAGAAATTCTGAATATACACAAGAAAGAGCAAGGCGAGAAAGAGGACGAGGTAGTCACAGATGAGGAAGATACAGAAACAGACGAAATAGATAAAATGAATTACGTAGGCAGGGCAAGACCGTTTGACAGGCCTATAGGCCTAGATTATAGTAAACGTTCCCTCTCTCCAATACCAGAAAGATATTCTCTCGAACACCTATTCCAAGCTACTGAACATGCACTGAAAAAACGAGTAGGGAGCAGTGAACTTTGTACTATGCATGAACAGGAACTAGCCCGGTCAGCAGTTCAATGGGCTTGTAATTCTAACATATATAAGGATGACATAGTAGCGCAAACATTTTTAAGCCTTCCTCCGGAAGAACAGCGTTTAGCTGGTATTTACATGGTTCAACATCTCATCACATTGTACGAGAGTCAGCATTCTGATCCAGGTCCCTTGTATAAATTACTGGACGATTTACTTCTAGCGAGATGGAGAGGCCTAGGTGCCGAGTTAATTAATGTTATTCTAGATCAACGACATAAGTACTTGACTTTCCTGACCCCGCACTTGATTCCTGCCCCCCACCGTGAAAGAAAGACCTTCCACATATTATTAAAGGATTTTATAAAGCGCATGGTTACGCCATCTCGGCGTGTCCCCGCGCTGCAGTGAGAGAGGAGGAGACAGCCCAGCCTGCGTTACACGGCGGCGGCGGGATTAACTAGAGAATAAATAGGTTTTAAGGGCCTTTCTGAACTTAACTTCAGAGGTCTCCATCCGGAGTTTTAACGGGAGTTTATTCCAGTTCTGAGCTGCCAGGACCCGGAAGTATCTGCCTCCCGTTCTGGCTTTCTTCACCTTCGGTACTTTTAACAAACCAGTCCCACTTGATCTCAGGGACCTCCCCGGCACATAGCTGGTGACAAGATCCCTCAGATAGGCGGGACCAGATCCCTTGGTGATACGATGGCAAGTACAAAGTGCTTTAAACATTACTCTTTTCCTTACTGGGAGCCAGTGCAAGGTGTCGAGGGCTCTTTTAGAGGCAGCCCTCCTTGACTGCATGAGAACCAGTCGTGCAGCAGCATTCTGCATAACCTGCAATCTACTAAGACATTTAGCAGTGGCACCCAGATAGACTATGTTCCCATAATCCAGGCGAGATGTTATAAGGGTGTGTACCAGCCTCTTTCTTGCCTCTATCGGCAGGAGATCCATCATTTTGCGTAGATCTTAGGACTCCAAAACATTTCCCCACTACGCGCCTGGAGTGCACTTCATAGGAAAGAGTGGGATCCAGCCATACCCCAAGGTTTAACGCCTGGGTGCATTGTATAGGTGTCGGGCCCAAACTCAGAGGCCACCACGCCAACGTCCAACCTGCCGGATCACCCCCTACCACAAGTTCTCAGCCATCCAGGAGGCAGGCTCCTGCATGCATGCCCTGAAATTAGAAGCTGCCACGTCCGGTGCCGGAGACAGGGAGATCACCAGCTGGGTGTCGTCGGCATAAGAGACCACCCCCACACCAAAGCCATCCGCAAATTCCACCAACGGAGTTGCGTACAGGTTAAACAGGGTAGGGCTCAGGGGAGAACATAGACAGACAGAACCCCCTACGAGAGGTACATCCCGTTAGAACTGCAGGGGGTGAGCTTCAACGAGTATACGTTTACAAACCCTTGACGAAAATGGAATTATTGGAAATGAAAAAATTACTGCCCTGTCATGATAAAGACCCAGGGGGATTCCACCGTGAATTAAAAGACATGCTCCGCATGGGGGATTACACATACGCTGATACCATTAAATTATTGAAAGTACTGTTACCAGCAGGCATTTACGAAAAGCTTAAAGAAAAAGATTGGGAAGTGGGAGAGAAAAAGATCAGCTGGACAGAATTAGAAGACGAGGATAAACTCCGAGGCCCTGGTGTTGGTCTTGGGGACAAAGCTAAAGAACTACCCGAACTATTGATACAGGTTCTGCCGAGATTATTGATTACTAAAAAGGAAGATTGGGATGCTATTTCAGCCTGCAAACAAAAACAAGATGAAGACACTAGTGATTTTTATTCTAGATTTGAAAAATGTTTTATTATTAACAGTGGCCTGAAGCCAAATAGTGAATCGTACCCACATCTTTTTGTGAGCAAATTAGTAGAGAATTCCTTACCCCCGATCAAAAAAAGAGTACTGAAGGTTGAGAGTACCTGGCAAGCAAATAGCCCATCCCAAATGTTACAAATGTTACAGTACCACCAGAACCGAATTAGAGATGAACAGGAACACGAAAAGAGACGCATGAAAGATACGAAAATGAAAGTACTGGTTGATCAATCAGTTCCAGCTGATGGCCAGAAAAAGGGTGCGGCACCTGTCAAAGGGAACTGTAATTACTGTAAACAACCAGGTCATTATATAAATGAATGTGCTGTTCTGAAACACAATATAGCTACAGGCAAGACGAAAGAAAGACCGCGTCCTCCTAGACAGGATAACATCCCGCAGAACACGCAAACGCCACAGAACACGCAACAGTCAGTAGCTGTACCCCAACCCATTGCTGCCACACAACATGTCACGCAACAAATGTATCAGTATGCACAGTCAGACTATCCAGACTATCAACAGTACTCATGAAACAGCCTAGAGAGGGAGGTTGGCTTGCCCCTTATTGAGGTACCTGTAGATCAAGAGGGTCCCTATGTACATAGTCATGTATTGGGAAAAGACAGAAAATTCCTGATTGACACAGGGGCGAGCAGAACTACCATCAGTCATGACGAGGTTCCAGGGGCACCCCTCTCAGGCTCACAGAATATTTCCCTGGGATTTTCAGGAAAGCCTATTGTTAACGAAGTGTCAAAGCCAGTTTCCCTAGGAGTCGGTCCATTGCCCCGCACTACAGACTTGTTACTTACTAAATCATGTCCAGAAAACTTGCTTGGTATAAAGACATTGAAAGAACTAGGAGCAGTGATTTGTTGTTCTCCGGAAGGAGTGAGATTGTTTTTACGTGATTTTAAAGGACATTATGTGTTGAGAGATTTTGATCCCAGACTCCAGAATGTACCACAGCATTTATGGGCGCACGGTCCGACTGATGTAGGTTACATGCACATTACGCCATACCGTGTCACACTCAAGCAGGGAGTTGTACTGCCACGAATCCAACAATACAAGTTACCACCTGATGCTGTAGTAGCATTACTGAAAATTGTTGACGAACTCATTGCACAGGGAGTGGTTGTAGAGACCGACTCCAATGTATGTAATTCTCCTATCATTCCGATTCTCAAAAGAACTGACCCAGATGTAGCACCAGTCTACCGACTAGTGATTGACCTTCGAGAACTGAACAAATGCATAATACCCCAGTACCCAGTAGTCCCAGACATTTCTTCACTATTGACTGCAATTGATTCCGAAGCGACGTTCTTTACTGTGATAGATCTCAAGAACGCCTTCTTTAGTGTCCCGATCCATCCAGAGAGCCAATACCTCTTCGGATTCTGTTTAAATGGACGAAACTTCAAATTTACGAGGGCTCCTCAAGGGTTCACAGAAAGTCCTAGTATTTACAGCCAAGCATTGAAAAGACAACTAGACAGTATTCACATGCCTACTGACACTGCATTACTCCAATACGTTGACGATCTTTTGATTACAGCACGAACTGAACGAGATTGTGAATGTGCATCACTGACAGTCTTATACTTCCTGGCAGAAAAGGGGCACAAAGTGTCCCCTTCAAAGTTACAATTCTGTGCCCAGCAAGTGGTATACCTTGGACACTTGCTGTCCAAGTGGGGTAGTCAGTTTGCACCAGACCGCATTCAGTTAATCGCACATCTTCCACAACCTAAGGCACAAAAGGAAGTACGGGCCTTCATTGGCCTCACTTCTTACTGCAGACAATGGATTCCTCAGTACGCATATCTAGCCAAACCACTCATACAGTTGACAACACAGGAGGCAGTGACTTCGACTGTCCTCCCTTGGACTCAAGAACATACACTTGCATTTGATGAATTGAAAAAAGCTCTATGTCAAGCACCAGTTTTAGCGACACCATGTTACAGCAAACCTTTCACACTTTTTGTCACTGAACGCGAAGGCACAGCATTATCTGTCCTCACACAAGATCAAGCAGGAAAACACAAGCCTTGTGCTTACTTTTCTAGTACATTGGATCCAGTGGCCCAGGCTCTGCCTGCATGCCTAAAATCAGTTGCAGCAACAGCTCTAGCAATCAGACAAAGCGATTCCATAGTGTTAGGACATCCCCTGACAGTACAGGTTCCACACTCAGTGGAAGTTCTCTTGAACAGGACTCAGACACAACACCTGACTATAGCAAGACTGACAGGATATGAACTGACATTATTCCAGCCACACATAGAGATCAGACGATGCAATACCCTGAACCCTGCTACACTCTTGCCCTCGAGCACAGCAGACAATGCACCGCATGACTGTGTGGAAGTTATTAACACAGTGACAAAGCCAAGACAGGACTTGACAGACATTGCATTACCCGACCCAGACCTGACACTTTATGTAGATGGTTCATGCATGAGAACAAGCACAGGAGAGTTAGTGGCCGCATACGCAGTGACCACTGATACTGAAGTCATAGAGACACATCGAATTGACACACTGTCCGCCCAAGCAGCAGAGCTCATCGCTCTGACCCAAGCCTGCATACGAGCCAAGAACTTGAAAGTAAACATATATACAGATTCACAGTATGCCTTCGGAGTCGTTCACGACTTTGGAGTCCTCTGGCAGGAGAGAGGTTTTCTGACCTCTCATGGGGCCAAGATTCAGCATGGTCCCCTCATTCAGGCTCTGTTAGATGCAATACACTTGCCTACAGCCATAGCCATCATGAAGTGCAAAGCACATACTAAAGTCACTGACACCATTTCCCAGGGTAACGACCTGGCAGATCGAACAGCTAAACTTACAGCTCAGACTCCAACAGACATTCCAACTGACACGACAAAGACAGAAGTACCATCACTGACGAATTGCATGACAGTCAGGGATCCCTCACAGGATGTACTCGACATACAGACACATGCCACTCCAGACGAAATAAAGAAATGGACTGAACAAGGAGGGGTCCAGACCGACCAGGGTTGGATGACAAAAGGCAAAGCCACATGGTTTCTTCCTGACTCCATGGTTCAAGTTATCATAAATACAGCACATAGTCCAGCACACTTAGGAGAAAAGGCCATGTTAGACAGTTTACAGAATATCTGGTTCAACAAGCATTTACGTGCAGCAGCGAAACAGAAAGTGCGTACCTGCATGATCTGTTGCCAGTTCAATCCAGGCAAAGGCATCCCAGTGGAACAAGGTGGATTTCATCCTCCTGACCACCCTTTTGAAGTCCTCCAGATGGATTATATTCAGATGGACAGATGTCGAGGATTCAAGTATGTCCTCGTAGTTGTATGTGCCCTATCTAGATGGACAGAAGCGTACCCAGTCCCAGATTATACTGCTGTGACCACTGCCAAGCAGTTGGTCCGAGAATTCTTTCCGCGATACGGCCTGCCCCGTGTCGTGTACTCAGATAACCGTCAGCCATTCTCTTCTGAGCTGATGAAACAAGTATCTCTTCTGTTAGGGTACCAGTGGAAATTCCATTGCGTACGACACCCAGAGGCAGCAGGTCTCGTAGAGAGACACAATCAGACACTCAAAACCAAGTTAGCGAAGGTCTGTGCAGAAAAAGGCGTGGATTGGATGGTAGCCTTGCCGGTTGCCCTCTTTTACATGCGTATGGTAGCTCATTCCAGAACCGGACTATCCCCGTACGAGGTGGTTTTTGGTAGACCGCCGAATATGTGGGGTACGCCTATGTCAAAGTGAATAACTGATGTCGACAGTAATATGCTGACAGATTACCTGGCTTCCTTGATGTCTGCACTCCTTTCTTGTCGTTCACAGGTTGCAGCTGCTTTCCCCGACAACACCCAGGTGAAGAATCATTCAATTGCCCCGGGAGACCTGGTGTTTGTCCGAAATTTTGATCGTTCAAGTCCTCTCGAGCCCCGCTGGCGTGCACCCAAGCTGGTTCTTCTCACGACGAGGACTGCCGTCAAGGTCGAGGGGAGGAAAGGCTGGCTCCATGCCCACCACGTGAAACGCTTCCATGGACTTGGTTCAGTAAAAGACTCTAAGGACTGTCTTGAAACCAGTGACTCAAAACTCCCTTTGCTAGAAAAGACTCCGCAACAGGAGTATAAACAGCGATTACGGTCTAGTAAGTCAGACAGCGTTTAATTGTTTAAGTCCCCCTTGGGTGAAGCGGTTAGACAGGTTCCTGACATGTATAAGATGGTAGACCGAAAGAGACAGAGAGATAGGCAGAAAAAGATGAAAGAAAAATACTGCAAAAACGTACGCAGCAGATGCATAGTAACTCTGATCATTATGTTTTTTCTAAGTATATCGATTATATGTATAATCTTGACGCTACATGTTTTCTTTCCTCCTCTTGGTTCACATATACATTCTTTCTTCAATGACACTGTAGAGCACACATTCAGTGATCTGCCACCCCATGAACTGTCATATCGACTAGCACTGCGCAACAACACTTTTATTCGTATGTTACACCATTCTCACCAGGCCAGCAATGTAACAAATTGCTGGATATGTGGCCGACTCCCACCTTATCAAAAAACGAAGGGAGTTCTGCCCCTTTTTCCTTATCCGTTTTCGCACAATGGTTCGTGCGGAGCTTGGTTTGCTTTAATGTCATCAACACAAGACAGAATCACAGATTCCCAGAGTGAATGGATTTGGGGGGACCTGAATATAGTAATGAATAAGGCATGTTTTCTCGATAAAGATGGTTTTCCCTAAAGGAAAGGAACGGATCTAGAAAATGAAGTGTACGAATTAGGAAATGTTTCCCTTAGCCTCATGATTCTGAACGTCCAGTCCGAGACAAATACAGGTGCACCGTTTATAACAGTCTTATCAGTAAAAGGTGAATTATGTGTTAGAAAGAATGGTTCCGTGCACTTAGGACACAGTGATTGTAATACTGTGGTCGAATTCAATGATAAAGAAAAGTCTACTTTCAAAGCTTCCCGCCATTCCTATTTCATTTGCGGTCAGACAGCCTATGTACGTCTGCCCTTAGACTGGGGTGGGACGTGTTATATAGCGTTCCTACTGCCACCTGTTTTTCTAGCCCCATCCCATTATCATCGAGACTCACGACTAGTACATGTTAGACACAAGAGGGAGATCGATTCCCCAGTTGTCGATCAGACTGAGTCAACGTGGGAACGGTATAAGGATTTTATTAAAGGGTATTTCTGGTTTATAGGTCCCGTCCAAAATAGTAAATTAATACGCAGGTTAACAAGAACACTGGAAACAGTAGTGAATGAGACTACTTTTGCCTTAGGTAACTTGACCGAAGAACAGTCTGCTATGAGACTTGTTGTTCTTCAGAACCGTCTTGTTCTTGACGTCATCCTGGCCGATAGGGGCGGAGCTTGTAGAGTGATCGGCTCCAGTTGTTGTGTGTTTATTCCTAATAACGCACCATCAGTGTATGCAGCAATAACAAGGCTCCATAAGATAGTTCACGAGATACACCAGAATCAAGGCACCTGGACCTGGTCCGGTTGGCTCTGGAGTGTGATATCAGCCTGGGGATGGAAAGTATTGTCATTCCTAGGAATAATACTGCTCGTAGTATTTAGTTGCTGTCTCTGTCTGCAATGTGGCCCAGCGATTTGCGGCTTGTGTGCCACTGCCTGTATTCCCCGTTCACGTACACGTTCGCGTGCACAAATGAAAAAAGACGAGTAAATGATGCTATATGAACAAATAGATGGTCTCATGAAAATAGATGTGTCCTGAAGGGCACAGTAGGGGACAAGGAGGGAATGAGGAAATAGAAAATTTTACGTGGCCAGTGTGTCCCCCACTCGCACCCTATCCATGTACCTATGCCCCATGTATGTCCATGTTATCATGTGATCCCCTTCTCATGCCTGTAATAATAATGCCTCTGCATTTCCGTCTAATGTTAGCATGTCAGTTGTTAGGCCCTCCATGAATGAAATGTTAATTCCGCATTGAGGCCTACGTTGCCAATGCATTTACATGGTGCACGTTTAAAAGTCGAGATGCAAATGTTCCTGTGGCCCAGCCGAGCCAGGCCCTGAATTCAGGCTCCGAGCCTCTTCTGATTCTGAAAGCTGCAGTTTAGTTATGCATCCCTGACCTCTCCCTTATTTCCTGCTCAGCCGAGAGGTGCCCAGCCTGGCCTGCCAAGACGGTATTTTGCCTACAGTTATCTGCTCAGCTCCGTAAAACACATTCCAGTCTAGTGAAAGAGGAAAACATATTCCGCCTGCAGAACATAGGGCCTAGCCTTCCTGTCTCCATTCAAGTGATTTACTGAACCCGTTGCCATAGAAGGCCCATGGCCCCCACGCAATGCATGAAGAAATATATGCACACACTAGCATTTACTGATGAGCAGCCTTTGCTCGAGAGACCTTTACTTCAGACAATACATCCTCCAAACACAAGATACTAGATAATGCCAAAGGTGCAGGTCGTTCTGACATCCCAGACTCCTTTACTAGTGCTAAAGTCAGCTCCCCCCAGCTCTCCCCAGTTACACGTCAAACTCCACGTCATGACCAGTTTTGCGCGCACAAGTAGGGTAAAGGTTCCTGCTGACCCTGCAGACCTCCTCTATGCATCCACCCACCTATGACACACCTATGACTCATCAAGTGAACACCCACGTGTACGCCTCCTTACACGCCTTCTTTCACGCCCATGTGTTCTTATCTCTCTCTTTCACTTGCTCCGCCTGGAGCGCCCCGCCTTCTCTATTCAATGCAATTATATGGTTTTACTATATATAATGTGTTTTGTGAATAAAGATTTAGAAGACAACCCTTCCTGAACCTTAGTGGTGATGGAACCCGATTCTCCACTGACTCGAGTCATTGTAAATAAAGCCCTTTTGAATCGGACACCACGGACTCTGCCTCTCATTTTGTGAGCTATCCTTATTCCTTATTAATGTATAGAAATTATGACCGGGTAATAACTTTATTTACCACATCATGTGTCTAACTGATGAAGTATATACTTATGCTCTTACGTTATTTTTACTGTTCATGTGATTATTCATTTATACGTGTGATGATATTTGGTTTCCTTAGCTTAGCTTGTGTGCCTCCATTTTGAGTATTCCTCTGTGTCTGCGAGTTGCACTCGCTCATCCACCCCTCCCGTAGGAATAAGAAAATCCCTAATGCAGCAGTTTTCGTTTCTCAGCTAGCTGTGGCCGAAACTAACAAGTTCCTTATCAGTAGTGTTCTCATGCACCAGAGACGCTGAGGCCCGGCTCCGCGGCCTTGGGCAGAGATAGCCAATGTTGCCTTTGCAGGTGCAGATGCCTCTTGTATGATGCCATTGTTCCTCTCTCTGGGGTTCAGTATTTTTCCAGAAGGGGCGTGTTTTACTTCACTGTACCATGTTATAATGTATTGCTGTGATGATATGAGTTAGTCCTCTCGGCGCACTCTTAGGGGTGAGGTCGGACAGGGCCCTCTCATATGGGAGTTTGTGGCCTAATAAAATTACCTTGTTCATTCTTCTCCACTCTCCGGCTGACTTCTTACTGAGTAACTATAGGTGAGTGTGGTAAGTCACTCGGGTGGATTTGAGCCACACTTATCACAGCATTGAACTGGATTCAATCTTTTTTGAGCAATCGCACTCAGGCAGTGCATATGGGCCTGTTCTACTCAAAACCCAACCCCATCGGCTGCGGGGTCCCTCAGGGGGCCTCACTGAGCCCCACTCTTTTCAATGTCTATATTTCATCTCTTGCTGACATTGGAAGGAAGTGGGGCATTGGCATCTGCTCCTACGCGGATGATACACAGCTGATGGTGGCCATGAACGAAGGGCCTGAGATAACCAAAAAAAAAGCTACATGACTGCCTCCCCGAGATGGCCCAATGGATGCACAACCACTGTCTAAAACTGACCGCAGGCAAATTAGAGATTCTCCTGTTCGGTGGAACCAAACGTGTGTGGGACGCCACATGGTGGCCACCCTCACTGGGATTGGCCCCCACTCCCAAACAACACACCAGGAACTTGGGAATCATCATGGATGACGCCCTGTCCATGAAGGATCACGTCCGTTCCCTCTGGGGCAAGGGCTTTGCCATACTAAAACTTCTCACCAGGATATTTCCCTGGATACCCCTGTACTGCAGACGCTCAGTCACACAGTCCCTACTGGTCAGCCGCCTAGACTATGGCAACGCACTATTCGAAGGGATGAATGAACAGTTCTTCTCCCGCCTACAGGTCTTGCAAAACCAGGCGGCCAAACTGGTCTGCAATAAAGGCAAACGAGACTCGGCATCGGAATGCTTAAAGAAACTCCACTGGCTCCCGATGCGCCAGAGAGCTGCCTTCAAACTGCTTAGCCATGCGCACAGAGCTCTACACAAAACTGGCCCCACAATTCTTCAAGGGAAGATCGATTTCTATGTTCCCAATAGGAATCTACGATCAAGTCAATCACCTCTGGCCAAAACTAAACAAATCTATAAAGTCAGAACAGGCAGTCGCTCCTTTTCTTACCTGGCAGCTAAAAGGTGGAATGACCTGCCTACCGACCTAAGACACACCACGAACTACCTTCAGTTTCGAAAAAAACTGAAAACACACCTCTTCCCCAAAGCGTAACCTCTCAGCATATGCCTTCAGTAGTCCCTCCTGGTTCATAGCGCCGTGATATCCCTAGGGATGAGTGTCGCGCTCTACAAATACCGCAAATAAAATAAATAAATATGCGGCAATCAAAGGCTCTGTGTGGGGGCAGTTAGGTGGCTTTCATGGGGTCAAAAACATCTTGAGAGTCCTGGTATTCTTTTGGTAGTTTAAGGTTTTCTAGCCAAGGTACTCCCAAAATACTCCAATGGTGGGAGTGTCTATTAGATCAAAGACAAGTCATTTAGTATGCCCATTATCGCACATTAAGGTAAGAGCCTCTGTCTGAAAACAAATTAGTGCCGAAGACATCTCTAAACCATCTTCTTCTCGCACAGGCTCTGATTTTTCTTTGGAAACTTTTGTGAGCCTGAGCTTGGAAGTTAGGGTCAGATCAAAGAAATTGCTTGTGGCCCCTAAGTCAATAAGCATGGATATTCTGTGCCTCCACTGTGGGGATAAGATTACTGTGACTGGGATAGTCAGATGCTGCTTAATTCGTGTTCCTACATTAGTCATATATTGTGAGATCTGTACGGCTTCTCTCGAGCCTTAGTTTTCCCTGTTCTTGATCGACCTCTACACTAGCCACAGCCTTAGTCTTTTTTGATTTTGCAGAACATTCCCTAGCGAAAGGACCAGCTTTGCCACAATAAAGACATTGGCTTAATTTGTGTCAATGTTCCTTTTCCTCATTTGATAGTGGACCCCTTATACTTCCTATCTGCATAGTTGCAGTATCAAGAGTCTTACTGTCTAACGCCTTCTTCTTGGTTCTCAGAACAATTACTCTGGTGTCACTGTGAGATCGGTCTAAGTATCGGCGGAAAATTCGCTCCGCTCGCAAATTTGTGGATTTTCTGCAATTTCGCAATCTGCGAATCGCGGCAAAATCCGCGAATTCGCGAGTGGGACGAATTTTGCTCAAGAAGCACTTACAGGGTTACAGCAGGTGCCCAAGTTGAAGCTAATTTCTTTGTAACCATTTACAAAATGGTTACAAAGAAATTAACTTCAACTTGGGCACCTGCTGTAATCCTGTAAGTGCTTCCTGAGCGGCGCCTCCTTGCCTACTTGCAACTATTCTCTGACCCTGCTCTGACCCTTGAAGCAGGGTCAGAGAATAGTTACAAGTAGGCAACAAGGCTCCTTCAGGAAGCACTTACAGATATAGATAAAGCAGGTGCCTGAGTTGAAGGTCAAATTCAGTAACTCCTTAATCAGCCCCCAAAAAATGGGCGCTTTGTTGAGGCTGGGCAGGTGTGTGTTCTCCCGATATCTACCGTTGAAAATTAGCTATGATGCTTGATGGAGGCCTTTGCATCCTTGACTTTCAAGAGCTCTATCCCCGTACAGTTCCGGTGACCACGAGCTTCTTTCTCCCCGGATCTGCTGCTCTGATCGGTGCCTGTCCTTTTAGACACAGAAGAGGCATGTGAACTCGCATAGAAGCCCCGCTTTTCCCTCCCCACACACACTAGTGGTGTGCACCGTCTTCCCGCCCTTTAGCCACTATGATGGACAGCTCACTCGAGGGACCCCGGCACCCTTCGGCGTGATGATAAAGTTAATCAGCCCCCAAAAAAGTGGGTTTTGTCCAGGCTGGGCAGGTGTGTGTTCTCCCCACATCTACCGTCGAAAATTAGCTATGATGCTTGATGGAGGCATTTGCATCTTTGACTTTCACGAGCCCTATCCCCATGCAGTTCCTGTGACCATGAGCTTCTTTCTCCTCATCTGCTGCTCTGATCGGTGCCTGTCCTTTTATACACAGAAGAGACATGTGAACTCACATAGAAGCCCGCCCGTTTGCCCCCCCCTCCACACACACTAGTGGTGTGCACCGTCTTCCCGCCCTTTAGCCACTATGATGGACAGCTCATTCGAGGGACCCCGGTGCCCTTCAGCGTGATGGCAAAGTTAATCAGCCCAAAAAAAATGTGCACTTTGTTGAGGCTGGGCAGGTGTGTGTTCTCCCTATATCTACTGTCGAAAATTAGCTATGATGCTTGATGGAGGCCTTTGCATCCTTGACTTTCACGAGCTCTATCCTCGTGCAGTTCCAGTGACCACAAGCTTCTTTCTCCCCATCTGCTGCTCTGATCTGTGCCTGTCCTTTTATACACAGAAGAGGCATGTGAACTCGCATAGAAGCCCACCAATTTGCCCCCCCCACACACACTAGTGGTGTGCACCGTCTTCTCGCCCTTTAGCCACTATGATGGACAGCTCACTCGAGGAACCCCAGCGCCCTTTAGCGCGATGGCAAAGTTAATCAGCCCCCAAAAAGTGCGCGCTTTCTCGAGGCTTGGCAGGTGTGTGTTCTCCCCATATCTACCGTCGAAAATTAGCTATGTTGCTTGATGGAGGCCTTTGCATCGTTGACTTTCACGAGCTCTATCCCCGTGCAGTTCCTGTGACCACAAGCTTCTTTCTCCTTATCTGCTGCTCTGATCGGTGCCTGTCCTTTTATACACACAAGAGGCATGTGAACTTGCATAGAAGCCCCCCCGTTTGCCCACCCTACACACACTAGCGGTGGTGCAAAATCTAAAAAAAATCAGCGAATTTGCGGATTTTTTGCGATTTCGTGTGAATTCGCACACCGCTGATTCGCAAAATTCGCCCATACTTAGATCCGTCACCCTTTTGCTTGCCCAATTGGTGATCTAGCTTAACCACAAGATCAATAAATTCTGTACAATCGTCTGACAGATCAACAATCTATGAGAGGGAATTATTAAGGTCATCTCTTAACCCTCAATAGAAGAAGGATGTTCTTTTTTGGCCAGCGCAATTCCACCAACAGTCGATTGAAAGTAGTGATATAAGCCATTAGGTCCTTAGGACTTTGTCGTAGGTTTAATAAGTCATTTTCACTTGCTTGGATAGAAATATGTTTTGCAAATAACTTAGTCATGGCAGCCTTAAGAGCAGAATAGTTGTACAAAAGGGGATAGTTTGATTCTATTAAAGGAATTGCCCAGTTAGCAGATATACCTCCCAAATAAGAGATTACAAATGCTCCTTTAGCCGCCTCATTTGGAACGCCTGAGGTACACATAAGAAATGTAATTAGCATTGACTCATAAAGGCTGCAAATATAGTATTGTTGCCATAAAAGCATTCTGGGGCTGTTAAGGCCACAGGACTGGGTGTAGAGACAGATACATGCAGATTCTGGCAAGTAGTTGTAAACACCCCTCTCTGAAATGTTTCCAAACTGGGCAACTATGCTTGGGTTTAGTATCCCTCCATTGTGCGAAATGTGTCCTCTCTCATTGGAACTGTTCCTTAAATGTTGCATTTTCTACTTTTAACCTTTTCAGATCTAGTTTCAACTGCTGCATGAACGAAGACAAATTGTTAGCGTCATTGAGGTCCTCTGCTAAGGCACCTGCTAGATCATCTGTGAATATTTGGCCTTGATTGGTCATGGCACCACTCGAAAGGAATATTAGGTGTGTGGCTTAGCCTTCTGTCATAAGCCACCTACATGGATCCCGTATGATTCCAATGGGGCAGCGGTGCTAGTTCCCGAATCCTCCCGAGACTTGCCCTCGGTTTACAGGAGGAGATACTGCACGGGTGGCAAATCCCAAGGGGAAGGTGGTTGGGAAGGAGAGAGTGTGTATAGTCAAAGATGCTGTAGCTCATCTACTTCAACAGCAACACTGCAGCAGACATTCACACCAGTCTGGTCTGATGAATGGTACTGGCAGATTTGGTTCCTATAAACAAACAAATAATAAGGCTTTAATCTAGTATTACCTCTATCTCTTAAGGTATTACCTCATAAAAGCTTTTCAAATCTCAACCAACCTTTAGTTTTGTTGTTGTTTGGTTTTCATTTAGATTGTCGTAGAGGCTCCTTTATCAAAATGTTCGAAACTGTAGTGAGTATGATTTCAGCATCAAATCCACAAGCACATTTGGAGGGGGTTAACAAAAACACTGGTTACCTTTGTTTGCCGCACGATGCTGTGACTGAGCTCAGTGCATAGTAAAATCAAGTCTGTTAATGCATCTCTCCTTTTCTTCTTGTTCTTTTTTCCATCCAGGTGCAAGCCTAATGCAGGACATTCTCTGCAGTGAGGTCAAGGCGGGGGATCAAGGGAGCTGGCAAGACACAGTCCTGGAAGCAGGGAAACAGGTTAGTGCCAAGTGAAGAAGCTAAGCAATGGGGAGGAGTGTGGACAGTCTTTAAATAGGACTGCTTTAGAACATTCATAAAGGTCAAATTCTATTTGTTTGTAACAAGGAAAAGGTGCAGATAATTAACTTGATGAGGCTGCCTTCTAGAAGGTGCTTTAAAATGTTCACAAAGGTCGCGTTCTAATTGCTTATAGCAAGGAACAGGTGCAGATGATTAACTTGATGAGGCTGTCTTCTAGAAGGGGCTTTAAAATGTTCACAAAGGTTGCGTTCTAATTGCTTATAGCAAGGAACAGGTTCAGATGATTAATTTTATGAGTCTGTCTTCTAGAAGGTTTCTTAGAATATTCACAGAGGTTGCATTCTAATTGCTTATTGCAAGGAACAGCAGCAGGGGAATAATTTGATGAGGGCGGTCTTCCGGAGGTTTCATGTTAAGGTCATCTATGCCGGTTGCTTGATGCTTATTCTGTTGAGTTTTCTGGATGTTTCAGTGGAGCCTGAATCTTGCATAGACATGGCAAAACATTTGTAAAAGCTATTTATCCTTTTCAAACAAATCGGGGAATACCAGCTGCAGCTAGCTATTACGAACAGCATGTAATATGGTCAAAAGTCAGGGTACAAGACGTTTGTTCATTCATAAGTGATGGAAGGAAGGATGTGAGTCATTCTGGTATATTGTGATAGTCAAGAGATGTGAGCTGTGGCAGGAATCCTGACAGGTTAGCTGAGAGGGTCACAATTAATGAAGGTACTCTGGGGGTCTTCTCCCCTGAGGTAAAGTCCTTAAAAGGTCAACTGTCGGCATTACAGCGGGCCCTCGAAGAACCCACAAGACCCCCACCTCCGGGAGCACCCCCCTACCCAGTAGTTGCCAAACTGTAGCACTGTAGAGATCGTTGCCACATCCTATGACAGGCAATGATGGTAGGGGAATTGCTCCTGGACAACACCAGAGTAATGCTATTCCCATACTTTATCAAAGAGGTACCAAAAGAAAGGGCATCATTCACTGAAGTAAAACAACAGCTCTGCCTTATGGGAATCCAATATGCAATGCTTTTTCCCACCATACTCAAGCTTTCTATTGGAGATGGAGTGTAATTCTTCACTAGTCTGCATGAGGTGTGAGAGTGGGTCGAACAGCAGTGGACTAAAAGCTCCCTCAACTACAACAAGACAACGACTGCCACAAAGAAATATAGTAAGAGCACTAAGCAAGGCCTGTGCACTGCCCCAACTAAACTGCAAGCAAATCGCAAACAGATGCAAGCAGTGGCCTCAGCGAAGACATTGAGTGCAGCAGGAGCAAGCCCACAGCCAACAATAGACGAAGAAGGCACACATGAGATGGAACAGATAGGGCATCAATCTCCACATTAGATTCTGATTCAGCTCTACTTAGAATTACACCTCAAACAGCAGAGCATCTGCTATAAGAACTGATAGGCACCATCACTGTATTGAAGCAGCAACAGTGCAAGGAACCCATGACATACTATAGTTGGGTGGTGAGTTGGAATGCTGGAAGCCTGCTGATCATGGCATCCACCCCCACTTCTGTTAGTCGTGTGCTTACAAGAATGTCTTTTGCTGTACTGATAGTTTGGATGGAGGAATATTTGCCTTACTATCCTAAGGTGGGGAGTTGGGAAAGTTTTTTCAACTGCATGCTTTGCTGAAATTTTTGTATTGCCCTGGGTCTAGATGAGAGGAGGACAGGGGAGAGGGCACTTCTACCTGGTTGATGATGTATTTGCCTATATAAAGTGAATGGTAGACTCAGTAAGCTATAATATCATATCCTGGATGTCAGGGGATTGAATAATATGTCTAAACGGTATAAAGTTTACATCTACATCTAAAGATTGGGAGTCTATTTGCCCTATTACAAGAAACCCACTTGACTGACTGAATGAAGGGCAAGCACTGCTCAAAAGATGGAGAGGGAAAACGTTTCACACCATTGATCCACATTTGGAAAGGGTGTCCTTTCATCGATGCGACCTGGGGTTCCATTTCAGATGATAGGAGAGATAGTGGATACAGTTGGAAGATATGTGCTGACTACTGGTTGTCTTGGTGGGAAAGACATAACCTGGTCAACATCCATGCCCCTAAAACAGACTAGGCTAGATCTCGTAGCCAGATTGTCAAGAGTCATAGCACCCATCTGCCACTGTCAGTGAAAATTGGAGTTGATTTTAATAGTGTAGCAGACCACGTGCTAGATAGATCCCACCTGCCTATACACGATTTCTCAGTAATGCAACTAGTGTGGAAATTTACAGTGTGGGAGACCCCACTGGAAGGTCATAAATTATTGGAGGTGCACTCATCCGAGTGGCATGTTCGACTATACATATTTCTTTGCATGATGGATGTTCATGTAACAGTTCAGAATATTGAGCATTTGTCTGGAAGACATCGGTTCACAATCCTATCCTACTATCATTTTCAAGGGTAATAGCACACTCCCGCTCACATATTGAGAGATTGAAGGTTGAAACTCTTGAAGACCAGGTCTTTCAAAATACTGTCAGGGAGGGGATAAGGAATTATTTTGCAAAAAATTAGAACACTGTCACTGCAACGCACTTGGATTGGGATGCTTTTAAAACAGTAATTTAGGGGCAATCTATAACTGAAAGTTTAGGGGGGTGCCGAACCCCAATGTGAGACGTTAAAGTCCATGAAGAGGCACTCAGGACTGTCGAGAGGGAGAGACCTTGGAACCTTGCACTGTAACAATCACAAAAGAGAAACTTGTGGAACATATAGAACATCTTTGCTGTTTTGACTATTGAGAGAATATGATTAAGGCACATGCTGGGTGGAACAAGACTAGGACCCTGTTGGCTTGGGTGACCAAGCCTATGAAACGAGGTTTGCTGATATTGGAGCTTGAATCTGAGATGGGTGGCAGGGTATATCAGCAACAGGATATTAGCATAAGTTCCAACAGTATTTTATTTCCCCATACGTACATGTCCTCTATCTGGAACAATGGGAGATTAATGATTTTTTGGAGCCCCTACCCCTCTTTGATATCATCACCCATCCTCTTCACCTCCTCCAAAATGATATCACAGTTTGACAAAATTAAAGCTGCTGTGAAGAATATGGCCTGTGGGAAAGTGCTGGGATCTGATGGACTCCCTGTAGAGTTTTATGCCACTTATACTGACCAACTAGCCCCCATATTGGCAGAGCTTTATAAAGTAGCGGAGCAATTTGGCTATTTACCCACATCCACAATGGAGGCATTGGTGATCCCACTTTTCATGCTGGGCCGTCCATAGCATTACGTGAAGGTCTATGTACCTTTGTCAATGCTAATTGTTGACCATAAATCCTTAGTCGTATATTTGCCCTACATGCCAGGACTGATACATTCGTACCAGGGAGTCTTTATTACGGCAGTTCCTAAATTTTCTGATGAATTATACCTTTGATAGCAGATCAATTTAACAAATGTATGACAAATGTATGACTCAGATAAATCAGTGGATGAGTTAAGAGCAGAAAAACAGAGGTTCTCCTCTTGGGTGCAGACACCTCCTTCTGGTCACCTACATGGTGGCCATCAATGTTGGGCGATCTTCCATCACCAGTGAAGAAGGTGAAAAATATAGGTTTCATCTTTAATGATAAACTGACTTTTAAAGATCAGTTCAGCACCTTCACCTCCGCAATCTTTTTCATCTTAAAGATGATAAGAAAAATTAGCGCTTTTATACCTCAGACATGCAAAAGACACTTGTGACAGCATTAGCCCTGTCTAGACTGGACTACGGAAATGCTCTTTATGTGAATATCAAAACACAGTACCTACAACAGCTACAGCGGCTCCAAAATGCAGCAACACGCTTGATGTTGGGATATCCCAAAATATCAGTCATTTGCCCATGGTCTAAGAACACTGCATTGACTTCCAGTCAGAAAAAGGATCAAATTCAAATCCCTATGTTTAGCATATAAGGCACTGCACGGTGCGGGTAACACTATTTGAAGAACCATCTGATTTGGACTCACCTTCTAGAAACGTAAGGTCTTTTCACAGTAAACTGAAAGTTTAGGGGGGTGCCGAACCCCAATGTGAGACGTTAAAGTCCATGAAGAGGCACTCAGGACTGTCGAGAGGGAGAGACCTTGGAACCTTGCACTGTAACAATCACAAAAGAGAAACTTGTAGAACATATAGAACATCTTTGCTGTTTTGACTATTGAGAGAATATGATTAAGGCACACGCTGGGTGGAACAAGACTAGGACCCTGTTGGCTTGGTTGACCAAGCCTATGAAACGAGGTTTGCTGATATTGGAGCTTGAATCTGAGATGGGTGGCAGGGTATATCAGCAACAGGATATTAGCATAAGTTCCAACAGTATTTTATTTTCCCATACGTACATACGTACAGAGCCTTTTAGCTCTCCCTGGTGAGAACACGAGGGCTGCGAGCCAGCGCTGGACCATATATCTGTGCTCACTATTTTACCTTACTGCTGATAATTGTTATAAATCTTTTTAATTCGTGTTAATATTTTCTCTGCTGGGGGGCTGTAAATCTTTTAGCTAAAAAGGGAATTCGAAGAGGCACACTGACACCCCTTACACGCTGCTGTTTGTTGATCCCTGCCTCGCCCAGCCGTTGTTACTGAATCGGCTGCAAGCGACGGCGGGCGCCATCTTAGGTGTGACTGGGGATGGGGCTGCGCTCTAGTCGCGCCGGCCTCCCACCCTCCTTACACTCCATATAAGCAGTGTCATGGCCAGACGGCGCAGCGGGCTGGCGCAGCGGGCGCGCCGGACGCGCGCCGAAGCTGCGCCTAAGCCAAGCCCGTCTGCGCCCGTCCGCGACCGGACACGGCCCAGGGCCATGACCCCTGGCCCTTCTGTGCGCTACTCTGCGGTCCAACTTATATTGCTCAATCCGGGCCTTTTTAGCCACCACTGTATCCCCTTGCCTCCTCCAACCGCTGTGGGTATTAATCCCGCCACGTGTCCTGGGTGTAATTATCACAAATTGGAAGAGGTGGAGGACTTGCTATAATTTATAAGAATCAGTATCATACCACGTTTGACCCCATTTCATCCACCAATTGTGAAGCAGCAACTTTTGCAATCAACATTAACTGCAAACAAACTTTTAAAGGCATTTTGCTCTACCGACCTCCTGGACCTCGGAATTCCTTTCTAGTGTCCCTCTCTGAGCTAAATGACTACACTATAGGCTCCGCTGATTACACAGTATTGGGAGATTTCAATTTCCCTTTGGAAGAACAGGGAAATCACGACACCTCCCAACTCACTGCTGACTTCCTTACTTTAGGACTCCAACAATTGGTAAAGGGATCTACTCACCAGGCGGGACACACACTAGACGGTGTGTTCACTAACAACTCTCTTATTACGATACTAGACATTCTACCCCTTACCTAGACTGACCATAGGGCCATTATATTTGGTATTGACACTCGCCCAGTCAACCTCCCCGCTTCTAGACCACCTAGCAGGGCAGCAATTCGTGCCTGGAAGAATGCTGACATCCCTCAGATGACAAATATCTTGACATTATCCTCCCCTACTATAGGGTCCAATCCTGTCCCTTCAGCTTCTGATTTTCAAGACTGGATTAGGAACGCTGCTGATCAGGTCGCTCCAGAAAAGTCCATCCAACCTAATAGAAGGTCGCCTTCGGCGGCATGGTATACAGAAGAGCTTAGACTTCACCGACAATATTGTCGGAATTTAGAAAGACACTGGAGGAAATCCTACTGCCCCACTGCTAAGCAATCCTACAAAGATGCCTTAACTATATATAAAAAGGCCATCACTACTCGGAAAATGACTTTTTTCTCGACCCAAATAAACAACGCTGGGAATTCAACCAGAGAATTGTTTTCAGTGGTCAACTCTCTATCTACACCTCCATCGGGTCTCGGAGTAGAACCCTCCCAACTGTTCTGTAATGCATTGTCCACTTTCTTTACTACTAAAGTGGCAGATATCTATGCATCCTTTGGTAGAGATACAGGGGCTAGATCCACTGCCATCAATAAGGAACTTCCCCATATCAACCATGACCATCTTTCTTTATTTGCTGACATCTCAGAAGACCAAATTAGCAGACACATTTCCATCACCAAGTCTGGATCCCCTCTGGACCCATGCCCTCCCTCAGTGATGGCTAATCTAAGTGAGGTGATTTCTCACCCACTCATGGAAATCTGCAACACTGCCTTTCAAACCGGATGTTATCCAGCCCCGTGGAAGAAGGCAGTGATTAAGCCTCTTCTGAAGAAGCCCTCCCTGGACCCCTCCGCCCCGGTCAGCTATAGACCCATTGCCTGTCTTCCCTTCCCGGCCAAAATCTGCGAAGCTCTGATGAATATACAGCTCTCAGAGTTCGTCGATACGCACCAACTCTTAGACGAAACGCAGTTTGGCTTTAGGAGGGGACACGGGACGGAGACCGCTCTAATAAAAGCTTCTGATGAAATCAGAACCATCATGGATCAGGGAGGAACGGCCATCTTAATTCTTCTGGATCTATCCGCAGCATTTGACACGGTCGACCATGCCATTTTGGTCGACCGTGTCACAGCTCTGGGGATTGACGGTTCGGCTAGAGACCTCATTTCATCCTTCCTGGCCGACCGCACCCTAAGCATGGGCGGAAAATCCGTTTCGCTCGCGGATTTTGCGGATTTTCGGTAAATTCGCAATCCGCGAGATTCGCGAATCTCCCGCAAAATCCGCAAATCCGCGAGCAGCGGATTTTGCTCGCACTGCTCGCACTGTTCGCGTGAGTTCGCGGCTTCCCAGTACAACTTCGCGCCCCGCGAATAAGTGCAAAATTGCAGAAATACGATCTTAGCAAAACTGAAACTACTTACCAGGTTCAAAAGTTCAGGCTCATCATTAGTAGCCATTTCCTGTAGTGCTTCCTGAGGGGCCCCTCCAGAGTTCAGTTGCCAATTGCAACTATTATGTGACCCTGCTCTGAACCTCAGAATAGTTACACATATGCCACAAAGGTCCTGAATTACAGCTAAGGGAGACAAGCAGGAGCCAGGCTGGAGGTTCAAATCCATTAATCAGCCCCTAATTCATTATTGTCAGTTGGGGCAGGGCAGGTGTTGTAACTAATTTTGCAACAATGAAAGCATTTAGCAAGTGCAAAAGATCACTAATCAGGAAGCACTAAGGAAGCAGGTGCCAGCTAAAAAAATATTCTGTGACACATTAATCAGCCCCAAATTAATTCAGGTCACTTGAGGCAGGGAAGGTGTGCTTGCGTTGCCACAATAATGTACACTGACTGGACAACCAGAGGGTGCTGTGATGAAACAGAGGGTGGCATGGGTGGGCCAGAGGGTGGCATGAGTAGTCAGAGAGTGGCAGTGGTGACAGAGAGTGGCAGTGATGAAGAAGAGTGTCCCAAACAGGCTGGACACGTAGAAACAACAAGTTCGCGAAACTTGCGACCCGACAGGTAAGTTCGCAATTTGCGACATTGTACAAAACCCTCGCGAACTGGCAGAAACCCGCGCAAACAAAAAAAAAAAAAATCCGCAAATTCGCGAGAATTCGCGGATTTTGCGGATTGCGAGTTCGCAAATCCGCAAAATTCGCGAACGCGAGATTCGCAAAATTCGCCCATGCTTACCGCACCCAGACAGTCAAGTTGGGTAATTTCTACTCTCCCGTCGCTGCACTACCATGTGGAGTACCACAAGGCTCCTCGCTAAGTCCCACGTTATTTAACATCTACGTAGCGGACTTAGCGAGGGTAATAAAAGCCTATGGGGTGCGATTAACTGCCTACGCAGACGATACCCAACTGGTGCTGGCAATCCATAAGAACGGCACAGCAGTAGCAGCTAACTTTCAGGAAGCAATGCTTGCTGTCAGTACGTGGATGTCCTCCAACTGCCTAAGGCTTAACTCGGATAAAACCGAGGTTATGACCTTTGGCAACCTCGCCCCAGAATGGTCTTCCATCTGGTGGCCCAAACAAATGGGCTCTCCACCCGTCCCAGTGGTAAAAGCGAGGAACTTGGGAGTCATCTTCGATAGCAAACTAACTTTCAACCTTCATGTCAACAAGGTTGTCTCCTCTGCTTTCTTCATGCTAAAGAAAATAAAGAAATTGCTGCCTTATCTCCCCTCCTCTGCCGGGAAGACTTTAGTTACCACTCTGGTATTCTCCAAAATGGATTATGGAAATGCCCTCTTCTTCAACACCCTGAAATATGTGCTGTCAAAGTTACAGTCTGTACCGGACGCGGCTGCCAGAATTCTTTTAAACATCCCTCGCCGCCAGCCTACTACCCTTGCCATCCGCCAGCTTCACTGGCTCAAAGTAGAGAGCCGTATTAAGTTTAAGGCCCTCTGCATTGCCTACAAGGCAGTGCATGGCACAGGACCCAAATTCCTGACTGAGGCACTCCAGCTGTACACCCCCAAAAGATTGCTGAGATCGGCTAACACTTGCCTTCTACCTGTACCTCGCACCAGAACGGCAACTTGGGGAGACCGTCGCTTTTTAGTGGCTGCACCAAAACTCTGGAACCTTCTTCCACTAAATATCAAAAATGCCCCCAACCTGATGAGCTTCCGGAGGCTCATAAAGACATGGCTGTTTGATCAGTGAACTCTACTATTGTGGTCCTGCTAGCTCACACATGCGCCGAGACACCTCAGGGTAATTGTTTGCGCAATAAAAATCCCCAAAATAAAAAAAATAAATAAAAACTCTTACAGACCCCAGATTTAATAGAGCACACTGTGTAGGAAGGGGTTCTTGCTGGCAACAGCGCCAAGACGCCCTCGGCCATTTGAGTGCTATCCAAATCTCAAATCAAATCAGGGCAGCAGTAGTGATGGCAGTGGATTTCGAAAAAGCCTTTGACAGCCTGGACAGGCAGTATCTTTATAGGGGGTTGGAGAGAATGAAGCTGAGGAGGGGATTTGTGTGCTGGACGAAACTCATGTGCTCAAGCAGCACCAACCATGTCAAGACAGGTGGCCTGATCTCAGAGTTGTATACAGCGGGGTTAGGAAAACAGCAGGGATGCCTGCTGTTGCCAGCTCTGTGGCTTTCAGTGCACTATCCAGCGTCCATTATGAAGGCCTAATGGAGCGGAGGATGCGACACCACATTGCCCTGTATGCAGATGATATGCAGCTAATTCTAAAGGATGCTCATTCTGAGTCAGCAAGAGTTGTTGGGCAATTAGATATCTTTGGAGAGTTGTCGGCTCTGGGCATTAACTGGCTTATAACTAGCCTGTTTCCCATAAATGCTGTACCTGTACCAGCCCAGATGGTGAGGGGCTGGTGTGGGAACCCAAGTGTCCGAAGTATTTGGGGGTGAAGATCAATGTTCGTGTAATTATTTTCCCCCTCAGGCGGCAATAATATGTTTGTGGGTGTAACATTCACTACTATGTGCAAGATCAAGAGTAGTGATGATCCACTAAGCAAATTATTGGGGCGAGTAAGCTAACGGATCTGAGAGATTGGGAAGCATTAGCTAATAGCGGTAGTAGGCTGAAGAGGCCCAGTCAAAATGATTATCAAAAAACAATCAACAAAAGTAAAGATGTTCTCGGTTGTTTCTGATAGGGATCTAGTTCTACAATTTGGACACTCAATTTGCTCCCAGGGACCCCGGCATTCTAGGGTGGCAAAATTATAATTTTTATCAAATGGAAAGAGACACCTGCTCCTTAAAGGAACGTACAGAATCTCCCAAAATAGGACATGCACTTAAAGCTAAAAGAGGTTTTTGTCTCAAAAAGCACACATCACCTTAGTAGTTCCTGGTACTGAAGGGAACTACTATGTCTGTGGATATCCTCCTTGTGAAAGAGCAAATGCTGCCACTCAGTGAAATAAGCCAATGGCTGAAATGAGCTCAACCATTTCCGTATGCTCTTGCTTTAGTGGACGGAAGAAAAATGTGAATGACGCAACATATCAATGAATAATGAGTGCAGGTGGAAAGCCCCTCTACAAGTGTTGTGTGTACTTCATACATTATGTCAATGAAATCAAAAGGCCAAGGCAAGCACCAGAACTAAAAAAGTCTTTCTCCTCATTATACTCTAATCATAAGAATTGTACAAGGCACATGGTGATATCCTCAACATTGGGGCGGGATGAGGAATGAAAGTAAACTTATCTCCAGAAGCTCAAACAATTCCTGCCATTTAACCAATGCCATTGTTTTTTCCCTGAAATGCAGTCTTTTTAATGGAACAACTTCAGATTACTCCTTACCAGTCCACCTAAATCTCTAAAATAGGTAGAGTAATTAGGAATGTTTTCAATAGGGACCGAAAGTTATGGTTTATCAGTTGCTTTATACCATTTTTAAAGCACACACAGCCCATGCACTATTTGGATACCTAACAAAATGCAAAGTGTCAGCTTAACTTGATTAGTACCTCCATTCAATTATAGGAAATAACTAATTGGAATAATTAAATAGACATTTCACAACTGACACATCCATAGATTACTATTTACGAACCAGGAGGGGAAACGTAATGTGAAAACTCCAAATCTAAAAGTTAGGACTCTTCCAACAAACAACAAACTCTTCAACAGGATTATTACCACGATCAGAATATATACAAAAGTCTCACAAACTTCCATTCTCACCAGTCCCCTTCAAATAGTACTAGCAAAAATGTAGTAACCTATGAAAAGATATCCTTTGAATCCGATTTTCCAGTCACATTCATTTTGAATCGACATGCTTTAAATGCACAAACTTAAAATGCCACATTTTATTTATTTTTATTTTTTATTTTCACATGAGGTGTTTTGTTTTGTACAGTCCGGATATCATTTGGATATTTAACAAATGTAGCAGACAAGATTTCAATATTTTCTGATGTGTGCATACCTTGTAAACAATTCTAATCACAGTAGTCCAGAGTCGAGAGTCTCACTTTCCATTCTGACTGAGAATGTGAAGGCCTATGTTGATGTAGTCAGAGGTTCCTGGGCAGAATGCTCCTGGCAGACTGTGAATTTATAGTGCAACTCCACCTTCAGGGGTAGTAAGAACACGGACCTTGTTTCAATTACCTGATGTTGTTTATCTGAGAAGCTGGGGATGCGGCAGAAGTGTCATTCATACAATAGACAGCATATTAGCAATATATTTTATTTATTTTTATAGTGCTGATTAGGAGGAATTCGGTGCGGCAGCCATAACACAGCAGGAAACTGTTGCAGCCGCCCCGCCCGAGTGCCTTACAATTGACCTTGTGAAGCTTATGGCAATGCTCTCCTAGTTAGAAATAATTGGTGTGTGAGTGCTTTCAATCTTTTTGTGCCCAGCACAAAGGCAGAGGGTGAGCAAGGCAGCCGAGCGCAAACATTAGAGGGAAGTGAACTTAGGTGAAGATCTACCCGACAGCCATAATCTACTTGAGGATAATGCTGGAGCGGCACTGAATGCAACGTAGTCTGGCCCAAACTGTTGAAAAACTCTACCGACAACAGTAGCAGGTCGCATTGCTACTGCTAACATGGTGGTCCTACCAGTATTTCTCTACTACTTCTCAGCACTGCCACTAATCATCCGCAGGAGTACTTTCCAGGAACTGATACTTTGCTAATTGACTTGATAGCAGGTAATACCGGGTGGCGCTTTGTAAGCTTCAGCGCCCCGTTACAGAGGGCGGATTAGCGGTTCAATATTTCAAAACTATTTTATTGATTGTTTCCAAATAAAGCAATACATACAAAATGCACCCGCGCATGTGCATTTGTGGGTAGAAGTCCGCAATAAAGCAGGACGAGGGAGCCCCAGACTCCGCAGCTCAGATAAGTCATTTTAATTACTTTTAAAATGCTTTTAAAGATTGTAAGGGCATTTAAAAGAGGGCGAGAGGGAGGCGGGTGGCAGGCAACTCCGCTTCGCCGTTGCGTGTGCGTAGCCTGCCTACTATGCCTACTTCACGTACCGCAAAGTAGGCAACACTACACACACTCCACAGGCAGAGTGGAGTACTACGCCCACGGTTATTCCTGATGAAGAGCAGTCCTGTTCCATGTATCACTTTGTGGGTGAGACTAAGCAGCTTAAATGTGGATTCTGGCAACCAGTAACCAGTGTAGGGCCTTCAAGTCAGGGTAAATGTGAGCTTGTGGCTGTATATGTAAGAGTAGTCTTGGAGCCAAGTTCTGAATCTGTTGTAGTCTTTTCACAGTTGCTAAAGACAATCCATGATAGAGGCTTTTGGCGTAATTGAGAATAGCCAGAACAAGAGAGATAGTAGCCTGGACCTTGTGTGGAAATCCCAGGTGGGGTAAGATGTGTCGCAGAGTTTTTATAGTAACAAAGCTTGATCTTACTAGTTTGTTCACTTGTGTGTTTATTTATAGCATGGCATCCATGGTAATTCCAAGGTTTCTTACTTCCTGAGATACTTTAGACGGTGTTCCCAGATCATCAGGCCAAGAAGCAAGTGGTTCATAATTTTTCCAGTCGCCACATGGGAGTATTTCTGTTTTGGAAGCATTCAATTTGAGATGGCTTCTTGTCATCCACTGTTCCACAGCTTTGAGACAACTGACAAATTGTGAGTTTCCAATGTTTGTGGAGCTTTCCAGTTTAAGGAGTATTTGTGTGTCATCTGCATAGTTATAGTATGTGAGATTAATTGAATGATCAGTGCCGGTTATGAATTTATGTATATGTTAAAAAGCATGGGTGAGATGATAGAGTCTTGAAGTACGGTTTGGCAGCAGGTTATGCATGACATTAGTTCTGTTTTGTAGGATGTTATCCAATCAAGAGCAGTCCACTCTATGACGGCTTAGTATAGTCTTTGTATTAGAGTGTCAAGGTCAACTGTGTCGAATGCAGCTGACAGGTCCTAGTGAATTAGTGCAGCAACCCCGTTTCGGTCAACTGTGGTCTTAACCCCTTCAGTGCGGAGCGAATTTACACGCTGTGCTGAAGATTCTAATGAGCCTATGGGCTCATGACGAAACGGTTCAGTCATAAGCACAGCTTAACTGACGCTCATGATGGAACCGTTCCGTCATGAGCATGGAAGGGGTTAAGGTAATCCCAGATGACATCGAGGGCAGATTCTATGCCTCTTCCTGGATGAACAAAGCGATACCAAAGGGGATGATGGACAGAGCGTTTGAGCAAATCAAACACTCACCCCCAGTCAACTGATCTGGGTTTAACCCATCACCATTCTTTAGCTCACTCCCCCACCTCAGTTCAGACAGGCCATATGCAAATCAGTCTGACCCTGTGCCTCATGAGAACAGTCCAATCCGAACTGTCAAGCCATGGCTTCCCTGGACCGGAAACAAGCATCCCTGGACCGGTTTCAGATTCATAATCCTCATCAGCCAGGCTATCTTGATTCCAGTGGTAGATGGAATCCTGTCTGGAAGTCAGAAAGTATGGAAGTACCTTCAATGAATTGTGACATCAGAGCAAATGCAGCTTTTTCTACCAGTTTGCCCATGAAAGGTCCATTTGAATTTGGCGTGTAGTTGTCGGGGTTAAGAGGGTCCAGGTTATTTTGTTTTAGCAATGGGCGTGTATGACTTTTTGAGATCTGGAAATATTCCGGTACTTAAGAAACTATTGATGATTCTTCTTACTGTTCTGGCAGCAGAGGTAGTTAGAAGAATTTTCTTTAAGATTTGTGGTGGACATGGGACAAAAGGGCAACCAGCAGGCCTGCTTGCTTTGAGCAGGTCTATAAATTCATTGTGTGATATTTGTTGGAAGGAATGGAGAGGCTGGGTTTGCGTATTCTTGGAGGATTGTTTTGGAAAAGGATTTGTGCTGGTGGTTATTCTTTATTTTAAGTAGGAGTCCGACGTGTCTGCTTTGGTCATGTAATGAATTGCCAGTTTGTCTGTGAAATCTTAAGTAATGGGGTGAGCTCCTTCTAAACAATTTGGTTTACGAAATCCAGTGAGAATGTTATAGATTTCTTTATTTGCACACTTAGGGGGTCAATAGGATGGCAGGCAGACTTTCGGGGATTGGGACCACCCGCCGATGCTGCGGGGGTCTCGTTGGTGGTCTTTAAGATGCGCCCGCTAAACTGGCGGGCGCATCCTGCATTCCTGACATTCCTGTTGCGCACTTCCATGCACAACAGGGCAGGCACCGCGCCGGTGCCTGCCATGTTGTGCATAGAACTGCAGCGGGGTACCATAGGTACCCCCCATGTGCACTCCCTACCCCCTAAATACCAGGGGGCCCGCTACAGGCCCCCAATTGCAAAAACTGCCTGCCTTTATGTGTCTGCGTTGCCGCCACAGAAAGGTACAACCCTACAGACATGTTAATATGGATGGTGGTGTCTCCCAGACACCGCCACCATGTTAGCAATTTGCCGACCGGGCGGAAAACCAGCGGACGGTCTTTTGGTCCGTCGGGGTCCCCCCCCCCATGGTAATGTGGTGGGGGGTAAATGCAGAGCGGGTTGAGGTTTTTCGCGGGCGGATCGCCACCGCCAAACGGGTGGTGGCGATCCACCCGCAATTCTAATGGACCCCTTAGCATTTTGAATTCTGTCTGAATAGTGTTTTTTCTTAGTTTTTTTAATCGCTGACTTGTCTACTCTGTTAAGTTTCTCTAGGTGAAGTTTGTCTTGATAGGTGATGTTTTTGAATCAGGTATGTTGTAGCTTTCTAATTTGCTGTTTTATCTCATCTATCTTTATATTTCTCCAAGGTGCCTGTTTTCTTTTGTTCTGTTGCATTGTTCTTAGTGATATAAGAATATCAAAAGCTTCCTGTAGCCACTCATATAGTTTTTAAATTTAATATATTGTATCTTGATCTGTACTGGATGTTTTCTGTGTTTCTAAGTGTTCAAAATTGAGTTTGTTTCACAGTCCATAGGTGGATGCATGTAAGGTAGTTTTAGGAGTGCTGCTTTGTGTTGTTTTTTGTTGGAAAGCAAACAAATAGTGGTCTGACCATGTGACTAGAGTCATTGTTTGAAAGGTAGTTCTGCATTTGCAAAAATTACATCTAGAATGTGCCGAGCAATGTGTGTGGGTTTATGGATGATCTGATGTAGTATCAGTTGAGTCTGGGCCAGTGACAATTGTTTTTGGATGTGGCATATTGGGTGTGTCAAACCAAATGTTTAGGTCACCCAGAATGCGTAGTTTGGAATGTAGTGTTTAAGGTTTGAAACTGTGTCTAGAAGTGTGTCTGGGAATGTTGCATTAATAGGTGGAGGTCTGTAAAGGAGTAGGAAGTTACAGAAGGAAGATGGTGTAGGGTTGCATCTGGTGAAGAGCGTCCCACAGCCTTGTATGGACACGTTGTCAGCTTTAGTAATATTTAATGTTTGCTTGAATACAACTGCTTGGTACCTCCTCTTTTGACAACATGATATTGTGTGATAGTTTGATAGCCTAGAGTAACGGCTTCATGCAGCACTGGAGCAATGTCATCTCCCAACCATGATTCAGTTATGAAGAGTAAGTCACATGTGTGTGGCAGCGAGATGGTCGTAGTTGTGAAGCTTGCTTTTGCAGAGTGATCGAGCATTTTTTAGTAGGCTGTTTAGACAATGTGCTTTTGTGATGGTGTGACTTTGTTTTGAAGAAGAGTGAGGAGTATTTTGTGGGCTTGTAGCAGGCGCATCCCTAGTGCAGGTATGAGCTGTATGAGGATAGCAATAGTGCAGTTGTTCCTCATCCAGCAGGCTTAGAAGGCCTTTTGATGTGTCTGCATGTGTAGGTGGTGAAGATTGTGTTTGAGAGTGAGTTGGTGAGCTGTGTTGTTTTTGTATAGTAGCATTGTTGTGCAGTAGGTATGGAGATGAGAAGCTGTGAAGAGTGGCAGGCAGACTAAAGTTTACCCGCCATCCTAATGACCCTCTAAGAGTAGATTACTGCAGTCTCAGAGCAAACTCTGCTTAGCCTCTGAGGTATAATTAAGGGTGGGCGAGTTGGAATTCTGCTGAATTGATCAAAAACTTCATGAATTCCGCTCCGCAACTCCATTCCGTCTCACCACAATTAATAAAACAGAAACCTCACATACCCTTGGTAAAACAACAAGTAACTATTATTACGTGCTAAAATGCATATAATCATCTCACAAAAGTCAAAATGAAAATACAGCAAGCAGTGAGAGAGGGGATGATGTTGATGTCCTCACTAACCTAGGGAGAGAACCAAGCAGATTCCTTGAACACAAAGAGCACATCATGCTGAACAATTGGTGGTGGTCCCATCCTCATAGGACCACCCCAAGCACAGATATGGGCAAAAAATACAATCCCAACCAAATGCCCTGCAAAGGATTATGGAACAATATTCTAGGGTGCAGTGAATATTATAGTATCCAATATCAAAACATTGCTCAAGGGGCAGGCTCTCGGGCTCTACTATAATATTCACTAAGGGCTAGATGTAGGTAAATATGTTTTACCGATTCTAAAATACCGAATTTTACCAATTTGGTATTTTAGAATACGTTAATCCTATGTAGGTAATTATTCGGTAAAGATTCGGTAATTACTTACCGATTCGGAGGCCCATAGGAATGAATGGCAATTACCAAATCGTTAAATACCGATTCGCTAAAATAGGGAAATAGTCAAGGGTGGCAGGGTGTCACTTTGACACCCTGTTGCACCCCTGAATAGTGCTGGTGTGCACATGTGGCATACATACATGCCTTAAGGATGTTTGTCACATGGCACAGGTGTAAATGCACATATTTGCATTTACATAGGAATTCCTTGTTTACCACCAACTAATCGTTGGTGGTAAATAACGAATCCTTTCAGCCCAGAAGCCGAAACGGGTTTGACTGAAAAGAACAGATGGTGACTGTTTTCTCTGCGTCTCCTGTTGCAGTTGATTCCTAAATGAAATGGATGCAAATTTTACTAATCTTGTGGCTTATTCCTTCGAGGGCTAAACTCTACGATGGTATGTCTGCTGCTGTAGCCCAGCCGTGGAAGAAAGCCTGACGCTTGCTGCGGACCCGTGATGGCGCCCAATGGCGATATCAATATACGGGAGATTGGTGTCCAGGAACAGCTGACCACAGACAATAGGACACCCAGCGCAACATTTTCATCAGCCCACAGGGATTTTAATCACTCAGTTATTTACTGCTTCAATGATGAACTCACTTGAGACAATTGGGTCATGCACTACAAGATCCATAAGGCCATTTATGTGACCACGCCCTTGGAGGCAGGCGCTTTAAATTACAGTGCATGCTGCATCATCATTGCCAGCAGATGCCATTGAGAAAGGGATAGGATTCCCGAAACCGGTTTGGCTGAAAAGAACAGATGGTGGCTCTGCATCTCCTGTTGCAGTTGATTCCTAAATGAAATGGATGCAAATTTTACCAATCTTGTGACTTCTTCCTGCGAGGTCTAAACTCTACGATGGTATATATATATATATATATATATATATATATATATATATATATATATATATATATATATATATATATATATATATATATATATATATATATATATATATATATATATATATATAAAATAAAACTATGCATTGTAGGTCTGTGTTTTCAGTTACTCAATGAGTCTGTTCTATTCTGCAGTTTGAGAAAGACGCACATTAGAATACTTTTACATAAAATAAAATAAGAATAAAAGGTGATTGACTTGGCAAGCAAAGACCTGGAACGCCAAGGCTGGTTTAAAGTACCCACCACGAGAGCTACCCATTATCACTGGCTACCCCAGGACCAGAAAAACGTCTTTGCAATCAATGTCTCTGAAAAACCGATAGGGTTGATCTGGGTGGGGCTAATAAACATGTATTTGGCACTGCATTAGGAGCCATTCAGATGCACCAGTAAAGAAAATGGCACTTTTATATAAGTAAGCTGAGCCTTTTTTTTTTACTTTTTCTGGGTTGTGTGTTCTTGCTTCCTTTTCAATGTCAGTGATTACACATGGTGTGTGTGTGTATGCTTTGCAAGTTTTAGCTGGAGGATGGATATAGGGATGAAGAAATAGAAATTTGAGATAGAGAAATAGATAAGTACATATAGACGGATGGAGATAGATAGATAGATAGATAGATAGATAGATAGATAGATAGATAGATAGATAGATAGATAGATAGATAGATAGATAGATAAATAGATAACTATTTGTGGGCTTTTATAAAGCACATGACTTACGTGTGATGCAAAGTAGAGGAAGAAGGGTGTGGAGCTTTCCACAGCATCAGCAATGAAACATTCTGCAAAGTCATCATACATGGGTTCAAGATGGGTGAAGTCAACTGGCTGCTGGATGATCGTCTCATTCCAGAAAAGAGGAAGGGGCACATGTTCAATCCAGTATGCCACAAAACACTTGATATCAGGTGGGAAGCAGGTCTGATTTAGGCTAGCACCCTAAAAATCACAAGAGAAACAGCCATGTGAGAGGAAGCCAGACTGCTGGCAACTAGTTTCTGTGACAGGCAGCAGTGAAAAAAGGGGTCTCATTTACAGTTTGGCCTATGAGATACTTGGTCACTGTAAGAAATTGGGTTATTAGTTGTGCAAGTTGTGAGGCCTGTGCTAGTAATACATTCACAATTTCTCTTTACTGGTAACCACGCACCTCACTGAAGCACTTGACCCTCTGGGGTAGTGAAGCAGAGCAGTCCAGTGCCTACTTAGGGGAGGTTGTGTGGGCTAGTAATCACCATTCACTGGCACACAATACTAACACTCAATAAATGGATGTCCAATCAGTGCTTTTTCTTTGAAAAAGGAAAGGTACATTTATTACACGCTCCCACTACTGAATACTGCACATTAATTTACAAATATATACGCAAGGAGATACCTTGGTAACACTCTGAAATTATATTTCACCTAAAGGCCCAAAGTTCCTCTACCACATGTACCAGAAGAACATCACAATAAGGGGGTTATCATAATAAATATACAGGCTTTGACAAAGGCTCAGCACAACAACATATATGAAAGGTCTATTGACTTTGTCAAGGGGATCACCCTATTAAAATACCATGAATCCACAGGTTAACAGCAACCGTCACATCACAAAATGCAATAATAATATTTTAAAGCCATCATTAGAGTCAATAAAGCATTACAATATTAATAAAAACCACTGTCAACAACATGTTGTCAATAAAGCTACAACAGTGTATCTGTGTCTTTTTTTATACACCTTCAGGCCATAAAACATACAGCCATAAAACTAACCCTTACATGGCACTGCACTCCTAGCTGAAGAGTAAAAGCTCTAGGCTTAGGAGTCCTTTAAAATAGGATGGGAAATCATGTGGGGGAGGTCATAAATGTTGTGACTCCAGCAGCGGCGGCTGGTGACATTTGAAAGTGGTGGGCGTAAACGTTGGGCATGATTTTTATATAGCAAGCGATGTGAACATGTTCTATGGGCAAAACTGTGGTCCAGGGGGAGTCCCTCTCCTGAGAAAGAAATTAAAAAAAAGATTGCCAAATGGTGCATTTTAAAGCAAATGAATGCAGCGATTAATCAAGGCTTATTAAGCAGTGGGAACGTATAGTCTTGAAATATTAAACACATTAAAAACTGCCCCATATCTTCTTGCATTCATTTGCTCAACAGTTACTGTAATGTATAATGTATAAATTGTTCTGCATGAAAACTTTAGCCCTTTAAAATGTATACTTGCCCAGTGTCTTGCACTGCATACAGCAATAATTTTTGGAAAAATATGCTCTAACTAGACTTCGAGAAGCACCCACAGGTGCTAGCTGTAACCAGTCATATAGAAATATGTGCAGACAGGTCTTTAAGTGAGATTAAAAAAGTGGGTGCTCTCTATAAAGGATCATGCCGAATATATTTCTGTGAGTCCCATAGTGTGCCACGAGACCGATATTTTGGTTTCTCTTTGAGATGTAATTTTATCCAGATAAATAGCACAGCAACTGACATTCGCCTAAAGCCTGTCAGTATGGTTGGCCTTGTCACTGGGTGTTAGCTGTTTAAGATAAATGAGTAACAACAATGATTTCTTATAAATAATTAACATAGGAAATGTTTAATTTGAAATAGTGAGTCTGTGAATTAAATAGCATTGAGGCCTGTGGGAAGAGTTTTGGCCTTCAGTTATGTGTGCTTTATGTTAGATATGTATCCTCTTTTTCTCTGCATATCTTGTCCATCTGCACATCTTCAACCCCCACTCTTTTCTCTTCAGCATCCTTTTTTCACTCTTTCCCGAATGCCCTTTCTCACATCTGTCACTTCACCGCTCCCAACATGCACTGCAATCCCTCAAATTTAAGCACTTTAATTTCTCTTAATTTAGTCTTGCAAATGTTTTGACATCAGTGTACCTCCTTCACACACATATCCACAGAATTTCAGTTGAAAATGGAATACACAAAGTGTTCTATGTGCTCTGCAAATAGGCCAACCCACTGACAGGCCCTTTGGTTGGCTTTAGCCTTAGCGCCTGAGACAAAACCCCTCATAAATTTAGGCCCAGATCTCTGTACAGGGGTGAATGTATGACATTGTTCTGCATTCTGTCCATCAACTGTTGTTTTTGCATTCCTCATAAATACATGGCATGGCTCAAGCTTCAAAGTATGCATAGGATAAAATACAGATAAACAACAACGTTATAAAATAGCTAACTCATAGGGAATGCAAGATTAAGTAAAGCATGTAAAATAAGAGTGGAACTAAATTGCTGATATGCATTCCCTCAACGTTTTTAACATTCATTGTTTGCAAGTCAATCCATGTTTTTAGCATCAGTGTTAACTTAAGGGCATGTACACAGGGCCAGTTGTAATGCCATGCCCGTTTACGTCAGGATGTCCGCCTGCCATCCAATTGGGGCCCATAGTGCCAATGTTTAAAAAGGGGGAAAGAAATCAACCATCTTGTTATCGGCCTATCTCCATCTTGGATTCCTCCGTAAAGATACTAGGGAGAATAATTTTCCAAAAAATGGAAGATTGGATGGAGACAAAAGTTTTTTTTTTTCCAGATGTACAATATGTCTTCTGCCCTGGAGTGGGTACCGTACAACAATCATTGAACCTAACTCTGTTAATGGGAAAATAAATAAAAAGCTAGGAGAGGTTTGTTGCATATGGCCTTTGACATGGTGGACAAGGGGAGGCTTTCAATTCTGATGGAAGAGGTGGGTATCAATTCCTTGACAGATCTCCTTAATCGTCTTCACAGGGGTACGAATGCCCAAGTTAGATACAGTCAGAATGGAGAATGCACCCCTTTTTCAGATCTAACCGTGGAGTGCAATAGGGTTGTATTTTAGCTCCTTTTTATATGAAATCTCTTGAGTGTTAGCATGAAAATCAAAGGATCTACCCATGGTCAAAATCGCCCAGTCCCCATATTAATCTATGCGGACAATACGGCCCTTATCGCCTGCATCGCCATTTGTCTGCAGGTTTTACTAGATCTTTTTAAAGAATTTATGGGCAATCTGAATGATCTAACTGTGAAAGAATACTCTAGGAGAGACTGTTGTTGATATGGTACAGAATTTTAATTATCTTGGAATCCTGCTCGATGCCAATCTAAAATGGGCCAAGCTCTTAATTCAAAGGGCTTTAAAGTTTGCTGAGGCAGTTGATGCTATTTTTCATTTTGTAGAGAAACTAGGTCATGAACCTATTAAAGAATTAATTATGCTATATAAAAGCAAATACCTTTCTGTGGGTATACATGGGGCAGGTGTGTGGGGCTCATTCAGCCCAGGGAATTTGCAAACTGTCAAAAATAAAATCCTATGTAGGATTTTAGCAACTCCCAGGAGCTCTGCGAACTTTCTTACCCAATGAGAGGTAGGCCTCTCTTTCTTGGCGGACTTGGTGAAAAGTGCACCTCTGCTCCTCTGGATAAAGATATAGCACTCTCCTCTAACCAAATTCTCTTGCATAGTGCTTGAGTACTGCATAAAACAAGACCATATGGATTCTATTTTATGGTTGGCTAATGTGAAGAAATCTAAATGTATTTTATTGTCCAAGTAAAATAGATAATAATTTCAAGACAAAATTAAAAGCTTTATTTTATGAACTTAGAAACAATGTTAGATGTTCTAGAATGTGATCAATGGAGTAGGTCCTCCGCCACTTAGCAATTATGACTACATATGAGATAGAGCTTTTCTCTGGATAGCCAACCCTGAAAGCTGATTTAACTTGACACGTTTTAGACTAAGTACAACACACATTTTCTGATGGCCTTTCGAAAGAGTGGTACCTGGTTTTCCTCCTTGCCACAGCAATCCATTAATCATTCTAGCTTTTGTTGTATATTTTTTCACACCTGGAATCCAATTTTTGTGACCTTTGTTACATGCCAATCATCGAACATCGTGCATACGCAGCTTATTTGTTTTGCTGTAACTAGTTACATCTGTAACACTTTCAGAATTAGGAAATAATATGACATCTAGGGATTGCTTGTGATCTTTGTTTTTGGCACCAAATTACAGTGTTGACGAACAATCAGTTAAATGCTAGAATATTATAGGATGAATGTGGTATTGGGGAATGCAGGAATTACCAAATCCGGAGCTGTAGTGCAACTAGTGATCATTTATTTAAAGGAAGTCCACAATTAGACACCCAAGGCTAGAGAGGAGCTAATTGGGCAAAGCTCTGACCCAACTGACAATCACCAGGCAACAGGCGAGAATAATTGTACAATACAACTTGATGGTGTAGAGACAGAATATTGATGCAGAAATATGGAATTGCATGATATTGAGTCCAGAATGGTTTTTTTATTTTTTTTAAAAACTTTATTGTGCAATTTAAATACGATTACAACCATGGGCCTACAACCACAGGGGCCGGCCGCTAGAGCACAGAAAAGCAATCATTGACTATCACAGGACTGCGGCCGATCTCCTAGAGGTCCGGCAATAACACAAGATACAATTCTCAGCAACCCTTGATGAAATCAGGATATAGTTGTTTTTTGTTTTTTATAGAAAAGAACAAAGAGAAAAAACAAAGAAATCTCAAGGCGTTAAACATTATGGACAAAGTCGTGCTCCTACGGGGGAACCTGCAATACAAGATGAACAACTGAGCAAGCAATAGAGATAGTCAGGGGGGGAGTCAGTGGGGAAGTCAAAAATCAGGAAAGAGAGTAGACTACACCAGGAATGTCGGATCAGGGGGATAGGGAAATATCCGGATTCTCCTCAAACGGGGGGGTACATATGTTTCCTCGATAGGCGTTCCATTGGCCCCAGATTCTAGTCCACGCCCCAGGCTTGCCCCCAGCTAAATACACAGTCTTCTCTCTGAACATACACCAGTCCATGTTCTCCTTCCATACTGACACGGTGGGGGGCCGTTGGGAACCCCACAACTGCGCAATATCTCTTTGCGATCATGTTCCCAAGGGCCACCCACCGGGCCTGAGCGACGTTGTAATCATTCGGCTCCCACACATTCAACAGACATCTCCGGGCCTCAGGCAGTAGAGCAACCCCGGTGACACACTCCATAACAGCATGCACCCAAGTCCAATACGCAGCCACCTCCCGGCATTCCCAGATGATATGGAGGAAACTACTCAAACCACATCCACGCTTACACAAACCACCATCTGAAGAAAAACCCATGGAGACTAAACGAGGACCGGTAACATATACCCGATGAAGAATTTTGAGTTGGACGAGACGGAGACGGGCGGGTATGGCCACCTCTTTCGGGGAAGACAGTGCTGACTGCCAGTCTTCATCGTCTAGTTCCAACCCATCCCCAGTCCAGGCCTTCCTGAGATGCACAAGGAGATCTGCCCGATTGTTGATTAACTTCTTATATATTAATGAAATCGTACTATCAGGCAGATGACCATTGAGTATTTGGTCTTCCAGTGGGGAGGACTCGAGAACATTGGCATCGGCAGCAAAGACCGATGTCAAGGCATGGCGGACCTGTGTGTACCTGAAAAACTCTCTTTCAGTCAACTCATACTCATTCTGTAGTGCCTCAAAAGTCTTAACTGCAACCTTCACCCAAAGGTCACCCACTCTGCTTATACCAATCATATCCCATTTCTCAAAACCTTTGGTTGTCCAGAGGCATCCCAATCTCTCCGACGCATACAAAGGGGTCACTCGTGTCAATCGATCCTTCCATCCCAGGGCAGCATTTGCATCACTCCACACGCGCACAGCAATCTTAGTGGGTCCCGTTAAATTCCTCCCTGCTGCCCTTGAGTAAAGCGCCCTATTGTAGTTCCCACCCGGCAACTGGTGCTTGTCCATCTCAAATGCCGGATTTGGGCTGGGTGCATACATTGCGTGATTAATCGCGCACAGTTGGGAGGCCCAATAGTACCGCCTGATATCCGGGAGCGCCATGCCCCCGTCATACCAGGGGAGGGTTAGTTTAGCAAGAGCAATTCTTGCACGGCCATCCCTAATGAGCCGCCTCTGCAGGCCTTCCACCTCCCGAAAGTAACTTGCCGGGATGATGTCAAACGAATTCTGGAGTGCGTATAAAAACCGAGTCAGAGACATCATTTTAGAGAGCGCGGCGCAACGGAGCGGCGACAACGGTAATCTACGCCACCGAACCACGTCAAGCTTCAACCTCTGGAGAGGGGGGAAAAGATTGTGCGAGCAACTGGATCTAGCGATATGAAAATCCCCAAATATTTGAAACCGGACTGGGAACCTGAATAGGAAATCTACTTGGCAAGGGAGGGAGGCCACCCAAAATGACATACACACAAGACTTAGACCAATTTATGACCAGACCGGAATTCTTGCCGAACGAAGTGAGAACGTCAAACAAGACGTTAAGGGATTTACGGGGGGAGGTAAGGTATAAGAGAATATCATCGGCATACAGCGAGATTCGATCCTCAAAATCGGGAGCCCACTGAATGCCCTTTATCAACGGCTCCCATTGGAGCCAGGCTGCAAGGGGCTCTAAAGCAAGAGCTAAGAGCAGGGAGGACAGCGGGCACCCCTGTCTCGTACCCCTCCCAAGAGTGAAGGACTTGGACACTCGACCGTTGACGACCACCTGAGCCAGTGGTTCCCTATATAAAAGCTTCACCCACCCAATAAATTCCGAACCGAAGCCACATTTCACGAGGGCGGCCCAGATGTAAGGCCATTCTATCATATCAAAGGCCATCGTGGTGTCTAAGGAAGCCAAGATGGCCGGCTCTAGAAGAGACCCCACCCTCGCGAGAACACCATGTAAGCGCCGCAAGTTGAGTACGGTGTTCCGATGTGGGATAAAACCGGATTGATCTGGATGGATCAGGTCACAAATCACCGTAAGCAGACGATTGGCGAGAACTTTGGCTAGGACTTTAGGCTCAGCATTCAACAGGGAGATGGGCCTATACGATGCGCAGCCATTCCGAGGCTTGCCCTCCTTAGGAATTACCACGATCGTTGCCAAACGCTGATCACAAGGGAGGGTGCCAAGGTCTTGTGATTCTATGAACATATCGCGCAGATATGGTGCAACTTTATCGGGGCGCAGTTTGTACAGTTCAATAGGCAAGCCGTTCGGGCCCATAGCCTTGCCCGAACGGACAGAACGAATTGCAGTCGCAATCTCATCTGCAGACAACGGAGCATCCATGCACTCTCGGTCCTCTTCGGATAGGCAGGGCAGCACAATATCACGCAGCAAGAAATGGGAGTCTTTCTCATCTCTTTCAGACATCGGGGAATACACAGTACGAAAATAATCCGCAAAACACTCCACAATCTCACTGGGGTCAGTCACACACTCATCATCCAAAGTCTAAATCACGGGGACCACACGATTCGCCCTTTCTTTCTTGTCAAGCCACGCAATCAATTTACCCGCCTTATCCTCTACATCATAGAGTCTACCCTGCTGCTCCCTGTACATTGTTTTTGCAGCATCCGTGACAAGGGACTTATAGTCTAGCTTGCTGTGTCAGAAAATACAGCTTTGATCCATATGGATACTACGTGCTGCGCGTTCCAAATGCGAATGTGGAGAAGCGTGGCTCACTGGTTAGAGCAGGCAGACCCTGAAGCAGAGGTCAGACCCGGGACCAGGGTTCAATTCCCGACGCGACAGGGTGTTGAGCTCAAATGTCCACGGACTCGATAATTCTCGCTTCGGTGCCTGACCTAATCATGGGCTCACACTCTGCAACTCTGGACATTAAGCTTGCTTAATCTCCCCCCCCCCCGCGGCGGGGTGCCTGGCTTTCACCTTGGGGATCCCCTGTAGGGGCTATCTCACAGGGAAAAACCAGGACGGGTTCTCAAGGCATGCGCGGAGATACCCCTTCTGGCGCTATATAAGAAATATAATAATAATAATAATTCGTATGGATCAGTGAATTGTACGGTCTTCGGTACGATTGGTATGGAGAACTGCTTTGGGTACACATCTTACTAGGTCGTACGTACTGGTACGGTTCTCCATACAAACCGTACAGGAAAAAAACTCCGTGCGGCTATTCGGAGCGCATTTTCCCGAATCTAAATTGGCCTGTTGATGTATATTTCAAACAATGATTGGATCTTTTTAGAACATTTGTAAAAAATATTTTATAATTAATAAAAATATACATTATTTATTTTTTATTTTTTGTTTTTTCTCCATTCTTGTCTATGGGGAGTTAGCCTTTTTATTATTTTTATGACAAGGCCATTTTTTCCCATTTCCTCTGTTTTGTTTTTAGGTCATTTTGGAAGATGGCCCCTAATAGTTAGAGCTGTGTTTTGTCGGTTAAAAGAAGCTTAATTTAATTTACAGTTAAGTTAGTTTTAGGGTAGGAGCGAGGTAGTAGTAGTGCAATTAGATTCGTTAGGACGTTATTTGTTCATTTTTGGTGTAGTTAGGTGTTGTTTTGGTAGTTTGCAGCCAGATGCATCAAGCAAAGAAATAGAGAATCGTTTTTTGCGATTTTTAAGGAATCACAAATAAGGACTCGCTATTACCTATGCATGATGCCAAATGCGAGAAAATAAATAATCGCAAAAAATCGCTAAATACATTAGCGATTCCATGTTAAAGACTCGCAAATGTGAAAAACCTGTATTCTCGCAATTTGCGATCTCGCAAATTGCGATACCGGAAAAACTACAGAGTCGCATTGGGAGCAGGCTGATGACCTCACAACCAGGAAGTCAATCAGCCCATGCTGCTTCCTGTGCACAGAGGAACTGAGAGGCAGGAGCAGAGTGCTGTGGGAGAGAGCAGAAAACAAAAATTGTTGTTTGCTGACAGGAGGAGAAGACAGCCAAAATGTCCCAAACACCAACAGAAGAGGGTGCAGTGGCCAGGAAGAGAAAGATACAGTTCAGTGAGAGAGAACTTGAGAACCTCATTCAGGAGGTGACAAACAGCCATTACAAGCTTTTTGGGAAGCTCTCACTGAAAGTACCTGAAGCTGAAAAAAGAAGGATATGGAACAGGATCAAGAACAAAGTAAATGCTGTGGGGTGACACGCATAGATGATTTAAAGAAAAGATGGTACGACCTGCGCAGCCGTGCCAAGGAGCCGATAGCTCAAAGGCTGAAGGAGGCTAAGGGGACCGGAGGAGGAAGGTCAACAGTCCCAGACAACACAGCCCTGGAGGACCTGGTTGAGGGCACTATCCAGTCTGAAACAGGGGTGGGAGTAACGCAGCTGGATACATCTGAGGCAGCCAGTAGCACACAAGGTAAGATGCATGAAAATCAACATATCAATGTACACATTAAAAGTGCCCAATCTGTAATTAACCACCAAACTCACAGTAAAAACAGTCCAGGCCACATTTAACATAGGGACCCAAATGCATTATGGTACCTGTAGGCTGCAGAACAACATTGCTAGTAATGATACAACTTTGCAAGCCTAAATGCAACTAAAATGCTGCACAGTCAGTGATGAGAGACAGTGAGAGTTTAAATGTAAGTTAATTTAATGTTGCACAACATTAGCACCAACACAAAATATTTTTGCACTGTTTCACATCACAGATGCAGCAGAAGTAGACACTGATGACAGTGAATGTGGACACAGCACACAGGTCATTGAAGAGGCTGCTGTGTCGAAACCTGTGACACCACCACCACCCAAACCCAAGGCAGCGCCAAAACGCAGGGCCACAGTCACACCCCTGCAGCCAATGGAGACAGATCAAGAACATGAAACTGCTCCTGAGACAAGCCGTCCAAGTGTGAGCCACACAGCTACATCTCAGGCACATGTCCGGATGAGTAGAAGACGCAGGCCAAGGACCCTTATCAGGGAACAGGAGGCAGGATCGCCCAATGTGTGGGGTGGCGTGGAGTCACAGATGTTGGGGGTGCAGCGCCTGCAAGCGAGGCATATGGGAGCCATTAATCTGCAGATGACAAAAATGATTAAGAACATATCAGTCATGGCCGAGAGTGTGAGGGAACTGACTACAGTTGTGGAAGTAAACAGACAGTCAAACAACATACCGCAGGAGGTGGCTCGTGTGATGCAGGAGGGACACAACACACAAGTAGAGTTTTATGTAGAGTTAGTTACGTGTTGTTTAATTCTATTATCTTGTATTTAATGTTGATATTAATGTGTGTGGGTTTGCACATGGTATTGTGGGAGGGGGTTCATTTTTTTTTCTTTAAAGGTATTCCGTTTCATGAACGGATGGTGCTAACAACACGTTTATATTTTTTTAAAGGAAAATGTACTTCATTTTTTTAAAACAAGTTACTTTTTAAATCAAGTTACATTGCATTTCCTTTTATTTTTTAATTGTTTGCTAGGGCATTTTTTTAAGCCACTTTTTAGTTTTTAGGTTTTTGAGAGTTTCGTTATTTCGAGGATTGCATTATTGGAACCTTTTTTCTACAGGTGTATTTTGAAATTTTTTGGGGGCTTTCTTTTTTAATTAATTTGTCTTTCGATTGATCTACTATGTAGAATGTAAAATATTGATTTTTGTGTAATGTAGAAATATTGATTATAAATATTGATGGCAAATATATAGGGGCTGATTCCGATCTCAGTCGGTAGGGCACCGAATCAGGTTCGGCATCAGCGGATCTGATTCGGATGCTGAATTTCTGTTCGAGTCATACACGGGTCCGGACGTCAAAGTACGATGCGAACAAGCGTGAAACCGCTCCATACGACTTGTTCACAAGCAAACCGTGGCACGCAATGGAGACGTTTCACAACCGACCTAGTACGATACTCGATTCGGATAGCTGGATCGAGTCGGAGCATCCGGCTCGCAATAACTCTTGGAGTTGGACTTCAGGGGTCCACGTCAGACCCCCTTACGACTCAGACACAGGGGGAGACCCATGGGTCTCCCCAACACAGGCATGTACGGTGGGGGTAGCACCGACTCGTTCCCACTGTAGGGGGCACACTTGTCCGAGTCGTACCCATTCAGTCAATGGGAGCTCATGTACGCATCGTATGACCGGCTCCTATTGACTTCTATAGGAGTCCGACTGAACCGAGCCCGACAGTATACGGCTGCATCGTACTCACTAGGTCTGACTGCAGGAGTCCGGATCGGTCAGAAAACACAACGGATCCGGCTCGGTCGGAGTGCTTTCCGACCCAGATCGGAATCGTCCCCTTAGTTGTGAATAATATCGATTTCTTTTCTTTTTCAATCAATCAATCAAACCCTTTGTAGAGCACGTTACTTACCCGTGAGGGTCTCAAGGCGCTGAGGAGGGAGGGGGTGCTACTGCTGCTTGAAGTGCCAGGTCTCAAGGTGTTTCCTGAAGGAGAGATGGCCCTGGGTGGTTCGTAGGTGTGCGGGGACGGAGTTCCAAGATTTGGCCGCCAGGTAGGAGAACGATCTTCCTCCGGCGGTGGTTCTGCGGATCCGTGGGACAGTGACGAAGGCGAGGCTGGTGGAGCGGAGCTGGCTGGTGGGTGTGTAGAATGAGAGGCGGCTGTTGAGGTATTCGGGGCCCGTGCCATGGAGTGCTTTGTGTGCGTGCATGAGGAGCCTGAATGTGATCCTCTTGTTGATGGGGAGCCAGTGCAGGTTTCTCAGGTGGGCGGATATGTGGCTGTATCAAGGGATGTCGAGGATGAGTCGTGCGGAGGCGTTCTGTATGCTTTGCAGTTGTTTGTGAAGTTTGGCGGTGGTTCCTGCGTAAAGGGTTTTCCGTAGTCCAGTCGGCTTGTGACGAGGGCCTGGGTGACCGTCTTTCTGGTTTCGGTGGGGATCCACCAGAAGATCTTACGGAGCATGCATAGGGTGTTGAAGCATGATGACAAGACAGTGTTGACTTCTTTGGTCATCGTGAGGAAGGGGTCCGGGATGAATCCCAGGTTGCGTGCATGATCCGAGGGTGTCAGTGCGGTTTAATGTATTTTGTTAATTAGTTTGGTATTAGTAATTTTATGTTGTTTTATATTTTTTATGTTAAGATGTTTATTTTCATTGTTTTTTAATTAATGTTTAGGAGCAGGATACTGGGTTTAAAGGGGATAATAGTGGGGAGTAATTTAAAATGTTTAGATTATTATTTGAAAATTAAATTTTTGGGGGGCTTTCTTTTTTAATGAATTTGTCTTTCGATTGATCTACTATGGATTTTTAAGTTTTTGAGTATCTACTGCAACATAATTGTAAGTTATTTTTTATTATTATGGGTAGGAAAGGTTTTTGGTTACATTGGTTTGTTTGTGTCTTTTTCATTTTAATAATTATAATATGTCATATATTTTTGTGTTAGTTTTAAAAATTTTAATGATATAATTATAATTATTAATTTGAAAAAGAGTAGAATTATGCTGTTGAAATGTTTTGTGATTTTAAAATGCTTATGATGTCTAGCATAATGTTTTGTTTAAAGTATACATTTAGCAATCATGTCTAGGTATTCCAGCCCTTTTGTGTTTGGAAATAGTTGAGTTTTGTGTTGTAGGTATTCATACATTGTTTTTGTTTGTTTACTGAGTTTAGGGCCAATTTTAGGGCCTCATTAGGATAGCATCTGCCGCCACACCAGAGTAGGAGGGACCGTCCGCAGGGGCAGCGGCGGTCCCTCCATGCAGATAAGGATGTGACCGCCACCCTGTATATTTAACTTTGCGGCGGGTGTTGCTTGAAGCAGCACACTCCGCAATGTTAAATAAACCATGTTTTCCTTTGCGTGCACGAAGCTGCAGGCACCGCGTGGTGCCTGCCGCCTCGTGCACGCAAAGGTATGGTACCCCCGATGTGCACCCCCCCCACCCCCCCTTCACCCCTGGGGGCCCACAACGGGTCCCCAAAGAAAAGTCCGTATGCCTTTCCATGTCGGAAATGCCGCCGTGGAAAGGCATAGGACCGACGCCAGCCATGTTAAAGCGGCGGATGGAAAAAAGATCCCCCAGCCATCCTAATCTGGCGGGGGGGGTCTTTTTTCTGTCTGCAGCGGTGAATCTGCATCCTCCGGGCCGGAGGATGCGGATTCACCGCAATCCTAATGAGGCCCTTAGTTAGGGATTGCTCTAGCCTTAGCTCTTGATAGCTCTGTTCTTTTTTATAGCTTCTATTAGTTTGTGTAGGGTTGGTTGTCTTCTTTCTATTGTGGCTTTGAAAGCATTATGCCATCCTTCCACTGCGTTGTTAGTTTTAGCTTTTTGCGCTAGAGTGCTACCGTAGACGTTCCACCAGGGTATTTGGAACTTTGGTTGTCTATGGTGTCCTGACCTATGTAGCCTTCCTACCCAAGTGTCTTCAAAGTAATCTAGGAAGGAAGTTAGTTTAGTTTTGTTTGCTTGATAGAAAGGGCTTTCAAGAAGTATGTTATAATGGTTGGCTACTTCTGTTGTTGGTACATAGGCAGGGCTATTCATTTTTTTTTATTTGGTAGGCGATGTTGCTAATTGTGGCATAATCTATACTTAGGGCCCGATTCCGATCTCGGTCGGAAGAGCTCCGAATTGGATTTGGTTTTACCTAAACTTATCCAGAGCCCTTGTTTCCGACTGACTAGTTCCCAATTCCGAAAGACCAAGTTCGATGCCTGGAAACCCTTAGCACTGACCCAATCGGTGCTGAAAGGCATACGGAGAGGTAGAGCCCTCCGGAGCCAAATGGTACAACTCTATGGAGTAGGTTTTCCAAGTGAGCAAGTACGATGAACGAATCGGGCAGCCTTTACAATTCATTTTGTCCAGATCCAAAAGGCTGCCGGAATCGGTCTTTGGGGGCCTGTAGCAGGCCCCTCTTCACCAAGGGTCTTCCGAATCATGACCATGGGTGTACCCGTGTGTCCCCCCTTTTAGACCATACACAGTGTGGCAGGCCAAGGGGTGTCCGCCACAGGGTGCACGATGATCCCCAACCACCCCTTTTGTGAATGGGAGCCTATGTACGCGCTTGGTACACAGGCTCCCATTGAAGTCAATGGGAGTCCAACCAAATCGTATCCGGATGCATTCAAATGCATCATACTTGTTTGGTCGGACTCCCCTGACATGAGTCCTAGGGAAAGCATTCCGGACACAAGTTGTTCGATTTGCTTTCCGAACGAGATCAGAATTGGTACGTTTTTGTAGGTGTCTCCAGATAATTTGTTTGAAGTGGTAACAGCAACCTTGTATTGCAATGTGTAGGTATAATATTAAAATTGACTGAATCATTGCTTGTTCAAAGTCAATTATTATTTTTTGTGGAAAGTCGTTGTCGGTGTATTGTTTTAGTATTGAAAGGAGCTCTATGTAGGTGGTGTTGCTTGTTAGGTAGTAGTGCGTATATGAAGGGGATGTTAGTGTCTTCATATTCGCCCTGGATGGTATATAGTTGGTAAAAATGCTGGGGCAAACTTTGAATGTTCCATCCACGTTTCACAGTTTTTAAGTTTTTGTAAGTTGTTGTTGCTGGCAAAGGTGATAATTTGTTTTTCATGACTGTTATTGTCATGAAGAAGGAATTTTTCAACTTTGTGGGTGATGGTGTATGCCCTTAAAATTCTAATTTCTGCAAACATTTGGGGAGTAGGTGGTGTTTAGTTCTGGCAATTCATCTTTTTAGAGTGGTGGTGGATGGTAGTTGTCCTGTGACATGTTCAGGAACCATAGTTAACACATTTTTTTAGTATTTGGGTACTGGTCTGTTGGGAGCTGGTACTTGCTTCTCTGATTGTTTGTAGAGCATCTCTGACTTTGATTTCAGTCACATTGGGGGGATGGTTATGTTCTCAGTTCTCATGTTGCAACGATGACATCAGGCAGAGGAGAACGGCTATCCGTATACCGGATGACTCTTTGATTCAGAACGGGCGTAGCAGCGTATTTCCGTCCCTGCGAAACTAACATTAGGCAGAGGAAAGCGGTTATTTATACGACGGACAAAATATTTTTTGATTCCCGACGAGTGAAGCGGGAAACCTTGGTCACTACCTAACTAACTCAATTTGGAGAATTATCTCGAATCTGAAATAATAGAACTTAAGCTGCTATTGAACCAAAAGCTGTACTGCCTTGTGGAAGACCAGATATGCACTTATATAAAGAACCTAATCAACGCTAAGATTTGGTCTCTCGCTGCCTTTAGATGTGGTGTCTCAAAAATGATGGAAATATCTTTCATGAAAATATGTTTCACGGATTAGGAACATCATATATTCTTTAACTGTACCCTGATATCTTGGATCAGATTAGTTGAAAGAGGTCCTGAGGAAGGTGGCCTGGAGCCGCCGAAACGCGCGTCGACCTGGAGTGGGGTCTCATGCAGGTTTTTGAGACCTTCAAGTTGGCGTGAAGATTCTACCAACTAAGACTCAGTTCTTCCTTTTTCCCTAGATGGTGTGGTTTGAGTGAAGTATTGGTGTGAATGTGGTAGGATTTTGAGACTGTGTGTATGTGATCAGGTGGTACCTTCTTGAAGTACTTTGTATCATTTTTCTGTATATATTTATTATCTTTTGTATTGTTGAAATGTTTATATAAAAAATGAATGTGTGATGAAATGCCTTTTACAAATTAAAGAATAATGAATAACATAAAATAATGAACAAACTGAAAATAATAAAAAAAATATGATAAAATATGACTGATGTATATCTGTCACCGAGGTTAGACTGACAGTAGGATGTATACCAGTATTGTAGACTAGGGTCAGTGTTGGAACAACCTTTTCACAGTAATGTCTTTTTTCTTCCCCTCTGTTCCATGGCCATAATTAATTCCTTGAGGGGGTCCCATCATAATTGCTATGTTCTCAGATATTAACTACATTTATTTCTACTGTAGTGGCTCTCCCATAGCAAGAATTGGAGTAATATTTACTACATTTCCAATGGGTTTTGTTTCCAGTTCTTTTTTCTTGCCTATAAGTGTAGCCCATGTAGCATAGAAGTAGTTTTCTCTTTTGTGAAGTTATGAATTTAGCTCCTTCTGCCATTTTATACATATATCTCACAGAACTTCACCACACAACATCCACTTGAGAAGACAAGGACGAAAACTGACCCAATTTGCAGTGTGTAAATATTAATTTGTTGCCACGCACCTCTGCCTATAAATGTATTAATCATATGATTTTGAATAGTAAGCATGTTTGTATAATTATTATATTTGAAAATAAACTTACATTTGTCTTGCTTTAATTTTCTTGATGGATCGTTTTTCGATGGTCGTAGTTTATTCACTCGTTTTTTTCTGTTGGTTTAAAAGCAAAATGTTATTTTTATTAAAGTGTAACATTTAATTTGATAATTTTGTTTATTTAGTTTCTATTTTTATTTAGTTGAGAAAAAAATACTTAGGGGCCCATTAGGATGGCGGGCGTACTTTCGTCCGACCGCCACCCTAGCGGTGCTGGGACCTGCCGCCAGTGGTGCGGCGGTCCTGCATGGGCGATTAGGATGCCACTGCCACCGTGGCAGTGGCATCCTCCATTCCCAGCATTGTGGTGGGCAGTGCTCACAGCACCGCCCGCCACAATGCTGGGAATGCACTGTGTGCATTGTCATGCACAAAGTGACAGGCACCGCGAGGTCCGAATCGCGTAGTACGATCCGTAGGAAAATAATACGTACGAATGTGTGCGAACCGTACGAAAAGCAATGGAAAATCCGTACGATACAGGCCCCTCATGGTGAACCGTACGAATCGTAAACATGCTGTAAGACCCGACAAGTACGATCTGGACCGGGAAACGAGAACGTGATTCATACGGAAAACGTCGTATGAGCAATTCGTACAGAGAGCCACACATTCACATACGCACCGTACCCCTGCAATCATGGGGGTACGCACCATACCCCTATGCTCTGTACCCCTACGCAGCGTACACCCATGCACCGTACACCTACGGACCTTACACCCATGCACCATACACCGACGCACCGTACCACTACGAACTGTACCCCGATGGACCGTACCCCTACGCTCCGTACCCCTACGCACTGTACCCCTGCAATCATGGGGTGCATTCGGATACCTGGGGGAGTCAGGTTCGCACGTGGTTCGAGTCGAAATATGCTTTCACGTACATTTTAAACTTGCATAGAAAAGAGCTGTATGGAGTGTTGTCGTAATGAATCGTACTTGCTGGTTCGTGAAAAACTGCTTCAATCCATACGGACGTCGTGTACTGCGTGTTCCGAATACGATCTGTATGTATTTTTAAGTCGTATGGTCTTTCGTACGATTTGTACGGAGATCTGCTTTGGGTTCAGATCGTACTTCATCGTACGTACGTACGGGGACGTTCAAGGTGTAAGATTTGTACGGTAAAAATGCTCCGTACGGCGATTCGTTTGGGATTTTACAGAATCGGAAACGACCCCTTAATGTTATGTATTTTTATTGTTTTTGTAAAATATTTGGTACATGTTATTTTATTATATTATTGAAAATAGTATATTTTTATGGTTAAATGTTATTTTCGGTTTAGTTTATATGTATTTTATCAATATTCATGTTGTGGAAATTGTGTATATCCATGTTTTTGATGTGTTTCATTTTATTTTAATGTTGATATTTTTGTGTTCTTTGTTTTTGTTGTCGATATTTTTGTCATCGAGTTTTTTTTAAAGATATTTTTTTATCAATGTTTGTGTTATTTCAGGTTTGCGTATACAATATTGTTGACTCAATACTTTTGTAGTTTGATGTTATAGGAGTCGATGTTGTATCAGTGATTCCAACTTGACAGTGCTTGATTTCAAACCTTTCCATAAAGCTTGTTATCTGTCTTGAAACAAAAGATAAACCATTGTCTGCCACAATACAGCAAGGGGCACCTTCAGTCTTGAAAATATTCTCCATAAAAGACACCATTGTTGCGGAATTTGCAAACTCTACAAACGAGAAATAAACCATTTCGAGAAATAGTCAACTGCTACCAATAAATACCTTTTGTCAGAAGGGAGCATATTGAAAGGTCCATGGACATCCAAGGCAATCTTTTTACATGGCACTACAGTAAATGGAACAGGAAATAAAGGCTTCCTGTTCAACTTCCAATGTTTATCTGAGACTACACATTGGGGACAAAGTCCAATGAAACAGGCCACCTGTTGATCCAGACCAGGCCACTAATATATATTTGCTTACGTTTCTTACACATAGCCGAAATTCCCTTATGTCCCTCATGTGCAATGCCAATAAACCTTTCCCTCAAGTGGACAGGAGGTATTGTTCTTTATACAAATCCCATTCTCAAATGACAATTCTTCACTGATTGGTGCAAAGCTGCTCAATTCCTGACTGAGCACTCTTCCAGTAGGCCATTTGGTTCTAATAACGTGTTCCACATTTCTTAAGATTTCATCCCCTTCATAGGTGCTGACCACTCTTCTTGAGTGACACTTTCATTGCAAGCTGACACTGTATCAACAAGACCAAAATACACTCATTGTCAAAATCGTCTTCACCATCAGTATCACAAGGAAGAGGAATTCGAGATAAACAGCCTGCCTGGATGTTTTTTCCACCTTGAATGTACTTGACTGCAAGATCATATTCTTGTAGTTTGGACAGCAACCTTACTAGACGTGCAGAGGCCTTCCCTAAACGATTGCCAGCTAATAAGAAGACTAAAGATTTATGATCAGTAAAGATTTCACAACTTTTGCCTCACATATATTTCTTACATCTTTGCACTGCTTAAACAATTTCTACAGCTTCCCTTTCAACAGTGCTGTAATTGTTTTCAGCACCAGATAAAGCTCTAGAGGCAAACGCAATAGTGTCCTCACGTCCCTCAACCCACTGTCCAAAGATCACTCCAAGCCCTTTAATAATAATAATAATACTGATGCTTGTAAAGCGCGAACAGCTACCTCACAAGGAGGTGTCCCGGCGCTAGTAGAGAGCTTTCAGCTTAAGACAGAAACTAGGTGAAATGCTTAGGTTTTTTGCATAAAAAGCCAGGTCTTTAGGAGTTTCTTAAAACTTGCTTCTGTCGAGGTGGATTGAATATCCAGAGGCAGGGCGTTCCAGAGTTTCGCCGTGCCGGCAGAGAAGGATCTGCCCCCAAGTCTGGCCTTCCTAACTCTTGGTATGGTTAGCTGAAGCAGGGAGTTTGAGCGTAAATGTCTTTCCTGATGGTAGCGGGGGAGTCTAAGTTTTAAATAGTTAGGGCATATGACTTTTAGTGCTCTAAACGCCAGAGTAAGAGCTTTGAATTTAATTTTGCTCGCCACTGGGAGCCAGTGCAGTTCGCGCAGGTGTGGAGAGACATGATGTTTAAAAGGAATCGATTTTATGAGTCTCGCAGCCGCATTCTGCACAGTCTGCAGGCGCTGCACCAGATATTTGGGCAGACCAACGTAGAGGCCGTTCGAGTAGTCTAGTCTAGAGGTAATTGTAGCGTGGACTACCGTTTTACGGCACTCAGCCGGTCGGAGAGACAGAAATTTGCGAAGGTTCCTGAGTTTGTGAAGGCAACATGTGGAGACCTGCTGAACATGCGAGGAGAAAGAGAGGTTAACATCCCATCTTACTCCCAGGTTCTTCGCATTGGTTCCAGGGACTGGGGCTGGTCCCATTTCGGAGGGCCACCATTGGTCTGGAGAAGGACACGTATTTTTTCCAAAGAATAATACTTCCGTTTTGGATGCATTCAACTTAAGTTTGTTAGTATTCATCCAGTTGGCTATATCTTGAAGGCAGCCCTTAATTTTGCTAAAAGCAACCTCAGATACTTCATGAAAGGGGAAGACTAATTGAGTGTCATTGGCATAAGAGATTGCCTTGACCCCCTATTTGGCGATCAAGGTAAAAAGTGGGGCCAAGTAGACATTAAAAAGTAACGGGCTGAGCGCAGACCCCTGGGGGACACCACACCAGAGACGTTTTGGTTTGGAGGAAAAGGTGCCTAGTGCAACTTTCTGGGAGCGACCCGTTAAGTAGGATTGAAGCCAGTTCAGTGCTTTACCCTCAAGACCTGTGTCTCTTAGCCTCAACATCAATCTTCCATGGCCCACTGAGTCAAATGCGGCCGATAGATCCAGGAGCACCAGCATAGCTGATGCTCCTGCGTCTAAAGACCATCTAATCGACGCAGCAACCTCAATAAGGGCCGTCTCGGTGCTGAAACCGGTCCTGAAACCTGACTGTGTTTCATGTAGGATTCCGTTTTTCTCTATGAAACTGTTCAATTGACGCTGAATCAGCTTCTCGAGCATTTTTCCGGTGGCTGCTAGCAGGGAAATAGGGCGCAGGTTGGTCAGGTCGTCAGGAGCACCATTTGGCTTTTTTTTTAAAGGGAGGAGGGTGGCATGTTTTCAGCAGTCAGGGAAAATGCCAGTTTCAATGGATGTGTTCCAAATATGAAGAAGAGGTTCAACAATAGCTGTCAACATCATTTTCCAGAGTTTTGGCGGACAGGGGCCGTCTTGGCCTCCAGATTTACATTTATTTAACTCACTCATGGCCTCTTCACGGGAGATGTGATGGAATTGGGCCAAGGGAGGAGGGGGTGAAACTTTTATTTCTGAGTCCGCCATTACAGTGGGCGTGGGGTTTGAAAAGGTCTCATAGACCTGGATAATTTTTTTGTCGAAAAAGTCCGAGATGTCTTCGCATAGTCTCTCTGAAGGGGTAATCTCAGTGTCAATGGCTCTTGGTTTAAAAAGGATTGAACAATCTTAAAAACTTCTTTGCTAGATTGTTCAGCTTGTTGGATGGAGGTCACAAAGAATACTTTATTGGCTTTTTTTATAGATTGATGTAAGCCTGGATGTAAGCCTGGACTGGAGTCTACCGAAATGAAGATTTTACCTTTGGATACAAATGGGGGCAAGGTGGAAGAATTGGCCACTAACCGTTTCACTTTCTTAAACACCTCATGAATAGAGCCATTCCACTCAAATTTCCACCCTCTTTTAAGAAGACATCTTAATGGTTGGACCATAAGAGCATATCCTGGTACATATCTAGCGTAGAATTCACATAAACCAAGAAAAAAATGTAAGGCATCCTTGTCAGAAGGGAGTGGGGTATTTCTTATAGCTTCTACATTGCAAAATGTTGGCTTGATTCCTTTCTCAGAAATTAGATATCCCAAGTATGTAACCTCTTTTACTAGAAGTTTACATTTGCTTAGTTTCACAGTCATTCCTCTTGTATGCAACACTTCTAAAACTTTGTGTAAAACTTGAATGTGTCCATCTCTGGTCTCTGTAAAGATCAGGATATCATCCTGGAATGCGTGCACATGTGCCATATCCCCTAACTATCCAACCATTAACTTTTGAAAAACACTTGCTTCATCCATTTTCCAACCTCAAGAATTTGAAAGCACCAAATGGAATTACAAATGCAGTGAGTGATTGAGATCGCTCTGAGAGTTGGATTTGGTGATACGCAGAATGCAAATCAATAGTAGAAAAGTACTTAGTTACCAATATTAGTAATATTTTTCTGAATATGCATAAGAGGATGACAATCGACTAAGATGTTTTGATTTAGGGACCTCAAATCCACACATAACATGAGATCTCCAGTCCGTCTTAGTTAAAATGACTGGAGAAATCTATTTAGAGGCATCAATGGGCGCAATGATCCCTTCGGTTTGCATTATTTCTAATAGTAGTTTGAGTTCTTCTCTTATACTGAGCCTCACTTTATGCACACCAGGCACAGCATTCTTCTTGAGCTTTATGCAATGCTCAAAAACCAGTACAGTCCCTACAACATTCTTAAAACCTCCAGGATAGGATGCAACCATGCTACAAACAACATCTTGCTCCACATCCAAAGATAGTATATCAGTGAAAGGTGCTCCCAAAACAACTGGAGTGTCTTGACCTGGGCGCAGAATGATACCCAAACGTGCAATATCTTTCCAATCCACAATATTCCTTCCATTGATTGGCAAGTACACTTTCGTTCTGATGGATCTGCCCAGGCATTCCACATCACTCAAACAAAATCCTAACAAGTCAATATATTGTTCCCTAAATGCTTTGGGACTGATGTCAGGAGCCGAAAGGGGTGTTTCTGTTGCCCAAAGTCTACAGAAGGTACGATCTACCAAGATTGTAACAGGCACTCCTGAATCCGCCATTACAATAATAGATTATTCGTCAATCACAGAATCCACTAGGTGCACTTTAATTTTCTTCTCTGGGTTGACACCAGAATTGTCAGGAAGAGCCACAGTTAACATCACATTAGCAAAGTTTTTGCTACACTCTTGTACCTCACACTCAGGATCTTCCACACGTACATTAGAAATCCTGACCTTATTAAGATTAGTGCCCATACTGGCCGCCAACCTGAACACTCATTGAAATGGCTCATTTTGCAGCAGCAATTACACATCCTTCCAATGGCAGAACAATTCAGATTGTTCCCTACGTGATTCTTCGAACCACAGCGGGAACAAACCATTTACCCTCATCCAGGCTGGTTCTTCTTATATCTCTTATCACCCACCTGTTTGGAACTGACCACACGCACCCACCTATCATCTGCCACTGCATTGACAGATATTTGAGTGGCATGATTAGACACCTCATTACAAGTAACTATTGACCTCTCAGTGCTTTTAGATGCATCTATGTTCTCTGCTAATATGTGATTTTGGCAAATTAACAATCGCTCTTGTATTTTTTTTAAAAGCAATAAAAAATAAATTGGTCCCAAATGTGTGAAAACATTTGCACCAAACTTACACTTTTGTGCTAACACCCTCAATGTAGCAACATAGGGCCCCATTCACAGAATGAACTTAAGACTCAATCCTAAACTTGCTACTATTTTGGTATTCACAGAATGCACTTACTACTTTTGGCATTCACAGAATGCACTTACTACTTTTGGTATTCACAGAATGAACTTACTACTTTTGGTATTCACAGAAGTTAGGATTTTGTCTTAAGTTTGTCTTAAGACAAACCTAAGACAGACTTAAGACAGACTTAAGTTAGGATTTTGTCTTAAGTCTGTCTTAAGTCTGTCTTAAGACAAACTTAAAGCAAAATCCTAACTTCTGTGAATACCAAAAGTAATAAGTTCATTCTGTGAATGCCAAAAGTAATAAGTGCATTCTGTGAATACCAAAATAGTAGTAAGTTTAGGATTGAGTTTTAAGTTCATTCTGTGAATCGGGCCCATAGTCTTGTACTGACTCATCTCAAGACTCCTTGCACATTGCAAGATTAAATCTTTCTAAAAGAACGTTAGATGCAACAGAATATTATTTTCTTATACGCTTCTTGGCTTCCAAATAAACATTCCAGGGGGTGTCCTCCGATACCGAGGCAGGAAAGCGAGGGATGGTATCAAAAACTCTCTGACTCCCTACCCCCAAGTGGTTAGTAACAAAACCATTTCCCTTGAAGGAGAAAATCCATCAGCGTCTATTGATGTCAGAGTTCTAAAAAATATGAAGCCACTCCAACCATTTGATGTCAGGTTTGCTAGCTTTCTGTAAGAAGGGCCGTAATTGGTTGACACATTGACTGCTGGCCATCCTTTAGAGTGAATCAAAGCTGGATAGTAAAGACAACTTCAAATCAAACAATAATCCTGGAAGCCACAAAATCTTAAATGCTAAATTATAGAGAGAAAACAGTCCCCAGGAATATGTTCCTGTGCAAGCTTTTCCCTCAGATGCTTGGTAATACCAGAAAATGATAAGTGCAGCTACTGAACAAAATATGCTTGAGGGTTCAAACAGAAGAGAAAAAATGTTCACCTCCTAAAGCAACAGGCAAAATGTAACTGGTGTGCGAATCAACGATCCGAGTGTTGCACATGAACAATGGTGTGTAAATCACCGATAATGAAAACTACACACTAATCATCAAATTAGGGTGACCAACTGACATGGGTGCAAGTTCAGGACGGTGAGTGTAAAAATTCAGGACAAAGGGTCAAAATTCAGGACAAAAATTCAGGACAAAACTTCAGGACAAAAAGGTAATTTTTACAGACACATCAGAAGAGGTCGCACAATAGAATATAATTAAGCCTGTCCATATCCAAACATATTCAATCATTTGCAAACCTATCCATCATGTATCCTTCTATCCATCATTTCACTCATCCATCCCTCCATCCACCCTTTCACTCATCCATCCATTATCCATCCATCCTTTCACGCTAATCATCTGTACACTCATCCATCCATTCTTCCACCCATCCATTCACTCATCCATCCAGCCTTTTATCCTTTCACCCATCCAGCCATCCTTTCACTCACTCATCCATCCGCCCAGTCACTCATCCTTCCACCCATTCACCCTTTAAGTCATCAATCCATCCTCCCTTTCTCTCTCCATCGACCCTTTCACTTAGCCATCCTTCCTTCCACCCATCCATCTATTCATCCGCTCATGAATCCATCCATTGACCCTATCAGTCATCCATCCACCCTTTCACTCCTACACTCATCTAGCCATCCATTTTTCCATCTACCCTCCCTTTCACTCCCTCATCTATCCTTACATCCACCCGCTCACTCATCTGTCCAGCCATTAACCCTTGTACTTATCAATTTATCAATCCATCCATCATTTCACTCATCCATCCACCCATTAACTCACCTATCACCCACCTGTTTACTTATCCATCCATCCTTTCACTCATCCATCCACCCTTTTACCCATCGATTTACCCTTCCACCATACATACATCTTTTCACAGTTTCTCTCATCCATCCTTCCACTCACTCATCCATACATCCTTTCTCTCATTATCCATCCATTCACCCTTTCACTAATCTATCCAGCCATCCACCCATTCCTTCATTCACTCACTCGCCCACGTTTTCATATTAATTATGAGCTGAGCCTTTGTCTGCAGAAATGCAGACAGAAGAGGCCCATCAAGAATTTCACCCATGCTGTAGTTCCTAAAGCAATGGGTGGGGGTAGGGTTCCCTATGCCCCTGCACATAGGAAATCTGAACACATGAAATTCACGGATCATGCATGATGCACAGTGGATGGCCCTGAGGTGACTGTGAGATGGTGTTGTTTCCAGGGCTTTAAGTGGAGTGAAAATACCGGGGGGGTTTCTCCAAAGGGGGTGTTCAATGTAATTAAGGGTGTTGCTTAAAACACGTAAACTAAAAATCTGTGCTTAATATAGTGTGCTGTCTGAATGATATTTTGCCTCTTCTGTCATTGTATCCAGATATATAACAATAAGTAATGTTACACCTGCAACAAGCCAGAACTATTGGCTTTGTCAATGGGTGTTAGTTGCATAAAATAAAAAAGTAGCAATCTGAGTTCCTTGAATATAATATTGAAAATGCATCGGTTCTGAAATGACAAGACTGTGAAAGAACTCTAGCTCCTTCTTTTTAACTTCTTTCACCAGTCCCTTTTGTTGAGCTGGATTCTCATGTGGCAACATTGGCGTTTTTGCACATTTCTTCTTTCTGACAGAATGCCCTGCCCTAGACAGAGTCTGGGGGAGGCCCACCACATGCTTTTGCAGCCTAGATTTGACTATTGTCATTCTGTATGTGACAATCAGCAGGCATACAGATTGACAATGGGCAGGTGGGGCTGCTTTTGTGCTCCGAGGAGAAGTCCAAGGCGGCCCCATCAGGGAGTTGAGGCTTCATGCTGTTCTCTGCAATGCCCAAAATTGCGGAAAAAAGGCGTCCGTAAAAAGGATCCTCACGGAAAACGGACGTGAGGTCCAAATTACGGACGGACCATGACATTTATGGATGGTTAGTCACCCTACATTATACATAATCACATAAAGATGCACTCTCACATAAACACACAGACCATCACGCACACATGCCACATCATATGCACAGAGTAGGAACTCACATAAATCACAAGTTGCTATAATAACTCGAACACGCATACCTCTCACCGGCGCAACCCATAAATTAAAACCAGATATGCTTAAAACATGTGAGAATGGGCAAATGTTTGGAAAACCTTTGTTATTGACGCCTATATTTGCTGAGTCAGCATTTTACAGTGGCAGAGGAGCAGGCAGCCCACCTAGTCTAAAAAAAAAATAAGACACCTTCCCTGCTCTGGGTGTGGTGTACACTTCGGCAAAAGTCCCTAATAAAATAAAGGCAAAAGACTTTTGCAGCATCGGAAAAAAACTATGGCGAATAATGAAAAACTAACCCAAGATTCTAAGGGCCAGATGTAGGTAGCCAAATATTGGTCGGTAACGGCCGAAAATACCACATTTCGGCCGTTACTGACCGGTATTGGGCAATTGAGATGTAGGAGCCCAAAAAAGACCGATTTGGTAAATACGAGTTGGTAATTTACCGAATCGGAAGATACCGAATCGGAAATTATCGAATCTGTATTTTTCGATTCTGTATTTACCGATTCGGTATTTACCGAATCGGTAAATAGGAAATGTTAAAAAATGACTATCAAGATGTAGGTAACTTCTAAAATACTGAATTTCATGAAATTCAGTATTTAAGAGTCGGTAATTACCATGGATTGAAAGCAGGTGGTAACCAGGTGCAGGCTATAAAAAAGGCTCCAAAATGCAACAGTTTGACCAGAATGGCTGCATTCTATGTGATAGCAAGGCGGTTACGGCTACAGGCAGTAGGAGAGAGGGTCTGGAGACGGGAGGAGCAAGTCTACAGACAGCGGATAACGCTCTACCAACTCACTGAGCCAAAGATCTTGCAAAGGTACAGGCTAGACCCCCAAACCATCCTGGACTTGATCAGGGGCCTGCACCCACTCCTGGAGCATCCAACACCAAGGGTGCACGTCATCCCACCCCATGTGCAGGTGCTCTGCAGCCTACACCTGCTTGCTTCTGGGAGTTACCAGGGGGTGATTGCAGTGGTAGGTGGGGTGTCTCAGAGCTGCCTTTCCTGTTTCTTCCGCAAGTTCCTAGAGGCCATGATGCATAGAATGCATCATTATATCAGCTTCCCTGACACAATTGCGGAACTGCTAAAGATCAAAACTGGCACACTTCCCACAAGTGATCGGCTGTATTGATGGCACCCACATCCCAATCTGCCCACCTGCTGCCACAGAGTACATTTACCGCAACAGGAAGTCAACACACTCCATCAATGTGCAGGTGATCTGTGATGCCAAGAACATCATCACAGACATTGTGGCCAAATTACCGGGAAGCACCCACGACTCCTACATCTTTCAGCACAGTGGGATATACACACGCCTGACAGCGGGGGAATTCGGAGAAGGATACCTGCTAGGTAAAACACTGTGACCCACCCAGATAGAAATTGCAGATGTATGTGTTGTTGTGCATGTGATTAATGGCCCTATTATGTTCCAGTAGGTGACAGCGCATATGCCGTCTGCTCGTTTATCCTGACACCCTACCTGAACCCATAAACGCAAAGCCAGAGACGATATAAGGTGGCACACAAATCCACTAGGAACATTGTAGAGCGCACCTTTGGGCTCCTAAAATGCAGGTTTTGCTGCCTCCACAAAAGTGGAGGCGCATAGCAGTACTCACCACTCATCTGCTGTAAGATCATTGCAACTTGTGCAATGTTACACAACCTTGCTACAAAGAAGGGCACAGAGGTGGAAATTATGTGCGAATACCAGGACCATGATGATGAACATGCACTGCCGGACCCCAACCCAGCAGGAGTAGTGACAGCTACAAATGGCAGACAGAGATGGACAGAGATCACATGCAACTATTTTTGAGTAAGTAAAGAGACACAGACAGGTGGCGTATGTACCCAACGTAGTTTAATTGTTGGCACTACGCAGGTACTCAAAGGCACAAATGTGCAACACAAATAGTATCCATTAATAATCGTAGTCCTGGCTCACTTCCCCATTAAAAGTAATGGAGTATGGACAGCATAAGTAATTTTCGGCCACGCCTACCGGTGCCAGATGTAATTGGCTGCCTGTCCTCACTAGGTGTGTGGGAAGTTGGAGCACCATGGAGCCTGCTGCTCCTCCGTGTCTCTGCAACAGGGGGGTTTGTCATGCTGCTCCTACTGGTGCTTTCCGCACTCTCTGGCACATCCATTGCAGCAGTATGTGCTGACTGTGCAGTAAGCAGCACCTCTACAGTACTCGTCACCCTTGCAAGACCCCTGGAAACCTCATTGCTGCTGTGTGCTAAGCCCTCTTGCATGTTTGCACTTCGCCTGCACAGAAGGGAAGTTGCTGTGGCCAGGCGGTTAACAGCCTTGGTGTGTCACTGTGCTTCCTGCCTGCCCTTCCTCCTTGTTGCTCTGTCCTGATCTAGTTTCGTGCACAAGAGAAGCACGGATTGCGACATGTCCCGCATCCCTGCAGCCATCCCCCTCATACCTGATGCCATCTCTTTGTTCTCAACCACCAGTGCACTGATGCCCTTCTCAATGTTTTCCATGTTTGCATTCATGGGCCTCATCTGGCATTGCACCGACTGGATGGCCTTCCCCTGCTGGGCCTGTGACGTCTGGTATCTGTGCGGGCACCATCTGCGCTGGACTGCTGTGTGGCAGTGCTTCCTTCCCCAGCCAAGGTTGGTGTCTCATCCCCCTCCATGTCACCTGCTGATGTTTCCATTTCGATTTGTGGGGCAACGACATGCCTCTTGCTCTTTTGAGGTGCAGGTGTTGTTTGCGGCAGTGATGCAGGCAGTTTAGGTGAGGACAGTAGCAGAGGGGATCCTGAACGCTCTGGGGATGCCTGCAGCTGTGGAGACATTTCAAGGTCTTGGGATGGTGGCTGTGTAGTTGGTGCACCAGTGTCCTCAGTGACATTCCCTGCACTTGTGCCTGCCTCCTGGCTGTCGTCCCTCTGTGGTGCACTGCCTTCCTTCTCCCTGGTACTCCTGCAAGATGTCTCGCCTGTGGACATAAAAGCGTACATTAGCTATGTGCTCCTGCCTCACTGCCTATACAATTAAATTCATCTCACTGAAACACTGTACATTTTGCCTTGGCTTCATTATCACTATTATGTGTTGCATAACTTGTTGCTTGGTGGGCTGTATGACATGCTAAGTCTGTATATGACTACATCTCCCATAATGCATTGCTGCTGTATATTGCTACCTCTACTGGAGTGGGGTTAACACTGCCACATAGGGGAAAGGGAAGACTATGGGGTGGGGTGATTGCTGTGCATGCTTCTTACCTTTTCTAGTGGCAGCTCTGGCTGAGCTGTCTCCATCTCCCAGTCCACTGGCGCTCTCTGGTTCTATGGTGGACTCCACCAGCTCCTCCAGCTCAGTCAGGGGAGGTGCACGGTTCCTCCCTCCTCCAGTTCAGTTTGCCTCTTTGTGGAGCTCTGCCATTTTCTTCTTAGTCAGGCTCCTGAGGTCGTACCACCTCTTTTTCAGGTCATCTATGTCCGTTGGAGTCACTCCTACAGCATTCACCTTGGACTGTGTTGGAACCGGGGGTCTCTGGTTGGCACAGGTATGCACTTGTGACAAGCAAGGACCCTCAGCTCCACGTCAGGGCAAGGGAACTACTCCTTCGAATACCCCTGCTCACCCTCTAGGTAGTGTGGCGCGAGCAGACAAGGCTAATCCTCAGGGCGATAGTAAGTTAAGCATTCAGGATCACACACAGTAAACCCACTGACCCACCACAAATGGACACCAGTCGTATGGTTGTATCAAAAATACGTATACTTTATATAAAAGATAGATTCAAGCAGGATTATCACAAGACCAAAATAACGTTTAGTAAGTTGAGGTCACCAGATTACAATAGGCAAACTTGTCTTTCAATGTTCGTTGTTTAGCAAGGTACGATGACAGGGAAATAAGAACGTTGCGGACCCTGGATTCGATATGAACTCGGGACGGAGTTCAAGTGTACCTTGCTGGTGGAAGTCCGAGGCGTTTCAGGCACGGCTACTGGTGAGGGCGGACCCCGAACGAGGCCGAAGGTTCTCCAGAGGATCTCTCCGGCTCAGTCCCCCTCGAGGAGCGAGGCGGGGGAGCAAGACTGTGGAGGGTTGCGGCGATCCGGGATCGATGCAGCTCACGGGGCGAGGCGCCGTTCAGGGCTGCGGGACGTAATACTTCTTAGCATGCCGGGTCGTACTCATGGATCTGTGAGGGGCGTCGAGTTCTCGGGCAGACGGGTGCAGCACCAGGCTTCCGGTACCACGGTACTGGGAGGCCTTCCTTGAGGTGCGGCACGAGCCTTGGTATGCAGGAGCGCAAAGCGAGACAGTCGGGTACGTTACGACGTACGGACCGTCCGAGGCTATGGAAATGCTCTCCGTGCAGATTCCGGCTGGAGAAGATGAGAGGCACACAGCGCGCTCCGTAAGTGGCGAGGTGACAGGAGAGCAGGCGGCCCGGCACTGAAGCGGAGAGCGACTCTGGGATGAGCGGGGTTCTCTACGGCGGGGCGAACAAGCTCCGAGCTGTCACGACCTGGGAGGGGGCGAAGGCACCCGAGTCACAACTCTGGTGAGGGAATAAGAACTGAGGCCCAACAGCAGACGGGCACAAGCAGATAGAACCCAATGGTCCTGGCGTTCCATTCAGGGGGCAAGCTCTCGATCAAGCCCTTGGAGATCGTTTCAGGCACAAGTCTACAAAGTCCTTTCTGGTCCTTTCCTCTCCATTCTCAGCAAGGCACCACTGCAGGCCAGTCCAACAGGATACAGACTGCTTTCCGTCCTTCAGCTTCTCTTGGTCCTTCTAGTGAGGCAGAGGTTCGTCGTGGTCAAAACTGGATCTGATTTGTAAGGAGCGGAGCTCCTATATTTATACTGCATTTCTTTTGTCTTTGCAGGCCAGGGGGCCTGAGCCTGGTACAACCCGGTTCTGGAGTACCTTGTTGACAGGACGCTGCCGTCTTCTTTCAGGGTGCAGGGCAGAGACATCAGACGCTCCGCAGGAGGTGGAGCCAGCATTGTGGTGGTGGACCACAACCCTATTCAGAGTCAAGGACTACTCCGCCCACCCATCCTGTTGTAAGCACCCCTTTCACCACCTGGAGCACCCGACTATCTCCGGAAATCTCCCAGCCCTGTCACTCACACAAACCCAGACAGCAGATACACATCCTGGCAGAGGCGGGCTGAACAGTTAGGCGAGCAAAGGCTAACTTTCTAAAAGTAGCATTTGCAAACACAGGATATTAAAATAAACCTCACTAAAGGAAGTATTTTATTATTCTGAGTTGAGGCATACTAAACTCGATCTGCCACCGTGTTCCCTGAGCCTGCCGGGACTATAGCGTGTAATAGCTCCGACAGCTCATCTGGCCTAAGAGAACAGGTAGCCCTTCAATAGTGAAGAATGAGAAAGGGCGGTAATTCACTACTAGGACATGCCACACTCTAGGCTTGTCCTACCTTACGCTTACAATGCACCCTGCCCGTAGGCCTACCATAGGGGTGACTGATATGAAGGTGAGGGAAGGTTCTGGGACTGGCAAGTGTGGGCACTTGCACAGTCAGCGTGACAGTACGAGACTGTACGCAGGGTCAGCAATGGCGGACCCGAGACATATCTTACGAGGCTGCTTCTGTGGGTGGCGCAACCAGCGCTGCAGGCCCACTAGCAGCATTTGTATCTACAAGCCCCGGCACGCCTCGTGCACTCTACTGGGGACTGACAGTAAACCAAATAACCCAATTGTGGAAATCAATTACACATACACTTTACATTGGGAGCACTTGCACTGCGGCACGGATTGGCCGTGGCGCAGTGCCCTGAGCATCGAACACCAGCAAAACATCTGAGGCACATCAGCAAAAAGTGGAAGGAAAACTCACACCAAGGTGCCAGGTCTAACAGACTGTATTTCCAGCCAAAACATTCTTTTGGCAGATTCAGGTACAGTCATTGACTGCTTTCCAAACAATTTATGGTGTTCTTTCACCACCTCCTCCATGAGGACCTGCAGTTCCATGGTGCTGAATTTTATTTTTCTCTTCCTCTCTGGGAGTTCCTTTTCACTGGTGTTTTCCATTTTTCAGTTTTAAAAGCACAAAACTTTTCCTGTGGCTCAGGGACTCAGCTCTGCTCTCATAGCCTCTCCAGAAACTTCTAATTGCTTCCAGCTGCCTGAGTGTAGCCGCTTCCTGGTTAGGAGGGCATGGTTACACCTGATTGGCTGACTCCTGAGTTTTACTTTCTTTACTTTCTTTTTCCTAGCCAAAAGGCCCATAGGACTGAATGGGAAATACCGATTCGGTAAATACCGAATCGGTAAATACCGATTCGGTAAATACTAAATGGCAGATACCGAATTGGTAAAAATTACAGAATTTTTACCTACATCCCATTTACCGATTCTAAAATACAGAATCGGTAAAATTCGGTATTTTAGAATCGGTAAATTAAGATTACCTACATCTGCCCCAAAGTTTCTTAAATATTACTTAAGAACACTCGTCCACAGGATCAACTACCTCAGTAGTATTAGACCAGAGCCAGTTCTATCAAAGCTGTGTTTTGAGTAAATCTATTGCTGGCTGCAAAACTGGTTATGAACGGAGAGGAATCCTGTCCCTTGTGCGAGAGATGAGACACCAGCATCATGCAGAAGCTCAGGAACACTTGAATCAGTTTCGGTGAACTGACCCTGGCATATGTATTTGTTGAATTTGCCACACTGTTCACAAATATAATGTATGTTATACCAATTTGGTTTTTTTTGATTTGCATTTTTCTGGACCCTTCCAGGTATTTTCAGTGCACCTACTGGTGTGACATAGTAGAAGTATTTTCTGATAAATATCAGACGTCTTACATTAATACCTTTGGACGCCTTCATTTATCACTAGTTTCTGAACAAAAGCAGAATGCCATGAGCACCTATTACATTACACAAGGTCACATTAGTTTGCAGGCACTGGAGATTAAGGGATTTGCCAGAATAACACAATGTTTAAACCTGAATTTATTTTTTATTTCATTGTGTGTATGTTACTTTTTTGCGTTTGTAACTGCAAATGAAATAAAGTCCTTACAGAATAGTTGGTTCTTCTCAGTTACCTCTTTGACCCTGCCACCACTATTAATGACCCGAGCCCCCATAGCACAATTTGTATAATTTACACTTCAAGTCTGTAAATGAAAACCTCCTGGAATTACGCCAATAAAGAAGGCCACATTTCTAGCCCGTCTTCATTTACACTTCTTTGCTAAGGTGTTTGCACCCCACTGGGAATGCAGTCACAGACCCCCAGGGGGGCGCACCTCACTGTATGAAGACCTCTGGCAGGAGGCGGCAGCAAATGCTGTATCTGTACAGAGGGCCCCATTATCATTCTGTGTTTGATAATCAGGAAGACAATAGAATGATAATGGCCGATAGCAATCTGTGCTTAGAGGGGCTGCTGCAGTTCACAGCAGTGCGAGCTGGCCCCCTGCAGTGAGAGTTAGAGAACTCTCAGGCTGCTTCCAGGGTGAACAGCTTGCACCAACGCCCAGAATTACGGACAAAAGGCGTCCGTGAAAGACTTCCTGACGGACAACGGACAAGAGGCCCAAATAATGGGCGGTCTGTGAAATTTACGTACGGTTGGTCACCCTACGTCAAATGCCATCAACAATGAAAAAGAAGAAAAGCCATAAATCCTGGCAGGTCAGCAAAGAAAAACGATTTTCAATGAAGATGGCCGCTGTACATGTGATGAAAGCGCATTGACCCAGAATTCTTAGCGGGTCAGGAAGAGAGGCGTCACGGAGTTCCCGGGCGAGAGCACTGGCATGAATGTCGCACACAAGCTCCCACAGCCAACGTATAATGTTGAAGAGACTGGTGCAGGGCAACAATGCCAAGTGCGGTTGCGTGCTCCCCTCAATGCTGGGAGAACGGAGAAGCCAAATGTCAAACATGAAATCCCCTTTGGGCAAGGTTACACAACAGGCATACTTACATAGACAGCACTAAATGTACAATGGAAAAATGAACAAAGAGGAAATGTAAAAAAAAATCTTAAAAAGGTTTACAATTTATTAAAACAATTATTAAAAACATGATCAAACCCTAACATCAATCCAATACTCTTCAGTAAGGAATTACAATAAAAACACAGAGATGGGGAACACAATAAGGAAAAAATTATTCCTATTGAAACGAGGGAAAGTACAGTAGTCAAAAGGAAATCAGCTCTGATTTATGTTCCAAGTGCAGTCAGAGTTATTGTCTCCAGAGACGTAGCGTGATTTCCACTCATATGCATCTGAGTGGAAATCACGCTACGTCTGTGAAGACAACAACTCTGACTGCAATTGGAATATAAATCAGAGCTGATTTCCTTATGACTACTGTACTTTCCCTCGTTTCAATAGGAATCATTTTTTCCTTATTGTGTTCCCCATTTCTGTGTTTAAGAATTTATTTTTACATTTCCTCTTTGCTCATTTTTCTGTTGCAAATCTAGTGCTGTCTATGTAAGTATGCCTGTTGTGTAACCTTGCCCAAAGGGGATTTCATGTTTGACATTTGTCTTCATTGGTACCCTACCCCTTTGGCTGTTGGGACCCTCTCTCTTTTTTAGAGAGAACGGCAAAGCCGACAGAAGGCACAGAGTGAGAGGCAGGTGATTCAAAAATGGCAGGCACAAGCAGGGTAACAGCCACGGCAAATAAGGTTTGAATGTTAATTAGCACGGCCAAGTTCACAGAAGTAGAATAGGTGACCCAACATTAACGATCACTGATGAAAGTATGAATCCAAGCATGTAGTCAAACGATAAGAAATAGTCGTGGGTTCTCGCCTACGCAGTCAGTGACGAAACAGCTTACCCCACTCCCGGTACCAAAATGTGGTATTGAGGAATGCAGGAGTGACCAAATCTGTAGCAGTAGCGTAGCTAGTAATCATTTATTTAAAGTAGTCCACAATGAGAAACCCAGGACTAGGGAGCAGCTGATAGGGCAAAGCTCTTACCCAACTGACCCTCACCAGGCAACAGGAGAGAAGGTTTTCAAGCACAGAAATTCTCAATGAGATACACAAATTCTACTTCAAATTTAAAGTGACAATACACAAAGTTTACCCACATACTACAATGAATTTTAATAATTTTTGCAATGGTTTTTAGCGCGTAATGTGTTGTATTTGTATCATGTCTTCTGTGGATCACTGACATAATATCGATTACACTAATATAGACATACACAAATATCGAAGTTAAAACATCGAATACAAAAATATCGAATTCCTAACTACAAACAGGTAAGTACAAAAATATCGAATCAAAAATATAGTTTCAAAAAATATAGTTAGTCAAAATATCGAATTTTTTTAAATGTCTTAAAAATTATTTTAAATTAATGAAATAATAACTATAATTAACTAAAACATACTTAAAAATTACTTAAATAATTTTATAATTATTAAATAATTAATTTAAGATAAAAAAACATACAATTACATTTTTTAACACATATATATATATATATATATATTAACCTAATAATAATTAATAATATACAATATTTTTACTGTTGGATAGCGTAGGGGTAAAAATTACTATTCCCACTCCAGTGAGTGCAACAGTAGGGAAACAGTTGGATAGCGTAGGGGTAAAAATTACTATTTCCACTCCAGAGAGTGCAACAGTAGGGAAAGTGATGGCTACATTAGGGGTAGAAATGACTATTCCCACTCCAGAGAGTGCAACAGTAGGGAAAGCATTGGATAGCGTAGGGATAAAGATTACTATTCCCACTCCAGAGGGTGCAACAGTAGGGAAAGCGTTGGATAGCATAGTGGTAAAAATTACTATTCCCACTCCAGAGAGTGCAACAGTAGGGAAAGCGTTGGATAGCGCAGGGGTAAAAATTACCATTCCCAGTCCAGAGAGTGCGTACTAGGGAAAGCGTTGGATAGCCTAGGGGTAAAAATTACTATTCCCACTCCAGAGGTTGCAACAATAGGGAAAGCGTTGGATAGCGTAGGGGTAAAAATTACTATTCCCACTCCAGAGAGTGCAACAGTAGGGGAAGCGTTGGATAGTGTAGAGATAAAAATTACTATTCCCACTCTAGTGAGTTTAACAGTAGGGAAAGTAAAGATTTAATATATTAATACAAATAAATTAAATATCAATACCAATAAAAAATTAATTAAAATAAATTCCAAATTTAAAATTATGTAATAAGTAATCAATTAAAAATAAAAATACATATTAGTTATTAAAATTAATTTCATATTAATACAAATTAATTAACAATTAACAATTAATCAATACCAATGAATAAATAAAAATTATTTATTTAATTACAATTAAATTACCTTCCACCCTATTCCCAAATAAACACACAATCCACTACCAAAAATAAATTAATAAAATTTACATAATTATCAATTAATCAATTTAAAAAAAATAATTACCAATTAAAAATTAATTACCTATTAAAAATTAATTAATTACAATTTAATAATGAATTAATAATTAATTCAAAATAAATACCAATAAATAAATGTACATATTTAATTAATTACAATTAAATTAATTAAAATAAATTAAATCTAACATAATTATCAATTCATCGATCAATAATAATTAATTACCAATTAAAACTTATTTAATTACCAAATAAAAATTAATTAGCAATTATTTCAAAATGAATATCAACTAATAAATTAACATATTTAATTAATTACAATTAAATTACTTCCCACCCTATTCCCCTATAAACCCCAACCCGCTACAGAATTAAATTACGCAAAAATTGAATAACATAACAAAAAAAACACTTTAAGAAATTCGATATTATTATAAATTCGATATTTCTCAATAACTTTATTATATACATCGATATTTTATCTTTCTGTATTTTAAAAATCGGTATTACATTACTTACCTTCAAAACAATATTTTTCACCACTATATTCTGTCCATTCGATATTTTGTCCATTCTATATTTTTACTTCGATATTTGTGCAATTCTATATTTTTTACTAAATGTTATGTCTGCATACTGTATATCCTTCTGTATACTGTTCTGTTCTTAAAGTGATAACCTTTTTATGGCATTTGCGTATGAGAGTCTTTGACTGGCTGCAGAGCAATCATTAATATGGTTATAGGTATAGTACAAGAACATGCAGGAACATCTCAAAGCAGTGGACTGGTTGATGGATTGGGAGGTGTCCAAGTAGGAACTGTAACACTTTTACTCAGTGGTCAAAAACAGTATGGAACTGTGTGATATAGCAACCAAAGCCATGGGAGCTTGGAGGGTGATCACAATGGGGGCTGAGTCTATGAGGCAGGGTTAGAGGCAAGTACAGAACATGTAAACATCAACACAACATTATGTCAAGACTCATCAAGCTGGGACATCTTATGGCATCTGCTGAATGTGTTTTGGATGGAAAACATTTATCCAGACAGACTCAATGTTGTACATATGTGCAGAGGCTACATCATTAAATGTTGTAGACGTATATATCACCAGAGTGAAGGGTAGCTGTGACAGGCAATGTGGATCATCACCCCACTGACAGACTCAGCCTAGAGGGAGATCATTATATATATGCGAATGTTCCAATGAATGCTGCCTGAATAAAAGTATACAACTGCAAAGCAGCATCCACTGATAAAATAAAATGGCTTACCTAGATAAGTCTTGACAAAACATGGTTTAGATTTTTACTTGGACTGTCAATAACATTTAAACATGGCTGTTTATGATAAAGAAACTTGTCTAAGTGTAATGTATATTATTTTCTCAAGATACCTAAAGATAAAACTGCCATAGAGACCGTTTGTACATGGGACTGAAGGGTTTAGCTAGGAGAAGTACTTTTATGATCCAGTTAAATTTAGTAAAACACATTGCTATGGGGATGCTGTAACCAAGGCAACAGATAGCTTAGAGGACCAATGACTTCACCCAGTGGAGGTAGTTAATGGAGAATGACAATGAATTTGGGTTGGGAATGAAAAAGCTGTCAGTGATATTCAGGGCAATAAGCCCCAGGAAGACCTAATTAAACTCTATGCCGTTAGTCTAGTTCACAAACTGGATACTTGGGCTGGATGTCCTGGTGGTGAGATTAAACAGCATGCCAGTGTAGGGGGAATGTCTGAATGGGAGGCTGAATAGGAAACATGACCAGCCCCTGGATGTAAATGGATCCAGGTGAGTAGTTAGTGGAAAGGAAAGGGTAGCATGCAAAAAATAACAGCCAAATCAAATGTAGATTCATCTAAAGGAGAAAAGCCAGCGGTCCCAAATATTCATATACTAAGCAAAGATGGAGGTCTATGACTTCCACCTTATCCACCAAGGGCATTGTGTCTCTAAAGTCATGCTTCCATGTCATGTGACCCATAAATACAGTAGAACAGTCACCAGCAATGCACATGTTCATAAATTACGTAGTATGTATTATTGCAGTACTAGCATTAAATAACCCTTGAAGTTGAGGAATACCTCCATTTCTGTGAAGAATCTATGGGACACAGATGGGGTTAGCACACTGTGGTACTGTTCCTGCAAGTCCCCCTCTAATTCCAAGACACCTGCCAGAGACTCACACATGTCACATAAAAAAGCTGTCACAATGTATTTATTTTTTAAATGTGAAACTTTATTGAGAGAAATAGGAGCGATACATGGTTTGAGCACAGATAGCCTCCATGCCAATGAACAAAGAACAACCAAAACACAGACAATCTCTAGTCATGGCGTAGCAATAAGGGAACTACCAGAAGGGCCACGGGGTAAATAGGGGGCTTGAGTCCACCAGGAGGGTTTATTCCCACGGATATATGATGTTAGCACGCATACTTTTAGCACGCATATCATTACCACGCACTTTTTACAACGCAGGTCATTTTACAACAAATACCTTTACAACGCATTACACTACAACGCAGATACTATTACAACGCATACCATTACAACGTAAGTATAGGTAAGTATATCATATTAATATATAATGTAAATAATAATTTTTAAAATATTTTATTACATTATTTATTACTTTATTATTAAATAATTTAATTAATAATATTAATTTTAATTTTATTATTTGTAAATATATATATTAAAAATACCCATGTACCCCAAAACCCAAACCCAACCCTAAAACCTAAAAATACCCCTGTACCCCAAAACCCAAACCCAACCCTAAAACCTAAAAATACCCCTGTACCCCAAAACCCAAACCCAGCCCTGAAACCTAAAAATACCCCTGTACCCCAAAACCCAAACCCAATGCTGAAAACCTAAAAATACCCCTGTACCCCAAAACCCAAACCCATTTCTGAAACCTAAAAATACCCCTGTACCCCAAAACCCAAACCCAACCCTAAAACCTAAAAATACCCCTGTACCCCAAAACCCAAACCCAACCCTAAAACCTAAAAATACCCCTGTACCCCAAAACCCAAACCCAAACCTAAAACCTAAAAAAACCCTGTACCCCAAAACCCAAACCCAACCCTGAAACCTAAAAATACCCCTGTACCCCAAAACCCAAACCCAGCCCTGAAACCTAAAAATACCCCTGTACCCCAAAACCCAAACCCAACCCTGAAACCTAAAAATACCCCTGTACCCCAAAACCCAAACCCAACCCTAAAACCTAAAAATACCCCTGTACCCCCAAACCCAAACCCAACCCTAAAACCTAAAAATACCCATGTACCCCAAAACCCAAACCCAGCCCTGAAACCTAAAAATACCCCTGTACCCCAAAACCCAAACCTGAAACCTAAAAATACCCCTGTACCCCAAAACCCAAACCCAACCCTGAAACCTAAAAATACCCCTGTACCCTGTACCAAAACCCAAACCCAACCCTGAAACCTAAAAATGCCCCTGTACCCCAAAACCCAAACCCAACCCTAAAACCTAAAAATACCCCTGTACCCCAAAACCCAAACCCAACCCTAAAACCTAAAAATACCCCTGTACCCCAAAACCCAAACTCTACCCTAAAACCTAAAAATACCCCTGTACCCCAAAACCCAAACCCAACCCTAAAACCTAAAAATACCCCTGTATCCCAAAACCCGATCCCAACCCTGAAACCTAAAAAGACCCCTGTACCCCATAACCCAATACCCCTAATAAATGTTTTAAAAAAAAGATAAACTTACCTATACTTATACTTACGTTGTAATGGTATGCGTTGTAATAGTATGTGCGTTGTAGTGTAATGCGTTGTAAAGGTATTTGCTGTAAAATGACCTGCGTTGTAAAAGTATTCGTGGTAATGGTATGCGTGGTAAAAGATGCGTGGTAACAGTTACATACCATTCCCACATCAAGGGTAAGCGTCAAGGCATGGAGGAACGCAAAGAGGACCCATCAAGTCTGTGGCTTGCAGTGGACGTGGTCAGCGGGTGAAGGACGGAATAAAGGGGGAGTTGGGGGTCAGGTGCCAGCCTCATCTGAGAGTGATCTGAGAGAGGGAGGGGGAAAAGGGGGAAGGGGAGGGAGGTTCATCAGGTTACCTATGGAGGAAGGGTTGCAGGTGCCAAAGGAGGTGAGTGTTGGCACAGGCAAGCCTCAGCAATGGTCACCAAAGGTCATACTCTGGGGGGGCAGGAAGTCCAAACCAATCCAAAGGTAACTGAATTTGAGGTGGGTTTCCTTGAGGTATCAATCGTGATCTGCAAGTAGGTCATCCCAGTAGCCAAACACAAAATTCCCTTGGATTCTCTCCCAGTAGACCTCCAAATATTGAAGCTGCAGTCTGTCCGTCCACCTCTTCCGAAAGAAGCTGACAGCAGAGCAGAGTAAAGAAATACACCAAAATCCAGTATAACCTGGAGACAGCTCCCTTATAGGTGCCCCATTTACATAGGTAGTCCATCAGTGGTGAGGAGGGCAGCTCCAGAGAGGGTGGCCCAGACCCTGGTGAGGGCAGCGCTGCAGGCGTTGGTTGTCCCAAAATGCCTCGTCAGGAGACCATACTGCTCCTGCGCTTCTGCAAACAACTAGTAGTCTCCCGTCTTAACCAGGTCAGAAAGATGATATAGCACCCTGGATTCAAAATCTGGGCATTAGGGTTCATATCTCCTGATCCAGAGAGAGGCATGGCACTACAGAGGGACCTGTGCCTAGATGGTGGTGGTGGACCTTCACCAGCTAGTGCTCCTTTTGCCATGCTTAGAGCTTGGCCTCCAAAACTGGGTGGTTTGCAAGCGATTTGGAGTTGGCACCAGTATGCAGCAGGCGAAGCCCTGGAGGTGGCCTATAAGACAGGATTCAAGACATATCCAGCGGGGTGTATCCAAGGTGTTATGAATAACTGAAGCCAGTCAGTAGCAAATGCAAATCGCGATAGCCAGAGGTGAAAAGAAGTAGGGGACAGGGTACATCCCTGTCTAGCCCCCCTACAGACATCAAAGGGGCAGAGACATGACCATTGTAGGTGACAACGGCCGTGAGGTCATAATACAGCCTCCAGAGTCAAGTTAGAAACACCTGGCATAACCCACAATGGTGCAACACCCAAAAAGTGTAACTCCACTCAACCGTGTTCAAAGCCAAAGCCTTATCGGCATCTAGGGAAACAACAGTTTTTCATCCTCGTCCAGCCTATCCCTCCAAAGGATATACAACTGTGACGGGGATGGGACGACAAGGTACAGGGAGGGAACCCAACCTGGCCCCTATGGGTCAAGGAGGGAATCACCCTCTTGAGTCTATCGGCCACCATCTTAGTGAACACCGTCATGTCCACATTCAACTGGGAGATTGGAAATTAGCTGGCAAATGTGTCTTTGCCTGGTTTGGGGATGAGAGTGATAAATGCCTTACTAGCTTCCAAAAGGACTAAGTGAGGCGTGGACATCTCCAAGATACTTTTGCAGGGGAGCCAGCATATCTTTAATTATTTTCTAGTATTCAGATGGATAACCATTGAGCTCCAGGGCTTTGTCAAAAGGCAAGTCTTTAATCGCCTCTAGTATTTCTTTTAGGGTGAAATCGGCCTAAAGGCCAGACTATGGTCAGTCGTGAGGCTGGGATAGCAATGTGGGACAAAAAGTCCTCAAACTCGTCAAGAGACACACAGTGTCAGAGGAGTCCAGAGTCTCATAGTACGACTGTAAGGACTCCAAAATATCCAGCGGGCGGTTAAGGAGCTGGCCATCCACCCGTTGGACATTAGGTATGGGGTATGAAGAGTCCTGTTTTTGAAACTGCAGCACCAGGAGCCGGCCCGCCTTCTCACCTCGCTCAAAGTGGAATAGTGGTGTTTCGGCACAAGAGGTGTAGAGGGCATTGTGGTCATATTTGGCCTGCAGCAGGGCCTGTAGCTTAACCAGGGAGAGGTACTGAGAGTACTGGGCTGGTAAGAAAGGCAACAATGGATTCCAAATGCAGCTGTTTGAGCGAGGCCTCACACTTCCACTGGGAGGTATTCTGCATTAGATCCCTCCTTGCGATTGCCTTTCTCGCCAACCACAGGGTACCTGGTGAATTACTGGACCCATTGTTTGCATCAAGGGAAGAACAAAAATACAAGCAAAATCTATGTTTGTCTATGAGGGACTTGTAGTGCGAGAGTTTGAAATGTAAATTCGGGGGGGGGGGAGCAGAGGGCAATTAAATCAAGTTGGAGTAGGGTTATGCTGTGGTCCGACACCCCAGAGAGAACCATTGCCGCATCCGCCATGTGGCCAACCAGAAAGAAGAAAGAAATCTATTCTGTACCCAGTGCCATGAACCCTGAAGGTGAAGGTGTAGTTCCTCTTGGTGGGATGGAGCAGTCTCCATTGGTTGTCAGTGATACATCTGACACAAAGTCACGTAAGAGGCCTACCTCTGTGGTGGTGCGCTGTCGGGGCTGATCAGATCTGTCTAGGAGGAGGTCGTGAACCATGTTCTGGTCCTCCCCTGTTGGAGCCAGCACTGTCTGGTGGGCCGACAGGATGCCGCAGCCAGGCAAAAGGCACAGCTCCCATAAAGGGCAGATGATTACACACACTGTACAACCTGTGCTCACCCTTGGGTAGCTTGGCACTGAGCAGTCAGGCATCCTTCGGCAAAGCAATGTGTAAAGCCTGACACAAAAGAGAGACTTTAAAATTAATGTAAAAAAATTAATTTATAATCAACACACATTAAACAATGCAACACGAAAATCATGGCATTTTGGGCATGAGTCACACTTGGCAATATTACTAGCAGTACAAGACTCAGTTTGTGGTGATTAGATCTTGATAATATGCACATATGGGAAAAGTCAGATTCTAAACGCCACCCCTCAGCACCCGAATGTGATGCAGCACTTTGGCACCCCCTGGAAACCCTTACAATCCTAAAAATGCTATTTCACAAGGCTATATGAGTGAACCCTGGGCTACAATGACATCAGTAATATGTACAGAATTATAACACTTTTAGCATCACCACAGGACGAGGCCGCATGGGTAAACCCAATGTTGAGAGGTGAAGTGATTTTGACATGAGAGCCATGTATTCACACCGCCAACCAGCCTCATAAAGCACAGGCGGTTCACAGACGGTCACTCCCACTTAGTCACACTCACTTTGCACCGCTACGCAATGCAACAGGGACCAACCAGGTCTGTATGGGCACTTTCAGTCACATACGCACCCAACACCCTAATGTAGTGCCACTAATACCAAGCAAGTCAATAGGTAACACTACACAGACCATGTGGCTCCAAACCTCTCGCCACCCTCTAATTCACCCCTACTGTCTCAGACACGACAGATGGAAGTTCACCAGCCACTCCTTCCAGACACAAGGCCACTCATGGCTGACATCACAGCTCATCTAGGTCCAGAGAAAGCAGATGGGGGTAGGCAGTAAGCATAAAAAAGATGTAGGGTCTTGGCACAACTCAGTAACTTCACAAACCAGTTGCGAAGTAGAAACGGGCTAACAGCAACAATTTGTTGCAAACAGGGGTCCACTAGGGCATTCTGGCACCAGCCCAGTTCTGCGCAGCATGGGGGGAGGGGTCACTCAGTCTCTTGACCTGCTCCAAAACCGTCTCAGAAGCATCCCTCCGACCTAGTGAATTCATCCCACTCCTACCTGGTGCCACAAAGTCTTCGTAAGGCCAGATGGGGAGAAAAGTTGGTCCACCATGATGGGCCAGTGAAGGAACAAGCAGTAAATGGTGAACAGCACACAGAGGACCCTCACAGCTTGAGAAGACACCCCATAGGTTATATGATGATCTGGGTTGTGCTCTGTCAACCTGGGAAAAGGGTCTGGTGCCCAATGAGATCATTTGCACCAGACACTTCCGGTAACACGAAGTACAGTTACAATTCCGTACCTCTCTGGAAATGAGGCACAAGGTCTGGCACACCATGATGTCGGTTCCATCAGACGCTTCTGGTCTCACACATAGGTGCAAGTTCAGCAATGTATCAAGAGGTACAATGAGAATCTGCAATGGTTGTGTCCTCCACCTCCGAGGGTCTTAACCTGTGAATCGGACACCGGACGCAATGAGCATGCAGTCGGTGTAGTGTACAAGAGAAATGCGACACAGTTGACAAAGCAGGCCACGTTGGCTCCCGCAACAGGTGAATCCTCTCGCCACCAACACGACGCTTATGCACCCTTTCACCACAGATGGGTCAACTTCTTGAGTTCCACACTAGGCACTTGTAATGGCAGAGTTTTGGGCTTTATTTAGCAGTGATATAGATCATTAATCTTGCTCGCATCTAGTATAGGTATTCATAGCCTGTGTTGGCCCTTTTAAGCCCTTTTTTCCAGATCTAGAAGAGGATAGCTGCTTAATATGCCTTTATTCTTGACTTTAACCTGTCTATTGCCTATTGGCTTTGACATATTAGACACATTGGTATGGTTTATGTAGGTATTCTGACAGAGCTAAGGAGCATTTCACCCCTTTCAGGCCTACAGGCCTAGAGCTAGAGGGACTCCATCTTGATGAAGCTGAGAGGCTTTTCAGGGCAAAGGCAAAGTTTATAGTTAAGGCTGTTTTTCACTTGGAGAGAACCGGTCTGGGCCAGCCCTTATCGGTAGGCTGTATTATTCTCTGTGTTGAAGACACCACAAAAGGCTGGCCAGCTGGGTGTGTGTCCTTGATGCGAAGTGGTGCAGAGATCTGGTGGGCGGCAGGCTGATGGCTGGAACTTTCCATGAGGAAACAGCATTCTATATCAGTGAAGTGCAGAGGCGGAGTCAGTCAGTCAAGCAGAGAGGGAGTCGAGCAGAGGGAGTCAGCCAGAGAGTCCAGCAGTGGAGTGGAGTTGGCAGAGAGAGAGAGAGAGGGTTCAAGCTGGAGAAGAGCTGAGTTGAATAGTGAGCTGGAACTGAAGGAAGCAGTCAGAAGCAGTTGCTTATCAGGAGGAGGTGTGAATAGCTGGAGTCTGAAGTAATGCCTTTTAGAAGAGACAGAGGAGAGATCGTGGACTAACCTATGGGAGCAGATGGAGTTAATTGGACAGTGGCGCAGAGACAGAGTGAATAAGCTAGTGGAATGAACGGTGATCAGAGCGGCAGGAACCATTAAGATTGAAGATGGAAGGTGGAGACAGTTCGTGTGGGGGAGAGGAGTCCAGAGACAGAGTGATCAGCGCAGAGGTGTACCCAAGAGTGCAGGAGAGAGAGAGAGTCTGAGATGAGCCAAGGCACAGACGAGAGAGGAACCCAGATGACAGCTAGAACAAGACTTCACACTAATCAGGTGATATTGTTTTCATCACATTAGTTACACTTACACTTTATGTCTAATCTTTTCCCTTTCAGCGGAGTGTTCCTGTTATGTTTAATCTTTTCTCTTTCAGCGGTGTGTTCTACCTATAGTCTTTGTCAGTTCTGTGTAAAGGTTTATATTGTACTAATAATAAATGACCCCATTAATTAGTGAATTAGTGTGCATGAGTTCTTTTATGATAAAGTTATCCTGGCTTCAAGCCAGTTGCTGTTGAGCCACTGATGGATCAAAAAGGGGGGTAGGAGCGCTTAAATCAAGAAATAACTCAGTCACATAGTGTGTATATCTTTATCCCCATACAGTGAGAGTAATCACTCCTGGTAGGTATTACTGTTTGAACAGATGCTACCCCTGATCAGGTAAGTAATAGTGAGGGAGAGAGGAGACTTGCAACCAAGGGACTAAGTTAGTACACCATCCCATAATATTATTGTAGTAGCAGACCCTTAGTGAAGAGACTTCCCAATATATATATATATATGTATAGGTGTTCATAGGAATGTGGTCGTCGTTGATATGCGGCGTTAGTGAGAGCACTGAGTATGAGATCAGTGTGGATACCCACTGGATTGTGGCTTGAGTAAATGAGAGCACTAGGTAGTCGAACTAGTGTGTAGTTTCGCAGGATTGCGAACAGTTTGGAAAAGGGAGCATTGGGTTCTGCAGGCCCGTGTGTAGACGCACCGGATTGTGTGTCATATCTGCCCTAGGGTAGAACGGTCTGGGTCAGGGTGGCCGCGAGACCAACTGATGTAAATAAGTGTGGTGTAGGGTATGGATATCCCTAGTAATCAGTGAGTATTCTTAGTATCCCTATAGATTTAGTGGTGTTTTTAATAATATGAGCTTGTATATTGCGAGTTCCCCATCCTCAGGTAGGTACCAGGTGCCTGGATAGGTGGTCCTGAGGAGGGAAGGTGAGTACGTTCTGGCTGGGTTGGAGGGGCCCCTGGGGGCTGATCCCACCTACTCAGAAAATCCAGCCATTACATTTGGCGTAGTCGTCATCTTACGAATCCTGTGTGACCTTGCCATGTGCTTAGAGAGTTTCCCATGTGTTCTGAGGGAGTGCCCTGAACGCTGGTTCCATCTGGCGTAATGTTGCAGTTTATGTAGCCTGTTAGACCTATGGGCTTGAACAGTTGCAGCGTGAGGAGATTGCATTACATCATGGCATTTGGTTTATTGAGGGTGGAAGGAATGGTTTTCATCTTGGTGTTTAAACTGTCAGAGTTGAAGGATGGCATTACATGAGGAAGCCAGTTACATCTTTGTGATGGTCCAATTGTATAAATGTGTGTAAAAAATGCTTTTAAATTGCCCATTAAATTGCTTGCTGCATCTGCTTATGCTGTGCAATGTGAAATGTGTTCATTGTAATATGATCTGTGGAGTTCTTTGAATATAGCTCCTTGTAAATATGACTTGTGAATAGCGCCATATTAATGTGGCTTGTGAGGTGCATGTTCTCATGTTGATCTATTGTGTTCCTTGTGCATTGCGCCTTGGATACATTGTTTGTGAAAAGCTTGTCTTGTAAATATGGCTTGTGAATAGTGCCATATTATTGTGGCTTGTGAGGTGCATGTTCTCATGTTGATCTGCTGTGTTCCTTGTGCATTGCGCCTTGGAAATGTTGTTTGTGAAAAGCTTGTCTTGTAAATATGGCTTGTGAATAGCGCCATGTGGTCATGGCTTGGACAGGGCATGTTATCATTACGTTAGGCAGGAGAGAGCTGGATCTCTCTCGGGTGCTTGGGAATAACGTTTTTGAAAATATGTGTACGTGTTATCTGTAAACGTGAAGAAATGTGCTCATGATTTTCCCATGTATCCATGGACATTGGGGAATGATTGTGCTTGAGCTGCCAAAGGGTTAATATCTTGAGTTGAGGTGGCAGTCTTTATTTTTTACATGCTGTCAACATGCATGGTTATCTGACCTGACTATAAAAGTCAGTGGATTATTTTAAGGATTTTTGATGGTTTGATTTTGACCTTTTTTTTTTTCTTGACGGAAAGGTACCATCTTGTGTTTTGCGAAGGGTTCTGTTCATTTCACATTCTTTTTGAAATGCGTCTACGAATTTGTGTGGGTTTGCCTTGGAACTGATGTGGTTATAAATCAACCAGTCGGATTACGGAGAGAGCTGTGTTTTTTTTTAAAATGAGTGAAATGTTAAAAAGATGGCCCGTTAGAGTGCACGCTACGGAGCTGTTTTCATTAATTATTTCTTTGAGGGTTTCCATCTAGACAGGAATGTGCTGGTTGCAATGATCACAGGTTGAAAATAATCAATCTTGCCCGACAGTGCATGGTAACATGTGCTTTTAATTAGTGGAAGGCAACCATGTGCCTTTGAAAAAAAATGTTAAAATGTAACATTATTATTTTCCCAAATGTAAATTAAAATGTATGCTTTTATAAATGTGTCAGCAAAACCTTAAATTAAATACAATGTTGAAATGTATCTGCATTTTATGTTGTTTTACAAATTATTTCTCTTTCAGCAGCTGACAATGGACCATGTTAATTCGTTTTTTTTCCCAAATGCAGAATGTATAATCTTGTGTGCATAAGTTAGTTGCCCCTTTCTAAATAAGTGCCCATATTTTAAGTGTCTTGCCTTTAGCTGAATTAGTTGGACAAAAGTCTTTTTAAAAACTGGAGCTTTTTTAATTGGCAGTACACTGTAACAGAATTGTTTTTTTTTTAAATGCTAGCTTTCGTTGGTTAGCACAAATCAGGCATGAGAACAGGCAAAGGTATTTGTTTGTCGACCTTGGCAGACCAGCTGGTTTGTGCAGACGAGTTTTTTTTTCCTTTGCTCTGAAGGTTTCGATCACGTCCCTGTTCGTTATGATTGGCTACAATCCAATTTTCTTCCGCGGATGGCTTGTTTATTTAAGGGAGGGGCTGGTTTAGAGAGGCTCATCATATGGCAGTGTTTCAAGTAGCTTCATACTGTAGCGTGGCTCCTGCTCTGAAGGGAGGGGCTGGCTTAGTAAGGATTAGGGTATGTTAGGCCCTGCTAATTATTATTGAAAGTTAAATTTTGAATGTTTTTAATTAATTAGGATATTTTCTTTTCAATAATGAAAGGCACCCGGGGTGCTTTTTAAATGGAAAATTTTATTTTGCAAGAATAATGATACTTGTTCTCTTGTTTCTAGGATTGCTGAAGTTGTGGTTGTGCATGGGTCCCTCTCCCTTCCACTTCTTTTCTTGTTTTAGCTTTTTACTTTCATGTTTTTATTTTAGTTTATTATTTTTGGATGATGGAATCAGACCAGACCAGACCAGACCAGACCAGACCAGACCGGAAGGGTGATGGATGGCCGCATTGGAGTGAGTGTCCGGATACCGAGGATGCAGGGTGGTGGCCTACACTGAAGACTTTGGACTGAGTTACATAATTGCTTGGCCTGCATTTTTTGTTGACATCACTACGAGCAGGCCCCACTTAAAAAAAAAAAACCCACATACATGTTTTATTTGTTACAGAATTTTAAAAGGATTTGATGAATAATCCCTTGGACAAGCAGGCCCCACTTTTAAAGCAAAAAACATGTCACCTATTATAGTTTTTCTGTTTTCTTCAAAACAGTTTTTGCCAATGAAGGACTTTTTTGAATGGTGGTGCACACATGTGTTCCACAGTGTGATGTAAAATGGTTGTTTTGTTGTTCTAAGATTGATGTTACACCAGCTATCTTGTAGAAATGGGGTTGTTTTTTTTTTTTTTTACTGTTCTTGCATTTTCACCTTGATTGATCAAAGGGTGGTTACCTTAAAATTTGGATTGTTCTGGGTGGTGTGTCTTTTAGTATGATTATGTATTAATGTTTGCCCAGACCTTGAAACTGTACTTCTCAGATTTCACCCACAAACAAGCCCCTACACCAATAGTTTCATGAGTCATCATTAGCTTAAGTTGCCTATAGTACGTAGGGCTCATTTAGGCCCTTTGTTGTTTTCTCATTAGGAGTTGAAACACATTTAGTTCTTAAGTTGACAATAGTAGGTAGGCCTCATTTAGGCTTAAGTTGTCCGAAGTAGGCCCCATTTAGGCCCCTTGCTGTTTTCATTCAACACATAAGTCCCTATATCACTAGATTTCACCAGTTATCATTAGAGGTTGAGGCACATTTAGTTTGAGGATGCTTTGGTTAGTTTCTGTTGTTATCAGATCCAATCTCAGATATGTTTCGGCATTCAAGTCAAGGGTGCTTTGATTTGTTTTTAGGTTTGTATTCCCTACAATTGAGTTTGAGGTGGAATTTCCTTGAGTTGTCATTGTTTTTAGGGAGTTTTTTAGGTTTTGATTTGTTGATAGATTGTGTTGATTTTTGTTTATCTAGATGTTATTGTTTATAAGATGTTCGCAAGATAGGGATCTAAGGGTGGATGGCAGAGATATTTAGCAGTGATATAGATCTTAATCTTGCTCACATCTAGGATAGGTATTCTTAGCCTATGTTGGATAGATTATGTTGATGTTTGTTTAGATGGGTGTTGTTGTTTACTGATGCTCGCAAGATAAGGATCTAGGGGTGCAATGTAATGGCAGAGTTTTTGGCTTTATTTAGCAGTGATATAGATCATTAATCTTGCTCGCATCTAGTATATGTATTCATAGCCTGTGTTGGCCCTTTTAAGCCCTTTTTTCCAGATCTAGAAGAGGATAGCTGCTTAATATGCCTTTATTCTTGACTTTAACCTGTCTATTGCCTATTGGCTTTGACATATTAGACACATTGGTATGGTTTATGTAGGTATTCTGACAGAGCTAAGGAGCATTTCACCCCTTTCAGGCCTACAGGCCTAGAGCTAGAGGGACTCCATCTTGATGAAGCTGAGAGGCTTTTCAGGGCAAAGGCAAAGTTTATAGTTAAGGCTGTTTTTCACTTGGAGAGAACCGGTCTGGGCCAGCCCTTATCGGTAGGCTGTATTATTCTCTGTGTTGAAGACACCACAAAAGGCTGGCCAGCTGGGTGTGTGTCCTTGATGCGAAGTGGTGCAGAGATCTGGTGGGCGGCAGGCTGATGGCTGGAACTTTCCATGAGGAAACAGCATTCTATATCAGTGAAGTGCAGAGGCGGAGTCAGTCAGTCAAGCAGAGAGGGAGTCGAGCAGAGGGAGTCAGCCAGAGAGTCCAGCAGTGGAGTGGAGTTGGCAGAGAGAGAGAGAGAGGGTTCAAGCTGGAGAAGAGCTGAGTTGAATAGTGAGCTGGAACTGAAGGAAGCAGTCAGAAGCAGTTGCTTATCAGGAGGAGGTGTGAATAGCTGGAGTCTGAAGTAATGCCTTTTAGAAGAGACAGAGGAGAGATCGTGGACTAACCTATGGGAGCAGATGGAGTTAATTGGACAGTGGCGCAGAGACAGAGTGAATAAGCTAGTGGAATGAACGGTGATCAGAGCGGCAGGAACCATTAAGATTGAAGATGGAAGGTGGAGACAGTTCGTGTGGGGGAGAGGAGTCCAGAGACAGAGTGATCAGCGCAGAGGTGTACCCAAGAGTGCAGGAGAGAGAGAGAGTCTGAGATGAGCCAAGGCACAGACGAGAGAGGAACCCAGATGACAGCTAGAACAAGACTTCACACTAATCAGGTGATATTGTTTTCATCACATTAGTTACACTTACACTTTATGTCTAATCTTTTCCCTTTCAGCGGAGTGTTCCTGTTATGTTTAATCTTTTCTCTTTCAGCGGTGTGTTCTACCTATAGTCTTTGTCAGTTCTGTGTAAAGGTTTATATTGTACTAATAATAAATGACCCCATTAATTAGTGAATTAGTGTGCATGAGTTCTTTTATGATAAAGTTATCCTGGCTTCAAGCCAGTTGCTGTTGAGCCACTGATGGATCAAAAAGGGGGGTAGGAGCGCTTAAATCAAGAAATAACTCAGTCACATAGTGTGTATATCTTTATCCCCATACAGTGAGAGTAATCACTCCTGGTAGGTATTACTGTTTGAACAGATGCTACCCCTGATCAGGTAAGTAATAGTGAGGGAGAGAGGAGACTTGCAACCAAGGGACTAAGTTAGTACACCATCCCATAATATTATTGTAGTAGCAGACCCTTAGTGAAGAGACTTCCCAATATATATATATATATGTATAGGTGTTCATAGGAATGTGGTCGTCGTTGATATGCGGCGTTAGTGAGAGCACTGAGTATGAGATCAGTGTGGATACCCACTGGATTGTGGCTTGAGTAAATGAGAGCACTAGGTAGTCGAACTAGTGTGTAGTTTCGCAGGATTGCGAACAGTTTGGAAAAGGGAGCATTGGGTTCTGCAGGCCCGTGTGTAGACGCACCGGATTGTGTGTCATATCTGCCCTAGGGTAGAACGGTCTGGGTCAGGGTGGCCGCGAGATCAACTGATGTAAATAAGTGTGGTGTAGGGTATGGATATCCCTAGTAATCAGTGAGTATTCTTAGTATCCCTATAGATTTAGTGGTGTTTTTAATAATATGAGCTTGTATATTGCGAGTTCCCCATCCTCAGGTAGGTACCAGGTGCCTGGATAGGTGGTCCTGAGGAGGGAAGGTGAGTACGTTCTGGCTGGGTTGGAGGGGCCCCTGGGGGCTGATCCCACCTACTCAGAAAATCCAGCCATTACAGCACTCCAGTCTCCAGGCACGGTTCTGTAGTCCCAAGCTCACACCCCACTGGCCAGTTTTCAGCAGGCGATGTGGGCACTTAGAGGGCACAGCTCTCCAGATGTCTTGGGTAGATGTTGTGGGCCCCTCGTAGGAGATTTTTGACATCCCTGAGACCTCTGAGAGAACAGGAGACCAGCCAACTGGTGCCTTGGGAGCCCACTACAGAGTGCCACATGTTAGCAGGTTGTTGGCCCAGGGCAGCCACTATACATGATGGCATACAGTCCTTTCTATGGGCAGTTATCCTCCATGTGCACAGCAGAGTCTTCTGGCAGTGTGTTTCACGCAGTCCAGGTTCTCCCGTCCTGTGTCCCCCCAAGCTGATCTCTACTCATTGTTGGGTGGCACTGGGTAGTGTTAACCCTTTGGGCCTTTGAAGATGGTGGAATGTTCAAGAGGTATTTCTTTGAATCACAGATGTGTCTCTTAAATGTCCGTCCTGTCTGCCATGAGTCAGCAGAATGCAGATCTCTATTGTTATGGGGGATGTGATCTGGCCCCAGAGGCCAGGTGTCGCAATCTCTGCCCTCCCCCCCCTCCTTCCCCCCCCATCCATACTGTCCCCTGGCCCGCAAATGTCAGAGGTCAGCTATTTCAATTGCACTCTCAATGGTTTATGACTGTTGCTGGGGAATTCCAAGATGTGCTCCACCCGGCCTCTGGTGTCGACCCACACCAAATACAATGGCACACAAAGAGTTTGATGAAAAAAAAAAGTAAACTTTCCATAATTGACATTTTCATGCAAGATATGCCTAGCCCACCATTACCTTTGGAATGGGTTTGGCATAGCGAATCCATTGATAGGAAACATCATGAGGCTGCGCCATTGCAATCCCTTAATGCAGCTTGAAATACCCGTGACCCCTTCCCTATGCTATCTTAAGGGAAGAGCAAGTCTCCTCTGCAGGGGAATCCACGTGGGTCTTCCTTCCTCCCTGGGCAATGAACACTGGTAGGTGCCTGCCCAACCTTCCTCTTCCATTCTATTGAAGGCAAAAGACCCCCTCAGGATGGACCGTGCTTGCTATGGGCCAGCTGGAGTACATGTGCAAGGGCGCTCTCACAGATCTGCTGTGGCAGGTCGGACACATGTTTGAAACACGTAGTCCATGCGGGTGCGTACACCAACCTGCCAGAGCAGGTCGTACACATAGGCAAACCACAACAAAGGTGTAAGTGTGCACCCAGGTAGCAATGGCAGGACTGACCTACGTTTACAAACATCATGTCTGCACAACATGTGTTGGGAGGGTGAGCACTATTTCCCACTGCAATACAGTGGGAAAGTGCCCAGAGCCTTAAGGCGCCACATAAGAACCAGCATGCATACAGGCTTGCTGTGGCAGGACAGTGGCCTGGGTTTCCAGAAAACTCGTGGTGACAATTGGCAGACGGTACACATCCTAGGCACTTCTGTGGTGCCACTACGCACACGGCTTATCTTAGCAATCTAGTGGCGGGGGTCTAGAAATATGACTGACGCAAGGGCCCAGGCCGACTGGCACTAGCAGGTTGGACACAGGCCCAACACAACTTTGACGCTAGCTCACCCACAGCTTGTTATAACAGATGAACAATCTGTTTCACCCCCTCAGCTAAGCGCAGTTTCCTACAGGATGTAGAAAGGCTGTGTGCTCTTCCGCGTTGCACCCACAGTGGGGAAGGACACAGCTTTACAGCTGCAAAGGGGCCTTGACAACCTCAAGAGGTATCCCACAGAGGGGTACTGACCTCTGGGGTGGGGGACGGCACCTAGGCATTCTTCCCTGTGTGGGCAAGGGTCCCGTTTGGGCCCCAATCCGGCCATTCACCAACTCCAAGCTTCTCCCCTCAGGACATACCCCAAGGCTGCTCTGGTGGAAAAGGAGGCCCCCTCCAGGTTGGCTCACCTGTAGTGACATCAACCTGAGTAGAAGACATAATAATCAGGCACGTCCCGAGGCCACATCTCCCGACTCACCCATACTGTACCCATCCTGGGTATGTGGTGTAGACTTCTAGAGGGCACGCCCAGGGATGACACTTAACCCAGTCATTCGGGCACCCCACTCCTACCCCTTGTGGGGAGGGTGATTGTACCTTCCAACTGCAGTACAGTGAGAACAGGCTTGGAGTTCTAGGGTAGCGTACAATGAGTAGGCGAAGACTAGAAGGCAGAACAAGCAAAAAGTTTTGAGGATATTCCATTAAGAAGGCAATGTCCAACTTAAACCCCTCCTAGCCGAAAGCCAGTGTAGTTTTAATCATTCTCACACATACAAAAGGGGAGAGAGGCAAAATACTCTACTCTGGCCTCCCTAATCACAGAACTGTTACACACCCGGAGAAGTAGAGAGTGGTGAGTGTTGTTCAACACAGCGGCACATGCTTAGTGAAAAAAAATTGCCCTCACTCACAAAATTGTGACATGCTTAATCATTGGGCTTGCTTCAATGCACCCCCGTGTAGACCAACGCCTGGGGTGGAGCAAAAAGGAGGGGAAGACAATACAAACATGAAAAAATATATATATATTTCTTGCAAATTTATATTGGAATCACTGAAAGAGAAGTGCAGTGAAGGTTAAAACTAGCTTGGAGGTGTCTCTGCTCCAAAATGTATTTCTGGACCCCCTCGGCTAGGTCTAAAAATGTGAAGGATGGCGGTGACAGGAAAGATTTAAGAGTTCCTTCACCCCTCCGGACTGCCAAATGGTCTACATGTTTCTGCAGTGTTCATAGTGCCCACAGTGTTGGGTCACACCAGCATTCCTCAGGACCTTTCCGATCCCAATAGCGTTATGCCCTCTATACTAGGATTAGGTACCCCTGGGGACCTATTGTTTCTACAGGAAGGGTATCCCTACTTAGCACATACTTGATATTCTGTAGGGGATAATACAAAGAGAATAATTATTCGTGCTGTGGTGACTGACGTGGGTTCTTACTCAGACACGCGGTACCGTCTCATAGCTTACATCTCTAGAGGCACGCATACACCACCTAATGCTTCATGAATGACCATGATCGATCCTGCGCAATGTATACTTGTCCGCAGTGGTACATATCATCCATTCCTAGGTTAATTCACCTCTAAATGTTTGCAGGTAAACGTACCCCTTTTATAGTATGTTGTATGTCTCCTTCCATTAAAAAGACTATTTCATAGAGTCTTTCAGGGGGAGCCACTCTAGTGTCAGCTGTCTTAACATTAACAAATGTGTCAGTTGCTGTCACCTTCAGAAATGGACGCAATGCTTCCCACACTACTGTAATAGACCTCAAACGGCGAGGTACAAGTAGACCTTTTGTATGCCTTATAAAAGGTGCTCATAAGGCGTCTAGTCCAAGGGCCTTAGACCCATCTAGGGAATTAATGGCTGAGGTGATCTCCTCTGAAGTGAAGGGTTCACATGTTCGCATGTTCTGGGTTGTCTAATCAGTTGGTTACTTTGCTATAGGACGAAGAGCTAATGTGACACTGATGCTAGTCGGTTAGGGGTTCTAGGTACTGAGGTGAGTTTTTGGGTCCACCACAACTCCCTGATGTCCTGGGTCTCTGTGCACAGTTCTGTGTATGAGCAGAATCCCTGCAACAGTATATAATGATTTGTAATATGAAATTAATTCACAAAATATATCTTCAGCTGCCGTAATCTGAGGGCCGTCTGAGGGGGGTAATTTGATCATTCATCCCTGCTCTCAAGGGGGACAGAGTAGGTGGGCAAGTGTGTGGCCAGGGCACTCGCCTTCATCATATCGGTGTGCTTTTGTGTCCTTGTGAGTAAGTGGATTCCCTTGCCGACAAGTCTGTGAATTTGTTCAGTAGCTGGGTTCATTTGAATAAATACCTGAGTCAGGGTGTGGGGAATTTAAAAGGTACAGGGATTGCAAGTCAGACTCAACCAGGGCTAGGTCCCTATGTAGGGTCCGGAAGGTACCGGCATGTTTTGATGTGCATATCCCTTGGATATATTACTTGAAGGCGTCCCATAGCACAGAATGAGTGTAAACCGTTGATGATCGTTTCTCTCAAGTCAGAGTGAAATATTTTGTTGAGTAAAGCAGTTGAGGGGGAAGACCATCTAAGTTCCCACCTGCTTAAAAAAGTATCAAGCAAATCCGATGGACAGGGGCATGATCTGACAATGTGTGAGGGAGTACTTGAAAAACTCACAGCAAAGGGATGGAATGTTCGGGGAGAAACCAGTAATCCAGCCGGTCTAAATCGCATGAGGGGAGGAACAGAAGGTTCCTCCCAGAAGGTGTGTGAAGTGCCCAGGTTTCTATGAGAGAGTGGTCAGTCAGTATGGTGCGAAAAGCTAGTAATCCCTGGGGGTTTGCTGGTTGGACAATTGCTAGTGGTGACTACCTGTGGGTCGAGGGTGAGGTTTAGGTCACCCCCCCCCCCCCCCAGTATGCACACATTGTGGATCATAGCATCTCATTAATACAGAGAGATTGTGGAAAAAGGATGAGGTCATTTACATTGGGGGCATAGATTTTGCACAGCAGGACCTTCCTCCCTATGAGAGGGCTGGTAACTAAAACTTATCGGCCCTTTGAGTCTTTTATAGTAGTATGATGATGGAAGGGAATGTGTTTATTAATCGGTATGCAAACGATGCAGGAGTAGGAGCTGTAGTTTTAAAAGTGTCTGTGTGCTCCCCAGGTGGCAGCGAAGATGGGTGACTGTTGGGGAGTGATGTGTGTTTCCTGTAGGAAGGCCAGCATTATAGAGTGGTGGTTGAAATAGAATAAAACCTGCTTACTCGTACAGGGGTTGTTGAGCCCTTGTATGTTCTACATGAGAAGTGTGAGGTCTACATGTTGCTGAGCACAGCCGGCCATTCGATCCGCTGAACAAAAGGTTGGATGTAGGATCCAACAACAAGAAGAAAAACTTGATATGAGGCCAGGTCTACCATGAGCAATATTAAAGAGAAGAAAAGCAAAAAGGCAAAAAATCCTATTCAAACCATTCCAATACCCCCCCCCCGCCCCCAATGAGCCAAAGGGCATCAGCAAATCCCAAATAGGTCAATAAATAAACTCAAAACCCAACATGGTACTCTGAGTATTCCTGGGGGGTTAAGGAATGCCCCAAGGGACCAATGCCCAATATGAAACAAGTGTTGTAAAAGTCAGAGAAGGTTACACAGACAAAAAGATCTATGAGGGGGTTAGGGGTGATCAAAAAGAGAGAAGAGAGAAGAGAGTGTCCAGCTTTCACAGTGTGGTTCAGTCGGACCTCAGCCCAGGTTGAATAGTTCTGCACTCAATGGTATGCTCAAGTCAGGAGAGGTGCGCTTGTTCTGCTGCTTGCAAAAGGACATGACCTTCACCAGGGTATCAGCCTGGCTGGATATTATAATTGAAACCCTTTTTGCGCAGCATTGCCTTGGCATCATTGAACTTTCACCTGGCCTTTTGGACAGATAGCGTAAAGTCTGGGTACTTAGAGACAGTGGTATTTTGATATAGCAGGGGTGTTTTCTCACAGGCTAGGCGCAGGACCGGGTCTCAGTCTCTGAGATTGAGGAGAAGTGCAATTATAGGGTGGGAGAGTGCCAGTGGGGACTACGGGCCCAAGGATCTACGCACCCGCTCGACAATAAAGGTGGATGTAAACGCCATCAAACCGAAGAGTTTGGTATGCAGTGACTCAACAAACAGTTCAGGGGCCCATATTTGTTGTTTCCGCAATGCCCATTATCCGTATCTTGTTGTGTCACGACCTGGCCTCCAAGTCTTCGTTCTTGATAGCAACAGCTTTGAAGAGGTGCTCCATTTTCTCCAGGCTGCAAGCCATGGTGTTTGAGGTATCTATGACCCCAGACACTCGCTCCTCCACTGCATCCAGGCACTGTCCGTGCCGCTCCAGGTGCTCCCCCATGTGGTCCAGATGTACGACCGAGGCATCCAGGCAGATGCCCATGGTGCCAAAACCTGCCAGAAGCTGCACCATGATCACTGTAGCGGCATCAAGTGAGTCCGCAGGGTACGTAGGGTTGCAGGGTTCTTCCGTATCAACGTTCTCTCTGCACAGTCCATAGCTTTGCAGGGTTCCAAAGTTAGTCTACGTTGTTTAGGGATCTCTGCTACCTATGTTTAGGCTGCAGTAATACACACAAGGGAGGGTCAAGAAGGCAAGGCAGCTGTGGGCGAGGCAATCAATGATGACCTAGCCATGAGCTGCAAAAGAGGAGCCGTCTAGTGGAGAGTGAAAGGCCCAGCCCTCTTTGAGCCAAGAGGAGAGATGTCAAGCAGTGCAGGAGGCTAAAGCAGAGATTAGTTGACCAGTAGTGAGATGTTCAAGATTGGTGGTCAAATGGGGGGCCTCCACCAAGCTACTCGACCATCAGCATCATCCATGTTCTGAGAAAGAGAGTCCCACAGGCACATCCGGTACCATGAGATTTATGTGTGTATGTGGTGCGACACATTCTCATCCCTGGACCACCCTCACAATCCTAATAAGGCTATGTCACAAGGCTATAGGGCACACCCTGGGCTACAGTGATATCAGTAATATGTACTTATACTGAATTATAACACTTTTAGCAACACCGCGGGATGAGGCCACATCGATAAACCCAATGTTGAGATGTTGTGTGCTTGTGGGTTGGAGGGAGTACTTCATCCTGCTGATGTGTGGGCCAGGGGGGCATGGTGGGAGTAGTAGTGCAGGCCTCCCACCCCAAACAGCCCTCCTAGGTAAGATAGCTACTTACCTGTTAGGTGACGGTGAACACTGTAATGGCTTCCAACTGCTTCTGGGTGGGAGGGAGTGTTCCAACCTGCTGTGGTGTGGGCCAGGGGGGCATGGTGGGAATAGTAGTGCATGCCTCCCACCCCCAGACAGCCCTCCCAGAGAAGATGGCTACCTACCTGCTAGTTTATTTGGTGATCAATGCAATGGCTTCCAACTACTTGTGGGTGGGATAGAGTACTCCATTCTGCTGGGGTATGGGCCAGTTGGCATGGTGGGAGTAGTAGTGCAGGCCTCCCACCCCCAGACAGCCCTCCCAGAGAAGATGGCTACCTACCTGCTAGTTTATTTGGTGAACAATAAAATGGCTACCAACTACTTGTGTGTGGGATGGAGTACTCCATTCTGCTGGGGTATGGGCCAGGGGCATGGTGGGAGTAGTAGTGCAGGTCTCCCACCCCCAAACAGCACAACCTGGGAAGGTGGCTACCTACCTGTTAGGTGAAGGTGAACACTGCAATTGCTGCTGCATGCTTGTGGGTGGGAGGGAGTGCTCCATCCTGCTGGGGTGTGGGCCAGGGGAAATGGTGGGAGTAGTAGTGCAGGGCTCCCACCCCCAGACAGCCCTCCCAGAGAAGATGGCTACCTACCTGTTAGTTCATTAGGTGAACAATGCAATGGCTTCCAACTGCTTGTGAGTAGGAGGGAGGGCTCCATCCTGCTGGGACATGGGCCAGGGGGCATGGTGGGAGTAGTAGTGCAGGTCTCCCACCCCCAAACAGCACAATCTGGGAAGGTGGCTACCTACCTGTTAGGTGAAGGTGGACACTGCAATTGCTGCCACAGTCTTGTGGGTGGGAGGGAGTGCTCCATCCTGCTGGGGTGTAGGACAGGGAGCATGGTGGGAGTGACAGTACAGGCCTCCCACCCCCAGACAGCCCTCCCAGAGAAGATGGCTACCTACCTGTTAGTTTGTTTGGTGAACAATGCAATGGCTTCCAACTGCTTGTGGGTGAGAGGGAGTACTCCATCCTGCTGTGGGGGTGGGACACGGGGCATGGTAGAAGTAGTGGTGCAGGCTGCCTTTGCTCATGCTCCCCTGGTAATGTTGGTAGCTATGTTTAGGGTAAATGGTAGTGAGTGACTGTTGGATCTGTGAGACAGGTTTTTGTGGGTGTGTGGTGCAGATGTATGGGATTTCTCTGGGGTGGTGTGGGTTTTTGCTTGTGCAAGACAGTACATATCAGTGTGTTGGGTTACATTTGTTTGTACTTACCAGCCTCCACTCCCCCGGATACTCCTGTGAGACTCTCGGGATGCAGTATGGCAAGCACCTTCTCCTCCCATGGTGTGAATGTTTTCGGTGGGATGGGAGGGCTGCTGACAGTCCGGTTAGTAGGCTCATAGTTCTTGCTCCTCCTCTCATTGACAATCGTCTTTAGGTCATGCCACCACTTCATGATCTCCTTCTTGGATAACAGGGTAGTCCCTACTGCATTGGGCCTTTGTACTATCCTTTCCCACATTTGCATCCTTGTGGCTAATGGTGTCTGTTGGACCAGGATACCAAACAGTTGTGGTTCAACTCTGACTATCTCATTTACCATGACTGTCAACTCACTCTCTGAGAATGTTGGCATTTTATGTGTGGACATGGTATGTGGTGTGCAAAGTGTTTGTGGATGCAGGGGTGTGGGTGGTGGGTGTGGTATTGGTCTGTGAGGTGTGGTATGTGCTGGGGGCTTGTTGGTGCTGGTGTGATGGTGGTGTTGAGTGTGCTATGTTCTTTTGCCTCTCCTCTCAGATCTGGTGTATGCCCTTCTCTTCTGGGGTGTTGTAAAGGATTGTGGTCAGTGAAGGGGCTGGTTTTATACTCAGCTATGTGGGTGTGCCTAAATGGGGTTTTGCTGTCAGGTGTGTTGTGGGTGTTGTCCTGGGAATTGTATGTTTCAGTTTGGCATGTATTTGTTTCATTGGGATGTTTTTTGTGTCTTTGAGTGGCACGTCTACTAATGTTTGGCATTATTGTGGGGTTTTAGCATCGTCCGCCATGTCTAGTATGGATCGTCCGCTGCGGTGACTGTGCTGCAGCTCTTACGCTGGCTCTCCCATTCACTGCAGTGTGCGACCGCGGCGGTCGGAAACAGCAGATCGTACCACGGGACCATCGGGGATATCCTAATTTCCTGTGCGGTGTCTCCGCTATGCTTGCAGCGGGTTATAGATTCTCTGCTGCGTTTCTGACCGCCGCAGTCGGATTTTAGACATCACCGCCCGCGACAGGCGTTTTTTCTTTGCCACCTTCCACCGCGGTCGGTCTTTTTTGGCGGTTGTTCCTAATTTGACCACCGGTTTTTCCACGGTCCCGGCGGGCGTTTTTTTCCCACTTCCATGGCGGTCAGAGCACCTCTGTTTTTGCGTGAAACAGCAACAGCCACCATAATCTCACCGTCTATTCTCATTTTAGAACGAGTGATTGCAGCTACAGAAGCAGTGCATACAGCCCTCCTTGCTGCTTCATCAGCCAATGAATTCCCTTCAACGTGAACGCCATCACGCTGATGACTCACTGTATGTATCACTTAAGCAGTCGATTGTTCGGTTTTCAACTCCCCTACCTGTTCCCTTAGCATTTTGTGTTTAATTGTGCCACCTTTTGTGTCTTTGAACCTGTTTTGAACCCAGTATTGCAGGTATTCATTATATGACTGCACACAGTAAAAGGAATCGCACACAATTAGTGTGGGGAATTCTCGATCCGTATTTACCAGAGCCAGTATCAAGGCTTTTAACCCTGCCAACTGTGCTGTTCAGTCTCTTAGAGATTGTGTTTTAGTGCAACTTGGATGGAACTTCCCATCCCGCATGTGACCTTTAACGTTTGCACATGCTGCGCTATATTGTTGCTTAGTTCCTATGACCGGTTGAGCAGATCCGTCTGTGTAAATTATATATTCATACTGATCTAGAGGTATCATTTCGTTTGGTAGCGAATATTCTTGCTCGTATTGCAGAAATGCTTGTGTTTTTAGATTTTGGTCATACCTATATTCTACATCTGTTGCAGTGAGAGAATTAGCCCATTGTATCCATCTCGGATGTAAGGTTTTTGCGTTAGGAACGTTTGCCTTTGTCGTAGCCTTCAAGGCTGGAACTGTAGTCACTACTATTATTCGTTTCCCCAGCTAGTGCTCTTTCTCTCACTACAGCAGTCTGTACTGCTGTCAGAATCTTTTCTGTAGATGTGAAATGCATCTCAGCATTTGTGTACAAATAACATTTTTATGCAATTGGTACTGTTTCACCTTCATTATATACAGCTAAATATCCTCCCTCATAGACTATCCATGCTTTACATCAAGACGTGGTTCTTGTCAATTAATAATACGCATATATTCACAACAGTGACATTAAACAGAGAAAATTTTCATTGTCTTTATTTTTTACATAACTTCATCATTTATTTATTTTCCTTTTTATTCTTCTTTTTGTAATGTTAATTCAAAGTCAAAAATTCTTTTTAGCAAATACAATAGTAAGTACAATCAATATTCCAAATCTCTACAATAAAAAAACAGAACACCCCTGGACTGTATTCAATAAATAAACACATATCATGCCGATTCAAACACATCCACACACTCACAAAACTTCATTCAATTTTCATCTGCACATGGTAGATGTTACAGATGACCAGCAGAACCTCTGCAGAACACAGATGTTAAAATTTATAGCACAAGGCTCAACAAAGGGTTGACACGTGTTTCGGTGGTGTAAAAAGGATTAAACCACCTTCATCAGAACCTTGTCAGATACCAACATACAATACACAGCTCCCAGGGGACAGACAAAGACTCACATTGACATACATTGATCGAAGAGCTGGGATTTATCCCGTTGTGGAATCGCTTCTAAAACAACAGTGGAATTTATAAATCAACTGAGTGTACGTCATGCCAGAGAGGTGGAAGGAACAATGGTGTGAAGAGATGCAGATATTTGGCCAGTGACCTGTCTTTCTAAACTCTTTAGGCCAGGCTTGGTCCTTGCTTTGCGAATGGGACAACGGAATTAACTAGGATAACCTATGCATTTTGCTATTAGAGATGGACCTTGAAACGGTTCCTGCAGAGTTTAAGGGTGTAATGGCTGGATTTTCTGAGTAGGTGGGATCAGCCCCCAGGGGCCCCTCCAACCCAGCCAGAACGTACTCACCTTCCCTCCTCAGGACTCCTCTATCCAGGCACCTGGTACCTACCTGAGGATGGGGAACTCGCAATATACAAGCTCATATTATTAAAAACACCACTAAATCTATAGGGATACTAAGAATACTCACTGATTACTAGGGATATCCATACCCTACACCACACTTATTCACATCAGTTGGTCTCGCGGCCACCCTGACCCAGACCGTTCTACCCTAGGGCAGATATGACACACAATCCGGTGCGCCTACACACGGGCCTGCAGAACCCAATGCTCCCTTTTCCAAACTGTTCGCAATCCTGCGAAACTACACACTAGTTCAACCTCCTAGTGTTCTCACTTATTCAAGCCACAATCCAGTGGGTATCCACACTGGTAATCCTCCCCAGTGCTCTCACTAACGCCGCATATCAACGACGACCACATTCCTATGAACACCTATACATATATATATATATTGGGAAGTCTCTTCACTAAGGGTCTGCTACTACAATAATATTATGGGATGGTGTACTAACTTAGTCCCTTGGTTGCAAGTCTCCTCTCTCCCTCACTATTACTTACCTGATCAGGGGTAGCATCTGTTCAAACAGTAATACCTACCAGGAGTGATTAACTTCACTGTATGGGGATAAAGATATACACACTATGTGACTGAGTTATTTCTTGATTTAAGCGCTCCTACCCCCCTTTTTGATCCATCAGTGGCTCAACAGCAACTGGCTTGAAGCCAGGATAACTTTATCATAAAAGAACTCATGCACACTAATTCACTAATTAATGGGGTCATTTATTATTAGTACAATATAAACCTTTACACAGAACTGACAAAGACTATAGGTAGAACACACTGCTTGAAAGAGAAGGATTAAACATAACAGGAACACTCCGCTGAAAGGGAAAAGATTAGACATAAAGTGTAAGTGTAACTAATGTGATGAAAACAATATCACCTGATTAGTGTGAAGTCTTGTTCTAGCTGTCATCTGGGTTCCTCTCTCGTCTGTGCCTTGGCTCATCTCAGACTCTCTCTCTCTCCTGCACTCTTGGGTACACCTCTGCGCTGATCGCTCTGTCTCTGGACTCCTCTCCCCCACACGGACTGTCTCCACCTTCTATCTTCAATCTTAATGGTTCCTGCCGCTCTGATCACCGTTCATTCCACTAGCTTATTCACTCTGTCTCTGCGCCAATGTCCAATTAACTCCATCTGCTCCCATAGGTTAGTCCACGATCTCTCCTCCGTCTCTTCTAAAAGGCATTACTTCAGACTCCAGCTATTCACACCTCCTCCTGATAAGCAACTGCTTCTGACTGCTTCCTTCAGTTCCAGCTCACTATTCAACTCAGCTCTTCTCCAGCTTGAACCCGCTCTGCTTGACTCCCTCTGCTCGACTCTCTGGCTGACTGACCCTCTGCTTGACTGACTGACTCCGCCTCTGCACTTCACTGATATAGAATGCTGTTTCCTCATGGAAAGTTCCAGCCATCAGCCTGCCGCCCACCAGATCTCTGCACCACTTCGCATCAAGGACACACACCCAGCTGGCCAGCCTTTTGTGGTGTCTTCAACACAGAGAATAATACAGCCTACCGATAAGGGCTGGCCCAGACCGGTTCTCTCCAAGTGAAAAACAGCCTTAACTATAAACTTTGCCTTTGCCCTGAAAAGCCTCTCAGCTTCATCAAGATGGAGTCCCTCTAGCTCTAGGCCTGTAGGCCTGAAAGGGGTGAAATGCTCCTTAGCTCTGTCAGAATACCTACATAAACCATACCAATGTGTCTAATATGTCAAAGCCAATAGGCAATAGACAGGTGAAAGTCAAGAATAAAGGCATATTAAGCAGCTATCCTCTTCTAGATCTGGAAAAAAGGGCTTAAAAGGGCCAACACAGGCTAAGAATACCTATACTAGATGCGAGCAAGATTAATGATCTATATCACTGCTAAATAAAGCCAAAAACTCTGCCATTACATTGCACCCCTAGATCCTTATCTTGCGAGCATCAGTAAACAACAACAATCATCAAAACAAACATCAACATAATCTATCCAACATAGGCTAAGAATACCTATCCTAGATGTGAGCAAGATTAAGATCTATATCACTGCTAAATATCTCTGCCATCCACCCTTAGATCCTTATCTTGCGAACATCTTATAAACAATAACATCTAGATAAACAAACATCAACACAATCTATCAACAAATCAAAACCTAAAAAACTCCCTAAAAAGAATGACAACTTAAGAAAATTCCACCTGAAACTCAATTGTATGGAATAGAAACCTAAAAACAAATCAAAGCACCCTTGACTTGAATGCTGAAATTGGATCTGATAACAAAAGAAACCAACCAAAGCATCCTCAAACTAAATGTGCCTCAACTTCTAATGATAACTGGTGAAATCTAGTGATATAGGGAAAACAGCAAGGGGCCTAAATGGGGCCTACTTCGGACAACTTAAGGCTAAATGAGGCCTACCTACTATTGTCAACTTAAGAACTAAATGTGTTTCAACTCCTAATGAGAAAACAACAAAGGGCCTAAATGAGCCCTACGTACTATAGGCAACGTAAGCTAATGATGACTCATGAAACTATTGGTGTAGGGGCTTGTTTGTGGGATGAAAATAACAATAGGCCTAAATGAGGCCTACCTACTGACATATGTCAATTTAAAGTGAAATCTGAGAAGTAAACATGACAAACTGTGTCAAGGTTTGGGCAAACATTAATACATAATCATACTAAAAGACACACCACCCAGAACAATCCAAATGTTAAGGTAACCACCCTTTGATCAATCAAGGTGAAAATGCAAGAACAGTAAAACAAAAACAACAACCCCATTTCTACAAGATAGCTGGTGTAACACCAGGCCAAGAACATCCATTTTAAATCACATTGTGGAACACATGTGGGCACCACCATTAAAAAAAAAAGGTCCTTCATTGGCAAAAACTGTTTTGAAGAAAACAGAAAAACTATAATAGGTGACATGTTTTTTGCTTTAAAAAGTGGGGCCTGCTTGTCCAAGGGATTATTCATCAAATCCTTTTATAATACTGTTACAAATAAAACATGTTAGGGTTTTTTGTTTTATTAAAAGTGGGGCCTGCTCGTAGTGATGTCAACAAAAAAATGCAGGCTAAGGAATTAAATAACTTAGTCCAAAAGTCTTCAGTGTAGGCCACCACCCTGCATCCTCGGTATCCGGACACTTCCTCCAATGCGGCCATCCATCACCCTTCCGGTCTGGTCTGGTCTGGTCTGGTTCCATCATCCAAAAACAATAAACTAAAATAAAAACATGAAAGTAAAAAGCTAAAACAAAAAAAGGGGGAGGGACCCACGCACAACCACAACTTCAGCAATCCTAGGAACAAGAGAACAAGTATCATTATTCTTGCAAAATAAGATTTTCCATTTAAAAAGCACCCCGGGTGCCTTTCATTATTGAAAAGAAAATATCCTAATTAATTAAAAACATTCAAAATTTAACTTTTAATAACATTGTGCAGGGCCTAACATACCCTAATCCTCCCCAAGCCAGCCCCTCCCTTCAGAGCAGGAGCCACGCTACAGTGGGAAGCTACTTTAAACACTGCAATATGATGAGCCTCTCTAAACCAGCCCCTCCCTTACATAAACAAGCCATCCGCGGAAGAAAATTGGATTGTAGCCAATCATAACGAACAGGGACGTGATCGAAACTTGCAGAATGAAGGAAAAAAACTCGTCTGCACAAACCAGCTGGTCTGCCAAGGTCGAAAAACAAATTTCTCATGCCTTATTTGTGCTAACCAACGAAAGCTAGCATTTTAAAAAAAAACAATTCTGTTACAGTGTACTGCCAATTAAAAAAGCTCCAGTTTTTAAAAAGACTTTTGTCCAACTAATTCAGCTAAAGGCAAGACACTTAAAATATGGGCACTTATTTAGAAAGGGGCAACTACCTTTTGCACACAAGATTATACATTCTGCATTTGAGAAAAAACGAATTAACATGGTCCATTATAAAAGAGAAATAATTTGTAAAACAACATAAAATGCAGATACATTTCAACATTGTATTTAATTTAATGTTTTGCTGACACATTTATAAAAGCATACATTTTAATTTACATTTGGGAAAATAATAATGTTACATTTTAACACTTTTTTCTTTCAAAGGCACATGGTTGCCTTCCACTAATTAAAAGCACATGTTATCATGCACTGTCGGGCAAGATTCATTATACTGAACCTATCATTATTGCAACCAGCACATTCCTGTCTAGATGGAAACCCCTCACAGAAATAATTAATGAAAACAGCTCCGTAGCGTGCACTCTAACGGGCCATCTTTTTAACATTTCACTCATTTAAAAAAAAAAAACACAGCTCTCTCCGTAATCCGACTGGTTGATTTATAACCACATCAGTTCCAAGGCAAACCCACACAAATTCGTAGACGCATTTCAAAAGGAATGTTAAATGAACAGAACCCTTCGCAAAACACAAGATGGTACCTTTCCGTCAAGAAACTGACAAAGCACATAGGCAGACCAAGGAATCAAAAAAAGTCAAAATCAAACCATCAAATAATCCACTGACTTTTATAGTCAGGTCAGATAACCATGCATGTTGACAGCATGTAAAAAAAAAATAAAGACTGCCATCTCAACTCAAGATATTAACCCTTTGGCAGCTCAAGCAGAATCATTTCCCAACCATTGCAGATACATGGGAAAATCATGATCACATTTCTTCACGTTTACAGATGACACGTACACATATTTTCAAAAACGTTATCCCCAAGCACCCGAGAGAGATCCAGCTCCCTCCTGCCAAACGTAATGATAACATGCCCTGTCCAAGCCATGACCACATGGCGCTATTCACAAGCCATATTTACAAGACAAGCCTTTCACAAACAACATTTCCAAGGCGCAATGCACAAGGAACACAGCAGATCAACATGAGAACATGCACCTCACAAGCCACAATAATATGGCGCTATTCACAAGTCATATTTACAAGGCAGCTATATTCAAAGAACTTCACAAATCATAGAACAATGAACACATTTCACATTGCACAGCATAAGCAGATGCAGCAAGCAATTTAATGGGCAATTTAAAAGCACTTTTTACACACATTTATACAATTGGACCATCACATAGATGTAACTGACTTCCTCATGTAATGCCATCCTTCAACCCTGACAGTTTAAACACCAAGATGAAAACCATTCCTTCCACCCTGAATAAACCAAATGCCATGATGTAATGCAATCTCCTCACGCTGCAACTGTTCAAGCCCTTATGTCTAACAAGCTACATAAACTGCAACATTACGCCAGATGGAACCAGCGTTCAGGGCACTCCCACACAACACATGGGAAACAATCTAAGCACATGGCCAGGCACACAGGCTTCGTAAACTGTCCGACTACGCCAAAATGTAATGGCTGGATTTTCTGAGTAGGTGGGATCAGCCCCCAGGGGCCCCTCCAACCCAGCCAGAACGTACTCACCTTCCCTCCTCAGGACTCCTCTATCCAGGCACCTGGTACCTACCTGAGGATGGGGAACTCGCAATATACAAGCTCATATTATTAAAAACACCACTAAATCTATAGGGATACTAAGAATACTCACTGATTACTAGGGATATCCATACCCTACACCACACTTATTCACATCAGTTGGTCTCGCGGCCACCCTGACCCAGACCGTTCTACCCTAGGGCAGATATGACACACAATCCGGTGCGTCTACACACGGGCCTGCAGAACCCAATGCTCCCTTTTCCAAACTGTTCGCAATCCTGCGAAACTACACACTAGTTCAACCTCCTAGTGTTCTCACTTATTCAAGCCACAATCCAGTGGGTATCCACACTGGTAATCCTCCCCAGTGCTCTCACTAACGCCGCATATCAACGACGACCACATTCCTATGAACACCTATACATATATATATATATTGGGAAGTCTCTTCACTAAGGGTCTGCTACTACAATAATATTATGGGATGGTGTACTAACTTAGTCCCTTGGTTGCAAGTCTCCTCTCTCCCTCACTATTACTTACCTGATCAGGGGTAGCATCTGTTCAAACAGTAATACCTACCAGGAGTGATTAACTTCACTGTATGGGGATAAAGATATACACACTATGTGACTGAGTTATTTCTTGATTTAAGCGCTCCTACCCCCCTTTTTGATCCATCAGTGGCTCAACAGCAACTGGCTTGAAGCCAGGATAACTTTATCATAAAAGAACTCATGCACACTAATTCACTAATTAATGGGGTCATTTATTATTAGTACAATATAAACCTTTACACAGAACTGACAAAGACTATAGGTAGAACACACCGCTTGAAAGAGAAGGATTAAACATAACAGGAACACTCCGCTGAAAGGGAAAAGATTAGACATAAAGTGTAAGTGTAACTAATGTGATGAAAACAATATCACCTGATTAGTGTGAAGTCTTGTTCTAGCTGTCATCTGGGTTCCTCTCTCGTCTGTGCCTTGGCTCATCTCAGACTCTCTCTCTCTCCTGCACTCTTGGGTACACCTCTGCGCTGATCGCTCTGTCTCTGGACTCCTCTCCCCCACACGGACTGTCTCCACCTTCTATCTTCAATCTTAATGGTTCTTGCCGCTCTGATCACCGTTCATTCCACTAGCTTATTCACTCTGTCTCTGCGCCAATGTCCAATTAACTCCATCTGCTCCCATAGGTTAGTCCACGATCTCTCCTCTGTCTCTTCTAAAAGGCATTACTTCAGACTCCAGCTATTCACACCTCCTCCTGATAAGCAACTGCTTCTGACTGCTTCCTTCAGTTCCAGCTCACTATTCAACTCAGCTCTTCTCCAGCTTGAACCCGCTCTGCTTGACTCCCTCTGCTCGACTCTCTGGCTGACTGACCCTCTGCTTGACTGACTGACTCCGCCTCTGCACTTCACTGATATAGAATGCTGTTTCCTCATGGAAAGTTCCAGCCATCAGCCTGCCGCCCACCAGATCTCTGCACCACTTCGCATCAAGGACACACACCCAGCTGGCCAGCCTTTTGTGGTGTCTTCAACACAGAGAATAATACAGCCTACCGATAAGGGCTGGCCCAGACCGGTTCTCTCCAAGTGAAAAACAGCCTTAACTATAAACTTTGCCTTTGCCCTGAAAAGCCTCTCAGCTTCATCAAGATGGAGTCCCTCTAGCTCTAGGCCTGTAGGCCTGAAAGGGGTGAAATGCTCCTTAGCTCTGTCAGAATACCTACATAAACCATACCAATGTGTCTAATATGTCAAAGCCAATAGGCAATAGACAGGTGAAAGTCAAGAATAAAGGCATATTAAGCAGCTATCCTCTTCTAGATCTGGAAAAAAGGGCTTAAAAGGGCCAACACAGGCTAAGAATACCTATACTAGATGCGAGCAAGATTAATGATCTATATCACTGCTAAATAAAGCCAAAAACTCTGCCATTACAAAGGGATAATTTAATAAGTGATCCTTTAGACTTCAGGAAATCTATTTCCAGCGAGACTTTGTCTATCCCCTTGGAACTGTGTTTTGTATGTTGGTATCTGACAAGGTCCTGGTGAAGGTTGTAGTAGTAGTCAGTTTATTGCAAATAGTTAATTAAAACCTTTACAATTTTGATACATTAAAAAAAGAATATATATTCGAATTGACATTGGATAAAAGAAAATTGACACTCTGTAATGTCCATATTTTTTTTAAAAAGTGATGTTACTTTGTCTGTGTTCTGAGCCATTCCTTGCACGTCAAGCCTTCGATTTTTTGCCATTGGTCACCATTTTTTTAGTGTTCAGTATTAAAAGGCTCACCTTTTGAAAAAATCTGGCAGCCCTGCAAGCTGTCTGCAGCTGGTGACTGTTCAGTGCTAACATGACAGCAGGGGGACATGTTCTGATTTGGAATAAACAAAATATATGGAGTAGATAGTAACGTTTCAAATTGGTCAGAGATGGACAAATGCACAATATATGAGTCAGTGTTTCTTCTGCACTGCCACATAGTTTGCAGACTTGAGTCGGCCATGTTTGCTTCCAAGCGGGGATCTGATCTTTTGAAGTGTAGGTTCCCAACCGTATTCTTAGAAGCATATGTTGGATGACTGGTGTGATATGGTTTACTAAGGACAGTTGCAGCGCACATCTCTCGTACGTGGCCAACACCATCCAGCCATGTTTTTTCTTTGCTAGTGCGGCTTTATCAATTATCCAGGACATTTGCTTTGCCGCACCGTTGGCTACTTTTTTAAAGGCCGCGAAGGTGTGATTGGTGTTCCATGCCTCTTGCATGTTGAGATTTATCAGTGCTTCTTCGAGTACTGTTTTCCATGCGTTTTTTGCGTTTGTTTGGCTGTTCATTTCAATCCAACAGAGACCCATCAGCGTGTCCTTTTGTGCTGCTCTTAATTTCCAGCACATTTTTAGTGTGGCAGCTTGTCTGACTTGGTACTGATTTAGCAACCCGAATTCAAGGCGAACTTGCGCTTGAGATGCAAACCTCGGAATCTGAAAGATGTATTTGAACAGCTCCGACTGTTGTAGATTCAGGAAATTTGCGTCTTTTCCCCTGTATAAATCAGAACCGTACGTAAGGGACGGTAAAAACGTTGCCGCGATCACCTTCAACAGGTATAAGTTGGATGGGCATTTCAATTTTGTTTTTAGTAAATTTAGGGCAAACCGTAGTTTGTTAGCCTGAGCTTTTCTATGTGATTGGTGATCTTTCAATGACCACCTTAAGTCGACCACTCCTCCCAGGTACTTGTAAGAGAGGCTTTGTTCTATGGTGTTGCATACAATGTGCCATTTAAAAGATTGCCGCTCTGGCCGTGATGCAAAACAGACGATCTTCGTTTTGTTATAGTTAAATAGCAACCCATGTGCACTGATGTATTCATGCAACTTCATGATGGAACATTGTAGTCCCAGAGGAGTCTTGCTGCAAAGTACGATGTCATAAGCGTACTGTAAACTCCTTATTTTTTGATGTGCTAACTTTGGAGGGTCACTTTGTATCTCCGAGATGCACTTATCCAGGTCCAGGTAAAGATGTTGAAAAGGGTGGGGGCCAATACACATCCCTGCTTGAGGCCGACATGGGTGGGGATTTTTAATGTTGTTCTATCGCCATTACCTAATTTTATCTTAACCCAGGTGGATGAGTATAGGTTTATAATGGCCTGTAACAACTTCGATGGTATTCCCCAATTGGCCATATTTTGCCATAGGATCTCCCTTGGTACTGTGTTGAACGCCGCTTCTACAAAGGAGGTGTACAGTTTGGTTGAGTTTTCCCTTGCTCTGTTGACCAGAAGGTTTAGCGCGAGCAGATTGCATGACGTGTTGGTTCCAGGCCTGAACCCGGTCTGGGTGATTGGAAGAATTTTATTCGAGCTGACCCAGTCTTCCAAGGCTCTCAACAGATTTGATGCATATGTTTTGGCCTCTACATCTATGAGAGCGATTAGCCTGTAATTGGCTGGATCTGTTCTTGCACCTGGCTTATAGATTGGATGCAAAATACTTCCGCTCCATGATGGAGGTATGCTTTCGGTTTGAATGGCGTTGTTATACAATGGGGTAAGATATTCGACCCAGAAGAGTTGATCATGTTTGAACAGTCCATTTGGTAGACCATTTGGGCCCGGCGCCCGTTTTGACCTCAGTTTTTTTTAGGACCATATTTACTTGGGATGACATGATCCAGTTTTCATCAAAGTTATGATCCGCTTCTTGGATTTCGTTTTGTTGATAGATAGGACAGTCTAGATTCCGTGCTGGAAGTTTGTTCATTTGGGATTGCACTAAATGCTGAATCAAGTCTTCCTGTAAAATATTTGCATTGAAGGCCTGGGCTGCTCCGTTTGTAACTTTGTTAATTTCTGCCCAAAATTTCCTGTTATTATTAGATTTGCTAGATTCTAGTAATTGTTGCCAAATTTCTGTTTGATGTTTTGATTTTTCTAACCAGACGTCTTTTTTATATTTTTGCCTCAGGTTATCAATTTGTCGCTTGGTATCTTCGCCCTTTGTCTTGTCTTTACCTAGTAACTTTCTGATTTCTTGATTTAAGGTCCTTTTTTTACACACTATTGAACCTATGGGCGCCTGGAATACTTTGCTTGGTATAATTTTGTGAGTATGAATTTGGTGACCAAATCTATCAGTTAGACTTATGATCATCTTTTCCCAATTACCCTGGTATGCTAATGGGTTTTTCCCAGTGACTTCTGTATGGACTTTTTTCACATGTGTCATTATTTCCTCGATATTATTTCCATTCCATACTAATCGCTTTGGATTATAGAGACTCGGAGATTCGATCAGGGATTTGCATACTGGTACCCTTGTATGTTGATAGCTGAGCTCGATTGATTGCAGACTGTGATCGCTCTCCAGTTTGTGGATTATTTTGTAGGTAACGATTGTTTGTAATACATCTAGGTCCCCTATGGTATAATCTAAAACTGCTTGAGACTGTTTGGCAATTCTGGTCGGGGATGCTGGCTGATCTTGTGGAAAGCTGCCATTCAAAGGGATCATTCCAATCTCGGTGAACATTAAGGCACACTGCTGACCGTGCTTATCCTTTTTCTGGTGGTTTGTTATCAGAGGAGGAATTTGTTTGCCGTTCTGTGTGTTTTGTTTGATGTTTTGGGCGTGATCTTTTTGAAGTAGGAACATATTCAGGTCACCTGACACAACCAACCCTGCCTGTGGGTACATGGATTGCATAGATTTAACGAGTGCTTTCAGCGTCAAGATTTTCTCTGATTTCTTCTTGGATTCTGGGTGTATGTAAATGTTGCAGATAACCAATGACCGAGCCTCTTGAGCACCCTGCGGTCCTGGGCTGGGGTCTGGCGACAGCTTGATTTTGATGCATTGGATCCATGTTTGTCCCGTATCGATGGCGACGTAGATCCAAGGGATGGTGGTGTTCAAATAGATCGATAGGCCTCCTGCTGCCCTGCCTAAAGGGCCTCTTTTGATGGCATGTTGTTGAATTTCTTTGAAGACCTCTATGTGCTCGGATGCAATTGAACAGATCTCTTGGAGTAAAATAATATCGTATTGTTTTAAAAATGCTAATAATTCTGCGTCATTTGTTTTGCCCCCCAGTCCATTTATGTTCCATGAGCATGCTTTCAGGTTCGATTTTCATGCTTCCTCCATCATGTGGTCCGCGTGACTTGGCGTTGGGGGTAGGATTATTCGACTCTCGCTGGATCCTCCTGACGAGCCTTGAAGAATGATACGTAAGTTGGACCATCCTCCCTTGATGCTGTCCGAGCAGCCAACCGCCCTCCGAAGTATTCCACTGTCTGGTTGTGATCTTTCCTCTGCCAGCAAGGATAACGGGCCCGGGTATCTTTCTAATGCTACTGGTCTGATTTCAATTCCCCATTTTGCAAATTCTTCTCTATGTCGCCAAAAATCCTTGGCTATCACGGGATCCTGCCATGTGGATGCTGTCATTTCTCTCCCATTTGCATTTGAAATTGGTTTGAATTTAATGCTTTCTATATGATTTGTGTTCACATGACTCAAGGTTTCAAACAAATTAGAGAGTTTTAAAATGGCGCTCCTATTGAGAATGTCGTGCTTCCCCCTGGAATTATAGTGCGGAATGATTTCGTGTGTTGTTGAGTCGGCTGGATAGATTGAATCTGACTCTTCTTTCTGATCCATGTGCCTTATTTGATTGTTTGTTTTGGAATTCTTGACTAGGTTACCCTGATTTGAAAAAATCGGCTGAGCTACTGGCTTGGTGTCAAAAGCGTACTGGTAGGATCTTGGGCACTCTAGGCCTTGCGTGGTTACTCTTTGTTGCGGCTCAGTTGCCAGAGGCTTTTTTTTTTGTACCTTTACCATTTTTGGAAAGTAGTGCTAAATGCTTTTCTGTTCTGCTTGCAGCTTCTGCGCGAGGGGACGAACCGCCAGTTGCATTATTATGCGATCTTGTGTTGGGTTGTGGATTCTTTGGCTACTAGGGTTTTCTGTTAATGTGACTCTCACTGTCTGGGGCCGGTTCAGCAGTGAGGGATCCTGCCAAATTTCCCCTTGCTCTTCGTGGTCCTTTTTGGTTGACTCTTTGCCCTTTAGTCTTTGCGGTGTTGTTCCTAGAGTCAAACTTGTTTTTGGGTTACTAGCCATTGGGGGGTCTTGGTCCTGAAGCCTGTTGGGTGGTGCCGTTACTTTTTTACCATGATGTTTATTTTGTCTGGTTTTCCTCAGTCTCTTGCGTTCTCGTTTAGTTAAAGGATTAGTTTGTTTTTGTTGGCCGTTGAATGGTGGCCCGAGATCTTCTCTCCCTGGAGTGACTAGATCGTCAGTGCCTTTGAGATTTTGTCGCCCATTTTGTGATGGGCCGAAATCTTCTCTCCCTGAGTTGACTGGATCGCCAATACCTTTGTGTTGGGATGTTTTATTTTTGGAAATTGCTATCTGGGCTATTGATGAATTATATATTGGACTGCCTTCCGTTAGGTCAACCCGTGTGTCCTCACTGGTTGATGTATCGCCGCCAGTTGAACTAGTCGAATGTTCAGGAAGAATTTTTGCACCGGGGATTTCGGTGATTTTGTTATGATCCTTTTTTTTAAATTTTGTACTTCTGACAAGATGTCAGTTAAGATGGTCGGAAGGATTTCAAATTTTTCAAATTTATTTATTATGTTTTGGCTCTCAAAGAGGGCCACATAAACATATACAAACAAAGCAACACACTCATCAAAGGTACAAGAATTATAAAAACATAATATTCGAACCGTAATAGCTACACTGCAGTCCATCAGTCCAACCAGGCCGGGCAGACATAGTTTTCCAGCAAAATTAATAAATAGCTAAAAATCCTTTAAAAAAGTTAAAAACATAAGCACAAAACATTTCATTTGGTGGGCAATAAAGTGCATGAAGAAAATCTTGTAAAGTGACAATGCTGAGGCGGAGACAGATTACTTTAAGCCATCGATCGCGCAAGTTACGTAACATAGGACAAATCAAAAGTACATGCATACAGTCCTGGTTATTCATTTTACATAAATTGCACAAAGGTGAAGTTCCATGCCATTTAGACATCAACACGTTAAGAGGGATTAAGTCATAACGTAATAAAAACCAAAACCTACTTATCCCATGTGGTAAGTTCCATAGGGCATACGGTTGAGGCTGTTTCAACCTATAGGAGGAGATGAGCAGCTCCACATTCCTTTTATCTCCAACTGTTTTTTTGTCGGATAAAAAACAATACTCCCACGAAGCCTCCTTAAGTACCTGCTTTAACTGCGTGGGAGAGTAGGAGAAAAGAGCGCTTTCATCCAGTTTAAGGATTTTCACAGCCCCTCTGAAATTACTAACGAGTTTAGAGAACTCCTTAAAATTGCCCAAAAGTTCATTTTTGAGTAAAACTCGCAGGGTTCCTTCTCTCGCTCTGGTCAGACTGGCTACCCACCTTATTAGGGCGCACAGCCCCTGAACCCAGGCACTCCTGAGTCCAAAATCCAGCCTGCAGGCAGCCAGTGGACAGGCATTGTTAAGAGTCGAGAGGGATCTTAGGAGTTTTCCCTCAGTCTTGTGGCAAAAGTCCCAATATTTTATCTCTATTATTTCTATACCGTACAAGATGGTTGCGGGGATTTTAGCTCTAAATACTTCTAAAAGGCTAGAAAAATGTCTTTTCCCCGTTGCCAGGTATAGGGACTTTAGCCCATTGCCATGGGCAAGAGCTTTGCGAGAGCAGTGCTCTATATGGAGATTCTCGCTCATATTGGCCGAGAATATTTTCCCTAAAAAGGTATAACAAGTTACGACCTCCAACCTATGCCCTCCAATAGCCCAGCCAAAATTTGTCGAACGGCATTTCTTCCTACCAGCAATACACATCAGTTTACTTTTATTAATATTGATCTTCATATGATGCACCCCGGCAAAGTCCTGAAGGGCCAGAAGCCGATTTGCCAAACCCACGGGAGTTAAGTCGAGCAACAACACATCATCGGCATACATCAGACAGGATATTGGCGCCCCTCCTATCAACGGCGCGATCCCCTCACTGTGAGACACAGCAGCAGGGAGGTCAGTTGTATATAGGGAAAACAGAAGGGGTGCCAATAAGCAGCCTTGTTTAAGGCCATTCTGAGATGGTATTTTGGCCGAAAGCCCCCTTTCGCCCCCCATTAAGACCCTGCACCAGGTCTCAGTGTGCAGAGCCCGCACCAATTCCAACAGGGGAGTAGGGACACCCAGCGCCGCCAATTTTCTCCACAGCGTTCCACGATCTACTTTATCGAACGCTGTGGAGAAATCAATGAAGGCGGCGTATACAACACCCCCCCTCACCTGGACATATTTATCGGTAATCACCTGGAGGGCAGTCAGGTTATCCAGAGTGCCATGCTCCCTACGGAAACCTGTCTGTTCCAACGGCAGAATGTTGCGCTCCTCGACCCAATCAGAAAGAGAACTAAGGAGACATTTCGCAAAGACCTTTCCGATGGAGTCGAGGAGCGCAATCAAGCGATAATTACTGGGGCTATCCCTTGCCCCCTTTTTGAAGATAGGGACCAGAATGCTTCCTCTCCACGAAGCAGGAACACATTTAGAAAGATGACATGCCCTAAACAAGGGGTACAAGATTTTGCTCCAACTTAAGGGGTCCTGTTTTAGGACCGTCATCGGAAGCTCATCCGGTCCCATGGCCCCAGAGGATCGCATATTTTTTATAGCCGTCTCGATTTCCTTCTCAGAGGGAAAGAAAACCAGGTCATCCGGGGCAGCATACACTAAGTTATCCACACCAGTGGTCCCGTTCCCTGCATATAATTCTCGGATGTGGGAGGACCAAAGATCTTCTGGTATAGATATGGGAGTAGGGGAGTGGCGTATGCCACATCCTTTCCCGATTATTGCCCAAAAATCTTTAATGTTGCCATGTGCAGAAGATTCCCTTAATTTAATCCATACTTCATCCTCCCTGTCCCTTTTAATTTTTAGCTTAAGTCTGCTTCTCTTTCTTCTTAACCTAGCGATATCTTTCCCACGTTCTAGTACCCTTTCAACGTACTGTGCACGTATTAGTTTATTTAATTCCCTATTCAAATTACGCAGAGGCAGAGGAACTACCTCTCCTTTTTTCCTAGGGGGGACAGTTTTTTTAGCATTCAATAGAATCTTTAACATAAATTCCTCAAAACAAACTATTTCATTTCCGTTCCACTCTTCTATTTCCCTGAGGGTATCGGCCAATAGGTCCTGCACCCCATTGATGGCAGCATTATTCCAGAAGCATCTTCCAGATGTGGAGTGGAAGGTAACCTCCTTGCCATTTAGCGACCAGGACGCCGTATTCAGAGAGTTTAAAGAAACTGATAGTAACAATATACTATGGTCACTCAGAGTCGTGGGTATGATCTTTAAGTCAAGAATCTGGGGAAACAGACCATAGCTGGCGATAGCATAGTCCAAAATTGATGACCCAAAGGGGGATTTGTGGGTATAATTTGCGGGGACGTCAGATGGAAATCTTCCATTTAAGATAATACCCTCCCCGATCGCTAGTTCTTTTAACAAGATCTTCCCCCTTTTATTTGTCCTTAAGTTTTCCGGGAAAAGTGTCTGGGGGATGCAATGTACTTCCTCCTTAACTTTATCCCTGAAGAGTTTTAGACTAGCGTTTGAAATTTTACAATTCAAATCGCCAATAAGCAAAATTACAGGAAAAGGAGGGGAATTTTTTATCTTTTCCATATACTGGAGAACCCGCTGCAATTTATCATTAAAACATTCCTCAGGCGGAATATACACATTAAAAATTACCATGGGGTATTTTACATTATCATAAAACAAATTTTCTAATGTTATTGTGTGGAAAAGTCTACTGGGATCAATATAATGAGCAAATCTCCATTGAAACTTATTTGACAGTAAACAGGCGAGCCCCCCCCTAGCATGCCCTTTCTTAGAGGGCGCAGCCGGAACTTCCAAAACATAGAAATCTTTTAAAGGCGTTAACCTATCTATGCACCATGTTTCCTGAATGCACAATATATCAGCCTCCAGAGTGGATAAAAAGGCCATTTTCTCCGGGCTGCTGTGGAATCCGGCCGCGTTCCAGGAGATTATGTTTAATGCTGGGTTAAAGATGGTGGAACAATTTGGGGTTATCCTTAGTTTTTGATGATAATGCACTATGGAGCCAATTCCACCGATTATTGTCATCATTGAGTGTGGAACTCTCAATTAGTGGAAGAGGCTTCACGTGGGATACTGAACGTTTTCCCCTGGAAACCCAAATTTTCAGGTCTCTCAGAGGAGAGGTTACCCCGTTGTGCTCACCACCCCCCATCCCCTGCTTACTAAGAGAGTTTGGCTTGCCTGGGGTAGAGATAGGGAGAATGTCAATACCTAAACGTTGAAAATTTTCAGCCTGTTCTAGTATCAGATTTGTTATGATAGGGGAATAGAATTTCACCCGAATACTCAAAACCCGACTTCCACCCAACAGAGACACCAGTTCTATGTCTCTCGACTGAATGTGATAGAGACTTTCAACCTCGCTGAAACGTTTGAGAAGCCAGGCTCTATTTAACAAAAGGTCAGTATCGAATAATGGCACAAAATCTAATACACGCACATCCACAGGGGCCTTTGACATATTTACAGGCCGGGCCAGGGGGCAAGAGTTTTCAGAATCCATTGTTACCACAAAGGGGGGGGCCAACGGGTTTAATGTCCCGGATGGAATAGGAAGTTGGTCCTCCAAGTGCACTCCGTGAAGGAGAGCCTGGGAGAGAGCCCCCAATTTGTGGTAAATCTTCCTGAGTAAGCAGGCTACCTTGTTCATTTTCCTCCTCCACTGAGGTTGAAGCGGTTAAGTTCACATCCCTGTCCACTTTTAAGGATGTAGATGAGGATTCTCCATTCCTTATTTCATTCTCCCTTGCCTCTGTGCATTTTTGGAAAATGATCCTCCGTTGCTTCTTCTTTCTATATTTTCGAATTGGTTTCCTCTTACTGGCTTTGGTACTTTTTTGTTTGCCATATATTTTCTTTTCTTCATTGACCTCAGGTTTGTCGGCCAGGAGATCTTTTCCGCCTTCTGGGACAAAGATAGGAAAAAACTCCTGGACCGTTTCGGGGCCAGGCAAGACTTTATCCTCCTCCTCTATCTCCAGAACTATGTTTTTGATACAGTTGGATGCTGCAGTATGAGGCACCTCCTTATGAGGGACCAAAGAAGGGACTTCATTTTTCCTATCTAGTTCGCTTCTAATGTCTGTGTTTTTCCCCTCAGATACAAATTGTTCAGGCTTAGGGGGAGCGGCCTCATTCATATCCGGCGCTTTCTGCAACAATAACTTTAGGATTTGGGTAACTGATTCAAGAATACAGTCCGAGCTGCCTACAAATTTCCCTAGATATTTACAACAAGGGGTGGTGAGGGACAGAGTCTCTGAATTAAGCAGAATACTCTCACCCAGTCAAGAGATCAGGGCTAGATCCAACACCGTTTTTTAGCTCACTGCACCATCCCAGTTTCAGAACCTGGCTGTATGCAAATTAGTCTGTTCCTGTCCCAGTGCATGATGGGAACAGGGTAAACCAAACTACAAAAGCCAATTCTTACACTGGGAAGGAAACAAGCTACCGGGGACCGGTTTCTGGCATTTCAGCCGTCTTCGGTCCGGCTTGCTTGAATCCTGATGGTGCAATGAGCAAGGGACTCACATCTGAGTATACCCTTCCACGCTAAGGGTGGACAAAAATATTTACAACAAGGGGTGGTGAGGGACACTATAGGTGTGGCAGGGTATACTCAGACATGAGTCCCTTTCTCACTGCTCCATCAGGATTCAAGCAAGCCGGGCCGAAGAAGGCTGAAATGCCAGAAACCGGTCCCCGGTAGCTTGTCTCCTTTCTGGTGAAGAATTGGCTTGGTAGTTTAGTCTGCCCTGTTCCCATGATGCACTGGGCCAGGGACAGACTGATTTGCATATAGCCAGGTTCTGAGCTGGGATGGGGCAGTGAGATAAATAACGGTGATGGATCAAGCCCTGATCTTTGGACTGGGTAAGAGTGGTCTGTTTAACTCAGACACTCTGTTCATCACCACCCCCTTTTCTAAATCGTTTTTGGCCACTATAGGTGTGGCAGGGTATACTCAGACATGAGTCCCTTTCTCACTGCTCCATCAGGATTCAAGCAAGCCGGGCCGAAGAAGGCTGAAATGCCAGAAACCGGTCCCCGGTAGCTTGTCTCCTTTCTGGTGAAGAATTGGCTTGGTAGTTTAGTCTGCCCTGTTCCCATGATGCACTGGGCCAGGGACAGACTGATTTGCATATAGCCAGGTTCTGAGCTGGGATGGGGCAGTGAGATAAATAACGGTGATGGATCAAGCCCTGATCTTTGGACTGGGTAAGAGTGGTCTGTTTAACTCAGACACTCTGTTCATCACCACCCCCTTTTCTAAATCGTTTTTGGCCACTATAGGTGTGGCAGGGTATACTCAGACATGAGTCCCTTTCTCACTGCTCCATCAGGATTCAAGCAAGCCGGGCCGAAGAAGGCTGAAATGCCAGAAACCGGTCCCCGGTAGCTTGTCTCCTTTCTGGTGAAGAATTGGCTTGGTAGTTTAGTCTGCCCTGTTCCCATGATGCACTGGGCCAGGGACAGACTGATTTGCATATAGCCAGGTTCTGAGCTGGGATGGGGCAGTGAGATAAATAACGGTGATGGATCAAGCCCTGATCTTTGGACTGGGTAAGAGTGGTCTGTTTAACTCAGACACTCTGTTCATCACCACCCCCTTTTCTAAATCGTTTTTGGCCACTATAGGTGTGGCAGGGTATACTCAGACATGAGTCCCTTTCTCACTGCTCCATCAGGATTCAAGCAAGCCGGGCCGAAGAAGGCTGAAATGCCAGAAACCGGTCCCCGGTAGCTTGTCTCCTTTCTGGTGAAGAATTGGCTTGGTAGTTTAGTCTGCCCTGTTCCCATGATGCACTGGGCCAGGGACAGACTGATTTGCATATAGCCAGGTTCTGAGCTGGGATGGGGCAGTGAGATAAATAACGGTGATGGATCAAGCCCTGATCTTTGGACTGGGTAAGAGTGGTCTGTTTAACTCAGACACTCTGTTCATCACCACCCCCTTTTCTAAATCGTTTTTGGCCACTATAGGTGTGGCAGGGTATACTCAGACATGAGTCCCTTTCTCACTGCTCCATCAGGATTCAAGCAAGCCGGGCCGAAGAAGGCTGAAATGCCAGAAACCGGTCCCCCGTAGCTTGTCTCCTTTCTGGTGAAGAATTGGCTTGGTAGTTTAGTCTGCCCTGTTCCCATGATGCACTGGGCCAGGGACAGACTGATTTGCATATAGCCAGGTTCTGAGCTGGGATGGGGCAGTGAGATAAATAACGGTGATGGATCAAGCCCTGATCTTTGGACTGGGTAAGAGTGGTCTGTTTAACTCAGACACTCTGTTCATCACCACCCCCTTTTCTAAATCGTACAAATTTCCCTAGAAGCAGCAAAATTGAAGCAAGAAGTTGTTCCAGCGCGATCATGGACTCAGATATCGGCTTTTCTCGCGCTTCCGCAGTGCAAATATTATCCAGGAGATTAAGGTCGGGGCTCTTGGAGGAGATTAGCAAGTCAGATATTTCATGTCTATTTAACGACGGGGTGCTACTGTACAGCATTAACCCTGATGGGGTGGCTCCCCCCGGAACTTTAAATTGCTCCAGAGATTCCACTTTAGCAGGGCTTACGTAGCGTCCCCATAGTTCCAGATCAATGGATAGTGCAGATAGATCATCTTCCGGCCTGTCAGTCATAAGTAACTGAGGAATCGATGGTATGTGCACTGGCTCACTTCCATTCATCACCTTCCCGTCTGTATGGTCCCGAAAGGGAGACCCCCCTACCATAGATTGGGGGGCCCCCTGCTGGACCTGGGGAGATCGGGGATCAGTGGTAGTTGGTAAGTGTACTTTCAGGACTTTAGTATCTGGATTATCTATAGTCGGATTATCTATAGTCGCACATTTAGTTTTTTTTATACCAGATAAATCCCAAAGTTCAGATAACTGACATTGTCCTTTCAAAGGAGGATTATTTACTGACTTATTTCTTGTACGGATGGTAGTTGATTTTCGGGCAATTTTTTCTCCCACTACCCTTCCTGATCGTAATGTTTTAGACATTTTCCACAGTAATAAGTTTAGAAAGAAATGTCGAACTCTAAAACGTATAAAAGTCTGGAATAACTTCAGTCCCTGTCAGACCAGTTCGGACCAGGGTGCAGTATAGCTTTCACAGTACTTGCATCAGTTTACCCTTCTACTCAAGTGGGCACAAATGCAAACAGGTAATAACAGTGTATAAAATGAAATATAAGGGACCGGGCCCAGCCCGGCCTACCTCGGTCACTGAGGGCCACAGAGGGCCCGCCCTTTGCCCGGGCTTCGCCTGGCATCCCGCTCGCGTCCCGCGAAGCTGGGGCTATGCTTTAATTTATGCGCCTCCAGACGCGCTGCTCGCCGATGTCACTTCCGCCCCTGGGGATGCTGGGATTTGTAGTTCCAGCGTCCCTCCCCACTGCGGCCGCGAGAAGCTGGAAACTGCGGCGGCGGGAGGGACTCAACCAGCGGGGTTAGCGGTGTCAGCGGGAGTAAGTAGAGAACTTTTGGCCACAGGAAGCTTCGCAGCGAGAGGGTGCTCCAAACAGCAGAGGTATGCCCGCTCCACCGGGGCTATGCTTTAATTTATGCGCCTCCAGACGCGCTGCTCGCCGATGTCACTTCCGCCCCTGGGGATGCTGGGATTTGTAGTTCCAGCGTCCCTCCCCACTGCGGCTGCGAGAAGCTGGAAACTGCGGCGGCGGGAGGGACTCAACCAGCGGGGTTAGCGGTGTCAGCGGGAGTAAGTAGAGAACTTTTGGCCACAGGAAGCTTCGCAGCGAGAGGGTGCTCCAAACAGCAGAGGTATGCCCGCTCCACCGGGGCTATGCTTTAATTTATGCGCCTCCAGACGCGCTGCTCGCCGATGTCACTTCCGCCCCTGGGGATGCTGGGATTTGTAGTTCCAGCGTCCCTCCCCACTGCGGCCGCGAGAAGCTGGAAACTGCGGCGGCGGGAGGGACTCAACCAGCGGGGTTAGCGGTGTCAGCGGGAGTAAGTAGAGAACTTTTGGCCACAGGTAGCTTCGCAGCGAGAGGGTGCTCCAAACAGCAGAGGTATGGTCGGAAGGACTTTGAGATGGTTCATTGTTTCGAAGCACTGGCCTTCATGATACATTGTGTGCGGGTCTTTCTGTACCTGTTCTTTAAGGGAGTTTAGCTCTAGTATCTTTCTGTCTATACCCACCACGTGGGATGCCAGAATTTGAAGAAGATCTATCTGTAACTCCAATTTTTCAGAGTGTTGGAGTAGCGATGAGGAGATGGTTTCCATGATACTTATAAATGGCGGCCACAATGGAGCCTGTGCTGGTAGAAAATAGTCTGTTTGATGGCTGCTTGCTTGGGGACTGGACCAGGCTTTATCCCCTGGTTTATTCTGAACTGAAACTCGTGGGTCTCCGCCGTGAGCTGTGCCTGGGATGGGTGTTTGGCTTTCCATTTTTTTTCCAGGGCTCTGGGCCTTTTGGGGAGGTTGTTTTGATAGGTGAAGAAATGGTCTAATGGAGGGGAAATAGCCCAGACGGTCCGTTCGCTGGTTGAGTGTGTGCCACATGTCGAATTGTTGAACTGCCTATGCTTAAGTTATCGAATGCTTCCTGTATTACTGAGCCTGGAGGGCATTTTGGTGTTGTGTCATCCTTTGGGGGTCCTCTGTGCCTGATGATTCTTTTGGATAATTGGGACATTGGCTTTCGTCCGTTCACCTTGTTGCGGGACTACGATTTCTTTATCTGTTGTAGCCTTGTCCAAATTGTCCTTGACGTCCTTTCTTGGGGCTAGTAGGCTGTCAGCCCCAGAGTCAGGTGCCACGGAGCCAAAGTATGAGCCCAGACTTAGTGAGCAACGCATCTCTGGTGCGTTTGATGTTTTTGCCTCCGAGTGTTTTGCGCATGACTCTTTGTGGGCATTGCTGTTGTTAGCTGCTTCCCTTGTGTTAGTTTGCGCTATCACTGTTTGTTTGTTGGTTATAGGATTATTCCAAGGATTTTTCCAGGGGCTTAGGCTTGTCTCTTGTGAAATGTTGCTCTGGGTGTTGCTCTAAGGCTGCAGAGCTTTTGATAGCGAGCCCACCGACTGGGACATTCTTTTGATGCTCTTGGCAGTCTTTCAGTTTTGTGCTCGCAGCGCCAAAGGTGCCAGTGATGTAGGTAAGACTAGGAAGTCTGTAATCTTGCAGTTTTTAAGTCCTGGGATTATCTGGGGCGTGCTGACCGTAAGGGCACTGACCTTTGTGTCAAGTGGGTCTACTGGATCTTTGTCGGAGGTATAATTTGTCCCTTCGCTCATTTTTCTGCAGTGTTGTTGGTTCCTTTTTTTGGGATGACTGTAGGGTCTATTCTGACTCTCCCCGATCTCATAATGGGGAGGGAGTGTGAATGTTTGATGAGCCTACACCCTTCCCTTTTCTCCTTTCAGCCGCACCCCCCCCCGCACACCACCGTTATGTTTTCTCCTGTTGCTCCTAGGACCCCTGAAGCTCTCTCAATACTGGGACCCTGTAAGCTGAGGAGTGTGAGAGGTGTGCGCACGTGATGCTCCTGTTGCTCCTATGACCTCTGATGCTCTCTCAGTACTGGAGGTGGCTTGGAGGCCCACGGAGCTTTGCTCCTACGAACTTCACCCCGTGGCTCGGAGATTCATTGTCCATTGGTTCGGTTCTTTAGTTAGAATCTTGGTTCTTTAGCAAGACTGACCGCGGGTTCCCGGGCACCCTGGCCACCAGAGATCTACGACCGCCTGAATCTGAAGATGAGGCTGAGACCGGGGCCAGAGTCTCTCTCACTCCTCCGTGACTCGACTCACCCCGGTGGCCTGCTTCTTTCGGTGCAGGGGAGAGGAGAATACGCGGGATTGCAAGCAGCAGAAAGGCTGCGGGTGGGGGAGATGGCGGTGGCGGTGCAGATACTGGGGGAGGGGCGAGGGAAGCAGGGAAGCCGCACCAACCTGCTCAGCTGCACAACCTCGTCCTGCGCACCTCCGCCTCTGCTCGACCACTCGATCCCGGTAGCTTGACCCTGGTTTGGCCCGGGTCCTCCCCGTGTTCCGTGTTCTTTCTCAGCTTACTGCTGCAGTCCGCTTGGTCTCCTGCTCCTACCACTCCTGGTGCTATGGACTGCTTGCTGCTGACGCGACTCCTCCTCCCCCTCCTCACACATGCTGATAAAGGTGGTTTAATCCTTTTTACACCACTGAAACACGCGTCAACCCTTTGTTGAGCCTTGTGCTCTTAATTTTGACATCTGTGTTCTGCAGAGGTTCAGCTGGTCATCTGTAACATCTACCATGTGCAGATGCAAGTCTTATGAAGTTTTGTGAGTGTGTGGATGTGTTTGAATGGGCATGATATGTGTGTATTTATTGAATAGAGTTCAGGGGTGTTCTGCTTTTTTATTGTATAGATTTGTCTAAAGAATATTTATTGTAATGATTGTACTTACTTTTGTATTTGCTAAAAAGAATTTTTGACTTTGAATTAACAAAAAAGAAAGAAGAATAAAAAGAACAAAAATGATGAAGTTATGTAAAAAATAAAGACAATGAAAAATGCTCTCTGTTTAATGTCACTGTTGTGAATATATGTGTATTATTAATTGACAAGAACCACGTCTTGATGTAAAGCATGAATAGGCTATGAGGAAGGATATTTAGCTGTGTGTTGTCTCTTTCCCCTCTCCTCCCTAGTCTTAAAGTATCTCCAATAGAGGGGGTCCTCCATTTTTGCAATAGTCACCTTCATTATATGTCATATAGGTGTACCCCTATTGACCCGCAATTATACGGATCACCAGGTTGCATATGTTTACACGTGTCTGTAAGTGTTTGGAAGTTATCATGTCAGCTTGTAAGGAACAAAGTGTATCTGTGTGTTCCTGTGTCCATTGTCTTACTAAAAAATCAGATTTTATGAAATCGTAGAAAGGTTTTACTCTCTCTGCGTAATCAAAAATGTATGTTCTACCAAAATTTATGAATCCCAGGATTGATTGTAAATTTTTTAATGATTTTGGAAATTGAAGCAGTGCGCATTTTTCTAAAAAATTGACTGCCAGAATTTTCCCTTCAGTTGAAAGCTCATATCCTAAAAACAGGACACTGAGATGGGCAATGTTAGATTTTTTAAAGTTTAATTTGTAGCCATAAGATACAAATCCTAAAATTATGGTATTCACTCTGTTCAAGTGTTCCTCCAGGTCATCGTCCATCAGATAAATATCATACACATAGGACAATGCCTCTTTATCCATTTTTTAAAATAATTTAGGGGCATATTATCAAGGATGGTGTTAAAATTATCGCCGGTTTAGAGGCACAAAACTGCAGTCAGATAGCTGCTTTCCGGCGTTATATTTTGGCAGAAAAATCCATTTGAGCTATCAAGTGCAATTTTTTCCTCAAAATTTTATTCATTAATGCGGCACTGTGTGCATTTTGGACTGCAAATGTCTTAGTGCAAGTGTTTAAATGTCTGTAATCTAAAACTAGATTATATAAATTATTGAGTTTCAAGACTGGAAACAAAGGATTATTAATCGATGAGGTGCAATTTTCGATCACCCCTTGGTATTCAATTTGATCTAGGATCTCCCTGACCTGTTTTTTAGCTTCTTGATTTATTGGATACCGCCTCTGTGCAGTTGGAGTATTTTTTAAAGGAATTATGTGGTGGGTTGAAGCCTCATCCCATCCAACTTGGTTTTTGTATAATGCAGAAGGCTTTGCTACCGCCCACTCCTGCGCATATGTGTGTTGCAAGTGCCTGGGAATATGATCTGAGAAAAATTACTGTTCCTCCTTTAGGGCAATCCATGATTAACGCTGGTGGCAAATCTCTTTCAGCTAACAAAATGTCATAGCCAAACATCAGGTTTTCCCAAAAGAGACCTCTCCCTGTTCTACATTTGTCCCCCTCCATCTGGAGCATTATTTCATATACTTTATGTGGGACACTTACCCCAGGATCGGATGTTTCTACTGTGATATAATCATTCAAGTCTGCTATCACCAGAAATTCCATCAGGTTCTTGTGAGCTGTTGTTACTTCTGCCGCACTGTCTAGCATCGTCAGAGCCCATTCAGTAGTCGCATCCTCAGAATTCTGGGCATGTCTGATCTTTAGACCTGCAACCTTCTTCTTTTTGAACTGTGGCTTTTGCTTTGGCTTCTCTTCTTTCTTATAAGTGTAATCCTGAGCGTGCTGCTTGTCTCTGCACTTTGTATGCTCTTCTGGTCTGTTTGACCGTCCTTCCATCTAAGAGTTTTTCGATGAACTCTGAAAGGAACTAGAGGTACGTGTATCAGTATCCTGATACCTGTTAGGATTCCTAATATTATCCCTAGTCCTGAGGTTATACCTCTTTTCAGAGGGCTCCTATGAAGGAGATCTTCCTCTGAATTGAGATCTGTTTACTTTAAATGTTTGTTGTTTTTTATTATCCCACGTCTTTTTAGTTGAAACAAGTGTCTACTTGGAAGTGCCCTTTTCAGAACTGCCCATTAGTTGTGGTTTTAAAGCTTTCCCACCTAAACTGTCTCTGCCTAATTCTGCATATGCATTTTCAAAATTTTTTGGTAGTTTATATTCCTGTTATAAAGGATTGAACTCCCTTAGGCGTTGGCTGAAGCTGCTTCCCCTTTAATACTAGCTAATATTATAGCTGATACCTGGGCATAGTTACCTAGTAACTTCATCCCCCAAGTGGTACAGTCTTCTACTTGTGGTGTAATCCCCATGGGCAAGCAGATTGTTAGCATTCTGTGTTTTTCATACGGGGTGGTATTTGGGAATACTACCTCTAGCTGTGTTATTTTCTGAGCTACCCAGAATGGCATTTGATCAAGTTTTTTGGGCTTTTTACAAATCACTGCTTGTAATATTTGTGGTGTGATTTTAGTTTCTGTACCTGTACTTGAGGTCCATTTGTTGCAACTATTGCTAGGTGGACTTTAAGTGTCCTCATGACGAATTCAGTCAAGTTTCTATATATTTTTATAACTTCTTTGTGTTGTTTGAGTAAGTCTCCTACTGGCATTGTATCAATGTCAGGATGTGGTGTGTAGGCTGCTAATACTGGCCATGTTGCCCCTTCTCCTCATAGTGGGCTGAGTCTTACTTTTCTTCTTGTATGGGGTAGGGCGCCTCTAAACCAGTATAAGTGTTCCTGATATGTGAGCAGAACATCTATGTCCTTGAATGGACACTATTTTGCTGGTGCATCTCCATCTGTGTAGGAGTGAAATATTTTTGATCTGGCATTTGCTGCTGGGAATGTAACCCATAAATAAAATACCTCTGTTTTGTTTGATTTGTGTGCCTCTATCACAAAAACTACTGTGCCACCCCTAGATGATAAACCATGCTCTAGCAGTTTCAGGGTGACTATAGTTCAAAAGTTTGGTGCAATTTGTATTGCGTCCGCATCTTCCTCCTCGTCTGTGAGGGGGTGTGCTTGTTGTATTGGGTCTGTGATCTGGTTAGTCATTGTGTATAGAACACAAACTAACTTTTCAAGGAAACTATGATAAGGTGTTTTGCAAAATTTAGGAATTATGTGTCCTTCAAACTTGATTAATCAACAGCTAATAAATAGGATCTTTTCGCTTAGTCAGCTGTGGAGGAGTTTGTGCCCACCCACTGCAGACGTCTCTGGTGTTTTGTGAGTAGGGGTCTCTGAGAATAGCACGACTGAACTACTCAGATTCTACATTAAATAGGTACCCAACCAACGTTGGCGGCGCCATGTTGTGTAGTTCCTATATACCCTATATAGGATCTGCTCGTTTGGAAACATAAACTGTGGGATTGGTGGCAGACTGGTTCCGTGCACCCCCACTGGATATGTTAGCCTATTCGTAAAAGCTAGCTAACAGTGCCATTAGAATCTATGAGCTGTAACAACAATTAGACAGTAGCATATATATATGATTAGCAGTACTTTGAAAGTAAAAGATGGTAAAGTTCTACCATTTTGCAATGATCATGAATACATACAAGTATATGAAACACATGATAAAAGTGTGTACTCCTACTATGCCTTCCTAACTAGATATATCTAAATGTATCTAGCATCTATGTAGGTGTTATGCCAAGAATCCCCTTAGAATCTAGTCAACCCCATTACCTGAGAATGAGAAAATATGGGAACCTGTCCTGGGCTTGAGGTAGCACCCCGCGAGGGATGTTAGACCACTGCGAGCTGGAGTGTCTGCATGCAGGAACCTCAGCATCTCTGGTAAGTGTGTCAGCTGGGAAGTCACTGTCTCCTCTGTTCTGCTGAGCAAGATGTGATGTATATATATACCTATAGGTCTCCCCAGGGTTCCTACTTTGCTGTGTTACTGTGTCAGCCTAAAGGATGAAGTTGTGCCTGAACTTTATACAGATATATTATACAGGAGATGGTAGCCCTGCTGTGCTTCCAAGAAACCTCAAGCATAATGTATGAGATTTGAACTAGGGAAAACCCACATTTTGAATGCAGTGTCATATCTAGGTAAAAGGTCATTCCCTAAGAACCGTTACGTATGTAATGTAGGGAAGGATATAGGTGAAAGGTTGCAGTGTTACCTGTGCCTATATGGGGTACCAATATGGAATATAACAGTACAAGATCCATGACCCCTCTCTGCCCTGTATGCTGCAGTACCACATGGCAGTGGTAGTGTCTGTGAGGACATGTGCCAGCACTCTGATTGTTGGTAGGAAGGTCTTCAATGTGAAGCGTATCACCCATTACTTCAAGTTAAAATGCAGTTCAGTTTCAAGCCGCAACAAGATTTCTCTGATCGCCACCTCTCCCAAATAGCCTCTCCAGGCCAATAGTGATGACTCCATCACCACTGTCAGCTCTGTGTTTCACCATGAAACACTCTTGTCTTGTGGTGGTATGAGTACTCGGTCTTCTCCCCTTGTTGATCTCTCCAGTGCACCTATGTTCATCCGGTTACAGCTGTGTTGGGGAACTCCCTTGATTGTCTCTGGCCCACTGTAGGCGGTGCAAGTGCAGTGGAGATGTAGAGTCTCTTCCTCCTGCATTAAGGTCACATTATGCCTTTACTCCCCTCTTTTCTGCGGGAAACGCTGGCCATGTTCAGCATCTCTTTTGCAGGCACCTGGCGGGCAACCAGGCACTTACTGTAACATGCTTTGTCTTTCTGAGGGTACTCTCGGCTGGCTCCCTGTATGCCTGATTCTTCAATTTGGAAAGAGGTTTCTCTCTCCTGGGTTCTTGCTTGTGGTGTCTGGTTCACTGGTTTGGCCCTCTGAAAACTTCTGACATTGTGCCTTTTATTCTCCTGGCTTGGTTGCCTTCTGCTGGTGCTCTGCATTCCCGTTCTCCTGGCTTGCTGTGGTGGTTGTTTACCAATGGGGCATATGGCACTGTCCCCTCACTTGCAGTGGCATCATACAGCCACTTGGAACGCACACCCAGCACACATTCTCCTTGCGCCTTTCGTGGGCTTGCTTCCTTGGGGTTTTTGCTAAGTCTTTCACAGAAAACTTTCCTTGGCTGCACATGTTTTCACAGCCTTGGCTTTTTCCGTACCCCTGGCAGCTCTTTTGGCAGGGACTCTGTGCAGGGGTGAGCATCATCTTACTTTGGAGCTGTGGCCTTTGTCTGAGGTGTAGAGTGTGGAGTGACTGCCCAGGGGTGCTGCAGCCACTTTTCCCAATGCAGGGTGTGTGATTACAGTTCACCCTTTTATTATGAAGTGCTTGTAACAATAATGCTCAAACACATGTCTGCATGTAAATACTTTATTGGGGGCTTGCCTCACTCCGTCATGCTGAGGGCCACTGATTTAGTCTTGTAACATGCAAGGATGCCTATAGAAGGTACCCGTGTTCCTTTGAGGGACACTATTCTATTTTTTATTGACTATGCTCTTTACTGGAATGCAGTCCCACTCGCCGTCACTGGGTGGCCCTGCCAGCAACTTCAAAGAGGCCCGGCAGCTTTCCTCATGCTGCGGACCCACTTGGCTCTCTCGCCACAGCACAGGAAGGTACTGGGACTACTAATCCTATGCCGCATCAGGCGGGCGTAGTAGAGGCTGTCCACAGTTGGAGCAGGTGCTGATTCAGGCAAGTAGAGCCTCCCTGTACATTGGTAAGAATCTGCTGGCCTTTTCAGGTGAACATTAAACTCCTACTAGGCAGTCTTCCTTATGCCGCATGCTTCACCAGCGCTCAGGTGGCGTGGAGTGCACAGGGACTAGTTGACAATGCAGTTACACCTTATCAGCCGCAGCAGTCTCTCTATAACTGTGGGCAGCACAGGGGTTGAGTTGCAAACGTGGGCTTGCTGATGCTGGGGCAGCAGGGAAGCTCCTCCTGTCTGAACTCTTGCCTTGGCCGCTCTACACCACGTGCCCAAGTAAGTGTCACTACACTTTATCTGAAGGGGCTACGACGCTGTGGGCCACGTCTTCCTTGCCGGCTCAGTTCATCTTGCTCCAGGGGATGTATCATTCCCGATGGACACTGCGGGCCTATACATGACCCTCTCACCTGCAGGCTTATCAGGGGTGGGGGCTCCTCTCTTCCTGCAACATAGAAGCACCAAAAGCTCAGTGCTGCTGTGGCGCTTCTCTCCCCTTGTGTTTGTACAGTTGTGGGCTGCTGTCGTGCTGTCAGCAGATATAGGGGTGCTGCATACCCTGTCTCCCTTATCCCCATGTGGAATGTGTAATGTTTACCTTGTGCGTCCCTGCGAGGACACCGTTTGTTGTTACGCTGTTCATGTGTCCCCGTGAGGTCACCATCTGTCAGTTTGTTTTGAGTTGGACAGACGATGACAAGCAGAGCAGCAACATTCCTTGTGCTCCGCTACTAGGAGCCTGTGTTGGTGTACTTACTCAAATAAAGAATTTACTACACTAGCCTCGTGTGCAGACAATTCTTTAAAGAATTGGCGACGAGCACCAACATGCGGACCCACCAGAAGCAAGTTCTATCAGCACTTCATAAGATGAAACATGATAGAATTTTACGAAATAATACGCTGCCAAAGCTGAATAAAAAAAAAAAAAGAGTTTTAAAAAAAGGTCAGTCAGCAAAAGTCAAATCAGTGAAAAAGGACAATGAAATACTGAAAAGTTCAAAGCGATGTATGAGAACAGAATGATAATGATTGAAGATTGAAAAGTGGCATAACTCATTGTGGTGAAGGAATGGAATGAAAATGTGACAGGTTGTCAACTGTTTAGTAATTCCCCAAACCTACTGCATGTGAAAAACGGTTGGAAGTTATTCGGTTAAGAGTGAAGAACCAACGACTCTACTGTGACAGTTCAACGGAATCAACCACCGGCATCAACTGTCAGCTGAGAAGTGGCAGGTATTTGCAACAGCTGATAAGAGAACCATGCTGACGTCATGCACCGGCGGCCATCTTAAGTCACCAGTAACCCACGTTTCAGCCTATTAAATCATGCAGCCACACGTAAACGTGCCTCCATCTTAGCCTTCAGCAGACAAAAAGGAAAGTAAACAAAATTGACCGGAGCACAGAAGGAGCAACACACTTGCAACTCTTAGAAGTACTATTCAGCTCACAGAAAACTGTTGGAGAAACTGTCAACAAAGATGAGCACATTGTATAGTGACGGTTACCAAGCAGAGCTTTGCCAAAATAATAAAGGATAGTAGCATAATAAACAGTAGCAACACATTCAACAGAAACCTGCTCAGGAACTATTTACAGTTAGAAGATTCTTATGCAATATAGTCACAACAGTACTTAAGCTAAAACATTAACCTAAAAAAACAAAGCTTCTGGGCATTTGTGGAACTTACCACCCCCTCAAGCATTCCTGTCCACAAGTGGTGAACCATTACTCAAGTGGGAGGAATGGAGGGAATATTTCATAAACTATACCTCGAATTTTGAGGATGGCAAAGATTTTAAAGCAGAAAAGAAATACATTATATTGCTACACTGTCTAGGTGCTGGTGGTATTAAAGTATTCAATAAAATAAATAAGAAAGCCAGAGGGGAGAATGAGGGTGATGAATTTCTAAATTCAATTGACAATCTTAACACCTACCACAAACCTACAGTTAGAGTAGGTGTGGACAGGAATAAATTCTTCCACAGAAAGCAAGGGAAAGATGAGTCCATTGACGACTATGTGTCGGCACCAAAAAACCTTGCCATCAATTGCCGTTTTGGAGGTCTGCACGATGAATTCATGGGGGACCAAATTGTCATGCAAGGGTCAATTTCCAACATACAGGACAATTTGAGGGCCAAAGGTGAATGTCCCCTACAGAACATCACTGACAATGCGAAGAAAGCAGAACTTACAGGTCGTTGCGCCAAAGAAGGAGGGGAAGACCGTAAATGAAATAACAGAATTCAGAAGCAATCCCAAACAAAGGTGGAGCAACAGGGATCAAAATGTACTTACATCAAACCTGTTGGGGGCAACAAGAGGCGATGCTACAGGTGTCGAAGCACTACCCACATGGAATATGACATGAAATGCCCAGATCACAGCCTAAAGTGTTAATACTGTGGAATAATTGGACATTTTCAAAAAGCATGCCATAAGAAATATGCACCTTAGTCAAAGTTGTGGATGAGGAGGGAGCAGAATACCAAGACACATCAGAAGAGGATGATGTCAACATGTTTGTGCTAAACATAGAGGAAGATCAGATCGACAAGATCAATGACGACAGTGCGCTTAAAAACAAAAAGCCAGTCTGCAACATGACCATTGGTGGGGTCGTGATCAGTAATATATCTGACTCCGGTTCGCCATATACAATAGTCAACAACAAAGTGTGAGAGGAAAAGTTCAAGCCTAACATTAGTGGACAATTCGAAAGACCCGACATCATCATCAAGTACTTCACAGGTGAAACAATTGATGTATGTGGTTTCAAGAACTAGTTTTCGAGTTCAAGGGAAGGCAATTCACCAGAAAACTGTATGTGGCTGCGGTTGGACCATCAGTTCGAGGGTAACCTAGGAATCATACTCGACCCCAGTAAGTCTGATCCTGTTTTGGTAGTTCAAATCGGCGAATCCATGCTGCACAAATATGGCGAATCCAAGCTGCACAAATACCTGAGGGTTTTTAGCGGTAAAATAGGTGCACTGAAGGGGTACCAACATAGAATCCAAATAAAACCAGATGCCATTCCAATCCTACATAAAGCAAGAAATCTACCGTTCTCTATCAAAGTTTAAGTAAAAACACAACTGGACAAGCTGCTTGAAGAAGGCATCATTGAACGAGTGGAGGCCTCAGAGTGGGTTGCACCATTGGTGATGGCCAAACGTCCCAATGGAAAATTGATGTTGTGCGTCGATCTGCACGACCTCAACAGCAACATAGTCATCAAATAATTTCCTCTCCCAAGGATAAACGAGGTGTTGGCCAACACCAAGGGGGTTAAGTGGTTTTCTACAATAGATTTGAGGTCGGCCTACCACCAGGTACCCCTGCATCGTGACAGCAAACAGCTAACTACCTTCATCTCAACCTTTGGATGTTTCAGGTTTACCATTCGGTATGGCTTCAGCTGCGGCGAAGTCCAGAGGCTAATGCATCATGCCTTCAAAGAAGTCTCTGGAATCCCTATGTTCCAAGATGATATCCTTATAATGGGTAAGACCAAGGAGGAACATAATGCCAAAGTAAAGCAAGTTCTAGATATCCTGGATGCCAAAGGATTAACAGCAGAGCACAAGAAGTGCAAATTTGCATGCTATTCAGTGAACTATCTAGGCCATGAAATCACAGGAGAGGGTATAAAACCTAAAAATAACTCTTACATGCAATCAAGAATTCACCTGTGCCAAGCAACAAGGATGAATTAAGATTCTTCTTGGGCCTTGTTGAGTTTTATTCGAAGTTTGTATGAACTTTTCAAGACATTCAAATTGAGACAACTTCTGAAGCTGAAAAACAAGTTCCAATGGACTGAGGTGAGTCAACAAGCATTCTGTACATTAAAAGAAGAAATGTGATCCGCCTTTCCATTGCAAGGTTTTGACCCGTCTCTAGAGAACTTTGTCACTACAGATGCAAGTTCCACAGGGATAGGAGCTGTACTCACCCAAAAAGACAAAAAAGGGGTGAAGTGTACAATAGCTTTTGCATCGCCTGCCTTGACCCCCTCTGAGGAGAAATTCTAAGTCATTGAGCGTGAATTACTTGCGTGCGTATGAGCTCTGGAACATTTCAGACAATTCATTTGGGGAAACAAAGTCACTCTGCGCACTGACCACAAATCCCTAACTAAAGTGTTCACAACAAAGGGGCTGTATGCGGCGTCACCAAGGCTGGTGCGTTTATCAGTGCGCCTGTTTGACTACAATTACAACATTCAGTATGTGCCAGATGTAAAGAATGTTGTAGCAGACTTTATGAGCAGAATGCCAGTTTAGCTAAAGGACGCTGACAAACAGCAGGAGGTAGATGAGTCATGAATAGCCACCACAGATGGTACAATTGATGGTATTTCTAAGGAGGTATGGTTAAGTGAGCTGGACAAGGACGTAGACTTAAAACAAGTGGTGAAAATGTTAAATAATGGGTGGTCATGTAAGGGCAATTTATCCGAGTCGCTGCAACACTTCTGGGAGGTCAAGGATGATCTGTCACTCTAAAATGATCTGCCATCAAGAGGGGGTAGACCCATCCCTCCCAGTAGTCTCAGGGGGAAAATACTGAACTTGTGCCACGAAGGACATTTAGGCATAGGGAAAAATAAGAGATTGCACCCTATGATTTAATTCAAGAAAACGCAGGTCACCTTCAGACCACCACTTCTCCCCATTCCGTGCCCCTCTATGCCCTGGGAGAGGATACGGGTGGACATAATGGGTCCCATATTAGAGCATATGGAGCAATAGTATATCATTGTAGTCATCAACCATTTTTCCAAGTGGCCCGAACTCAAGATTGATAAGAAAGCGGATTCCACATGCGTAGTCAGATTTTTAGACGATGTGTTCACATATGAAGGACTCCCAAAACAGATTGTAAGTGACAATGGACCTCAATTCATGTCAGAAGTGTTCAAAGCTTATATGTTGAGAAACCAAATTGAACACAAAACTACCTCTATTTAACACCGAGCAGTCAACGGTGCCTTTGAACGCTTTAACAGAGTACTCAAGGGCATTGTACAACTGGCCTGCAGCAACGGCCTGAGTTGGAGACAAGAAATTCTTAAAACTATCAGGGCATATCGCATAACACCCATGGACTCCACTGGTCACAGCCCTTTTGAGCTTATGCGGTTTTTGGACACCGTTGTCCAAAATAAATGTGGGTTGGACCTTTGCCACAAAAAGAGTACAATGGTCAGCCGACCGGGTTACAGAGAGCCTGATACGGGCTCAATCCAGTAGTAAGGCCAGATACGACCTAAAGCGTAGCTGCAAACCTGTTGAGCTCAACATCAGTGACTCTGTCAAGGTCAAGAGAAGTGGGCACATAGGCAAATGTCAGTATAGGTACTCCCCACCTTTAAGTGTTCTGCAATTCCGCTCTCTTGAGCGACGGTAAAGTGTGGCACTTCTCTGCCCTCTCCTTGTACAATAAAATGTTGAAGGAGCCCACCAACGGGGAGCCCTGTAATGATTCCAGTGAGTTTCCTACGACCAGGAATGACAGATGTAAATCCACAGGTTTATTTGACAATGACTCTGACTTTGAATCCTGCACCACCGATGCCTGCTTACCCAACACGGCTGTGCAGCCCACCACTGCACCGGTGTGTGTTTTACCCGATGGAAGCACTGTGAACAGACCCGGAAGGCAACTACCTGTCACACCTGTGCATGACCCCTCGCATTCCACCGCTACTAGCAGAGCAGGCAGCAATTTGCTACCTCCCATCAAACTGGTGCATTACATGTGTGAGTAACCCCACTAACGCAGCTACCACATGTTTTATGCCATATGCTAATTCCTTCTCTCTCACTCTCTTTCACTCTTTCTCTATCTCTTCCATTCTCACTTTCTCTCTCTCCCCCTTCTCACTGTTTGTTCTTCCTTTCTTTTCTTCTGTCTTCCTTCCTTTCCTTCTTTCTCTCTTTCCAAAGGAGGAGGATGTGTTATGTTTGCCTTGTATGTCCCTGCGAGGACACAGTTTGTTGTTCCTCTGTTCATATGTCCCCGTTAGACACTTTACCACCACCCTTGCCACCAACTGTCAGTTTGTTTTGATTTGGGCAGCTGATGACAAGCAGAGCGACAGCATTCCTTGCGCTCTGCTACGCGGATCCTGTGTTGGTGTATTTAATCAAATAAAGAATTTACTACAAACCTAGCTCAAGAGCAATGGAGTCCTAAACAGGCAGCAGGGCCCCTGATAAGATATCATTGTTGGGGAAAGTTCATGAGCAGACTGTTGGATCAGGGGTAGTGCTCCCTGAAGTGGTTTTTGTTCAGCTTTTTTTCACATGCATGGAAGTTGGTGCTGATCTGATCTAATGTTGAATAGATTCTAGATCCTGGAAGCATGAAAGTAGACGACTTGCTTTCTTATTTTTTCTTTCTTACAATATTTTGTCACCACTTTGGCGATATGCAGGCTCCTGGTCCGTGTTGTACCCATACAGGTTCTGCACCAGCTCCCCATGAAACTTCTGCTATCCTGAGCTCTCTCCACATGTTTCTCTCCACTGTGCCATTGTTTCTGTGCTTTTGTTTCCGCCCCCACAGGTCTGCTGTTGCAGTCAGCCCTCACCAAGCTGCACTTTTCTTGCCATATTCCGCCGATGCCTCCCACCTCCCAGTGACCCTCCCAACCCCAGGACCCACTTAATGGAGGCCGCAGGGCGGCTATGCCGCCGGCGTACCGAAGGTGCTCCTCTGGCATGCCTGTGTGCACCCGCCCATGACTGGACCATGCCCAGCCCCAGGAACCTTGGTCTCTCCGCCCTCATCAGTACACTGCTGACGAGCTTCGGTCCCTCAATCCTAGGAGGGACACCAACTGCTGCAGCGCCTCACAGAGTGCCACAGACGTACCTTTCGCCTGCCAGTACTGTCACTTCACCTGCCAGTACTGTCACTTCACCTGCGAGGTCAAGAACCCACAACTCCGACTCAGCCGACACCCGTTCACTGGCCAACGCTCCACTGCATGCTGCTTAATGCCTGGTCCCTCTGCAAACACACCACGAAATCTGGGACACCATCACTACCCTCGCTCTGATGTGAAGTTCATCACAGAAACGTGGCTCACCCCCTTATCGGCACCCCACATCATCACTGCAATGCCCCTGACTACAAGATGCTTCACCGCGACCAGCCCTGCAGACATGGTAGAGGCATCGCCATCATCCACAAGGATACCCTCCAATGCACCACCATGGAGGATCATAGTACGTTGAGAATGGAACACCTCAACTTTCAGATCAGCTTAGATGCTAATAATATCATCAGAGGAACCCTCAGCTACAGACCCCTGGGCCCCTTCCAAGTTTCTGCAATGTCATCCCAGACATCACCCCCCCTTGCTTTCAAATCCAATCTCTACATCTTTCTGGGAGACCTGAACTTCCACTTTGAAGGCTCCAACAACATCAAACCCCCCATTCTCCTGGAGAGCATGCGCAACATTGGCTTCTTGTAGCTAGTCACCACCCCCATGCACATTGCAGGACACACCCTGGACCCTATCCTCTCCGCCATTGACATGATCAAGGCCTCCCACACAACTAAGCTAACCTGGAAAGACCACAGCTTCATCCACTTCACCATCGCCACCTCTCCAGAACCCCCGCCCAAACCGCTCACGCAAACCTTGCCGAAATAGAGTCACAGAACGACATTGGAACTCTGCCCTCAAAGAAACCATACTCGACCTCTCTGACACCCTTGATTGCAATGTCCGGAGCTTCTGATATTGGATCTCTGCGCCGCTGACTCCATTGCCCCAATGAGGAACAACACCAGAAGCAGACACATCAAGCATGCCAGCTGGTTCAGTCCCAAACTATTCACCCTCAAATGCAACTGCAAGAGACTGGAAAGATATTGGTGCTCCAACAAGAACACCACCAATCTCAGCACCTTCAGGTCCAACCTCAACAACTACCACCACCTCAACAGGGCTGCCAAGAAGGATGCCCTCGCCAACCTCATCAGGGCAAGTGTGACCCATGCAAAGGAACTCTTGATCATCGCCTGAGAGTTCTCCTCGCCAGCCACCACTAAGAATATGATCTACCCATCCAGGCCCCCTGCGTCAGCCTGGAGGACTACTTCCAACACAAGATCACAGACATCTACAGCAACGTCGAACCACAACCCACAGACTTCAACTACCTCCACACGCCTACTGATGCTACCCTCAGCCACCGACTCACTGACTAGAAACAGCTCTCGATCCAAGATACCACCACCATCATAAATTCAGTCTACTCCAGGGCGCCCATGGACCCCTGGCTGCACCACATCTACAACCCAGGAAGAAAAGCAATCAGCAGCAGCAGCCTCACAGAGATCCTCAACTCTTCCATCACCACGGCCATTGTCCCAGACGCATGAAAGCACACAAATGTCAAGTTGCACCTGCGTAAACCTTCTGCCCATCCTAGTGAGCTCAAGAATTTCTGCACCATTTCGCTACTCTGACTATTCCTATTGAAGCAGCACCAAGACAGATTTCCATTGTACTAACCTCTGGCTATTGTGGTATATTAGGCAGAAAACAACTGATTAGAATGGGGCGAGCAATTTCCATTTGCTGAGATTAAGGCAAGCATTCTACCCATTTTATTTCTTGATATAAAGTGTCACCCTTAAAAATAGTCCCTAAATTAAATGGCAAGCCAAAAAAATGGCCCAATCCCAAACACCATCGAAACAATAAGGTGCCCACCCACAAAAATAGTTTTGTGTTCTCCTGGAGGTCTCCTGGATGACCTGGTGTCCAGACACTGGTGCTCAGAGAAGGGGCCACAATCTAGCTGATTGAGTCCCGGGTACAGTGAAGGGCCTAGCTGGACACAATATTTTAGTTTAGCAGCATTTTTTCAAATAATCAGCGAGTTTTCACGTTGTGTCCCAACTATAGGGAGAGAGGTGCAGAGAACTGTGTTACTGTAGCAGCATAGTGAAAATAAGGTATGCCAAATTTGGGTTGAAAGAAAAATAATTTTGCAGTCGCTTTCACCTTAAATACATGGAGGAAGTGGCAAAACTGTAGGGGGATCTTGAACTGCTGAATAAAATAATTAACAGATCACCAAAAGGTAACAGAATAGTTTCAGGATTTTGTACTTTAAGGTGTGGACAATGAAAGTAGGTGAAGAATGAACCTATATATTTCTCCTAACCATCTCAACCATATTGTCAATTGTGCCCTTCTTCGTGGTCCTTTTTGAAAGTTAGGTTTTGTTTTGCATCTTTTAATTCCTATATTTCTAGTTCTCTTTGGTGCTGAACGTGTTTTTACAATCAAATGCTATTTTGTGTTGATTAATGCCTGTCTTTTAAATGATTTAATAGTTAAGGCTGCCCTGAATCCCGGCATTATAGGTCTAAAAACATTACTCAAATGCTTGGAATTTACTTTGGGTATCCTTGGTTGTGCTGAGAAAGCTGCATAGTTCAAAATACAGGTGCTGTGACAGGAGTACCAGACACAGTTTAGAAGACGGTATGATGTGCATACATCAATGGTGCAATGATCTGCCAGTGCTTTTTCACTCTCACCACACACTTACCTGATTATGAGCGTAAGGTGTTCCCAGGAATGTCTGGAAGCCTTGGTGTGTAGGCAAATACATTCCATTGGCGCCATAACCCAGATGCCACTTGCCCACCATTGCAGTGGAGTAACCATGGGCCTGGAGCACCTCTGCCATGGTGATCTCACTGAGTGGAAGGCCTCCCCGGGATCCTGGCTCGAGGATCCTCGGATACATTCCAGAGCGGGTCTGGAACCTGCCAGTGAGTAAGGCAGCCCTGGGGATGAAAGGCAGGTGATTAGATAGGACACAAAACAGGACAGATGTTCAACACAAGCAAGGCTACTTAGAAACAGCAATAACACAGAAGTGGATAAACCCTGCAGCAAGTAAAGCAGTTTGGATAACTTATTGGAAATGCTGGGCATGCATCACAGCAGAAGATTGATTATCTTGCTTGTGATGTACTTCTGCTTTGCAGGGAAAATGACCTTTGACTTCTACCCTAAATTAGACTGCTTGCTTTGCAGGTGTTTAAGTGCTGCCTCTCTAACACACCATAGCGTTAAGGTTGCTTATGGGAGTGAGAATCAGCGTGGATATACAGCAACCAGTTACGCCTTTCAAGTCCTACAAGAGGACCCAGACCTCACTTTATTTGTAAAAAAGACTGCTCCGATGATGGCGCTTAGTCGATTGAAGTTAATAATAAGGCTGTGGGCCTGCAGGGAAAGACTCTGTTGATTCTGGGTATGGATGTGGGAATTAAGCCTAAACTCTTTAGATGCAGGGACAGACTTTGTGGGGAATGTGCCTTCCTGAGTTTGCTTGCAGGCGTGGGTATGGTATCTCCTCAATACATTCTTTAGATGGAGCAAGGGACTCTCCTAAACCTGACAGCGAGAGCAGTAAAACAGTTTGACGAATATCGCCAAAATCTGTACCGCAGATGTGGCAAAATAGAAAACAACTTTGGAGTGTGGGCTGGAGAAACGGCAAAAGATGAAGCAGTAGGCCATCCCGTGCCTGGTCTCAATTCATAGGAGCAGACCCACCGGAAGTCCACACTTTTTGCCAAAGGAGTAAAATACTTATTTTTCTTTTAAACTTTATTTCGGCCAATATGACCATAAAAGTTCATGAGGGCCAGGAGGGGTTCCATTCATTTGGCCATCATGGACTTGTCCAGTGCTTTTGACACAGTGAACCAGGAGAAGTTGTGGGGGTTGATGGAGCGAATAGGATTCGAAGAAGCTCTTATATCCCTTTTACGCAGCCTTCACACCTCCACAACGGTTGTCGTACGCTATGGCCCTGGGGGGGAGAGGAAGGGTTCCATTGTCTCTACGGAAGGAGTTCGTCAGTGCTGTATTTCAGCTCCATTTCTGTTTTTATTATGCACAAATTGATTAGAGACCTTTTTAATAGAGAAGAAACTTGATTTCCCTTAAATTGGAGGCAATCCAATCCCATTGTTATCTTATGCAGATGATACCATTTTAATGGCTTTGACTGCCAATAGCCTCCAAAAGTCTGGTAACGCTTTTACTGATTTTATGGCGCCATTGGATTTAAAAGTGAATTTTGTTAAATCGTATGTCATGGTCTGTGGCCCTAAAGGTACTGAAACAAGAACATTTGCGGTTAAGGGCAAGACCATTGACAAGTTAAGAAATTTTACATACATAGGGAAAATATTTAATGAAACTATGACTTGGGATCATCTTATTGCATGCAGCTAGGGGAAAACAGACCAGTCGGGTCGTGTAAGCTGGGCCATAAACCAGTGTCTGAACTAGTTACCCTCTATAAAGCGAAATGCTTGTTGGTGGCATCATAAGGGGCGGGATTCTGGGGCTACTATAAATTCCGACAGTTGCAGGTCCTGGACAGATCCCATGTTTATTCCCTGGTGAACAGAAATGTTACTCAACTTTTACCACTAAAGTTCAGGCATGATTTTACCTAACTAGGTTTCGACTAAATACAGTGCACTATTTAGTGGCATTTCCTAAAAAATCAACCTGGGCTTATAGTTTGTCAGCTTGTCAGTGTGACAATTCGACAGTACAAAGCACGTAGCACTTTATTTATTAAGGGATGTAAGGCCATGTACTTTCAAAGGTGGCTTTAATTATTTACTGTCCTTGTCTACGTTAACTATTTGCACTGCTCTTATGAAATTTATTAGAGTCGCAATGTCCATAAGAAAACGCTATGAACTATTATAATTGAAGAAATCTTGAGTAACCGTTCCCTATAAATGAGTTACACAGTCTATACTATATAGGTGATGTCGGAGTTGGATGTCTAGGGTACCTGACACCAGGGCTTATATTTCCTTTTAATATGTAAGTACTTTTTATTGATTGCTAGTATTATCTGTTTTTTATCTATGCCTCTGTAATTATGATATGTTAATTTTATTTTCGCAATACGTTTTTGTCAAACTTCTATGGTACTTGTAACCGAATAAAGTTAATTTGACTGATTTGACTGACCATAAAAGTATATGTATGATACAGTACATTTCATTCGATTCAAAGATAAAATAGTAAAAGGAAATCCATTCATCTCACAGGAGTGCATGTTCATCACATAAATATGAAATGGAAATTAAATGTGTTTTGGCTGGCCAGAACTCAAAAACTTCATTAAAGTGCAGTGCAATTTATGTGCAATAATAAAGGGAGCCTATGTAAACACACAGTAAGCCTCGTAAGGACAAGCTCAAGCCCACTGGCTCTCCATTACAGTAGTATTTTTATAAAGTGCCTGTGCCTATCAACTGTAAACTGTTTACATGGCATACACCCTATCCCAGAAACCACATTTCATCTTGTTAGTTGCATGTACACTATTCATGAAACTAAATATACATCGCTAATATAGTTAAAAGAGCTCAGTAAAAAACATAAATATTACATACAGATAAAAAGACATTCAAAGTTCAGTAAAAATGTTATAGAGTAATCAGCCAAAATCTATGGGTGCGAACTTCAAGAAAGCTCTGTGAGTGCACAACATAGAGAATAAAAAGCCTGCGACCGAAAATGCGACAGGGAGACACGTATTATATTTCAATATCCTGTAAGCCACTATGCAGTGCCTGGTTCCCAGGTTTCTACATAGCTGGATCAGTCATCGTTTTCTCACCTTCTTATATATTGGGCAGAAAAAGAGTACATGATATTCCGTCTCTTCTGCGTTATTGCATCCCAAAGTTTGTAAGCCCCCATTTATTTGTAAAAGCACACAGCAGGAGAACCCTATGTCTAAACTTTAGATATAACTTCCTCGCAGCATCCGGTTTAATTTCATCCAGTACGGGCTCTAATCTGTACTGTTCTATCTATACTACTATTATAAAGGAAGAACTTTGAGGCTTTGAGGTGGTTAAACTCGTCGGGAACCACAGCGCCAATCCACACACCCGATACATCGTTGGAATCCTCAGGGTGTGCAGATGGACATAGGCTATATAAATTTAAAAAATACGTTATATTAAAAAAATTTACATTTAAAAAAAAGTAGTCCCCTCGAAGTAGCGCCGGCCGCGACCTGCGTGCTGACGTCGTCCAGGAGCGCGAGGTACGCAAGGAGGAACGGCGGACATGGCGCGGGTGAGGAGCACTGACGAGCGGCACACAGGCTGTGAGCAGCAGCAGACCGGCGGAGTGGCGAAGAGCACTGAACTGAGGAGCGGCGGCTGAGCGGCGGACATGGCGCGGGGGAGGAGCACTGACGAGCGGCACACTGGCGGTGAGCAGCAGTGGAGCGGCGCAGCGGCGAGGAGCACTGAACTGAGGAGCGGCGACTGAATTAAGGCTCCGGGGGACAATGTCAGGGCAGGCGGGGGTCGGGGCTCGCGGGGGTCGGGGAGTTACAACAAAAAGGCTCCAGGGGACAATGTCAGGGCAGGCGTGGGTCGGGACAGGCGGGGGACCCTCTGGCATAATTGTGCTCAAGCTCCCAACTCCAGCTGGCCGCTCCATACCCGGAAAGCTCCCCAGTGCCTCAGGCGCTGCTGCTGGTCACCACTGCAACACTGGGCCTCTGGCATAATTGTGTGAGGTAAGCCTCCGGAGGACTATGTCAGGGCAGGTGGGGGTCGGGGCAGCCGGGGGACGGGGCGGATGGGAACCCGGGCTGATGGCCAATGTCGGGGCAGGCGGGGGTCGGGGAAGCCTGATTGCTCCCGGACAAGGTCGGGACGGGCTGCTAGTATTTTCTAAAAACACTGTGGTAAGCTTGCCTACTGTAGAACTCCCCTGGATGCGGGCCAGTTTATTCTCCCAGTAGCTCTCTTTCAAGTCCTTCCTTGATACTATGGGACAGGTTACTTCTGGGTTGTACCACAAATTGCCCCTTCCCGTAGCCATAAATGTATCCCGGATGAACGGCAGCCACTGTAGTTTCCCCACCCTTTGTATACTCAACACCTCTTTCAGTTCTTCCCTGTACTTAACCAATTGTGGGTTGGCCCACAGATGTTGCCAGAATAGAATTGGTCTAATGGCGGATTGGTCTGTGATTGATCTGACCCCAAGGTCCAGATGAAGCGGTGTGAGGGGGGAGCTATGAGGGAGGCCAAATAGTTGCCTGGCAAAGGTGTTCTCGACTTTTGCTATGTTGCCAGGTGAACAGTGGCCCCAAAATACATCCCCATATAGGGCAGCACCTCTAGCTTGCACTTTGTATGTTTCACCTACCAGGCCAAAAGGTTTGTGAATAGAATTTCGAAATACTTTTGTCAAACCCCCCGTTGTCTGAGTAAGCTCCAGGCTGGCTTTTGTAATTTGGGCTCCCCAGTCAATTTTTTCTGTGATCGTAATGCTGAGGTACTAAAAAATGGACGCTGTCTCCAGCGGTCCACCTTCCAAACACGGATTTGGCCGGGTGTTATTACCTGAATTAAACACCATACATTTTGTTTTCTGCAGGTTGAGCTCAAGCCCCCTTTCAATGTAGATGACGTCAAACTTATCAAGGGCCCTCTGTATACCCATAGATGTTTTAGAAAGTAACAGAGTATCATCAGCAAACATCATGACCGGTACTTTACGGTTTGGCAACTTGGAGGAATCTATGTCCTTCCCTGCAGTTAAAACTTTAACTAATCCATTTACAAAAAGGCAAAAAAGAGTTGGGGCAAAGACACAGCCCTGACGGACACCTCTGTCTCCGGGTATTGGGTTAGTAAGTTCATCGTGTATACAGAGCCAAATTTGGGCAAAGTGCCTTCATGTAATCATTTCAAAAGTTGGCAAGGATACACTGAAATCACCAGGTCCAGTAGGGTTGCCCACAGGTTGTCCCTCGGCACCAGGTCGAAAGGCAGATTTTAGGTCCACAAATATTAGGTAGAGAGTGCCACCCTATATGCACCCAGTTTTCCAATGTAACAATTGTAGCCTGAAAATTTGATCTAATGTGGACATCCTTTCTCTGAACCCGGCTTGAAATGGTCTAAGAACATTATGCTCCTCCATCCAGCTCTCAGGCGACCCAACAACACTTGAAAAAATATGTTTTGACTAATGTTGATGAAGCTTATGGGCCTATAATTCGTGGGAAGAAGTGGTGAGCCCTTTATGTGGACTGGTATGATATCCGCACCTGCCCAGGTGCTGGGAATCGCCATTCCTAACAGGATGGCGTTAAATAGGGTCTATGCCCAGATTGTAGGTTCACTGCAGAAGAGGTCACCGGGGATCTTATCAAGCCCAGGAGCTTTAGATGGTGCTAATGTGCTCAAGGCTGCAGAAATCTCTTTAAGGGTTATCACAGGGGCGTCTGCTGTCACCTTAGAGGTTGTCATGTGGACCTCAATACAGTTAGCCTGTGAGGGAATAAGATTGTTCCCTACTGCAGTATCTAGTATCTCTGCCCTGGAGTATAGGGACTCAAAGTCTTTCCTCCACACGTCCGCCCCTAGGTCAGGTTGTATTGCCTGTTTGCCTTCAGATCTGCATGTGTTTACCAAGTTCCAAAAGTCCTCATATGATGTGTGCTCAGGGAACTTCTCATGGTTTCCCACTTGTCACATTCCCAACCTTTTTTTAACTTCATCCATGTTCCTTCTGTTGATCGCTCTTTTCTCTTTAATTAATAGCCTATCCTTGGCCTTAATTGCAGAAATTAGCGCTGATTTGGCCGTACAAAAGCTTTAATTGAACCAAGGGTGTCGATGTTTTTGCATGCCCTGATTCTTTTGTTGGGGTAAAAGAAATTGGCCATTGTTGTTGTTAATGTTGTGTGATTCTCAGCAACTTTCTAAAGTTCAATTGTTGTGCTGTCAGCCAGAATTGATTGCATCGCAATTGTGAGGCTCGGGATAGTAGTATGATATAAGGAGGACAGCTTTTCTTGTGATTTACATATGTCCACCCATCGAACTCTTTTCCTGCAGTTGGCAAGGATCAGTCTGTCATCAGCTGAAAATTCCGAGCCAGTTACGCTCTCAGGGTGTAGCAAACCGTCTAACACGGAAGCAGGCAGGAAAATCACTGAGCCACGAAAGATTTCTAAAGCAAACACGACTAACACCTAGTTGAAAGAATACAGACGCCGTCAGTATTACGAGAACAGCGGCCAGCCTGCGGGCTGAAATCCAAAACCCTGCCGCCGCCGCTTTAATAACACCTGATTAAAGAATAAAATAAGACTCTGAAACACGGCCACCACAACCAAGAAAAATAGAATGAGTTGTCAGTCAGAAGTCGCGATCAAGACAGACTCAGACTCCTTTCCCCGCAAAGGTACCCACTAACAAAAGCCCTGAAGAAGAGCCTGACGATCCGATCAAGACACAGGCTTGGAAACGCGTCGGCTTACCTTTGTTCACTCCAATAGACGAACTGCTTTAGCGCAAAGGGTGTTATATACTAAGTTACTCTTTCAGTCAACAGAATAACTTTTGCAAACTCTGCCCTTGCGATAGCAGACCTTAAATATACCAAAGACACTAGAGGAAGGTCTGGTGATGAAATCCGTTAGTAGGGTACAGTCTAAACCTCGTTTTATGTAACATGTAAATTGAAATGTCTATGTATAGTTGTATCACAATTGTTTGTATTTTGTGTTAAATGTAAAAATTTGTATATAACGAATATCATGTTGTGTATGACAAAGTAAGTCCTCAGACTACTATAAATATTCATCCAAGTGTAGCAACTTATATTTCCAAAGAAACAATCAAAACACCCATTGATTAAATACAATAGGGTGTAAAAATCTGCCCAAAATAAAATAAGTGGCAGAACCAAAAAGCGACTGGGTTCCTATTTGTTTTCTTACATATTATCGTGTCCTACCCAGCGCTAAACTGGACACAACCCCTCCTTTTCCTCACTCATGTCTAGGATCAGGGCACTGTGGTCGCTATCATGGTGAGGCACAATCTTAAAATCTATTACCCTCTGCCAGGATTTTATATCTATCAGGATGTAATCTGGAATGGAGGCATGCTCAGTTCTATTAAGGGTATAGTTACCTAGCGAGTCCAATTTTGTTCACCCATTACATGTCCTTTGTGAATGTTTTAGTGTGAGGGAATTCATCTGGAGCGCCAATGGAGTCCATGCCTTAGCTGGCAGAATGTTGGTCTCTGGGATGCCCAGGTATTGATCTTCTTCACTGAAATGTCCAACTTTCAGGCCACCCAAGGGCCTTAAATTTGCAATTAAAATCATCACAAACGATTAATAAAAAGTTATCAGGGACGGTAGACAAGAAGGCTGTTAGGTCATCAAGAGCCCTTGACTCCTGGCTGAAAACCCCAAATCAAATAGAGCATGAGTCAGTTCAAATTTTTAGGAGTACTCAATATCAGATGAGTGAAAACTAAAACTAAGTGCATGAACAAGTCAAAATAATTTGTTTATCACACAGCAACAAGTCTTTTCTCCCTTCTGATTCATTCTTCTACTCATTTGATTGTTTGGAATTGCAATCGTAAAATAAATACCTCCAACATGGTCCCCCACCCTATGGCCATGTTCGAAGAACCCCTCCGGACACACATATTGCATGTGATCTACTTGATGCTAGGAGCTACCACTACAGTTATTTATTAGCCCCACAAGTCCCCACCTGTGAAATGCTTGTAAAGGCCCTCACTAATAGATTGTTTAAGGTGATATGGCCAATAATCCGCATGTTGGAGGCTAAAAACTTCAAATCCCAGGGGGCGTGCTGTCCAGCCCACACCTGAGCCTGCTTCACTGCTGACCGGCGCCTACATAGCGCCTTGCTGCTCCCGCTAGCGCAGGAGCCGCTTTGACGCTTTGCCACTTTGCTGAACATTGGAGGCTGAAAACTACAAGTCCCAGGGGGCGTGCTATCAAGCCCACACCTGAGTCTGCTTCACTGCTGACCGGTGCCTACATAGCACATTGTCACATCCGTTGCGCGGATCGCGCGCCGGGCAAAGCCCGTGCCAAGGGTAGGCCCGTTTGAGCCCGTTCGAGAACGGCTCGAGGACGGGATGAGGCCACCCTCTAACACTGATTTGCCAAGGTTAGTTCTCAATTGTTACTCGGTGCTCTCCATGGATTTGTAACTTGTAGCTTGGTAAACTGCCTCACGAAGGTTATTGTCACCGGAATATCATACCGAAGGCAGATTACATACATTGACAAAATGTCCTTAAAGGAGGTGAAGGGAGGGAAAACGACAACTACTGGCACAATTATGGGTACGTTGGATCAATTCATTGTACGGGCTTCGTCAATCCTAGCTCATGAAATAGACCACACCGAAAAAAGACTGTCACTGGCCCCTGCTTTTAACAAAAGGTCTTCAATAGGAAGGCTGGCTCGGGTGGTGTCCCCTACCACCATTTCAGGCCCTGATGCTCCCTTAAGTGAAGGTGCTAGGGTGGATCATGGGGCTCATTCTGTTCAAGTCCATTCTGCCCAGGGTGATCCCGATTGTCCAAGCTCAACTCAAGGTAATACGTCTGATGTGCGAATAGGCTCCCCTGAATGCAGCATTTTGTCCGACCCCCGGAGAGTACTGAAAGGGCTCGACTCACTCGTGGTGCAAAATCTGGGAAACCAATACCGGTCACCAAAAGGAAACGTGGGGGTGCAGCTCATTAGGGCAGAAAAGCTAAAGTCAAGAAGCCAAATGCTTTTGTAGAAACTCCTGGGGTAACATTGGCATCATTAAATAACAGTGCAGAGGATATGACTCTGAAGTCTGTCGTGGTGGATCCAGTGATGCCAACTAGGATGAAGTCTCCATTGGAATGGAGCCAGGACGTATGGGATAAACTTGAACAGCTTTTTTATAGGTCCTGTACCCCCATCTATAATAGACTGGACACCATTGAAAAGAGACTCACAATTTTAGAATCTGCAAGGGCCAAGGTCAAAGATAATAGCAGGCCTGGGTCTGCGGACGGGACCACGAGCGGGGATGGTATTGTGGGTGATCCTGAGGATAGTAAGAGTGTCCAAGGTCAGTCAAAAGCAACAAAGGGAGCAACTGTATAGAGTAAATACACGACCCCACTCAGGTGTGTATAAAAAGCCCTCACTCACCTACCTGGTAGGTGACATGCTTCATCATTGAGACCCACTGGAGAGGCCGAGTACCTCCCCAGTGTGCTACAACACCAGAACTACTGTGGAGCATGTTTTTAGTGAGTAGACGTGTAAGTGAGTGATTTAAGGTGAAAGTGATGTTAAAAATGTCTATAGTGTATCAAAAAAGAAGATTTAATGTTTGATCACTTGGACATATTAAAAGTTAAGGCGTGGAAAATTTGTCCAAATAAATTGTTTGATTATTTCCAGTATAATGGTCAGTCAACATGTTTCTGTCTTGAAACGGTGTCAATTTACCAGGCGTTCATCAGGACAATAGTGGGCTAGACCCTAGCGGTGTGGACGCACTAAGGACCACCCTAACCAAGGGACGTGAAAGTAAAAAGGTGTACAAAAAAGTGCAAGTGGAAGGAGGACCAGTCTCCTAAAGTGCTCCCCGTTTGGGAGACTCAAAAATAATGCACTAGAAGAGTGTGATTGACATCAAATCACTCCTAATCATAGCGTTCCCGTATGTGCCCTGCAAGCTTATATCCCCTATAACTTTGGCCGTAGATTGGATGATCTAGCACACGGTGACCCTAGTTCAACTAATCCCCCGCTCGGCAGAGTTACATCCTGTACAGAGAACACAGGTACAGTCCCTGTAAATGGTAATCTAATACCTACTAGTGAAAATGGTGTCAAAGATTTGTTAACGATCACAGGGTTGAATAGGAGTCTTGGACCGCCCTCTATTCAGGATGGCTGTCCTTTAAGATTGGATCTCTGTACCCAAAGGTCCAATACTGTGTCACTTTTATCCTGGAACATTGCAGGGCTGGGTTCTAAATTAGCACTTCCTGACTGGTCAGATTTCATAGAAGCTCACAACATATGTCTCTTTCAAGAGACATGGGCGGTAGAGCCTGTATATCGTCCGAAGTATCTTACCTTCCAGGTTCCAGCAGTAAAACAATTGAAAGGCCATCCAGTGGGGGGCCTGGTGATCTGGGTTCGGCAGGCTTTGCCCTGTAAAGTATCCCAAATATCCACAAATAACATTGATATTCTTGCAATAAGAATTATTCCAGAGCAGGGTCCTAGTTTGAATATCTATAACGTCTACACAAGAGGCCTCATTGGTGGGCGACGTTCAGAAGTTGTAGCAGTTGTGGAGAGGTTGTTGGATGGTACGCCGAGTAACACCAGTCCGATAGTCGTAGGGGATTTCAACACCACGTTTGAACCACTAGGGCTTGAGGACCAGTGTCTCATGGAAGAAGAAGATGCAAAGTGGGGTATACCTATCCTCGAGATTGAGCCAATCAAAAAATGGTCAGAGGCGGCCATTCAAATGAAGGGGATGTCTATAGGTTACCAGTTGAGGACCGCAAATGGGCGTACACTGTCCGACAGGATGGGGGTTGATACTTTTAACAACGGACACAGGTCTAGCCGTATTGATTATGTGCTAGGGAGCCTAACCCTGTGGCAGTTTCTTAAAGATTTGGTTGTTACTCTCCGAGTTGAAAGTGATCATAACCCCCTTATCATCACAATGGTTGGGTTGTTAGGTGAAGGTTTATCCAGCAGGGAAGAGGCAGTGGCCAGTGACCTGGTACTGTCTAACGATACCCGGCATTTGAAATGGAGTAACGTTATAGAACAACCGGAAACACTGCTAGCCATGAATAATGAGGTAGATAGGGTATTGGAAGTTTGGGGAACTAGTGAGGAAAGCCAGACCCTGATGCCCCAAATAACCAAGATGCACACCACGCTCTTTGACAGTTTAAGCAAACACAACAGGTGATGGACCGAATGTGGATCAATGTCACACACTCAACCCAGTCCAAAGATCTGGGCCCAAATCCATCGTTTTTTTGCACTCCACACCACCCTGGGTTAGACAATGGCGATATGCAAATCAGCTCTGACCCTGTGCCCCATGGGAACAGTTCAGTCCGAACTGCAAAAGCCATGTCCTTCCCAGAACGGAATCAAGCATCCGAGGACCGGACCGGTTTCGAGGTAACACCTCTCATCAGCCCGGCTAGCTTGACTCCAGTGGTGTGGAGTGCCTGGGACCCACGTCTGGGCATCCCCAGCGCACTTAGGGCGGAATATGCAAACACAACAGGTGATTGACCGAATGTGGATCAATGTCACACACTCAACCCAGTCCAAAGATCTGGGCCCAAATCCATCGTTTTTTTGCACTCCACACCACCCTGGGTTAGACAATGGCGATATGCAAATCAGCTCTGACCCTGTGCCCCATGGGAACAGTTCAGTCCGAACTGCAAAAGCCATGTCCTTCCCAGAACGGAATCAAGCATCCGAGGACCGGACCGGTTTCGAGGTAACACCTCTCATCAGCCCGGCTAGCTTGACTCCAGTGGTGTGGAGTGCCTGGGACCCACGTCTGGGCATCCCCAGCGCACTTAGGGCGGAATATGCAAACACAACAGGTGATGGACCGAATGTGGATCAATGTCACACACTCAACCCAGTCCAAAGATCTGGGCCCAAATCCATCGTTTTTTTGCACTCCACACCACCCTGGGTTAGACAATGGCGATATGCAAATCAGCTCTGACCCTGTGCCCCATGGGAACAGTTCAGTCCGAACTGCAAAAGCCATGTCCTTCCCAGAACGGAATCAAGCATCCGAGGACCGGACCGGTTTCGAGGTAACACCTCTCATCAGCCCGGCTAGCTTGACTCCAGTGGTGTGGAGTGCCTGGGACCCACGTCTGGGCATCCCCAGCGCACTTAGGGTGGAATATGCAAACACAACAGGTGATGGACCGAATGTGGATCAATGTCACACACTCAACCCAGTCCAAAGATCTGGGCCCAAATCCATCGTTTTTTTGCACTCCACACCACCCTGGGTTAGACAATGGCGATATGCAAATCAGCTCTGACCCTGTGCCCCATGGGAACAGTTCAGTCCGAACTGCAAAAGCCATGTCCTTCCCAGAACGGAATCAAGCATCCGAGGACCGGACCGGTTTCGAGGTAACACCTCTCATCAGCCCGGCTAGCTTGACTCCAGTGGTGTGGAGTGCCTGGGACCCACGTCTGGGCATCCCCAGCGCACTTAGGGCGGAATATGCAAACACAACAGGTGATTGACCGAATGTGGATCAATGTCACACACTCAACCCAGTCCAAAGATCTGGGCCCAAATCCATCGTTTTTTTGCACTCCACACCACCCTGGGTTAGACAATGGCGATATGCAAATCAGCTCTGACCCTGTGCCCCATGGGAACAGTTCAGTCCGAACTGCAAAAGCCATGTCCTTCCCAGAACGGAATCAAGCATCCGAGGACCGGACCGGTTTCGAGGTAACACCTCTCATCAGCCCGGCTAGCTTGACTCCAGTGGTGTGGAGTGCCTGGGACCCACGTCTGGGCATCCCCAGCGCACTTAGGGCGGAATATGCAAACACAACAGGTGATGGACCGAATGTGGATCAATGTCACACACTCAACCCAGTCCAAAGATCTGGGCCCAAATCCATCGTTTTTTTGCACTCCACACCACCCTGGGTTAGACAATGGCGATATGCAAATCAGCTCTGACCCTGTGCCCCATGGGAACAGTTCAGTCCGAACTGCAAAAGCCATGTCCTTCCCAGAACGGAATCAAGCATCCGAGGACCGGACCGGTTTCGAGGTAACACCTCTCATCAGCCCGGCTAGCTTGACTCCAGTGGTGTGGAGTGCCTGGGACCCACGTCTGGGCATCCCCAGCGCACTTAGGGTGGAATATGCAAACACAACAGGTGATGGACCGAATGTGGATCAATGTCACACACTCAACCCAGTCCAAAGATCTGGGCCCAAATCCATCGTTTTTTTGCACTCCACACCACCCTGGGTTAGACAATGGCGATATGCAAATCAGCTCTGACCCTGTGCCCCATGGGAACAGTTCAGTCCGAACTGCAAAAGCCATGTCCTTCCCAGAACGGAATCAAGCATCCGAGGACCGGACCGGTTTCGAGGTAACACCTCTCATCAGCCCGGCTAGCTTGACTCCAGTGGTGTGGAGTGCCTGGGACCCACGTCTGGGCATCCCCAGCGCACTTAGGGCGGAATATGCAAACACAACAGGTGATGGACCGAATGTGGATCAATGTCACACACTCAACCCAGTCCAAAGATCTGGGCCCAAATCCATCGTTTTTTTGCACTCCACACCACCCTGGGTTAGACAATGGCGATATGCAAATCAGCTCTGACCCTGTGCCCCATGGGAACAGTTCAGTCCGAACTGCAAAAGCCATGTCCTTCCCAGAACGAAATCAAGCATCCGAGGACCGGACCGGTTTCGAGGTAACACCTCTCATCAGCCCGGCTAGCTTGACTCCAGTGGTGTGGAGTGCCTGGGACCCACGTCTGGGCATCCCCAGCGCACTTAGGGCGGAATATGCAAACACAACAGGTGATGGACCGAATGTGGATCAATGTCACACACTCAACCCAGTCCAAAGATCTGGGCCCAAATCCATCGTTTTTTTGCACTCCACACCACCCTGGGTTAGACAATGGCGATATGCAAATCAGCTCTGACCCTGTGCCCCATGGGAACAGTTCAGTCCGAACTGCAAAAGCCATGTCCTTCCCAGAACGGAATCAAGCATCCGAGGACCGGACCGGTTTCGAGGTAACACCTCTCATCAGCCCGGCTAGCTTGACTCCAGTGGTGTGGAGTGCCTGGGACCCACGTCTGGGCATCCCCAGCGCACTTAGGGTGGAATATGCAAACACAACAGGTGATGGACCGAATGTGGATCAATGTCACACACTCAACCCAGTCCAAAGATCTGGGCCCAAATCCATCGTTTTTTTGCACTCCACACCACCCTGGGTTAGACAATGGCGATATGCAAATCAGCTCTGACCCTGTGCCCCATGGGAACAGTTCAGTCCGAACTGCAAAAGCCATGTCCTTCCCAGAACGGAATCAAGCATCCGAGGACCGGACCGGTTTCGAGGTAACACCTCTCATCAGCCCGGCTAGCTTGACTCCAGTGGTGTGGAGTGCCTGGGACCCACGTCTGGGCATCCCCAGCGCACTTAGGGCGGAATATGCAAACACAACAGGTGATGGACCGAATGTGGATCAATGTCACACACTCAACCCAGTCCAAAGATCTGGGCCCAAATCCATCGTTTTTTTGCACTCCACACCACCCTGGGTTAGACAATGGCGATATGCAAATCAGCTCTGACCCTGTGCCCCATGGGAACAGTTCAGTCCGAACTGCAAAAGCCATGTCCTTCCCAGAACGAAATCAAGCATCCGAGGACCGGACCGGTTTCGAGGTAACACCTCTCATCAGCCCGGCTAGCTTGACTCCAGTGGTGTGGAGTGCCTGGGACCCACGTCTGGGCATCCCCAGCGCACTTAGGGCGGAATATGCAAACACAACAGGTGATGGACCGAATGTGGATCAATGTCACACACTCAACCCAGTCCAAAGATCTGGGCCCAAATCCATCGTTTTTTTGCACTCCACACCACCCTGGGTTAGACAATGGCGATATGCAAATCAGCTCTGACCCTGTGCCCCATGGGAACAGTTCAGTCCGAACTGCAAAAGCCATGTCCTTCCCAGAACGGAATCAAGCATCCGAGGACCGGACCGGTTTCGAGGTAACACCTCTCATCAGCCCGGCTAGCTTGACTCCAGTGGGGTGGAGTGCCTGGGACCCACGTCTGGGCATCCCCAGCGCACTTAGGGCGGAATATGCAAACACAACAGGTGATGGACCGAATGTGGATCAATGTCACACACTCAACCCAGTCCAAAGATCTGGGCCCAAATCCATAGTTTTTTTGCACTCCACACCACCCTGGGTTAGACAATGGTGATATGCAAATCAGCTCTGACCCTGTGCCCCATGGGAACAGTTCAGTCCGAACTGCAAAAGCCATGTCCTTCCCAGAACGGAATCAAGCATCCGAGGACCGGACCGGTTTCGAGGTAACACCTCTCAGCCCGGCTAGCTTGACTCCAGTGGTGTGGAGTGCCTGGGACCCACGTCTGGGCATCCCCAGCGCACTTAGGGCGGAATATGCAAACACAACAGGTGATGGACCGAATGTGGATCAATGTCACACACTCAACCCAGTCCAAAGATCTGGGCCCAAATCCATCGTTTTTTTGCACTCCACACCACCCTGGGTTAGACAATGGCGATATGCAAATCAGCTTTGACCCTGTGCCCCATGGGAACAGTTCAGTCCGAACTGCAAAAGCCATGTCCTTCCCAGAACGGAATCAAGCATCCGAGGACCGGACCGGTTTCGAGGTAACACCTCTCATCAGCCCGGCTAGCTTGACTCCAGTGGTGTGGAGTGCCTGGGACCCACGTCTGGGCATCCCCAGCGCACTTAGGGCGGAATATGCAAACACAACAGGTAATGGACCGAATGTGGATCAATGTCACACACTCAACCAGTCCAAAGATCTGGGCCCAAATCCATCGTTTTTTTGCACTCCACACCACCCTGGGTTAGACAATGGCGATATGCAAATCAGCTCTGACCCTGTGCCCCATGGGAACAGTTCAGTCCGAACTGCAAAAGCCATGTCCTTCCCAGAACGGACATGGCAGTTTAAAGCTATTCTTCTGTAAACCTGGTACCACCAAGAAAGGCACGAACAAGAAACCAGAAGGGTGGTTTAACGAGAAATGTCGGCACTCACGGAGCTCTCTGGGGGTAGCCTTAGGTTCTGGTGACTCAGCTAGAGTAAGGCTGGCGCGGGACCGATACAGAAAAGCAGTCAAGGAAGCCAAAAAGCTCTGGGACCAGGCAAGATGGCAGGAGCTCAAGGAAGCATGTGAGTCTTGAAATTCTAAACTATTTTGGAGTGAGTACAAATGGGACAGGGGAGGGTGCCCAGAACCCACGCAGAATAATGTTGCCCATCACCTATGGGTTGAACACTTCAAATCTCAGTATTCCTCCCTTGATGATGAGCGGAATATTGATCCGCTTGACCACACTTTTTTACTAGTGGGGCATTTACACTAGAGGAGGTAGATAAGGCGTTAAATTCTATCACACCAGGACATGCCCCTGGAATTGATAGCATCCCCGCGGATATTTTCTTAAATTATAAGCCATCTTGGCGTCTGTATATTAGACATGTAGCAAATGCAATTGCTTGTGGCGCTCCAATCCCGCCTTCCTGGAAAGGGGCGGAGATAATTCCTGTATTTAAGAAGGGTGACAAATCAGTGGCAGCTAATTATAGGCCAATTAGCCTTATAGACTCTATCCAAAAGATTATGAGTAGGCTGATTATACAAAACCTCCAGTTATGGATAGAAGATGAGCAAATCCTAACCCCACTCCAGGCGGGTTTTCAACCCCTCACAAGCACCATAGATCAGGTCGTCCATTTAATTACTATCTATTGGAAGACAGTTGTTCTGGGGAAAGGGGCTTTGTACGCGGTATTCGTAGATTTGAAGGCAGCCTTCGACCTAGTACCGCGTTGCAGGCTGTGGCGTGTCTCGAGTGAGATGGGGTTGGCTCCTGAACTGCTAACCCTGATCGTCCGCTTACATGAGGACAACCATGCACGGGTTCGGTGGGGGGCCAGGGGTGAGGTTAGCGAGTCATTTGCTGTGAACAGGGGAGTGCCCCAGGGATGCGTGCTAGCACCTACCCTGTTCTCACTCTTTGTAAACGGGGTGGCTGATTTCCTCTCGGTGGTCCCCTCTGACGCCCCCAGGCTGGCAAATGAACATATACCCATCCTCATGTTCGCGGACGACACCCTGTTTATCTCCAGGACACCTAGTGGCCTGCAAAAAGCCCTACGTAGGTTTGAGGACTTCTGTTCTATCCGGGGCCTAGTAATCAATACGGCAAAGACAAAGTTCATGTCTTTCAACGAACATAGATCATTTCGGGGCAAGGTATATAAGAACAATGCACCCCTTGAAAAAGTTGATGCCTTCACCAGTTGAAAATTATTTTTTGCTAAAGGTCACCAGCGCTCCAAAAAGTACACCTATGCGACCACGACTGCTAGATCTGGGCAGGAAAGCAGTAATCGATTTGGCGAAACTTCGCCCCTTTCTATACTGGCGAAGATTGTGGTGCACGGTTGAATTATCGCGTTATGCCATGGGTCTCAAAGATGTAATGGATGCAGATTGCTTCCACAAGGTTAATTGGTTGAAGGAGATTAGGGCGCTGTTGGTGAACCTGGCCTGAGCGAATTGTGGGACGATCCCCTTAACACTGCTTTTCCTTCTAAGAAGATCCTGAAGGAAATGTACTGGGAAATGATTATGATTACAGCATGCTCTAGTGGATCAGCAAAGCCTTTAACAGGCCGGTTCCTAGAATTCAAGACAAGGCCCGCTTTTGAACAATATTGGGATGCCATTGAAAAACCCTTTGAATGGAAATTGTATTTCCAGCTGAGGGTCGGTACCCTACCTGTCAGGTCATTCATTATGTATGTATGTATGTAGGTGTACTTATAGAGCGCAGACCTGTCACCCAAAGGGCATCCTGGCGCTTAGATTCAGACAGCCATGCTTTCACTGCTCAGGCATTTCTAGGGAAGAGATGCGTTTTTAGCGCCTTCCTAAACAAGAGGTATTCCCTATGGCTTCTCAGCGAGAGTGGCAGGGAGTTCCAAAGTTTGGCCGCTGCTACACTAAATGAGCGGCCACCCATCCTAACTCTTTGGAACCTTGGGACCACAAGCAGTTGCGCCAAAGAGGAGCGAAGGAGCCGCGGGGCCGAGTACCAGACGAACATGTTCTGTAAGGGCACTGGGCCCTGTTGATGTACCGCCTTAAACACCAGGCACGCCGCTTTGTACAGTACACGCGAATGTACCGGCAACCAACGTAGGTCCATTAGAGCTTGAGTGGAAGAGCTGAAATTAGGGCGAGAAAGAGCCAACTTGGCAGCCATATTCTGCACCCGCTGTAGCTTCCCCAACAGATTTTTTGGTGCTTCCAGAAGCAGCGCATTGCAGTAGTCTATATGACTCAGTATGATCCCGCGAACTACTTCTGGTCTAGCTTGAGTGGGGAGAAGGGGCAGAACTTTACGCAGCATACGTAGCAACATCATGCATGAAGCGACGGTCTTATGGACGTGCATGTCAAGTTGTAAATTTGGGCCGAAAATCACCCCCAAATTACGGGCAGACTCCGCAGCTGATACTGGTTCAGGGAAGGTAGCAGGCCAAAAATTCTCCGGAAGTGTCCGCGGAATCCGATCAATGGAGCAATAGAGCACCTCGGTCTTAGTGCTATTGAATTGTAAAGAGTTGGCCCGCAGCCAATCTGCTGTGGCTGCCATACAGCGATGAAAAGTCTCCAGCAGAACCGCGTTGTTACCTTCCAGGGAAAAGACCAGCTGGGTGTCATCGGCGTAATTACAGGCCGAGATGCCGAAAGATTTTATAAGCCGGACCAAAGGGCGGAGGTACAGATTAAAGAGTATAGGGCTGATGGCCGAGCCCTGTGGAACCCCCTGCCCTACTTTCCGTGGCTCCGATTGAAATGGAGGAAGCACAACCAGCTGCTGCCGGTTGCTGAGATAAGATGTCAGCCAGTCTCTAGCCTTCTCTGTGACCCCACACTCCTCAAGTCTCCTAATGAGGGTCCGATGGCACACCGTATCGAACGCGGCCGACATGTCGAGCAGCACCAAAAAGGCTGCCCGACCACTGTCGACACGTGAACGAAGATTGTCCAGTACGGTGACCAGTGCGGACTCCGTCCCATGCCCAGGGTATGTAAATGGGAAGGTCACCAAGAATGTATGCCCAAAGTGTTCAGATAGACACGAAACGATCAGTCATCTGTTGTTTTCTTTCCAATTATATAATAAACCCCGCTCTACGTGGGTTATACCCATCTGCAAGCTATTTGGCTTTAGAAGGCATGAAGAGGCGTTGAGAGTCCTTACTACGGATCCAACCCTACCAATAGCAATCGCAATGGCCAAGTTTTTGGGATGGGCCTGGTTTATTCGATCTAGGGTGCTTCCCCAGGCTTACACCAAATGATAACCTTTAATGTTACCCTGTAATACAAGTAATGACCTGGAGTTATGAAATGCTGCTGGTGGCTTAATGTTGATTTTTATGGTATTGAATATTTTAAATTTTTAGATACATCTTATTCATCAGTTAATAAACGTTTAATAATTTCTTAAATATGTTTTTAGGTCTGAAATATTTATGTAATTTTTTTAATGTGTATGTTGTAATGTCTATGTTGTGCTTTTATGACACATCTGTCGAATAAAGCTATTTTGAAATGATTTATGCATTTTTGCTGGGTATGGGGGACGCTGCATTGTAACAGGCAGCATCAGGGGCGATGGCGCACCTGGGGCAGATCCAAGACCCTGCTGCTTTGATTCTGGTGGACTTTCAATGCGCTTACAGTTCGGTATTCTGGCTTGTTCTTTGCCAGGTGCTTGAGAGAATGAAATTTGACCCTCACTTCTGGACCTCTGCAAAGATAATTTTCCTGTCAGTCGAGTGTTCTCTAAATCCCTTCCATATAGAGCGAGGTTGCACCCTGTGAAGCCACCTTATTTGCTTTGGTCATGGAGCCACTTTCTGAATGGGTGAGGGGCGATGTGTTGGTTTGGAAATTGGGTGAAAGGGGGATATGAGACCCGCATTTCACTCAATGTGGAGGATGTGCTGTTTTTTGTTCAAAACCCCAAGCTGGCCGTTCCACAGAATATGCAAATACTCAAGGTATTGGGCCCACACTTGTTCCGATAGTAGAAGTCGATAGCCAAACAGACAATGGATCATTTTAATTACTTAGGTATGCACATTTCGTGTGACTCCCCCTAAAATACTGTGACCCAAATTCACTCCCTTTTGCAAAAATGTTAAGAAAAAAATGGATGCTTGAAGTAAACTTTGTCTATCAAATATGGGGAGGGACACTTTATTTAAGAAGATTGCATTGCACCAGTTATAGTACTTTCTTAAAAATTCCTCCTACACTCTCCCCACAACCTTTACAACACTACAATCCTCTCTGACAACTTAGCTCTGGGCGGTTAGGCCACCAAGGGTTTCCCATATTGTGTGTGTGCAATCGCCACATGAAGCTGGATTGGAAATTGTGGACTTAAAACCGTACTATTGGTTGTCTCAGCTCCTCCTTTTGAATGACTGGCTTTTTGAAAATCGGGAAGATCATGCAGGTAGATAGAAATTGATACCTGTGGAGATATGTGTCTACTCTCCCAACTGTACAAGGAAAAAACACACCAATCACCAGGGATATGCGTTTATGGTGCAGGACCTGGATATCTGAAGTGGCCTAACTGTAGGGATTTCAGGGATAGGACATGGTAGGGATTTCAAAACTCCTGGATGTTTGGATATCCAATTCCTTCAAACATTTGAACAATTAGCGATAAACATTGAACTTTACATGTTGCAGTGCTTTCATTATTTCCAATTATGACGTGTTAGAGGGCAATAGGCCCACACTAGACTTTAATCCGGTCAAGTCCAAACTAATTACTGAGAAAACAGAGGGGGCAGATTTTTTCGTCTCTACTAAGCTCTGATGGTTGATGACGTGATAATTTTTTGGGAACAAGATTTTAGGGCCATCGATGATCAGGACTGGATAGATGCCAAGATGGTGTCACTCAGTGATTTTGGCTCACCTATGTTTCATCCAATTAAACTATTTTCTTAGGGTATTATGATTAAGGCTCCCTGTTTTCCTTTTTTACAGATTTTTACAGATAAATACAGGCAGAAAACAATGTGTTTTCTGTCTGCGTTTCTTTTTAAAAGTGGATTCATACAGAACATTTGCTTCTTTTAAGAGACTCTTTGTGGTCTCTTTCATGAATTATAGCCCAACAGCTGAGCGAATGGAAAGCATGAAAAATTAAAAAACAGGATGACATTTCTTTAAATAACTGCACATGTCAACATACATTTGTGGTATAATGTTGATATTTGCCAGTGGATGTACTGTTATGTATTATTTGACAATTTAAATAGCTAAAAGACGATAGACATTAAAGGATGAGTGCACGTCCATCATTTAAATAAATATGGAAATGTACAGTTTTACAGCTGCATTTATACACAAAACACAAAATAAACATGGATAAATACAGAAAAAATTGCCACAAAATAAATATGGATAAATACAGACGGAAATGTTAAAAAAAAATACCATAAATCCCGGAGCCCAAATTATGATTCACCTGAAAGCCTATGGAAGATGGGGAATGCTTTTAACACAAACTGCCTTAGATGCAGAGCAGCCAGGAGCACTTTCCTTCACACTGTACTGGTCTCAAACATGCAATATTCTAGAAGATGTGATTTGAATAGCACTAGAAAAAAACCCTAAAGAGGCCATACTAGGAACTAACTGTGCCTGAATGCGATGGTCAGAGAGGAGCCAAAGCTTTGGTGGCAAGTGGCTTTATCTTAGCGAAAAGGGATATTGCCTGAAACTGGTGAGTCTCTCAAGCCCTGCCCACTACTTAATGGCTCATTGGAATGGATTACTTAGTAATAACTGAAAAAACTACCTACAAGATGAGAGGTTGCCCTAAAAAAAAGAACCAGGAATTGGGGTGCATGGTAGGAACACCATCTGGTTGTGCTAATATGCTTATATATATATATTCCCTACTGGCGGTCGCCAGTAGCTAGTTATAGTTAGGACCTAGTTTCCATAGGAAATCCGCGACATTCAATTTGAAATAACTTTGGCGCTGGTCGACGAATACACGCAGAATTCTCCGGAAAAATGGCCTGCTCTGCTCCGCTCCTTCCCTGAAAGTTTGGGGGTGATTCGTGAAGCAGGGGCTGAGAAAAAAGGGGGGACCCAAAACATGTTTTCCCCATACAATTTTCAATAGGGACCTTTAGCCAGGGCTACAGCCCGAACGGCTGAATGGAATTACACCAAATTTGACAAAAAGGTAGAGTTCGGTTCGCAGATTACCCTTTTTTTTAAATGGTGTAAATCTGTTCAAAAGTTCTTGAGAAAATCAAAAGTAAAATCATAGATATATCTATATATGAAGTACCTTACTCTGTACTGTATACTGTACTGTACTCTGTACCTTCCCGAGCACGAGCTTCATGCTGATTAGCTGTCAACACTCCAAACCAGGAAGTGTTGGCAGCCATCTTGTGCCTCGGTAGAGTGCTCCTAAACGGTGGGGCAACCCTTTTTTTCAAATATTTGTGGCCAGACTGGGTCACAAGGAGCACCACCCCGGGACTCTGTGGAGTCCGCAGCTGTTCATTGAGACGCCATGGCGTGATGAGGCGGAGGCCGTGTGACATGCAGGCGCACAGGTGCACAATGTCTTTAGCTCTCTAAATTAACCCACTCGGGGTTTTAAACTTTAAACTTCAAGTCCCAGAAATCTGAGCAGCTTACTCACCTGTGTTTAATCGCTGTGGAAAACAAAGGGGATGTTCTTGAAGTCATTTGTGTGCCATTTCTGTTGCTGTTTGCCCAGGAAGAAGGGCGTAAAGCTCGAAACGCGTAGGCAAGCATTGAGATTAATGTTGTGCCCTGAGCACTTGACTCTACGATTGGATGCTGCATTTGAGTGCTCCTCAATGGTGGGGCAAACCTTTTTTTCAAATATTTGTGGCCAGCCTGGGTCACGAGGAGCACCACCCATAGACTCTGCGGGGGTCCGCAGCTGTTCAGTGAGACGGTATGGTGTGAGGAGGTGGAGGCTAAGTATGGGCGAATTTTGCGAATTCGTACTCGCGGTCCGCAAAACCTGTGAACTTTTGCGAACTTGCAGATTTTTTTATTTGTGCGTGTTCGCAGGATTTTTTTCAACGCGGCAACCGCGAAATTACCCATGCGGTCGTACATGGACGCAGCCATCTTGTTTTCAGTGTTCCCGTTGCGTGCATGCTCGCGTTGTGCATTTCCTACGTGCGGTGCGCAATTGCGTGTTTGCGTCCGTTTTCGCGTGCTCGCGGGGGAAATATTGCACAAACTTACCCACATGGGCGCGGCCATCTTGTTTTTCATTCATTGCTAAGGTTCTGGGCATGCTTTTTCAATCCTCCTTCAATCTTTGTAATCCTTTGTTTGTTTGAACTTTTTTAACATCTTTTTTACTCATTATCTATCATTCTATTTTTGTAAACCTATATTTTGGTTTTTTTCTACTTTTCGTTACTTTAAAACTACTTTTTTTAACTCTCTTTTCTTTTATTTACTTTTTTCCTATTCTTTCCTATTTTATTTTCCTTTAACTGTCCAGGACCATTCCGAAAGGGAGCCAGCAAAATCCTGAAGGGGAAGGGTCCTGCATCCCGTAGCCGGCTCCCTTCCGGGTGCTTAAGGGGGTAGGTAGTAAATGCCCGGGAGATCTTCAGCACGGTGGAGGTGGCCACACTGGTTTTCTTCGTGCAGCGCCACCTCCCCAAGACCCTCGCAGCAGGCGGCCGGCCCAGTACCGGGTACGGCCTCCGGGAGTGTCGCCAGCTATGGGGTAAGGTGTGCCGAGCCATGTATAGGGAGTCTGGGCTTCGGTGCACCTACAACCAGGTGACGCATCGGTGGTCGGACATACTGGACCGGGAACACAACCTGCTTGACCTGCTTGGCGTGGAGATCCCTAGGCTTGGTGAGTACTAGTAGCTATTTAATCACTACTTTGTTGTCTTCTGCTCTTTGTTATGATATTGCAAATATATTTTTTTCCGAAGAGCAAGAATGCTGCCGATTACATTGCAGGTACATTATGTTTTAAAAGCTTCTGTGATTGCAGACGCTCGCCTGCTCACTGGCGGTGCTACTATGCTTAATTGTTTTCAATTTTGTGCTCATTTGGCCTGAGTGATTATGTATGAGTGTACTTTACAGAACTGCGTAATGCTAGACACTAGAGATTACACTGCAGGTAAATTATGTTTCAAAAGCTTCTGTGATTGCAGGTGCATGCCTGCTCCCTGGTGTGCTAGTACGCTTACTTGTTTTCAATGTTGTGCTCATTTGGCCTGAGTGATTATGTATGAGTGTACTTTACAGAACTGCGTAATGCTAGACACTAGAGACTCAAGTCCAGTCCTTCCTTTGTTCTCCTGCCACTAAGAAGAGATAGTGGTGGTGGATTGATAGTTTGAGTATATTATGACTGGTTATTTAGTAGGAAACTTTTTAGTGGTCTGTAATCATGGCGGACTGTGTCTATCACTTCGCGTGCTGTGGAGTGCTGCCTGCCATATCTAGTAGAACCTTTTTGTAGTTGGATTAGTGAGTTACATAACTTTCCAAGTAGACAGTCCGCAAATCCAGCAATACTAATATCCTAGTAGACCACATCAGGTAGGTCAATACATTTAGTGCAATTGTTGTCTATTTCCCCGAAATAATTTTTTAATATTTGTTTTGAAATGTTTGATTTTAGTTGACAACAATCATCCATGTTTTTGTCTTTCTTTCATGTGCATCAGCTTCTCCCAGGGGCAAGAGGACAGAGGAGGTAGCGGCGCCGGCGGAGCAGGAAGGCCAAGATGGTTCCGCCGAGGGCTCCTCTGCTGGTCTCAGTAAGTCTTCCGGTTAATATTAATAATTATACTTCCCTAACTTTTACAGCACCTATTTATTCCAAACGTTCATTATAATTCTATTTTTTCCTAATTCGTCTTTGATCTTCTTGTAGACTGTTTCTAAATTATTATCCTGCCTCGACTCCTATTCACTCAGCAATAGCTCTAGGCACTGAGTGTAGTCCTCGGGGTTGTCCATAATGTCTATTGAAGTCTTCTTAATGTTTATGCTTTGACAATTCCCAACAATAAAATGGCAGTGGCCACCAAGAATAAGATACTAGTTTATTTTTTGATTGGATAGGAGGACATACTACTACTGTTTCAGCAGGGACTATTCTGCACAAACATAACTATGGACAAGAAATAGGGCATTGGTGATAATAGGCGCAGTTAGACTTTCCACATACCTCAGTCATAACAGAAGTTGAACCCCCAATCTCTGTACTCATTAGCTAGTGTATCAGTCATTATTTATCTCCCGAATGCAGCGATGTTCCCCAGTGATTATACAACCCAGAACATAAGACTACGGAGTCAGAGTCCCGACCTCTCAGAGTCCGGACTCGTGTTTGCAAATTGCAAACCCTTTCGCTCACTCACTCATGACCAAAAACCACAGAGTCTATGTAAGTTTTAAAGCTTTATAAAAAGTAAAACAGCTAGCTCTGTGTGTACTCTGTATATTACATTTCAATCGTGCATTATATAAAACATTTATTAAAATCAACTTAATTCATATAAGATAAACGGTGAACTCTTTAAAACTGAACAGTGGCTTATTTTACACATTAATTGTGGGAGATCCCTCACCTGGTTGGAACATAAAGTCTTGGTGGTGATGATGACGACTCCGAGTAACATCTTGCTCTTGTTCGTAGAAGGGAAGCGTCTGTTATGAGAAAAATGGTGCGTGTTAAAAAGCAAGCATTCATCAGTTGTGCCAAAAAGTGTAGCATGTTATGGCTAAGCATAAATAAACCCCCCCCCTCTTCCGAAAGAGGAATTTTTAGTTTAGACTAGAGAGTCACAAATAATTAAATTTGTCTATGTAGTAACATATCATTTTTTCATTCCTAGACAAAATAGGGAGTGGTGTATATGGCATCTAAAAATATTAAATGTATTTTCTAGGCGTAACACCATCGGCACAGCCCACCTCCAGTGCCAGGGCCAGGCGGTCACTTCAGGGGCGGATGCGGTGCCAGCAGGAACTGCTGTGGGGGATGCCACGGTGGTGGCGGGCAGTAGTAAGCTTAAGTTATAATATTCCTTCCTTATTGAGATTGCAGAGTACACTCGCTGCAGGGGTGTATATGTTGTACAGTACAAGTAAGTACACTTTACTGTTAAGAAGACTTACAAATTTAGAGCTAAGCTTTTGTCAACCAGGTAGAAGACAGTCACCCTTGACTTCGCATTAGCAATAGCATTAGCGGCAGGAGTTGACGAGTAACTAATGGCCTCCTCTAAATTTGACTTCAACTCAGCTGTGCAAGTTTTATCGAGAAGCCAAGTCAGATCAGAGATGAACTTGATGGATGGGATGAACGAAAAGGGAAAGAAACAAGTGAGGAGGGACAGGCGAGTTAAATTAATGACTGGCAAAGAATGATACGTGCTTTTGAATGCAGGCATAGGTGGCTGGATATCTGATGCATGGCCGGTTGAAGGCTGAAGCAAGGATGGGTGGAAGGAGAAAGAAAAGAGGACTGCCTGGGTTGGTGAAACAGAAACTGTATGTGTGCGCAATATATCCTTTGGTGCAAATTCAAACAAGTCAAGCACGGATGCATGTCTGGCGGTTTACAAAACAAAATAAGAAGGGTACTTTTCGGTGAGAAAAAGTAAGGTTTGTCCAGTTGAGCTATTAAGAAGAAGGATTGATATTTACTTTGAATGGATGGATGCCTGAATGGTATCTTCCTCATAGATAGCATAGGTGTACATAGAGTAGACAGAGTAGACGGTCACTCGATGAAGAGTGTTACTTTGAAGAGCATGTAACACCGCACGTCCGTGCCAGAGTAGCAAAGCAGAGGAAAGTAGAAGTTGTAATTTTTCAGAATACTCCCTTGACTAACAGTAGTTTGCAAGCACAGCATATATTGTGTATCTATTGTATAGTTCGCATTATCAAGTCAAGGCACAACTCACAAGTGCCTTCCTCCGGCGATTACGGGGACCACTCACTACCTCTGTTAATAATTTTTTTTAACTCTGTCATTCATGTGTGGCCTATCGGTGTTCACTCAATCAATAAAAACAAAGCACCTATAGTCATCCCTTATATAAGCAAATATCCTGTGAAGGGATAGATGATCATATTATCTTCTTCATTTTCCTTTTGTAGTAGTCAGAGACAGGGAAGGGTGGAAGGTAAATTAATTGAGCAGTAGCCCTTGTAACATAGTATGGCCAGTGCGACCCGTAATAGAAAAGTAAGAGCTTCACCAATCACCACCTGCATGTACTGGACTGATAACAGTAACGCAAGTCTGCGTCATCATGGCTTGCATCTGTTGTTCTTGGGTGCAAGCTGACTGCGCTGGCATTATGCCGGCTTCCACAAGTTTACGTACTAATTTCGCTAAACAAGAGAGAAGAATAAGACTGGTGTACTGTCTGAGTCTAATGTAGTGACTCCATATAGTGCTACTAGAATTCCTGAAACTCCCACTAATGTTAGAGCAGAGGCCCACGAAGTGGGAGGTTAGAAAGATACATGCCACAAATGTTATGTACTGTGCTTGCAAGTTGCTAGTGCTGCTGTGACACAACTTTCTGTTGAATTATTTTGTGTTAATCTTAAAGAGTGTTGGTTATAGTATTTTCCCTTTCTTCATATCGATACTCCTTCTAAACTATCTAGGAAGGAGTTGGCTATCCGGTCCAGGCGCTGGAAGCTGGAGGCAATTGTCGCCGAATATCGGCGGCTGGTGGCCCAGGAGGAGGATGACTCACAGTCTACTACTACATACACAGTAGCTGTATCCTCCTCCACTGCCCCAGGGTCATGAAGTCAGCGCAATCCTCCAGCGGTACAGCGCCATGGTCGAGCAGCCACCCGCCGCTGCCGAGCAGTGAAAGTAACAGCTGCCCTCGACAGTGCCTGCAAGGCTCAGATGCACCGGTTTGAGCCTGCGAGTGGCCTACCTTGAGCAGCAGGTGGCGACATTGTCGAGGCAGAAAGCCCTGCTCAAGGCCATCCGTATAGAGCTGCACAACCACCTGGCCACAGGACACTGCCGGCAAAAGTAGAGACTCTCCCTTGCCCCTTTTTAAAGACATTTGAGGTGGTGGGGATTGGGCGTTGGGGTTTTTGGACTTTTGGACATTTCATGGACATTGGTTGGGGTTAGGGAGAGGGTGGGTCGGGTCTTGCAGGATAGTTTATTTTTGTTAGGGTCAATATAATTATTTATTTTCTACTTAAACATAGCATACTTGTTTTTATGTTTTGTGGGGGAGGCAGGGGGGGGGGGGGGTAACTGTACGTTTGCATTCCTGAAACTTAACTGGTTGCTTGATTCAAATTGCCTAAGTAATAATCGCCCACATTTTTACAAAAGTGCCACTGACAGAGTTAGTGAATTCAATTGTCCCCCTACTTTACTAGTACTTCCGTCAGTCTCTCCTCTCCTCTTACTCCATTATTCTTCCTCCCCCAAAATTCTTATCTTACCTGTGATTAGTGTTTGAGAATAGGGCTAGGCTCAGGGCTGGCTGCATGGCAAATGGCGATTAAGGTTAGCTATGGAATCCTGGACGGATGAAACGGCATCGTTGTGGTGGTAGTAGTAGTGGTACACACTGGCAGTAGCAGCATATGAAAAAAAAGGAAATGAGACATTGAGTGGCCTGAGAGGAGCATTAGAACAGTGCGCTAGTACAGTACACAAGAACAGTGCCACAAATTAAATTGTAGCCTAAGCAATGCTTAAGTATTCAATCAAAAGTGAACTAGTAGTTTTGTGGATTATTACTACAAGAACTAGTACTGAAGAACACAGCAGCGTAAGCTTTTGTTACTTGTAGGAGGATGTTTTTGTTGCTGAATCCACTCGATGGCGTACATGAAATTCTGAAATGATTTGCAAATACTCATGGATGTGTGTCAAGCAGAAAAGGAATATATCCGCGGATTCCTTGACCTGCCTTTAAATTGTTTTTCTGTTGCTTTGACCTTATACTCCCCAGCAAGCGTGTGGAATTATTGGTGTTATTTACCCACACACCTCAATGAAAACCACACAGCCCGGGGGAAGAGGGTTAGGGTTTGAAAAATGGATGGGAATGGGGGTTTTTGGGAAAGTTTTTTGGAGAGAGAAAAAAACTACAGCATAGACAAACAACAAATGAAGAAAAACAAATCTTTGGATACAAGCCTCATAGAAGTTCACAACAATAACATTATTTAAAAGATAAGGACAAGTGAAGTGGATACTGTAACTGTATGTTGTTGTAGTTGTCCTGGTCAAATTGGGAAGTTGCATGCATCCAGCTATTCCTCTTATTCGCGGTACTCCTCCATTTTATCGGGCGCTCCGTCGACCAATCTTGGGGACCACACTGTCCACTGCCTGCCTGCCGAATGCGGAATTGCTATGGTAAGCCTGAGTTAATGTTTTTCCCATCGCACAGGGTAAGTGCCGGCCTGTAATTGTTGATGGAAAAACAGAAAGGGATATTAAAACACAACGGAGGAAAAATATAAGGTACGTTGTGTAGTGCAAAAAAAAACACTTTCACTTTCAAAGGCGACAGTATTACATACATGCATCATTTCTAAACTCTGAGTCTCTGTTTCCAGGATAATTATAGCACACAGCAGGCCAGGGGCAGGGCCATGCAGACGGTCAAGGCAGGCACCACTGAGTGAACCAACCTCCATGTAGCATACCTCTTTGACACAGACAGACAAAGCAGATCTAATTTTATACAGCAAGCCACATAGCCGCAATTTTACATGAACTGCTGTCTGGACTCTAGCATAACCCTACTACACTGGCTCGACCACTCCATACCACGACTAGAGAGACATGTAGTTCTGCTGTGGTTGTTGTCGACTTCTTTACCTGTTTGCCACTCACGAAATAGCCATAGTTCTTCCGTAAATCGACAATGATGATTCATCCATCTCAGTGAGCGACTGTAAAGATATTATGTAACTTTGGTCATCATGACTCATCATCATCATCATCATGGTGTTTGCAAACTCAATGTTGTTCATGCAGTCACAGTCTACACAGAGTGAGTCTAAGGACATTTTCCATATTGAAAAATGCAACGTAGTGGCCCCTGCAGTAGAAGTACAATTTGTATTAAACGAGGTAAACAGAGTACACTTGAGTTGCATTTAGTGTGTAAAAGATTAAATAATAACAGAACACATAGATAGGATTCACTTCATGCACAATAAACAAACAACAATTGCTTTCATCAGAGCCAAACAGCCAGTGTTGTCCACTGCATGCCATCTCATCATTCATTACCTGTTCCACTTGTCAGCATCTTATTCTTAAGTGAAGGGCCACAGGGCAGCCTCTACTGTCAATTTCAGAAGTAACAGTCAGCATAGTCAGTCATTCCAGTCCTACTTCTTTTGAGGGGACTCGTCTACGAAGCGACAGTTTCTTGATTCTGTGTAATCCGGCCATCTGCCTTGAGGGAAATGGATAGGGGGAGTCTGGAGGAGGAGGATAGAGGAGCATGACTGAGTTGTGAACTTGTGAACTTCAGGAATGCAGACAGCGGCACGTCACAATGGAAATAAGACGAAGATAGTGCTGCTGATGGATTTGTTGTGATTAAAGTTTTGTTGTGCTAAAAGTTGCAAATCAAAGAAAGACACACAAAAATAAAAGTCAATAAGGACGGAAGAAAAAAAAAGTAAGTATTTCAAGTCTAGTTGTCAGGGAAGTAAAGCTGGTCCTCAAACTCTGTGAATTGAACATGGAGTAGGTCAGCTAACAGAGAAGAACTTCCGTCACCTAAGTCAGTGTCCTCTTCTTCCTGCATGGATTCACATATTTTGTAATCTGATGGTATGAAGTGCTGATTTATCTAGATCATTGTTAACTTCTCCTCATTTTTGGGCGAGAGGCGGGTCCTTTTTGAAGTGACAATGGCACCAGCAGCACTGAAAACACATTCAGAAGACACGCTTGCGAGTGGGCAAGCCAAATAATTTATAGCCTGCCTGGTGATCAGTGGCCATTGAGGCCTTTTCCCTTACCAATACACCAATGGGTTATGATCAAAGAAGACCTCTGTTGGGTCATCCAGATAGGCCTGCACCATCCGCTCAGTGTCCTCCAGGGGTGCTCCACTTTGCGTACCATCTGTTGCCTTTGCATCAACACTGGAATGAGCAAACCCTTGATGAGTTATCCAATCTGCTTCCAATAATATTATGGCTGGGCCTGGTGCAGGTGATGATCCAGTTGCTGGTGTCTTTAACGGCTCTGAGGGAAAGTGACTGATTTCGGCCACAGAAGTGGACTTTGACGCCGGATGGCCTGCTGCTTCAGTAGTACTTGTGGTGGTTCCTTCAATTTCCTGCCTCTCTTTTTCAAACCGAGCGGCTGACAGAGCTAGCCAATGTTTGTACTTTGTAACATCTTCTTCAGAAAAAGAAATGAATTCATTGCTGGCCAGTGCCTTTTTGTACTGTGGATCCAGAATAGTGGCACAACCGTAATGTTGTTGTGAATGTATGCCTTTAAGCCTTACATTGTCAACTAGGCGGCTTATTAGGCTGTCCGCCAACAGATATGCGCCTTGTTTTTCAGCATCAACTCGGAACGTTGAAGACACCGCCTTCAGTTGGTGTTCTAGCATGCGCAACTATGGGATAGCTTTGCCCAAACTACAATCCTCCCTGCTGACTTCACGGGTGAAGACCTCAAAAGGACGATGCATGTCTGTCAGGCTTTTAACTCGGTGTCATACCTCCACCTCTAGCCTCATGTCTTTCATAGCAGCAGCCCGTGCGTTAAAGACATACTCATTGATTACCAAGTAGTGCTCAAACAGATGCTCAAGCATGTAGAAGGTTGAGTTCCAATGTGTTGCCACCTCCTGGATGAGTCCTCTGACTGGCACTCTACGGTTACGTTGAATTGTCCTCAGCTGCATCCGGGCCATAAAAGAATGGCTGAAATGTGTGCAGATTCTTCGGCAGGTGGTCAGTAAGTTGCTGACTGTGTTTTCTTTTTTCAAGAAATCTTGATCATTAATGTTAATGCTGTGCGCCAAACATGGCACTCTGAAATAGCCACCATCATTCATGGCCTTAACTATATTACTGTTTTTAATAAACAAGGGAACTCCACTTAGTAGAACCTGGGGTGGAATGATGCTTTTTAAGTCACAATGGTTCAGTTTTTGGCCTGATTAGGTCCTGGAGAAAAGGTCTGGGTAGCGAGTATTCAATAAACGCTGGGGAGCAAAGACTGTAGGTGTAGGTAGAAAAATTATTTATTTTAATCTTTTCTTTTTTATAGAGTATACATAAATATTTATACTGTATTTCAGGTGCTCAGGTGAATAGTACGGTGCAGGACGTGACAAAAGTGATCAAAGTGAACGAACTGTCACACAACAACAACAAGGTTAAAAAACAACAATTATATACAATAGAATGAGTAAAAAATCCTTGGGTATGTCGACGGCGTTTCGATCTATATAGCTTTAGATCATCATCAGGACTGATGAGCTTCCTAAAACTTGCCAATGCATTCTCAGGCAAGGATGATATTTTGATGCTGAAACTGAATTGGAGGTTGCTTTCTGGAGAGAATATAATAGTTAATCAAAAGGGTCTCTCAATTTGATGATCCAGGTAGCGCTCGGTCACTTTAAATTAGACGAGGGTCCTACTTGGATTGAATGATTAGACAGAGCGAGGAAATCTGCTTGTGTGCGTTCCTCGCTGTGAAAATTTAAATTATGGGCGCCTAGAAGTTGATTCCGGCAATTTTTTTGAACCAGGTAGGGGGTCTGCTTGAGCACGTTCGTCGCTATGAAAGTTTCAATTATGGGCGCCTAGAAGTTAATTCCGGCGTTTTTGCGAAGCAGGTAGGGGGTCCGAGTGTATCACCAATCGTGAGCAACGGTTGTTTCTAACTTATGAACAAAAACTTTCAGGTTAAATCAACTTCTCAGTTCTGGCATATCTTTTGGTCTATTATGTTTAAATGCTCAGCCTAACTGATGTAGAGCAAACTCTCCGTTGTTCTTTGAGTCCAATCACTTCCAGCACATCTTCATGTAGTGCTGGAACCGCAACTCTGGCAAAATAGGACCGTCTAGGAACCTTCCATTTAGGGCAGACTGTTGCCACTAATTCTAGAAAACCCACCCCTTCCACGAAAGAAAAAGGGAGTAGGTCCAGCAATAGCATTTTAGCCAGCATTGCATTATACAGACGTGCCGTTGGGTGGTTGCGTTCAAATGGCGCCTCCGACCAATGATGATGATGATCCAGATTTCTTTAACCCAGTTAGGCTCATTGATATACTTTTTCACATTGGTGTCTCTACCAGACTCTTACTGTGCCTCATAGATGTTGCTGGGGTAGAGGGTGTGGGCGCTACCACTGCAGTGCTGCTGCCAGGGGTACTGTGTGTACCAGAAAAAATGTCTGTCTGTTCACCTCCCCCCTGCACAATTAGCCCCTCATCATCATCATCATATGCAATATCAATGGATACATTTGGATTTGTGGTATGTTTGGCTTCCCGGATCTTATTTAGGTGTGCCTCCCACTGGATATTGTGGTGTTTTTTTAGATGACCTCTCTGGCCTCTGGTACCATAGTTGGTACCAAGCTTACCCCGACTAACTACTTGTTTACAAATCGAAAAAATACCTAGGTTTTCCACCTTTTTGCTAATGCTAAAGAAGTCCCAAACTGGGGAGTTGAGATTTCTGGTGGTGGTGGTGGAGATGCTACTTTCAATGCCAGATGAAGTGGAGGATGGGCGTGGCCGAATTTGACTCTGTTGTGCACTTAAAGTTACAGTACCACTACTTGAGGTAACGGAGGTCGAGCTGGATGGAGGCTCTTCATCATAAGGAAGGGGGCTTGAAGAAGAACTTGTGCTCGCCCTCCTTTTCCTTGCTGGGGATCTGGAAGACAATGGATCATCAGGAATCAGAGTGGCTTGCTCGGCTGATACCTCCGCATGAATCTCGATTTCCTCATGTGTCGCTACTTCTGGAGGAACAAGCTTTGTCGGCAGTTGTGCTTCTCCTTGCGCCTCTCCTTGCAACTTTCCTTGCGCCTTTCTTTGCAACTCTCCTTGCAACTCTCCTTGCAGCTCTCCTTGCAACTCTCCTTGGGTCTTTCCTAGCAACTCTCCTTGCGACTCTCCTTGCGCCCCTTCTCGCAACTCTCCTTGCGCCTCTCCTTGCGACTCTCCTTTTTGCACCTGTGGTTGAACACTCATCAGATGAGTTACACCCTGCGTTGATTGGATGTTAGTTTGCGATGAATCAGCGCCAACATCACTGGTCGATGGTGAAAGAACAATTAAAGTGGCTGCCTCTGCGGCACTCATGGGCTTGAGCCTAACTTGGCGTGGTGGCACTGAGACCAATGAAGCAGAGGTGCTGCTCCCAGCTTGGTCCCCGGCGGCAGACACTGCTGCTGCAGGCATAGTTTTTTTTCCCAAAAAAAGTGTCGGTCGACACACCAGTCTCCTTGGTAAGTAGTGCCTCTTGCTTCTTCTGCTCCTTCTTGATGGCAGTGACACTGGCAACTTTCTTGGTATAGAAACTGCGGCTACCTTTCTTTGGGCCCATCTTCTTCAGATGTCAAAAGAACAGCAGGACGCAGTTGCACGAGTTGCAGAGTTGTCTGTGGCCACGTGACATCACGTGACGCTGTGCACACACTGCAGCATGACTTCTTCCTGGCACTACAATAAGTGATGAATGATGATGAGGATGATTCCTGGTTCTCACTTCTCGGTCTTTGTGCACCTAAAAGCAAAGAAACCAGAGGAACATCACTTAAATAAATGTTGCATATGTTGTGCTTCAATTAATACTATTGCAGCTAGGCATTTTATTATTATTAACACAACACACCCACAAACGGAAAGACCCAAAATAAAAATTGCAATTCTAATCAAAAATGGATGTTTAGATTAATAGAAGAGAGACCACACAGAGAGAGTTGTTTCATGCACCCATTCATAATCCTAGGCTTACTGGCCCGCAAGCTTGCTGGCCTATGGCAAAAAACTGCCTGGCCTCATATGCCCCTCCAACCACATGGCCAGGCCCTGGACCAGGCCTCAAAATGGCCCTCATCCACCTGGCAAGGCCCTGGACCAGGCCCCAACAACACCCAAAAAATCAAAATACAGACAGAAATCACTTCAATCCAATGCCATCCATGCCCTACATGATGTTTAAATTCAAGAGACCCCACAGAAAGACTTGGTCCATGCAGCACGGAGTACCCCTGGGCAAAATGGATGAAAGCAAGGCAGACTGGGGGCAGGCCTATGGCACAAAGCACACTGCTTGGCTTCAAAATGACCCCTAGACCCCCACCCACATTGCCAGGCCCTGGACCAGGCCCCAACAACACCAAAAAAATCAAAATACACACAAAAATCACCTCAATCCAATACCATCCATGCCCTAAATGATGTTCAAATTCAAGAGACCCCACAGAAAGACTTGGTCCATGCACCACTAACTACCCCTGGGCATAATAGATGAAAGCAAGGCAGACTTGGTGCAGGCCTATGGCACAAAGCACACTGCCTGGCTCACAGAAACAGTTTATCATGCACCCATGACTAACCCTGGGCCTACTGGATACTGTGGGTACCCACAATATATATTTTTTAAAGTCTTGAAAAAGTTTATAAATTTAGTTGCAGCAACTGCAATGCCCCAAACAAACTGCAATGCCCCAAACAAACAACATCAACTTACTTGTAAAATCTCAAGTCCAAAAGTGATCCCGAAAAAAGTCCTCAAATCCAGCAGCAGCCACAAAGAGTAATCCTTCCAGCTCCAGATCCAAATGAAAAGTGACCAGGACATGGACAAAGCACTGGGAGGAGCCTGCTGGACAGGAACAGGAAGTTGGAGACTGCGGCGTTCCTCAAGGATCCTGGCTCAACCCCACCCTCTTCAACGTCTACATGAGCCCTCTCGCAGCCATCTCACGCCAACATACCTTAACATCATTTTCTACGCTGATGACACCCAGCTAATCCTCTCCCTCACCAACGACCCCGCCACCGCCAGAGCCAGCCTCCAAGAAGGGATGAAAGACGGCGCAGAATGGATGAAGCTCAGCCGTCTGGAACTGAACTCAGACAAGATGGAAGTCCTCATCCTGGGACCATCCCCCTTTGCCTGGGACGACTCCTGGTGACCCTCTGTGCTGGGCACCGCCCCAAGTCACCGGACCATGCATGCAATCTGGGCTTCATCCTGGACTCATCCCTCACGATGACCAAGCAAGTCAACGCCGTCTCGTCATTCTGTTTCAACACCCTGCGCATGCTCCGAAAGATCTTCCAGTGGATCCCCACCGTCACCAGCCGACTGGACTACGGGAAAACCCTCTACGCTGGAACCACAGCCTAACTCCAGAAAAGACTCCAGCACATACAGAACGCCTCTGCACGAATCATCCTGGACATCCCCCGTCACAGCCACATCTCTGCCCATCTGAAAGACCTGCACTGGCTCCCCATCAGCAAGAGGATGACGTTCAGACTCCTCGCCCACGCACACAAGGCTCTCCACGACATGGACCCCAAATACCTCAACAGCCGCCTCACATTCTACACACCCACCCACCAGCTCCGATCTGCCAGCCTCGCTCTCGCCGCCGTCCCACGAATTCGCAAAGCCACCGCCGGAGGAAGATCCTTCTCCTACCTGGGGGCCAAGACATGGAACTCCCTCCCCACCCCCCTACGGCTGACCCAGGAGCAATTCCCCTTCAGGAAACAACTCAAGACCTGGCTGTTCAAGAAGTAGCGACTCCCCTCCCTCCCAGTGCCTTGAGACCCTAACCGGTGAGTTGCGCGCTCTACAAATTACTTGATTGATTGATTGAGACTGTGGGGCACTTCCTCCCTCCCACCCCCCCAAAAATGGACTCCTTGCACAAAACAATGCAGCCAAATGTCAATCTGAGGAGTTATTCTGATCCAAATCCTCATTTTCAGGAGGTTTATGGTGCCAGCGATAGATTTCTTGTGCAGAATTGCAATTTGTGCAATTTCGCGAAAGCGAGCTGTTCAAATCTCCCGCCGGATGTCAGCTGTGCGTCGCATCTACGTCTTCGCAAGTGTTTTCTCTCGCAGTGCATGATCGCGGGCCCTTATGACGTATCGCGTTCAACAAGTCTTGCAGTGCAAGATGGCGGGACGCTATGACGTAGTCGCGGTCGAAAAGTCTCGCGCGATCACGCAGCAAGAGCGAAAATGGTACAGCGCACGCAAAGCGGAAGGAAAACAACTCGGAGAACTCAGAATCACAGTAAGTCAACGCTGCGCGCGCGAGATTGTATTTTTGAAGTGGGACCAAGCAAAAATAATCTGCTAACTCGCAAATTGCGAATTCGCGGACCGCGAAATTGTCAAAAATTCACAAATTCCACTCGCGGAACGGATTTTCAGCCCATGCTTAGTGGAGGCTGTGTGACATGCAGGCGCACAGGAGCGCAATGTCTTCCGCTCTCTAAATGAACTTTGCAGCGAGCAGAGATGGAAGCGACCCACTGGGGGTTTTAAACTTTAAACTTCAAGTCTCAGAAATCTGAGCATTTTACTCACCTGTGTTAAATCGCTGTGGAAAATAAAGGGGATGTTCTTGAAGTCATTTGTGTGCCATTTCTGTTGCAGTTTGCCCAGGAAGAAGGGCGTGAAGCCCGAAACGCGTAGGCAAGCATTGAGATTGATGTTGTGCCCTGAGCGCTTGACTCTATTACTGGATGCTGCATCCGAGAGCTCCTCAACGGAGGGGGCAACCCTTTTTTTCAAATATTTGTGGCCAGCCTGGGTCACGAGGAGCACAACCGCGGGACTCTGTGGGGGTCCATTGAGACGGCATGGCGTGAGGAGGTGGAGGCCGTGTGACATGCAGGCGTACAGGAGCGAGATTTCTTTAGCTCTCTAAATGAACTTTGCAGCCATTTCTGTTGCTGCTTGCCCAGGAAGAAGGGTGTAAAGCCCGAAACGCGTAGGCAAGCATTGAGATTGATGTTGTGCCCTGAGCGCTTGACTCTACAACTGGATGCTGCATCCGAGTGCTCCTCAACGGTAGGGCAACCCTTTTTTTCAAATATATATATATATATATATTCACTGAAAAAAACATAAGTTTCATGAGTGTTATAGTTAGCTGGACATATCACTGGTACAAAACCATAGAAATTCCTCCGTTATAGTTAGTCGCGCGCCCGCAATGCACTGCAGATGATGCCGTATATTACATCATTCATGCACATGGTCATTGACATCACCGATGACCACTGTTCCCAACAAGGCACGTGCCCGTGTGCGCACTTGCCAACCCCTGAGCACGCATTCCCATTTGTGGAGCGCGCACATTCCGCTAGAGTATTTGCGCCGCCGCTTTTAAAAAGCGCGCGGCTTGAAAAACGGGAATTTCGAGATTACGAAGATTACGGAGGACGTTCGCGAAAGGTATCACTCAGGACCGGAGGTAAGTGTTATGTGCCCCCTTGTATTTCTTTTGTTTCTGCCGCTTCTTATTTTTGACTCCCTCAGGCTGCACGCACTGTTTCCTCGCTGTATTGTTCATTTCGTAATGCGAGGCTGCGGGGAGACTGTGTGCGTTTATTTAAATATCCATACAGTGTGTGTTTTTTAGGCTAATCTGCCGTGTTTCTAAACTTGCTGTATTATTTTGTTAGTAACGCAAGGCTGCGGGGGACATTGAGTGCTTTTGTTTAAATATCCATGTTAATCGCAGCTCGTGAAGGAGCTGCAATTAACACAGATACTTAAATAATGCACACAATCTCCCCCGAAGCCTCGCTTTACTAAAAGACCAATACAACAAGTCTGCGGTCTGAAGCTCTCCAGCTAGCGGCTGCTTTTGTGTGAGAGATTCAGCAGAACAGAGATCAGTTTCTGCAACTTTGAAATGGCAGCAATCTTGCTGAAAATACAAGGAAATGCGGCGGTCTCCTCAAGGTTTGCTATGGAATAGTTATTAACTGTTAACTGAAAGATCAACGAGAAGGCACATCTAGCAACCCTGGATGTGGAAAACCAATCAGAATGGGTGTAACAATAAGGAGGCTGCTACTGGGATCTTGCCTCGCGTTTGGTGGTCAATAACACTAACCGGGTTTTGAAGGGTGACTTTAAGGCTCCGAGCAACTTGAAAAGGAATATTCAGATTAATTAGAATACATCATCAACCCATAGGTGGAGGTAAAAGTGATCAGAACTCAAGAAATTGATCATCATCATGAAGAGAGAAAGACTTTGCAACCGATAGAGGAAATTAGTTATCCAAGCATATTGATTACAAAAGGCCTATGCAAAAGATTAGAGCGCGTCTGGCATCGATATCTACACATTCGGCTGACAAGGAAAAATACAGAGAGGCTCTTAAGCAGTATCACCGCAATCTTAAAAATGCCAGGAAAACCCATATAGCAGTCACACTCCTACAGGCTGGGAACTCTCAGAAATGTCTTTACCAAATCTTAAAATCTTTCACTAGTACTGCAGCCTGTGCTACGTCCTCTTTACCTTCTCAAACACAGTGCAACAGTATTGCTAGTCATTTCACTGAGAAAATTGACATGATTTATAATAATATCATCCTGACTGGCAATCTCCACTCTACAGTAGTCAGGGAGCTGGAACCTACCTCTTTACCTAACTACTCTCTTGATAATTTTCCTTTGCTTACGATTGAAGAGGCAGAAATGCACCTTAAAAACGCCAAATCCGGGTCTCCGGTTGACTAGATTCCTGCGAAAATAAGATCTACTTTGGCTAAACAGCTGGCTAAACCCATCTGTTATATTCTTAATTGCTCCCTGACTGAAGGAGTCCTTCCTCCAGCCTGGAAAGACGCACAGACTCTGACAATTCAAAAGAACTTAAAATCTCCCTCAGAAGACATAACAAATTATCGTCCTATCTCTCTGCTTCCTCTTCACACCAAAATTCTTGAAAAACATATTAACACACACCTCTCTAATTACATTGAAACCACTAATAGTTTAGATCCCTCTCAATCTGGCTTTCGTTCATGCTAAAGTAAGGAGTCTTCTTTAGTGGCAGTTACAGACACTATCAGAATACTGCTGGATAAGGGTCAGGTGGTACTGTTAGTGCTGCTTGACCTTTCAGCAGCATTCAACACAATATTGCATCAAATCTTGCACAGGAGACTGAGTGATATTGGTGTTACTGGGCTTGCTTTGGAATGGCTTATCAACTTTCTCTCGGACAGAACACAGACAGTCAACTTAGGTCCTTACCATTCCAAAACTTCAATGGTCACCAAGGGAGTACCACAGGGCTCATGTCTGAGCCCTACTTTGTCCAATTTTTATGTGGCGCCCCTGGCGAGACTATTGAGAACTCTGGGATTCATCCCCATATCTTATGCGGATGATATCCAGTTACTTCTGCCACTAGACACATCTGACCCTAATTGCCAAACCATCTATCGCAATGGTATGAAATCTATAGCACAGTGGATGAAAGATAATGATCTCCAGTTGAATGCCTCAAAATCGGACATAATGTTTTTTGGAGAGGCAGCTTTCATTTGGTCACCCACTTGGTGGCCAGAGGAACTGGGCCCTATCCCTTCTCCTAAATCAGTAGTGAAAAATCTTGGAGTTCGCCTTGACCATAAACTAACATTGAAAGATCATGTCTCCACGACTGTCGAAGCCTGCTTTCATGTTCTCAGAATGCTCAGAAGAGTATTTCCTTTTTTTACCCTTGTCTGCTAGGAAAACCTTAATTCAGGCACTAGTTTTTAGTCGCCTACACTATTGCAACGCGCTCCTTATATCAGCATCTGAAAAATACATCAATAGACTGCAGGTAGTCCAAAATACTATTGCTCGTCTCATGGCTGATGTCCCACGCATAACTTCCTCTCTCCCTCTGCTTAAGAAACTACACTGGTTGCCTATATTTAAAAGGATCCATTTTAAAATCTGTTGCATGGCTTTTAAAGCTATTCACAAATTAGGTCCTAGCTACTTGAATGAGAAATTTGTAAACTATGTTCCCAGTAGATCGCTCCGTTCTGGAGATAAGGCTCTGATTAAGGTTCCACGTATTAGCAAGTCACGACAAGGCGGCAACGCCTTTTTTCCATCTTGGCCCCCTGCTTTGGAACAGTCTACCTATCTGCCTGCGACAGTGTCCTGACCTTCTGTTATTCAGAAGACAACTGAAAACTTTTCTCTTCTGATCTGTCTGATGGAGTGTCATGGAGTCCTAGCGCGGAGATACCCTTATGGGGTGAGCCATGCGCTCTATAAATTCCTAAATAAAATAACAAATAAATAAAATATTGCCAAACTGTGACTGCTCTACGAAGAATGTATTTGCATTTGTCTGCAGAACTCAAATGTTAGAGCTCTACATACAGTACATTGTCATTTGTTTTGTTTGTTTCTAATTATTGTGGACATAAAGAAGCGAAATGTCTGTGCTTAAATTAGATCTGCATTGAAAATAAATTTTATATCCAGTTCTCAGAATGTTTTTATAAATATCTATATATATTTTAAAATGTCATATGCTATTTTCTAATTTGCAAAAAGAGCGCATTTTGGCAGCTTTGCTAACATTCATGATAAGTGATCTACCGTTCCTCATACCTATCCTTTTGATTTACAAAAATTTTAAATGACAAGCAGTGTAATTTCTCAGTCTCTTACACTCTGAATCAACTGATTAAAGTATTGTTTTACTACAAAAAAAATAAAACAAGTCTGCAAACAAGGCAGATTAGCCTAAAAGACAAACGCTGTGTTTTTAAACTTGCTATGTTGTTTTGTTAGTAACGAGAGGCTGCGGGGGAGATTGTGTGCATTTATTTAGGTATCCATCTTAATTGCAGCTCGTGAAGGGGCTGCAATTAACATGATTACTTAAATAAACGCACTCAATCTGTCCCGCAGCCTCGCATTACTAACAAAACAATACAGCGAGGAAAGGCATGTAAATGAAGTGCGTGGGATGGGTAGCACCGAGGAAGCTTCATGAAGGTCTCTACTCGTGGTGCTACTGCCAACAAACTACCACAGGAATTAAGGAGAGGGGGTGTGAAGGACTATTGGTATAGGCAGCTGGTCTGGGTAGAGGAAGCCATAGCTGCCTAGTTTTCGGATTGCTATGTGTGACATGTTCAAAATTTCAGCGTAATTATGATTGACATTTCTCCACTCCTTATGCATAGCTGGCAAGGTTTCGGATTGCTATTTGTGACATGTTCAAAATTTCAGTGTAATTATGATTGACGGTTCTCCACTCCTTATGCATAGTTGGCAAGGTTTCAGATTGCTGTGTGTGACATTTTCATAATTTAAGTGTAATTATGATTGACATTTCAACAACTATGAGTGAAACTTTCTTGTGCGCAAAATCAAGCAATGAAGAAGAGGGAAACATATATATATATATATATATATATATATATTATTCCAGATGCCCCAGAGCTCAGAGACGCCACTCCGCAGAAGAACAGGAAACATCCTTTTTATTCTGTTAAAACCAGCTCACTTTCCCAAATGATTCTGTCCTGTTAAAAGTTCAAAGCCCGCAGATGAGCCTCGTGTGGTAGTGTCCATTTTAAATCCTTCGCTGGTTTCCGCAATGTAGTTCTTGTGGATTCCGAACTTACGGCCCCGTTGTGGGGTGGTGCCAGCTTTGGCGGCAGGGCCACCGCCTAATATCAACGCTCCAACTTGCCCTGCAAGGGCACCACCCCACAACGGGGGCCGTAAGTTCGGAATCCACAAGAACTACATTGCGGAAACCAGCGAAGGATTTAAAATGGACACTACCACACGAGGCTCATCTGCGGGCTTTGAACTTTTAACAGGACAGCACGAATAAACTACGTCTCCCACAATGCTCCACAGCGCCATATGACCTCCAATCCAGGAGGGGTGTGGAAACATACAATTAACAGGAAGTGGGAGGCGTGGACATACTTGTTCCATCCAGCCTCTGAGGAAGAAGGAAACTCCTTCGAAACGCGTCAGGCGATGAAGAATGGGATAACTGAAACCGACATCGTGTGGCAGTGGATGTTTGTACCTGAATAAAGCCTTTTCAAGGAACACTGGTTTTGGGTGCTGCTTTTTGCGAGGGCAAGTTGGAGCGTTGATATTAGGCGGTGGCCCTGCCGCCAAAGCTGGCACCACCCCACAACGGGGGCCGTAAGTTCGGAATCCACAAGAACTACATTGCGGAAACCAGCGAAGGATTTAAAATGGACACTACCACATGAGGCTCATCTGCGGGCTTTGAACTTTTAACAGGACAGCACAAATAAACTACGTCTCCCACAATGCTCCACAGCGCCATATGACCTCCAATCCAGGAGGGGTGTGGAAACATACAATTAACAGGAAGTGGGAGGCGTGGACGTACTTGTTCCATCCAGCCTCTGAGGAAGAAGGAAACTCCTTCGAAACGCGTCAGGCGATGAAGAATGGGATAACTGAAACCGACATCGTGTGGCAGTGGATGTTTGTACCTGAATAAAGCCTTTTCAAGGAACACTGGTTTTGGGTGCTGCTTTTTGCGAGGGCAAGTTGGAGCGTTGATATTAGGCGGTGGCCCTGCCGCCAAAGCTGGCACCACCCCACAACGGGGGCCGTAAGTTCGGAATCCACAAGAACTACATTGCGGAAACCAGCGAAGGATTTAAAATGGACACTACCACACGAGGCTCATCTGCGGGCTTTGAACTTTTAACAGGACAGCACGAATAAACTACGTCTCCCACAATGCTCCACAGCGCCATATGACCTCCAATCCAGGAGGGGTGTGGAAACATACAATTAACAGGAAGTGGGAGGCGTGGACGTACTTGTTCCATCCAGCCTCTGAGGAAGAAGGAAACTCCTTCGAAACGCGTCAGGCGATGAAGAATGGGATAACTGAAACCGACATCGTGTGGCAGTGGATGTTTGTACCTGAATAAAGCCTTTTCAAGGAACACTGGTTTTGGGTGCTGCTTTTTGCGAGGGCAAGTTGGAGCGTTGATATATATATATATATATATATATATATTCACTGAAAAAACCATAGGTTATAGGCCATATATAGTTAGGAATTTGCATTTACAAAACCTTGAAAATGTTTTGTAAATGCAAGTGATGTCATCAGTGATGTCATCAGTGATGTCACTAACCATGTCATGAATGATGTAATATGTGACATCATCAGCAGTGGATTGCGGGTGTGCGATATATAGTTAGTGGAACTAACTGTATATGAAATTTCAATGGTTTTGTGTGATTAAAATAAGGTTTTGAAAAGGCTAATCCCTAACTATATATGGTCTATAACCAATGTTTTTTTCAGTGAATATATATATATATATATATATATATATATATATATATATATATATATATATATATATATATATATATATATATATATATATATATATATATATATATATATATGTATATATATATATGCAAAGAACTCCTCCCGAAGAAAAGAGCAGAAGCCACATCGGGGAAAGGTGACACCATCTATTTCTTTCATTTTGGCGAATGCATTTCGGCCTGTTCTGGCCTTCATCAGCGCCGTGGTGAGTCTTAGGGAAGCAATGGCGCTGTGCCTCTAAATGTACCTGGCCGCACTGTGATAGGTGCGATGTCCGCTCCGCCCCTCAGCAGCTGAAATCGCTGACGTTGATCTCGGTCCTGGATGAATCCAGAACTCAAATTCCCAGGATGCACCAGTGGCTCCCAGGTAGGTGCTGCCCAGGGTCGTACTCAGAATAGTCCAAGTAATCAGCAGATGGCCGGGTACTCTGCACAGCATACCAGTGGCCCTGATGAAAGAAACTGCACGAAGTCACCTCGAGTCCCCTTTGACCTCTTCAGCCTTGGGCACGGGTTTCACATCACGGGGGCAGAATGAACCATGCATCCCGCCCAGGCAGAGGTTAATAACCTCGCTGTACCACTCTAATTCACTCGTGCTGAAGGCGGGCCTGGAGTTATTCAATAACTTGAAGGAAAAGTCTTGCCGGAGCAGGTGCCAGAGACTCCAGGCCAGCTTGTGAAGGGGGGGCTTCTGTAGCGCGCTTCTGGAGAGCGCGTGATAAGTATGCAAAGAACTCCTCCCGAAGAAAAGAGCAGAAGCCACATCGGGGAAAGGTGACACCATTTATTTCTTTCATTTTGGCGAATGCATTTCGGCCTGTTCTGGCCTTCATCAGCGCAGTGGTGAGTCTTAGGGAAGCAATGGCGCTGTGCCTCTAAATGTACCTGGCCGCACTGTGATAGGTGCGATGTCCGCTCCGCCCCTCAGCAGCTGAAATCGCTGACGTTGATCTCGGTCCTGGATGAATCCAGAACTCAAATTCCCAGGATGCACCAGTGGCTCCCAGGTAGGTGCTGCCCAGGGTCGTACTCAGAATAGTCCAAGTAATCAGCAGATGGCCGGGTACTCTGCACAGCATACCAGTGGCCCTGATGAAAGAAACTGCACGAAGTCACCTCGAGTCCCCTTTGACCTCTTCAGCCTTGGGCACGGGTTTCACATCACGGGGGCAGAATGAACCATGCATCCCGCCCAGGCAGAGGTTAATAACCTCGCTGTACCACTCTAATTCACTCGTGCTGAAGGCGGGCCTGGAGTTATTCAATAACTTGAAGGAAAAGTCTTGCCGGAGCAGGTGCCAGAGACTCCAGGCCAGCTTGTGAAGGGGGGGCTTCTGTAGCGCGCTTCTGGAGAGCGCGTGATAAGTATGCAAAGAACTCCTCCCGAAGAAAAGAGCAGAAGCCACATCGGGGAAAGGTGACACCATTTATTTCTTTCATTTTGGCGAATGCATTTCGGCCTGTTCTGGCCTTCATCAGCGCAGTGGTGAGTCTTAGGGAAGCAATGGCGCTGTGCCTCTAAATGTACCTGGCCGCACTGTGATAGGTGCGATGTCCGCTCCGCCCCTCAGCAGCTGAAATCGCTGACGTTGATCTCGGTCCTGGATGAATCCAGAACTCAAATTCCCAGGATGCACCAGTGGCTCCCAGGTAGGTGCTGCCCAGGGTCGTACTCAGAATAGTCCAAGTAATCAGCAGATGGCCGGGTACTCTGCACAGCATACCAGTGGCCCTGATGAAAGAAACTGCACGAAGTCACCTCGAGTCCCCTTTGACCTCTTCAGCCTTGGGCACGGGTTTCACATCACGGGGGCAGAATGAACCATGCATCCCGCCCAGGCAGAGGTTAATAACCTCGCTGTACCACTCTAATTCACTCGTGCTGAAGGCGGGCCTGGAGTTATTCAATAACTTGAAGGAAAAGTCTTGCCGGAGCAGGTGCCAGAGACTCCAGGCCAGCTTGTGAAGGGGGGGCTTCTGTAGCGCGCTTCTGGAGAGCGCGTGATAAGTATGCAAAGAACTCCTCCCGAAGAAAAGAGCAGAAGCCACATCGGGGAAAGGTGACACCATTTATTTCTTTCATTTTGGCGAATGCATTTCGGCCTGTTCTGGCCTTCATCAGCGCAGTGGTGAGTCTTAGGGAAGCAATGGCGCTGTGCCTCTAAATGTACCTGGCCGCACTGTGATAGGTGCGATGTCCGCTCCGCCCCTCAGCAGCTGAAATCGCTGACGTTGATCTCGGTCCTGGATGAATCCAGAACTCAAATTCCCAGGATGCACCAGTGGCTCCCAGGTAGGTGCTGCCCAGGGTCGTACTCAGAATAGTCCAAGTAATCAGCAGATGGCCGGGTACTCTGCACAGCATACCAGTGGCCCTGATGAAAGAAACTGCACGAAGTCACCTCGAGTCCCCTTTGACCTCTTCAGCCTTGGGCACGGGTTTCACATCACGGGGGCAGAATGAACCATGCATCCCGCCCAGGCAGAGGTTAATAACCTCGCTGTACCACTCTAATTCACTCGTGCTGAAGGCGGGCCTGGAGTTATTCAATAACTTGAAGGAAAAGTCTTGCCGGAGCAGGTGCCAGAGACTCCAGGCCAGCTTGTGAAGGGGGGGCTTCTGTAGCGCGCTTCTGGAGAGCGCGTGATAAGTATGCAAAGAACTCCTCCCGAAGAAAAGAGCAGAAGCCACATCGGGGAAAGGTGACACCATTTATTTCTTTCATTTTGGCGAATGCATTTCGGCCTGTTCTGGCCTTCATCAGCGCAGTGGTGAGTCTTAGGGAAGCAATGGCGCTGTGCCTCTAAATGTACCTGGCCTCACTGTGATAGGTGCGATGTCCGCTCCGCCCCTCAGCAGCTGAAATCGCTGACGTTGATCTCGGTCCTGGATGAATCCAGAACTCAAATTCCCAGGATGCACCAGTGGCTCCCAGGTAGGTGCTGCCCAGGGTCGTACTCAGAATAGTCCAAGTAATCAGCAGATGGCCGGGTACTCTGCACAGCATACCAGTGGCCCTGATGAAAGAAACTGCACGAAGTCACCTCGAGTCCCCTTTGACCTCTTCAGCCTTGGGCACGGGTTTCACATCACGGGGGCAGAATGAACCATGCATCCCGCCCAGGCAGAGGTTAATAACCTCGCTGTACCACTCTAATTCACTCGTGCTGAAGGCGGGCCTGGAGTTATTCAATAACTTGAAGGAAAAGTCTTGCCGGAGCAGGTGCCAGAGACTCCAGGCCAGCTTGTGAAGGGGGGGCTTCTGTAGCGCGCTTCTGGAGAGCGCGTGATAAGTATGCAAAGAACTCCTCCCGAAGAAAAGAGCAGAAGCCACATCGGGGAAAGGTGACACCATTTATTTCTTTCATTTTGGCGAATGCATTTTGGCCTGTTCTGGCCTTCATCAGCGCAGTGGTGAGTCTTAGGGAAGCAATGGCGCTGTGCCTCTAAATGTACCTGGCCGCACTGTGATAGTTAGTACACTAACTATATAGGAGCAATTTCAATGGTTTTGTATGAGTGAAATGTCCAGCTAACTATAACACCCCTAAAACTTATAGTTTTTTGAGTGAATTTTAAAGGTTTTTTAAATGCTAATTCCTAACTATATAGGGCCTGAAACCTATGGTTTTTTCCAGTGAATATATATATATATATATATATATATATATATATATATATATATATATATATATATATATATATATATATATATATATATATATTACCTACTGGCGGTCGCCAGTAGGTATATATAGTTAGGATTTTTTCTCTATGGGATTTTTGAAAATTCTATGTCTAATAACTTTGGCGTTTGTGGACGGAATTGGCTGAAATTTTCAGGAAAATGGAACATTTTGATTCTGAGCAGCCCCTGACAGTTTGGGGGGGTTTCATCAAGGGGGGGCCGAGAAAAAAGGGGGGTCCCAAAACGCGTTTTTCCCATGTTAATTTCCATAGGGCGGTTGGCCTCACTTTTAGCTCGAACGGCTGAATGGATTTGCACGAAACTTGGCAAAATTGTAGGGACTGTTAGCCCGATGTGCCTTTGCTAGGTCTCAATATATGTGCTCCAGTGGATTTTGAGTAATTTAGGTTCAAATAAAGATATATATCTGGGCGGAGCCTAACCACATATCTGATCTGATTGGCTGTCAGCACTTCATCCAAGAAGTGTTGGCAGCCATCTTGGGACCAATATACATGATAGCACCTCATTAAAAAGCATTGTAGTTAATAGAGGGTTTTAGGACTTTAGTTACATTATAAATCATTTGTTGATGGTACCATACTCGTTTTAGGAATTGTGGTGGGTTCTAAGGTGATTTTACCATGTGAAAAAACCTTCTGCTATGATATCATGAATATTGTTTGAAAGAAAACTAATATCTCATGATTTTCCCACAGTGGTTTGGAAGGGGATCTATAAGCTAAACTGAAAGCATATTTTCTGTAAATTCACATTATCTTTCTCAGTCATGTGAAAATGAAGTCTGACATTCTCAGTAAAACATGTACATCCAACAAGGACAGAGACTGTCAGTTGATTCCTTTGCTACTGCAGCCTCCTAGAGTGTTCTAAAGAACAACTAGAGCGCTAACAGTCCTACTTATTACAAAGGTATGGCACACCTGAAGCCATCTTGATTGGAATAAAGTGGTAACTCTTAAAACATTTAATTTAAAAAGAAACAACATGAGGGGGTATATTTTGCCATAGAAAGTATGATTAGTGCTGCAGAATGAAAAATTAGGGCACATTTTGAGTGACTTCTCAAATCCTTTTCTATTTCATTAAAACATTCTGACATGCAGTCTCCCAAAATGGCCACCAGAGACAAAAGAGCCCAAATGTAGCCCAAATATCACCCAGATGTAGCCCAAGTATAGCCCAATGACAGAATGTCCCAGAGTGTTCTAAAGAACAACTAGAGCGCTAACAGTCCTACTTATTACAAAGGTAAAGCACACCTGAAGCCATCTTGATTGGAATAAAGTGGTAACTCTTAAAACATTTAATTTAAAAAGAAACAACATGAGGGGGTATATTTTGCCATAGAAAGTATGATTAGTGCTGCAGAATGAAAAATTAGGGCACATTTTGAGTGACTTCTCAAATCCTTTTCTATTTCATTAAAACATTCTGACATGCAGTCTCCCAAAATGGCCACCAGAGACAAAAGAGCCCAAATGTAGCCCAAATATCACCCAGATGTAGCCCAAGTATAGCCCAATGACAGAATGTCCCAGAGTGTTCTAAAGAACAGCTAGAGCGCTAACAGTCCTACTTATTACAAAGGTATAGCACACCTGGAGCAATCGTGATAGGAATAAAGTGGTAACTCTTAAAACATTTAATTTAAAAAGGAACAAAATGAGGGGGTATATTATGCAATAGAAGGTATTATTAGTGCTGCAGAAAGAAAAATTAGGGCACATTTTGAGTGACTTTTCAAATCCTCTTCTATTTCATTAAAAAATTCTGACATGCAGTCTCCCAAAATGGCCACCAGAGACAAAAGAGCCCAAATGTAGCCCAAATATCACCCAGATGTAGCCCAAGTATAGCCCAATGACAGAATGTCCCAGAGTGTTCTAAAGAACAACTAGAGCGCTAACAGTCCTACTTATTACAAAGGTATGGCACACCTGAAGCCATCTTGATTGGAATAAAGTGGTAACTCTTAAAACATTTAATTTAAAAAGGAACAAAATGAGGGGGTATATTTTGCCATATGAATTATGATTAGTGCTGCAGAAAGAAAAATTAGGGCACATTTTGAGTGACTTCTCAAACCCTCTTCAATTTCATTAAAAAATTCTGACATACAGTCTCCCAAGATGGCCACCAGAGACAAAAGAGCCTAAATGTAGCCCAAATATCACCCAGATGTGCCCCAAGTATAGCCCAATGACAGAATGTCCCAGAGTGTTCTAAAGAACAACTAGAGCGCTAACAGTCCTACTTATGACAAAAGTATGGCACACCAGAAGCCATCTTGATTGGAATGAAGTGGTAAGTCTGAAAACACTCAATTTAAAAAGGAACAACATGAGGGGGTTAATTTTGCCATAGAAAGTATGATTAGTGCTTCAGAAAGAAAAATTAGGGATCATTTTGAGTGACTTCTCAAATCCTCTTCTATTTCATTAAAAAAATTCTGACATGCAGACTGAAACATGCACTTTGAATTCCAGCAGCAGACGTCCCTGGTGAGCAGTAGCTTTACTACAGTGATCTAATGTGCAACTAGAGTGCTAACATTCAGAATTTATGGCAAATGTGTGACACATCTGAATGCCTTCTTGATGGAGCCAAAGTAAACAAGCATTGAAAATGCAATAGATCTCGCCCTCGTTTAAGTTAAAGCCATTCTGTTTGTAATGAGGTGGCTTTTTAGCTTTGCTTTTATTAGTGTTTTTTCAACTTTCATGTAAATAACATGCATCTGTATGCATATAAGTATATGTATGCATGCATTTATGTTTGTATTTATATAGATATACAGATGATATATGTTTATATATGTATGTATATATATATATTCACTGAAAAAACCATAGGCTATAGACCATATATAGTTAGGAATTAGCATTTACAAAACCTTGGAAATTCACTGAAAAAACCATAGGTTATAGACCATATATAGTTAGGAATTAGCATTTACAAAACCTTGAAAATTCACTGAAAAAACCATAGGTTATAGACCATATATAGTTAGGAATTCGCATTTACAAAACCTTATTTTACTCACACAAAACTAATGAAATTCCATATATAGTTAGTTGCACTAACTATATATCGCGCACCCGCAATCCACTGCTGATGATGTCACATATTACATCATTCATGACATGGTCAGTGACATCACTGATGACATCACTGATGACATCTCAAATGACATCACTGATGACATCACTGATGACAACATCCAGTGACTGTATGTTTCTGTAAAGTTAAAATATGTCTTACATATTGAAGAATGAGTGGATGTATAAGTGTCTGGATGAAGGATTTAGTAGGTGCATGACTGACTGTATGAGTGAGTGATTAAATGTGTCTCACTGAGTGCATGGGTTAGTGACTAAACTGTCTTAATTTGTGCATCATTATGTCTGTTGTTCTGTAAACTGTTGCATGTGTGTATAAGTAGCTATATGAGTAACTATATGGGTTATTGATTGGTTGCACAAGTATTTGTATGGGAGACTGAGTGTGTGTGTGGGTGGCTGGGAGGTGTATGACTCTGTGCATAGATGTGTGAGCAGTTGATTCACTAGATGTATGGTTTCAAAAGTGCATGTGGAAACAGCTGTATGGGCGGTTGACTGTGTGCATGAGTGTATTGGTGAGTGAATGGATATCTCAGTGCTACATGTCAAAGTAAGTACATATGTAAAACACAGTACATGTGAGAGTTGACATATATAAATAACTGTGCATAAGAGCCAGTGAATGTGTGAGTGGCTGTATGGATCATTGTGAACTTGTATCAGGGATTGTATAAGAGAGTAAATATGTGTTAGTATATGTTTGAATAAGTAAAGTTTGTATAACTGTATAGTTGAGGAAATGGAGGTGTGATTGATTCTTTGCATGACTGACTAGGTGTGTGAGTAACTCCATGGATGAATGACAGTCTGTGAGTGTCTGTTTACACTGATTGTATCTAAGGTTATATTAGAGTCTGAAGAGGTTCATCGTATTATCACATGAATGATATCATCAGTGATGTGATCAGTAATGTCAAATGAGATGTCATCAGTGATGTCATCAGTGATGTCATTTGAGATGTCATCAGTGATGTCATTTGAGATGTCATCAGTGATGTCATCAGTGATGTCACTGACCATGTCATGAATGATGTAATATGTGACATCATCAGCAGTGGATTGCGGGTGCGCGATATATAGTTAGTGCAACTAACTATATATGGAATTTCATTAGTTTTGTGTGAGTAAAATAAGGTTTTGTAAATGCGAATTCCTAACTATATATGGTCTATAACCTATGGTTTTTTCAGTGAATATATATATATATACATATACATATATATATATATATATATATATAAATATATATATAAATATATATATATATATATATATATATATATATATATATATACACATATATACATATATACATATATATACATATATATATATATATATATATATATATATATATATATATATATATATATATATATATATATTCACTGAAAAAACCATAGGTTATAGACCATATATAGTTAGGGATTAGCATTTAAAAAACCTTATTTTATTTGCACAAAACCATTGAAATTCCATATATAGTTAGTTGCACTAACTATATATCGCGGACCCGCAATCCACTGCTAATAATGTCACATATTACATCATTCATGACATGGTCAGTGACATCACTGATGACATCACTGATGACATCTCAAATGACATCACTGATGACATCACTGATGACAACATCCAGTGACTGTATGTTTCTGTAAAGTTAAAATATGTCTTACATATTGAAGAATGAGGGGATGTATAAGTGTCTGGATGAAGGATTTAGTAGGTGCATGACTGACTGTATGAGTGAGTGATTAAATGTGTCTCACTGAGTGCATGGGTTAGTGACTAAACTGTCTTAATTTGTGCATTATTATGTCTGTTGTTCTGTAAACTGTTGCATGTGTTGATAAGTAGCTATATGAGTAACTATATGGGTTATTGATTGGTTGCCCAAGTATTTGTATGGGAGACTGAGTGTGTGTGTGGGTGGCTGGGAGGTGTATGACTCTGTGCATAGATGTGTGAGCAGTTGATTCACTAGATGTATGGTTTCAAAAGTGCATGTGGAAACAGCTGTATGGGCGGTTGACTGCATGCATGAGTGTATTGGTGAGTGAATGGATATCTCAGTTCTACATGTCAAAGTAAGTACATATGTAAAACACACTCCATGTGAGAGTTGACATATATAAATAACTGAACATAAGAGCCAGTGAATGTGAGAGTGGCTGTATGAATCATTGTGAACTTGTATCAAGGATTGTATAAGAGAGTAAATATGTGTTAGTATATGTTTGAATAAGTAAGGTGTGTATAACTGTATAGTTGAGGAAATGGAGGTGTGATTGATTCTTTGCATGACTGACTAGGTGTGTGGGTAACTCCATGGATGTGTGACAGTCTGTGAGTGGCTGTTTACACTGAGTGTATCTAAGGTTATATTAGAGTCTGAAGATGTATTATCACATAAATGATATCATCAGTGATGTAATCAGTAATGTCAAATGAGATGTCAGTGATGTCATCAGTGATGTCATTTGAGATGTCATCAGTGATGTCATCAGTGATGTCATTTGAGATGTCATCAGTGATGTCATCAGTGATGTCACTGACCATGTCATGAATGATGTAATATGTGACATTATTAGCAGTGGATTGCGGGTCCGCGATATATAGTTAGTGCAACTAACTATATATGGAATTTCAATGGTTTTGTGCAAATAAAATAAGGTTTTTTAAATGCTAATCCCTAACTATATATGGTCTATAACCTATGGTTTTTTCAGTGAATTTTCAAGGTTTTGTAAATGCAAATTCCTAACTATATATGGTCTATAACCTATGGTTTTTTCTGTGAATTTCATTGGTTTTTTAAAAGCTAATATCTATAGCTGTAAAATATATTCTTTATTAAGTGACGTATCACGTAGCCCGTGAGACGCCTCATGATGCATCGCATAACCGTGACGTATCGTCTCTGCAGCGCAAACCAAACCCAAAACGTAAGCGCGCCAAAACACGCTTAAAGATATATATATATTTTTTTAACCTTAATTAGACAAAATCCACATGTGCACATATCACAAACGTTCAAAAAACACAATATGTCGGACTCCCGTTACGCTGCCGGTTAGCTGCCCGGTTAACGTACCAGGAGGCACCTTTACCGCGAAAAATCGCATTTTTTTTTCACCCCCCAGGGAACTTTAATAGCCCCCTCATCAATCCTAGGGGTTCAGGAGGGGTCTGCCTTACCCCTTTCATTCATTTACACCTTTTTTCCACCTCTTGTCTCTCGATTCCACAGAGAGACAAGATGGCGGCCGCTCCAGACTGTTTACAATGATAACAGCCAATCAGCTTCTCCTCAGACTCCCGTTACACTGCCGGTTAGCTGCCCGGTTCGCGTACCAAGACGCGTCTCTACGGCGAAAAAATCGGAATTTTTTTTTTGGGCCCAGCGTGGCTCTATAATATCCCCTCATCAATCCTAGGGGGTCAGAAGGGGTCTACCTTGCCCCTTTCCTTCATTTCCCCCTTTGTTTTGGCCTCCTCTTGTCTCTCGATCCTACCGAGAGACAAGATGGCGGCCGCTCCGAACTGTTTACAATGTTGACAGCCAATCAGCTACTCGTCAGACTCCCGTTACACTGCCGGTTAGCTTCCCGGTTAGCTGCCCAGTTCGCGTACCAAGACGCGTCTCTACGGCGAAAAAAACGGATTTTTTTTTTTTTTTTTTGGGGCCCAGCGTGGCTCTATAATATCCCCTCATCAATCCTAGGGGGTCAGAAGGGGTCTACCTTGCCCCCTTTCCTTCATTTCCTCCTTTGTTTTGGCCTCCTCTTGTCTCTCGATCCTACCGAGAGACAAGATGGCGGCCGCTCCGGACTGTTTAGAATGTTGACAGACACCGAAGGGCCAATCAGCTCCGCTTCGCATAGTTCCGATACGTGAAAAGTTCGCTAACCGGATCGCTGCCCGGAGCGCTGTTACAGATATATATCTTGATTTAAACGGTAATTTCTCAAAATCCACTGAAGCACATATATTGAGACCTAGCAAAGGCACATCGGGCTAACAGTCCCTACAATTTTGCCAAGTTTCGTGAAAATCCATTCAGCCGTTCGGGCTAAAAGTGAGTCCAACCGCCCTATGGAAATTAACATGGGAAAAACGCGTTTTGGGACCCCCCTTTTTTCTCGGCCCCCCCTTGACGACCCCCCCCAAATTTTCAGGGGCTGCTCAGAAACAAAATGTGCCATTTTCCTGAAAATTTCAGCCGATTCCGTCCACAAACGCTAAAGTTATTAGACATAGAATTTTCAGAAATGCCATAGGGAAAAAATCCTAACTATATATACCTACTGGCGACCGGCAGTAGGTAATATATATATATATATATATATATATATATATATATATATATATATATATGTATATATATATATATATATATATATATATATATATATATATATATATATATATACGCGGAAACTCCAAACACCACTTCCAGGTCAAACGGGAGTCAGACCGGCGAGGAAACATAGGAGATGGACCACCAGATGCGCTTCACAGGATCTTTATTTGCAGAGAAGCCGGTAGGCAAGAGGGCACTACGCGTTTCGGGCTAGGAAAGCCCTTGTTCACATGCAAGTGAGCCAGTTTCAATTTTTTAATTTTATAATGCTGTGCACACCCAATTAGCCCGCCCAGTCACATGATGTTGGTTTTGTGTAGACATAGAAGACATACTTCTCCTGTCTTAAGGAGAGAGGTGCTGCATATCACATTTTTCCTTTTTAACATTTCATTTCTGTATAAATTACAAGTAGTATGTAAATTGATTTATAACAAACGCTATAAATACAATGAGATGTCACATTTTAAAAAAAAGGAGAAAAAATGCAGTTTCTCAAAACATGGTATCACACAATTGATTTCAGGATAAATCCTTTTAGATAAAACCATAAAAATATCTACATAATGTGTTGACAGTGACTGGGGAATTTAAGGATTATTCAATGTGCCAATATATACAATTTAGACTGGTTCCAAGCCTGCGTCTAGTGGAGAGTATTAAAGTGCATAGGGAAATGAGGGGAATGGGAATAAAGTGCTAAATCCACATATTGCAAAGTATCCTGTGTAGTCATTGCATGAATGCAAACAGTAAGAAATAGGACCCTGTCCTTCTATATATCTCATAAAATACTGTAAAAACATTTGATACTAGATAAAACTGCAATATGTAAAATTCATTATCGCTAAAAACACCCAGTGTAAAATACAGTGCTAAAAAGTGTACAAAATTTAGATAAAAAGTGTATACAAAATATTATATAACAGTATTTACAAAATTCAGAGAAGGTAAAGAGTTACATCTATCAATAGTAGAATGGCCAACAAGGAACTTGACTGGCCAAACTCACACTTAGTTATATAAGCACCATTATTGATCACTTGGACCAGAAAATTTGGCCCACTAGATAACAGGGAACCTGACTATCTAGAGGGAAGAACATCAAGATTTCATAAAGGTATCCAGGACTCAGTGTTGCAACTAGGGGGCTCACAGAAAATGACAAAGATCCTCAGTAATGTTAAGCCCATTTGGCCATTTACTATCAAATTCGAGGATCATTCGTGATTCTAATTGTCTGAGTTTGAGCTCACGGTTACCACCACGTCTTAATTTGGGGATTGAGGCTAATACATAGTGAGATAAGCAATTGATATCCTTACTGTGAGAGCTCAAAAAGTGACGTGCAACTGGGTATGCAGGATCTGAGTACAAAATGGCTCGGATATGTTGCATAATTCTGACATGTACAGGCTGTATGGTGCTGCCTATATAATTGAGGCCACATGTACATGTCAGAACATACACTGCATATTCTGTTTTGCAGGTATGCTGGCCTTTGATGGGAATCTCAGTATCACTAAAGGGGGTTTTGTAGTGTGTCTTGTTTATTCCGAACTTACATGCCCTACAGGTAGAGCATTTCCGGAATCCCTCCTTAGTTAGCCAGTTTTGTTTGCATTTGAGCTCCGGACTGCTTTGATCGAGCACAGCACCCATACTTAGAGCACGTCGGAAAGTAACCATGGGTTTATTAGGAAGCATATTGCCCAATACATTGTCCGTTAGTATAATAGGCCAATGATGGTTGATAATTTGTCTTATTTTATTCTGTTGGCTACTGTAGTTGGTGATAAATCTGGGACATTCCTGTTTGATGGTATCTGTTGTCTCATCAGGTAAATCAATAATCTCAGAAGGTTTACTTAACAGACTAGCCCGGGTTCTGTCTTGGGATTTTGCTAACGCTAGGTTAAACATTTTTTCTGTGTATCCTCGGGCTTTCATACGGCTGCGTAGGTCATTGACACACATCTCAAAATCAGTAGTACTGCTACATATTCTTTTCAGCCTGAGTATTTCACCATAGGGAATGCTTTGGATTGTATGCCTAGGGTGTAAACTAGAGGCATGAAGGGTGGTGTTGCCTGCAGTACTTTGTGTGGCTCAGGGGTTAGAGGTGGCAGACACGGAAGCTGAGATCGGCCCTGGACCAGGGTTCAATTCCCCGCCCCGACGGGGGTTGGGCTCAATAATTCCACGGACTCGATAATTCTCACTCCGGTGCCTACTCGACTCACGGGTTCACACTCTGCGACTCTGGGCAATAGCTTGCTTAATCTCCACAACGGCCCCTCGCGGCGGGATGCCTGGCTTTCACCTTGTGGATACCCTGCCGGGGTATCTCACAGGGGAATACCGGGACGGGTTCCCTAAGCAAGCGCATAGATGCCTGCGATGTGGGCGATTTGCGCTATATAAATACATGTACATTTACATTTACATTTACATTTTACGATGGAGAGTAGTTTGGACCCTACTATGTTCATCAATGTACACAGTGACATCCAAAAATTCGGCTTGTTTGTTACTCATTTTAGAAGTAAATCTGAGGTTGTATGGATTGTCGTTGATAGCATTGATAAAAGCACAAGCTTCTGTTTCATCACCTTGCCAAACTACAAAAATATCATCAATATAGCGAAGGTATCGGTCAATTTTTTCTCGTACCCACTGTCGTGTTTAGCCAGACTGACTAACGTGGATATCCGGTACAGCAGGAGCGAGGCCGAAGCAAACTTCCTTCCTCCCTGGACACGGTACTACAGACGAGCGCAAGACTTGCACTCGCATATAGGACCCCACCCCGGGAAGGGGAAAAGTGGATAAATAAAATATAAAGATGTGGCAGCCAGAAACCATCTACAGGACTTGACAGCAGGAGAAACGCCAAACGTAGAGGTTGTAAGTAGGTACCTGCACAGGAATACAAGAGCAAGACAGTTACCTTTTGCCCTCCCACTCTCTACCTTTCTCTGTATTAGATAGGAGGACTGGCACTTACTCGATAAGGCTTCCACTCTTGCATAATGAAAAAGAAGGCAAAATAGGAAAAAGAAAAGAAAAGAAGAAAGGATTTGCCCAGAATCCTTATATCAGGAAAGAAGCACAAGACTTCTACAGTACTCTTCAGTGATGCCACAGGCTGGTGTACTAAACCATAAGATCAAAAGATCCAATAGGATGTTCCAAAAATCAGACTCAAAGCAAACACAAAGTAACAGAGTTCTGGATCCGAGCCACTCAACAGCTCATGAGAAATCCACAAAATGTTCAGCAAGGTACCATTGCCAAAAAAACAACAAATGTCAAAAATAGTTGTGCAAAATAACCAGAAGAGTTTCAAAAGCACCCTTCTATACTAGCAACCGCTAGAATACACACGGACTAATGTCAGTCACTGGAGTTAATAGTGATAAACAGCACACTTCATAGTCATTGCTCCGAATTCAGGGCTCAACTTGTACCCCAGCTCACCCCACGGCTCCACAGCCGATATCCGTGTAAACGCGGCTCTTCTACGCTGCCTTGCTTCCAGCGCGGCTCTCTGGCAGCGCGGCTCCCCGGCGCTGCCTCTCTCTCTCCAACACCCAGCGCGGCTCTCTGTCAGCGCGGATCCCCAACGTTGCTCTCCGCTGATCCTAGCGTCCACACTCCAACAAAGCGGGCGAGGAAGAAAGTTTCCCGACTCCGTTTCTCAAAACTCAATCCAGGGCATGCACGAGATTCACGAGGCTCAATCCAAAAGTTACGAAGAAACACAGGTGACAAGCACCGCGGCAAGCGCTGGGAAGGCATATATAGAAAACGGACATAGACAGGTAGAGACAGAGACAAAGGACTACAACAAGCATTCTGGGATTTGTAGTTCCACTATATGGCTTAAAACGTGACAGAACCCCCTCTCAATGACCGACGTCTCGGCGGTCCACCAGGCTTCGTAGGGAATTTAGCGTGGAAACGCCGTAACAACCCAGGACAGTGCAAGTTACCAAGAGGTTCCCAAGAACGCTAATCAGGGCCATACCCCTTCCAATCAATCAGATATTGTAAGGCTCCCCTCACCCTTCTGGAATCCAGTACGGCTTTGACTTCATACTCAACATCCCCTTCCACCGTCACCGGCGGAGGTTTAGCTACAGCTCTTGTCCCTTGGATATATGGTTTCAGCAAGGACACATGGAAAACGGGATGAATGTGCCAGGAAGAAGGAAGCTTTAATTTCATGGCTACTGGATTAATCACAGCAACGATGGGATATGGACCCACAAACTTAGGTTGTAAACGTGTGTTGCCTTTCACTCTCAAGTGTTTAGTACTCAACCATACCTTGTCTCCCACTACATAGCAAGTTTCTGGGGTTCTCTTTCTGTCTGCCTGCATTTTGTCATGGTTTCTGGCTGCCTCCAATTGCTCTTTGGCTGACTTCAAAACAGATTGAAGATGGGCATGATGTTGTTGTATGGAGGGATGAGTGGAGGGGCATAACTGATCAAATGGCAAAGAATTGGGGTGATACCCAGTGAGACAAAAGAAAGGAGAGCATCCTAACGAAGAGTGAGTCGTGTTATTATAGGCAAACTCAGCCATCCACAACAACGTCCTCCACTCTTCCTCCTGTTGTAATGTAAAGCACCTTAAATACTGCTCTAACGTCTGATTCAGTCTTTCTGTTTTACCATCCGTCTGCGGATGGTAACTTGTTGATAGTCTAGCATCTATTTTCATCACTTCACACAATGCTTTCCAGAACTTTGAAGTGAACTGAGTGCCTCTATCTGTTATTAGAACAGAAGGAAGCCCATGCAACCGTACTACATTCTGTAGAAAGACTATAGCTAATTCACCTGAGGTGGGCAATTTGGGTAATGCAATAAAATAACCCATTTTGGTGAGATGGTCTACCACCACTAGAATGGTGTTGTTGCCGAAACTGATAGGCATTTCCACTATGAAGTCCATTGAAACTGTATGCCATGGATAGGGAGGAACAGGTATAGGACGCAACAATCCAGTGCTTCTTTGATGTTGTGCTTTAGCCTGGATACATATGGGACACTTGGTAACGTATTCTTCAATATCTTTCCGCATGGTTTCCCACCAAAAGTACCTGGAGGTAGTCTGGAAAGTCTTGAGTATACCTGGATGTCCACTCAAAGATGAGTCATGGGTCCATCGAAGGACTAAACCCTGCACTTCATGATCTGGTAGGAACAACTGATTGTTTCTGAAGAGGAGATTATCTTTCTTCTGCCGTTGCAGTGGCTCCTTGGCTAACCAGGCTTGTGCGTCTAAAAGGTTGCTTTTGTCTTCGACTAGTTTCAGGAAATCCGCAGGACCGACAACCGCTGCTACTGTTTGATTGAAGGATGCTCTGTGTAAAAGAAAGGGGGGATCTTCCATCTCTGAAGGCTGGTTCTTTAGCACTGATTCAGGTCTTGATAAAGCATCCGCTTTGCCATTTTGTGGGCCAGGACGATACTTGATTATGAAATCAAAATCAGAGAAAAATAGTGACCACCGCAATTGGCGAGGTGTTAAAGCTTTTGCACTCTTCAAGAAGAGAAGGTTTCTATGATCTGTAAAGATTTCCACGGTGTGTCTTGCCCCCAACAAATGATGTCTCCATTCTTCGCAAGCTCGCTTGATAGCCAATAACTCCTTATCAGTTATGCTGTAATTGACCTCACTAGAAGACAGTTTTCTGGAGAAATAGGCTACTGGATGCAGCTGGCCTGTATCCGGATTCCGCTGGGATAATACACCTCCAAGAGCAAAATACGACGCATCAGTTTCCAACACAAATGGCTGTCTGGCATCTGGATGGCGTAAGATGGGTGCCGAAATGAAACATGTTTTCAGAGTTTGAAAAGCTTGTTCTGCAGCTTCAGTCCACTTGAATGTAGCTCCTTTCCTCAAGAGAAGGGTTAACAGCTGTATAATCCTGGAAAATCCTTGTATAAATCGCCGATAAAAGTTAGCAAAACCAATGAAGCTTTGCAATGCTTTTACACTAACTGGTGATTCCCATTGTGTGATAGCTTGAATCTTTTTATGATCCATTTGTAATCCCTTAGGGCCAATGATGTATCCAAGGAATTCCACTTCAGTGGCATGGAACAAACATTTCTCCAATTTGGCGTATAATTCGTGCCGTTGGAGCCTTTCCAATACTGCCATTACATGCTTAACATGATCCTCCTGCGTGGCAGAGTAGATGAGGATGTCATCAATATAAACTATGCATGATACATCCAATAAACCCCTCAGCACCTCATCCATAAAAAATTGAAATGCCGCCGGGGCATTGCACAAGCCAAAGGGCATCACCTGATATTCGTAGAGCCCATATTTAGTGCGGAAAGCAGTCTTCCATTCGTCACCGCGACGAACCCGCACCAAATGGTATGCCCCCCACAGATCAAGTTTGGTGAAGATCGTCGCATCCTTTAGCTGATCCAATAGCACTGGTATCAATGGAAGAGGGTATCTGTTCTTCCTGGTTACCCTATTGATGGCTCTGTAGTCAATACAGGTTCGCAAACCCCCTTCTTTCTTCGGGATAAAGAACAGAGGAGATGATGCTGGAGACGTGGAGGGACGTATGAAACCTGAGGCTAAGAGCTTCTTTAGATACTCCTGAAGATAAACATTTTCTGCCTCTGTGAGAGCGTATATTCTGCTACATGGAATGTTGGCCCCAGGTTCTAACTCGATCACACAATCATAATCCCGATGAGGGGGTAGTTTGCTGGCTTCTTTCTCATCGAAGACGTCTCGATACTGGTTATACACCTCAGGAAGAGAGGAGATGGCATTCACTTCGAGATGTTTTCCTGGTCCTGCTAGAGTGCTTGCTGGGGTTTCCACGTGTATGGTCTCATGGATACAAGGGAGGGAACAATGGTCCTTGCAGTACGTGGAACTCAAGGTGATAGTACGAGCAGCCCACTTAACAACAGGATCATGCAAAGTTAACCAGGGCATTCCCAAAATTAGCTTGAACTGCGGGGCATCTATCAAATCAAAGGCTATATATTCATGATGATTTTGTCCCACTCGCATCACCAACTGACTTGTATGGTAACACACCGGCCCGGAAGTTAATTCAGACCCATCCACGGCCTTCACAGCTTCAGGGGTCTCTTTTTGGATACAAGGAATTCCAAGTCTTTTGGCATATTGCAGATCAATGAAGTTTCCTGTTGCTCCACTATCCAACATGGCATGTACCATCACAGGTTGACCGCCTGGCCATTGTATTGTAACGCAGACATTCATGTGGGGTACAGCTGGCTGCATTGTATTGGCTACGGCATGGTAGACCTCTTGTTCGATGTCTGAGCTCAAGCAAGGGGTCTGGGACTCACTTGAGCATTCTCGTTTCCCGCCACGTTGAGGGGATGTTCCACCACAGAAAGAGAACGGGTACCTTTGGTCTTTGCTCTACATTCTCTAATGAAGTGTCCAGATTTCCCACAGTACATGCAGAGTTTTAGATTGCGTCTGCGAGTACGCTCTTCTGGAGATAATGGTCCTCTTACACCTCCGATTTGCATGGGTTCAGGGGTATCGGAGGTTGTAGCGCTTTCTGCAGCAGCTTTAGGTTTTACCATGGGAAACCGGAAATCATACCGATGTTTGTCGCCCCTGCGTTCTTGTAATCGATGATCCAGCTGAACTGTGAGGTCAATCAATTCTTCACAGGTGGTAGGCAACGTGACTACCTGCGCCAATACATCCTTTAATTCACCTCGCAATCCTTGATAGAACAAGCAGATTCTCTTTGAGGTTGGCCAATCAGTTTCAACAACAAGACGATTAAAATTGGTAATATAAGACAACAAGTCTTGGGATCCTTGTTTCAATGTAATCAACTCCCTATCTAAAGACAGCATATGTGCCTTACGATCAAACAATTTACGCATCTCATCACAAAACCCCTCAAAGTCGTCTAATACGGGATCCTTCCTTTCAATGAGCGGGAACGACCAACTAGCTGCGTTACCCCCCAAATATGACAACATAAAGGCTGTTTTAGAGTGGTCATCAGGAAATACCGTTGGCTTACATAAAAAATGTAACCTACACTGACCCAGGAAGGTACCAAATTTCTTAGGGTCCCCCAAAAACCTTTATGGAGGCGCCAGAGGCAATTGAATTGGTTGTACTACTTGAATGGTAGAAGGCCCTTGCCCTCCTCCCTGTATAGTGGGGTTCTGAGTGTGCGTCGGAGGTTGGAAAGTAGCTTCTTTAATGTAATGGGCTCCTCTTGAACCAGCAGGACTGGTACGTGCCATTCCTGCTACTTCCTGACGTAGAGTACCCATCATCTTTCTCATTTCATGATTTTCCCCTCTAACGGCATCTACCTCCACCCGTAAAGCGTTAAGGGCTTCTAACATAGATGCTAAAATATTCTCAGTCTCCATCGCTCAGGCTGTAGTAGAATGTAGGCTTGTCACTCTGTCGTGTTTAGCCAGACTGACTAACCTGGATATCCGGTACAGCAGGAGCGAGGCCGAAGCAAACTTCCTTCCTCCCTGGACACGGTACTACAGACGAGCGCAAGACTTGCACTCGCATATAGGACCCCACCCCGGGAAGGGGAAAAGTGGATAAATAAAATATAAAGATGTGGCAGCCAGAAACCATCTACAGGACTTGACAGCAGGAGAAACGCCAAACGTAGAGGTTGTAAGTAGGTACCTGCACAGGAATACAAGAGCAAGACAGTTACCTTTTGCCCTCCCACTCTCTACCTTTCTCTGTATTAGATAGGAGGACTGGCACGTACTCAATAAGGCTTCCACTCTTGCATAATGAAAAAGAAGGCAAAATAGGAAAAATAAAAGAAAAGAAAAGAAGAAAGGATTTGCCCAGAATCCTTATATCAGGAAAGAAGCACAAGACTTCTACAGTACTCTTCAGTGATGCCACAGGCTGGTGTACTAAACCATAAGATCAAAAGATCCAATAGGATGTTCCAAAAATCAGACTCAAAGCAAACACAAAGTAACAGAGTTCTGGATCCGAGCCACTCAACAGCTCATGAGAAATCCACAAAATGTTCAGCAAGGTACCTTTGCCAAAAAAACAACAAATGTCAAAAATAGTTGTGCAAAATAACCAGAAGAGTTTCAAAAGCACCCTTCTATACTAGCAACCGCTAGAATACACACGGACTAATGTCAGTCACTGGAGTTAATAGTGATAAACAGCACACTTCATAGTCATTGCTCCGAATTCAGGGCTCAACTTGTACCCCAGCTCACCCCACGGCTCCACAGCCGATATCCGTGTAAACGCGGCTCTTCTACGCTGCCTTGCTTCCAGCGCGGCTCTCTGGCAGCGCGGCTCCCCGACGCTGCCTCTCTCTCTCCAACACCCAGCGTGGCTCTCTGTCAGCGCGGATCCCCAACGCTGCTCTCCGCTGATCCTAGCGTCCACACTCCAACAAAGCGGGCGAGGAAGAAAGTTTCCCGACTCCGTTTCTCAAAACTCAATCCAGGGCATGCACGAGATTCACGAGGCTCAATCCAAAAGTTACGAAGAAACACAGGTGACAAGCACCGCGGCAAGCGCTGGGAAGGCATATATAGAAAACGGACATAGACAGGTAGAGACAGAGACAAAGGACTACAACAAGCATTCTGGGATTTGTAGTTCCACTATATGGCTTAAAACGTGACACCCACACTTGATGCGTGACGTTGAGGACCCTCTCCTCCCACCAGCCAACGTGCAAGCACGCATAGCTGGGGGAGAAGCAGGCCCCCATAGCCATGCCCCTCAGTTGCCTCCAAATCTCTTTGCCAAATAAAAAATAGTTGTTGTACAAACACCACTCTATTAAGCCCAGAATCACTTTGTTATGCTCATAGAAGTCAATTGGCCGACGGCCCAGAAAATGAGAAACTGCGTTCATACCATCTGTGTGTGAAATGCTGGTATATAGCTGTTCAACATCCAAAGTTATTAGCAGCATATCATTCTGCCGTTCTAGATCTTCTATTTTAGCTAGAAAGTCTCCAGTGTCACGTACAAAACTAGGCAGGCTGCTTACCCACTTCTGCAGAAAAAAGTCCACATATTGGCCTACTCTTTCTCCACAGCTGTTAATCGCAGAGATGATCGGCCTACCTGGCACTGGTGATTGTCCTTTATGAACTTTGGGAATCAGGTACATAGTTGGTAAAGTGGGATGTTCTTTGAGCATAAATTGGTACTCTTCCTCCGAGATTAGGCCCCCTCTTCGATGTTTCTGTAGGAGCTTATTCAGATTTTCATTAGCCTTAGTATATTCTTTGTTTGTAGATTTTTTGTAACAAGCTGGATCCGATAGCTGTCTTTGGGCTTCTAGAATATACGCTGCCTTAGGCCAAATAACTATGTTTCCACCTTTATCTGCCATTTTGACAACAATGTCTTGATTGTTCTTTAGTTTTTTAATTAATGAAGAGTATTGTGCTTGTTTTACATCAAATTTCTTTCTTTTTTTGCGGATTTTGGTAGTTTTATGCAGCTTTTTCATTTCTGTAATGACACAATCTTGAAAAACGTCAACTGCATCACGGGTCATAATTGGTACAAAGTCAGATTTTCGCTTGAAAGGAGTGATGCCAGCTCCTGATTTAGCGATATTAATTCTTTCAAGTTGATTTTGCGTGCTTTCCACTTCATTTTCTTTGCATGTTTCAAAGTTGTCATCGTTTATTAAATCGTGAATGGCAAGGAGTGCTGGTGCATCTGACACTGAAAAGGGTTGCTCTGTGTCGGTGATATTTAGATTGGCAGGGTTGTTTGTGCCAGCAGGGGTTTTGAGGCGTTGTAAAGCGAAGAATTTGCGTAGCTTTAATTTGCGGATGTAACAATAAACATCCTCTCTGGTAGAAGCATAGCTGAAATTTTGATTGGGACAGTAATTTAAGCCTAAAGCCAGAAGTTGTTGCTCCGCTTTGGTAAGGACCACATCAGACAGATTAATGATGGATCTGTCCATTACTGTTTCTTTTTCTTCCATTGTTGATTGATTTTTTTGTTGTTTCTTGGACCCTTTGTTTGGATCTTCTCCGCCTTTCCCGGCGTTTTTGGTTACGGCGGGATCTATTGCCGTTTTTTGGCGTGGCCTTAATGTGCGTAGTCTTTCTGCCACTAAAAAACCCCGCTCCTCATCAATATTCAAAACGGGCAAAGTTTGGTTACTGACATTTAAATCTGTGCTTGAACCACTTGATCCACTGTAGCTGGACAATGAGTCGCTGCTAGCGCCAGCTGCGTCTTCCTCATAGACTTCATTTTCAACTGTTGTGAGTTGAGCATTGGGTGTGGGATTAGATGCGCCTCTAAACTGTTGTCTTTTAGTTGCGTTATATTTCCTTGCGAAGGTGAATATTTGTCCATTCGCATAGTCAGAAGCGTCTCGGGCGAATTTGCTGATTTTTCTCGCTTTGATTTTCTCAGCGTGCTTTTTTATGCGATCATTCCTTCTTTCAACTGTTTCGCCCCTTCCACTTCACCCAATGCATTTATTTGTTCTTCCAACTCAGCAATGATTTTCAGAATAGCATCTCTGTCTATGGCGGCGTATTTGATAAGAATAAGGACTAGATTCATTGAAGCCGCAAGATTATTCTGACCCCACTCTTTTAGCATTAACGGGTTGGGATTTTCGAAGCTTGGTGCTAACATGATTCTTAGCCCTCGTGGCACCCTTTTAACTTCTGCATATTTGGAAAGGGAATAATGTTCTCACCATTTAGTTATTTCCAGCCGTTTTTGTTTTTCCAATTCTTTATATAGTGTTTTTACATTAGGCTTGTCTTGTGATTCTGTGCTTATCGCTGGTGCGCTGGTGTTATTGCTTGGCGCCATAACTTGACTAAATAGTAACTCCGCCTCCTCCTCCCTTGCACGGAACTCCTCCGCAGACATCACCTCTGCTTTGCCCGGCTTAAAGATATTGCAATTGACACCACCGAGATGATCTAAAGTTCCGAATGGTGTGTTGAATATGCGCTATTCCCCGAAAACGGGAAAAACCTTTCCACCTCCGCTTCTTTTAGCAAGTTTAAACTCACCGCGTACACCGCTGTCACTCGTCTGGCAGAGCCTTCCGAATCCGCCGATTAATGCGCGGGTTGCACAGCCGGTTGAAAGTGTCTTGTTTCAGGTCGCGTGAAGGGGCTGCCACGATTGATTTCCTCCAGGAAAACTTTGATACAAAATGGCTTGACAGTGGCGCCACGAACTGGAAAGGGGGTCCGGAACGAAAGCAAGCCGGCTTCCGTAATTAGCATACGCGGAAACTCCAAACACCACTTCCAGGTCAAACGGGAGTCAGACCGGCGAGGAAACATAGGAGACGGACCACCAGATGCGCTTCACAGGATCTTTATTTGCAGAGAAGCCGGTAGGCAAGAGGGCACTACGCGTTTCGGGCTAGGAAAGCCCTTGTTCACATGAAAGTGAGCCAGTTTCAATTTTTTTATTTTATAATGCTGTGCACACCCAATTAGCCCGCCCAGTCACATGATGTTGGTTTTGTGTAGACATAGAAGACATACTTCTCCTGTCTTAAGGAGAGAGGTGCTGCATATCACATTTTTCCTTTTTAACATTTCATTTCTGTATAAATTACACGTAGTATGTAAATTGATTTATAACAAACGCTATAAATACAATGAGATGTCACATTTTAAAAAAAAAGGAGAAAAAATGCAGTTTCTCAAAACATGGTATCACACAATTGATTTCAGGATAAATCCTTTTAGATAAAACCATAAAAATATCTACATAATGCGTTGACAGTGACTGGGGAATTTAAGGATTATTCAATATATATATATATATATAAAAAAGAACATCTCTTGTTCGAAACGTTGGTGGGTGGTGGTGGCGGTTTCTACTATGATTTAATATACAAGCTTCAGGAAAAGTTCCTGTGTTAGGGAGAGCGATTTTTGTAAAAGTTGCTGGTCAATCAATTACGATGCTTGGTCTGGTCTCGACATCGTCACCCGCTACATTAGAAGCGCACCGGTTACAGACTGTTTGTTTGGAGATATATATATATATATATATATATATATATATAAATATATCATCACACGATTCCAGTGATAATTACCAGAAAAGACGGCCAGCACACAGATGATGTGATCTCCTTCTTTATTTCGTTTCCGAACCCCCCTACACCCCCGACAGACGCGTTTCGCTCAAGGCTTCGTCAGTGTCGTTTGTGGACAAACATTTTCGCCATTTTAAACATATATATCAGAAATTACACCCATTTAAGCAAAGTGACTGCGCCAGGAAAGGCACATTTTCACAGCATAGAAAGTGAGTGTAAGAATAGGAGATCATGACTTACGGCATAGCCACCACATTTTCAGATTGGTTATGTATGACATTTCCATTGTTGCTTCTTCTTGTTGCGTTTGAGGCTTTTGGATAAACAGGAAACAAGTGAAGGTTTGGCTGGTGTGATGGAGGAAAAGTTGTGGGCTGCTGAAGGGGATTACTGTGGTGATGTGTTGGGTGCACCGCTCTCAGCACAACAGCTGTTCTGATTTTCTGCATTTTGTCTATGGAAGAGGAAGCCAAATGAAACGCAAACCCCTTGGGTCTGGTGGTGACAGTTGCTTTGCTCATTTCAATGGGAAATGTGTTGTCTGTAATGGTGGTGCACTACCACACCATACATACGCCACTCAAATGGTCCATTGTAAATGTGATTACATGCAAATGTGTGTGAATGGGACGCGTCTCGGTTAAAACATTGACATGGCAAAAGGTAAACAAAATGCATGAGAGTGGCTGGATTGTGCGGGGAGGTGCAGATAAATTTAGCTTAATGGATGCTAATAATGAAGCACAGGGGCACGTGCCTACTTGCCTAAACTGGAATCCCAGGTAACTATTTGGTCGTTTTTCCTAGTGGAGTATCTGGGCCAGTCCCATTCATTTGTTTGCAACTCTTAGAGTCTTTGCTAACCATGTTGTCTTCATTTGTAGGTTTGCAGTCTGTAAGGTATTTGTATTTGAATGGTCAGGCGTGAGTACCCACAAAGACAAGGTAATTCTGATATGTTCCACGTTGGATTTGGGGGGGTGCTTGGTAAATAGATTCACAATCTGCACCCCTTTTCTTTTACAGGTTTGTGAGACTGCAACAAATATAGTTGTACAGGCAGACGTGAGTACAGGCAGAACAAACAGGAATTGTTTGGTAGATTTAAACTGTGGTGCATCTTGTGCATTGTAGTATAACATGAAAACCAATACTGTATGGAGGGTCTAAGGGAAGTTTATAGACCAGCCTAGGTTACAATCCCCAATAATACTATTCACTACTAGAAAACCTAGGGGTGTTGAGTATGAGGAAAAAAGAGGAACCTCTATTTAGAGGTAACGATATCCATCAAGAATACCGAATACCAAGGCGATCCTGCTGCTAAATTGAGCATTCAAACAATGCACACAGACCCAAATAGTGATTGTGGGTGAAACAAATCAATGTTGGATTCCCATCAAAGTCTTGTTGTGATCAATACTATCATCTGGTCATCCTTCGGGATGGTGTGTCTCTAGATCATTGAGACGTTTCTACCAGACCCCGGTCGGAGTTGGGTTCCGACCCACAATCACTCCAGGACCATGTAGACATTGGTGTGTGATGGGAACCAGTGCAGTGCAAAACCAAAAAGAAATTGTTGGAGTAGTGAGTTAAAATAGGATAGAGGGCAAAAAGAAAAACTTTAATAGAGATTGGCCTCTTCCTAATTAAAACCAGGAACAGTGCATGAATAGACAGTTTCAAACAAATAACTGTATAGGGGCCAACATGTTTCAGCCTTAAGGGCAATACCCTAGGCTTTCTTCAGGCCTCTGTTCTTTAATTTTTAATGCTACTGCATGTGCTATTCAAAAAGAATATGATTTACTTTTGAGAAGTGGTGATTAAGCTATACAAAAAAGGATATGTATGACCGGAAACTAATTACTCTTTTCTCCATGTCAATCCAATATGTCTCACACCTGAAACAACAAAACACTATATGAAGAATACTGTGTAAAAGTTTGATGCTATTCACCAATATTAGGTAAGAAGTAAATTATCACTCACCCGGATTGTCCGGAGACCAGACCTCACCTCTCCTGGACCAGGCTCAGGAATTTGGAGGCCCGCTCTAAAGGTGTGAGGAAAGTAGTGGCTTAACATAAACCTGGGAACTATCATTACTGCCCCTTATAGTTTAGCTGTGTAACCACCAAATATTTCCCTCACATCCTTGAGTAACCCATTTAACCTCTCATCAGTGCCACAAGGCTCACCCTGTGAGGGAAGACACCAAAAGTTACTGTATTACAAAAAAGAAAGATTTGGAAAAGTTGGAGCGCAATCTCCAATCTAAGTTTCAGGGGTATAGATGTAAATAACCCAAGGATAATATTATGACTAAGTTGTAGAAAAAGAAACAAAGTCCCAATCAAAGCGACTCACATCTGGTAGAACTAGGAAAAACAGCAGGAAAGAACCTTGCCTACCTGTCCGTCGTTGCCTATGGCGGATCCTGAGTCAGGGGGAGGCAAGGACTGGACCACTCATAGTGCTTTAAATAGTGGCTACTTAGGCATATGGTCCAATAGTGTCTCTGAACAGGAAGGACCATTAGCAAATGCCAGTAGATAGAAAACACCAATTGCCAGCTCCCAAAATAGTATTCAAATTTGACATCCGAGATAGGAACCAATAGTCTGCCTTTGGGCTGGTGGAACATCCAAATTCCTCTGCGAGCATAATATCGCGATATTTACGAACTACTAAGTGACATCACTCTTGTAGTATAACAACATACCTTACCCATGTTTTCTTCGGTTGTAGGTTTCGCAGACAGTACCCCACAAATTTGAACAGGCATACGCGAGTACAAGCAGAGCAGGTAATTGTTTGGTAGAGTTAAACTGTGGTGCATCTTGTGCATTGTAGTATAACAACATGCCTTACCCATTTTTTCTTCTGTTGTAGGTTTTGCAGACAGTACCCCACACATTTGACCGGGCATACGTGAGTACAAGCACAACAGGTAATTGTTTGGTAGAGTTCCCTTATGGTGCACATGGTATATTTCTGTATTACAAATTCACAATGTGCTGTAACAATCTTTACTTCTATTGCAGGCTCTACAGACAGTGCTACATTTAAGTTTGAAAGGGCAGGGCAGTGGACAGAAAAATCCAGGTAATTACACTCTATGTTTTGCCGTCGATGCCTCAGTATTATGTGACAGATTGCAATCATAGGCATCAACTTTAACCATGTTCCTTTATTTTGCAGGCTTTGTGGCACAGCAGGCTAAACCCAGTTATCGCAAATATGTTCAAGCGCAAAGCTGTACCTTCTGCAAAGTGTGATCCTTCACCACAAAGGAAGAAATGTTGCCTTGTATTCAAGGAAGAGTGGATGAAAGAAATTGTGGAGGCTGAGACACAGATATCATGAAGCAAGGCTCGCATGCTGAAGGACCGGGTTTTAGAACCCAACGGCGTCAGGGAAAATGCCCGATGCCTTCGAGTTGCCCTGCCTTGGCAAACAGAGACAAGGGACACTTCTTGATGACGTCAAAGACCAAAGTTTATTGGTTGCAACCAGGAACAGAGGTCTACGAAGCACACACGGGTGGTTCGCTAGAGACTGCACAAATTCAATGAGCGGAGCATGGTCTTTTATGCCAAAAATCAAGCCTCAGGCAACATTCCAAATTAGCATTGGGTTCATACAAACTGACCAATAGAAACATGACATTTTAAAAGTAGCGTATGACGACAATCCCACTTTCCGTTGTCCAGCCCACCAGAAATGACCAAGCACATTCCAATATCCTGTTCGGTCAGGCCGGACAAACCCATCATAAAACCCTCAACCCAAATCCTTGATTATGTCGTAAAGGAAGGAGCAGAAACAGATTGGTAGCAAGATAGAAAAGTGGGTGCAGTGTACTATAAACTTCAGCATGTCCTGCTCTTTGATCTTTTTCTGACCAGCTGCTTAGCAAGGAACTGGCTCAATGAGGTCAGCCTCGGGCAAGGGAGTCAGTTCGGCCAGGTCATTCGGTAGTCAGCTAAGGTGTACGTGTCCCAAAGACTCGTTCGGCCGCAGTCATCGGCCTATGTTAGGGCAACCACACAAAATGGCTGCCGTACACAAAATGGAACCCGAAGGTTCAAACTAAATCCCTGAATACGTAGTGTTCTCATTGATCGATTAATGCAAAAACACTTGTACATACCGCACTCGTGATTTGCGGTCTGCTGATACCAACATCGTCTATTTCCGACGACCTTTATTGAACGGGTTCGGACCACCGAACCACAGACCCTCAAACTACGGAACTACAATCTAACTTGGGGAACTATTTCAATACAGTCCAGACGTGGGCTTGATTTGCAAAGCTTGTGCAGAAGCCAAGATTTTTGGGGGCTTTTCCACAGGGAAGAAATGGAGTGATGGTTGAAAACTGGATTACCTGAAACGCCATCTAATTAGCAAAGTTCATGAGTCTGCCATGGTGATATTGAGAAACAGAAGTGCTGCTGCCAGGTTTTGGTTTTGGAGTGCAGGCAATGCTGACAGAAACTGCCACTGACAAAGCAAATAGAATGGAAGTAGTTGAACGACAAAGATCCCTGCCTGAGGAGATAAAGATTCTCATCAACAATGTGGTGCTGGCAGTCAAGATGCATATTTCAATGTTATCTGTACAAGACATCCATGACCACCTAGCTTTGTATGTGAAGATACCAGACAGCTGGAGGAGCAAGAACTATGCCTTTGAGTTCCTTGAGGCCTTCAATAGCGTGATACACTCTGAGGGTATGATAGAACTTCGTAGCGCTTTGTATCACACATTGATAATTGATGAGAGCACAGATATTTCTGTTACAAAAAGGCTCAATCTGTACTCCAAGTACCGACCTGTAACCTCAACAGAGCACAAAACACAGTTTAGGGGCATAGTGAAGCTGACTAGTTGTAATGCTGAGGCTATCACTACTGCTGTGAAGGAATTCTACACTGCCAACGAACTGGACCTCATGAAAATGGTCATGTTCACATCCGATGGTACATCTGTGATTCTGGGTAAAAATAATGGTGTTGCTACTCGCCTTAAACAATCTATTCCCCATCTAGTTGAGCAACATTGTGTCGCTCATCGAGAAGATTTGGTAGTTGATGATGCCTGGAAGAGGGTTCCAATGATTAAAGAGATGAAGACATTATTGAGGAATGTCTACACTGTGTTCTCTAGATCTCCTGCAAAGAAGTCCAAGCTGGATGAAATGGCATTGTTACTGACTGTGAAGTGGTCTCTTTTTGACCACTGAATGAAGTCCGGTGGCTAACAAGGCATTTTGCAGTTGGTGCACTAATTTGGAATTACGAGGCTGTTCTTAAGTACTTTGAGCATGAGGAAGTTGAAGAGAATGATCCAGTTGCTAAATATTATTACAAAAGGCTATCTGACTCAAACTACCATATTTCCCTTACAGTACTTAATGACATTTTGAATGAATTTGCATCATTGTGCAAACTGTTCCAAAAAAGTCTTTGACTACTGTTGAAGCTGTACAGTATGCAAGAGCAAAGATTGGCCAAATTAAGTAACAGTATTTGGGGGACACTGTCTTTTGGAGCAGCAATGTAAGAGAGATAATGGTGTTGTACAAGGAAAGGCAAGAATTTGACAGTGGGCCTATTCTGTCTTTTGTTTCTCTTCTTTGTGAGCACATGCAAAAAAGGTTCCCTGAGGATAGCTGAAAGAATGGGTAAGTTTTGAAATCTAGGCAATATCAACACAATCACATTTTGGTTTTGGGACTGAGAATATACAAAGACTTGTTGAAAAGTATAAAAATGTCTTGGTCCTGGGTGATTGTGAAACACCAGAAGATGTTGTTCGACAATACAGAGACTATACATATGTGGTGGCAAAACAAGTAAAGGGTTGTTTATTTACCACATTTCAAGACATGGTGAATTTCACTGTACGCAATGCACTCAGTATAGTGTGATGTCTCAGCTAGTTTCAAGCATATAGTGCAGATTGTGAACGAGGATACAGCCTCATGAAAACTATCAAGAATAAATTGAGGAATAGACTAGAGCAGAAGCCTTTGGCTATGCTGATGAGGACAAAGGCCTACCTCCTGAATGGGAAAGTTGACCTTGATAAAGTTTATAAGCACTGGAAAAATGACAAGGATCACCGTGAGAAGCAACCCTGTCACCCATCTAGTGATGCCACTTGACTTGTCTGACCGTCCCTCTCCCACAGTCCATGTTGTCCAGGATGTCAGAGTTTTACAAACTATCCCGGGCGGGATAGCCCAACATTACTCAGTAGCTTTCACATCAAATTGTAAATGTTATGTTATTTTTTAACTTTTTGTGAATATGTGACATTGTATAGGCTCTCAACATTTCCCCAACCAATGAACATTGCTCCAAGTAAGAATATTTAGTAAAATCTTATGATGGTACCACCTTTTGCAGTCTTGTGCTTTTCTAAACCTTAAGTGTACTTGCCTCAATGTCATGGCGTCGTTATCCAATTTACAAATGGGCCCTAAGACCCTTAACGTGGAGCTGTATGTGTGAAAATGCACCATCTTTTCACTTTGTTAAGCAAACGTTTGGAGTGACATTTGGCGCTGTACACGCGTTGTCTGGTTTCTGGCGCTCATAGCCATGGTTGCAGCGCACAAAGACCCTCCACTGCCGCACACAGAGGAAAAAAATTAGAGGGACGATTGCTGATGACATCACTGATGACATCTCAAATGACATCAATGATGACATCACTGATGACATCATCCAGTGAATGTGGTTGTGTTTGAAATTTAAATATCTATTATATATATACCAATCTGTATTGAAGATTGAGTGGATATCTAACTGTCTGGATGGAGGATTTAGTAGCTGTCCGACTGTTTGTTTAACCCCTTCACTGCGGCGGCTATTCCGCCGCAGTGCTAAGGGGGCGGGGCGGCCGCGCGGCGGCCGCATGCTGGTGACGGAATCGCTCTGTCACCAGCCTCGGTTGAGCTGTGCTCATGACGGAGCAGTTCAGTCATGGCCCGCCCCGCTCAATAGAACGATCAGTGCAGGCGCGGAATTTGCGTCGCGCAGGTGTTCCGAGCGGGCCATGACGGAACCGCTCCGTCATCAGCACAGCGCACCCGCAGCTGATGACGGAGCGGTTCCGTCATCAGCTTCCAAGTGGTTAAGTGAGTAATTAAATGTGTCTCACTAAATATATGGGTTAGTAACCAAACTATGTGAATGTGTGTATCACTGTCTCTGTTGTTGTATGACCTGCTGCATCAATTGGCCATTAACTACATGAGTGTCTATATTAGTTATTGATTCATTGGCAGAGTATTTGTAAGGGACTGTTGGGGTTCAAGGGGGCCTGGGTCCTTCTGTCTAGTTCCCCGTTAGTGTTAAATCCTTAGAAGTGCCAAGTGTATATGTGAATTTATGGACGCTCCCTAGAGCTTGCTTTAAAAGGGGGCTGCCAACAGGAAACAGGTGCTTGGTATCGTTATTGGTCCCTTGCCGAGTGATTCCTGTTCCTGTGTTTCTACTTTGTTTCACAACTAACAACCAACCTCAACCGACTCTACGAAGAAACTGGAACAAAATCACCACCGACCAGATCTCCTCATCGCTCCTTCAAAACCCCCCTGCCCACTCCTCAAACGCCGACCAAGCAGCGATTAACCTCACCCAATGGCTATCCAACAGCGCCGACATCCTAGCACCACCGAAAAAACGTCAAATCAAACTTGGCAGCAAAAACGCCTCCTGGTTCAACGATGATCTTAAGAAATCGAAGAAACTCTGCCGCTCCCTCGAGAAGGCCTGGAAAAAAGACCCAAACACCAGCACCAGGGACGCCTTCAAAAACACCACCCGCATACACCACCAACTGATCCGGACTGCCAAGAAAGCCGCATTCAAAGACCGACTAGACAACAACGCCCACAACAGCAAGGAACTATTCAACATCGTCAAAGAATTCACCAACCCCTCAGCAAACTCCAACGATATCACCCCCTCTCAAGCCCTCTGCGACTCCCTAGCTTCCTTCTTCCACAACAAAATCAGGGACATCCACAACAGCTTCGACAACCAACCCGGAGACCATCCCACCCAATCTCCTGCCGTACCTTCACCCCCCTCGAACATCCTTAACGACTGGAACCCAATCTCCACCGAGGACACCATCCGCCTGATGAACTCCATCCACTCAGGATCCCCCACAGACCCATGTCCTCACCACATCTTCAACAAAGCAGATTCCATCATAGCACCACACCTCCGAGACGTCATCAACTGCTCCCTCAACTCCGCCACCTTCCCGGAAAGCTGGAAACACGCCGAACTCAGCGCCCTTCTGAAAAAACCCACAGTGGACCCCACCGAACTCAAAAACTACCGCCCCATCTCGCTCCTTCCATTTCCGGCCAAAGTCATCGAGAAAGCTGTCAACAACCAACTCGCCGCCTTCCTCGAAGCCAACAAATCCCTCGACTCCTCACAGTCCGGCTTCCGAGCCAAGCACAGCACGGAGACCGCCCTCATCGCAGCAACAGACGACATTCGAACTCTACTGGACAATGGAGACACAGTCGCCCTCATCCTCCTAGACCTCTCCGCAGCCTTCGACACAGTCTGCTATAGCACTCTTCTACAGCGCCTCAAAAACATCGGGATCCAAGGAAAAGCACTGGAATGGATCACCTCATTCCTCACCGGAAGAACCCAGAGGGTCCGCCTCCCACCATTCAAGTCCGAGGCCACTGAAGTCATCTGCGGCGTACCCCAGGGTTCCTCACTCAGCCCCACCCTCTTCAACGTATACATGAGCCCCCTCGCGACCATCGCTCGCCAACACAACCTCAACATCATATCCTACGCAGATGATACCCAACTGATCCTATCACTGTCCAAAGACCCCAACACCGCCAAAACCAACCTACATGAAGGTATGAAAGAGGTAGCAGAGTGGATGAAGCACAGCCGTCTGAAACTGAACTCAGACAAAACAGAAGTCCTTATCTTAGGCACCTCCCCCTCCGCTTGGGACGACTCTTGGTGGCCAGAGGCCATTGGAAAAGCACCCATCCCGACGGACCACGCACGGAACCTGGGCATCATCCTGGACTCCTCACTCTCTATGAACAGACAAGTCAACGCAGTCTCATCTTCATGCTTCAACATCCTCCGCATGCTCAAAAAAACATTTCGCTGGATCCCCACAGAAACCAGAAAAACAGTCACCCATGCACTGGTTACAAGTCGCCTGGACTACGGAAACACCCTATACGCCGGTATCACCGCAAAACTCCAGAAAAAACTCCAACGCATCCAGAACGCATCAGCCAGACTCATACTAGATATCCTGCGTAAAGACCATATCTCTAACCACCTGAAAAACCTCCACTGGCTCCCCGTCAATAAGAGGATTACTTTCCGCCTCCTAACCCACGCTCACAAAGCACTCTACGAACTTGGACCCGAATGCCTCAACACACGACTTTCCTTCTACACCCCCCCTCGCCAGCTACGATCTTCCAACCAAGCCCTTGCTACCATTCCTCGCATCAATAAAACCACCATGGGAGGCAGATCCTTCTCCTACCTCGCTGCTAAAACCTGGAACTCACTCCCCACTCACCTACGTCTCACACAGAACCACCTAGCATTCAGAAAGCAACTTAAAACCTGGATATTCGACAAGTAATTCCCTTCCCTCCCTCAAGCGCCTTGAGACCCTCTGGGTATGTAGCGCGCTATACAAATTTCTGACTTGACTTGACTTGACTTCCTTCGAGCTCCCTTCCAGCGGTCTTTTCTAGTGCTGGATTTTGATCCCCTTTTTTCCCTGCCATGCCCCCTCCCTGTTTTCCTATTCCCTTGGGTATTTCTGAACCCTTTTTATTAGGACCTGTTTTTGATCCTTGGTGACATTCCAGGATTCGCGGCTGTGTTTCCTTGAGTTGTATCGTCCCGTAATTATCCCCTTTTTGTATCTTAACCATCTTGTTTTGCGCACTGTTTGGGTGGTTTCTCGAAGGAGCTGAATAACGGCCGTTTTTGTGCTACCTTCATGTTCTTTTTTAGATTGCAGGGGTTTTTTAGGTATCTTTCATATTCCCTTGATACCATTTTTCCCCTGTCCCTTTTTTGTCCAAAGAATTGTGAATTCCACCCCCTTAGTCCTTCTCAGTGTTTCCCGAGGGGGGCGTGGTTGGTCTGGGGTTACGCAAAGTAACAACCAATACGATTGCAGTGGAAGAATTCCTGTTTCGTATCAAGCTACACCCGTTTGTTATCCGGGGTAAGCAGGGAGGTCGGTGGTTTGCGTGTGTACTTGGCACTGGTCATAGTAATAGGGTTGTATTTAATCTTGTCCCCTTCTTTCATTTTAGCGGTCTCGTCTGTGTCAAGCTGTCAGCTGCCAAGAAGCCAGAGGAGACGAGTTGTGTTCCCCAAGACCTTGGGTTCCCTTGTTTTGTTACCCACCTTCTCCCGGTGTTGTGTTCTCCACCATCCGTTTTGATTGCGGGTGTTGGGGGTCACGGTGAGGGTAGAGGATTGGGACGTTCTTCACTCCTGCGGTGTTGGGCCGGTCGGCATCGGAACAGAAAACCAAGCCCACGAATTAACACACCGCCAGAGTGAAGAATGGATGAGGAGGCAGCAGGGGGGGCTTTTTCGATGCATGATATTTTGCGGGCTTTGGCGCGTATACAGGGTGAAGTCCAATCCCTGCGTCAGGAGAATCAGGAATTACGGGGGACACTGAGTGAAGTTAAGACTAAGCCCCCATTGCTTCAACCAGCCACATTTAAATATGAGAGGAGTGGGGGGCAGAGCGGTTCTTCTTCTCCTTTGTCCGTTACAGTGAACACTCCCGTGCCGGTGCCTCTAGCAGCTCCAGAGAGGTTTACCGGAGATAGTAGCAGATACACTATATTTATGAATCAGTACCATTTGCACTTTATGTGTCGACCAACCGCTTTTCCTGACGACACTACTAAAGTTGCGTTTGTGATCTCATATCTTTTGGGTACTGCAGCTAGCTGGGCGGTCCCCTTAGTGGAAAACAATGATGCTGTATTGAATAGTTTTCCGGCCTTTAAGAACCAGATGCATAGTTTGTTTGCTAAGCATGCTTTTATGCAGGCAAGTGATGTTGAATTGTTAAAACTACGGCAGGGTAAGCAGGAGCTTTTGGGTTACGTGGCTACTTTTAATCGCCTAGTAGCAGAGACACAATGGCCCATGACAAAAAGAACCTCCTTGTTTTATCAGGGCTGGTGCGAGGACTTGAAAGATATAGTCTCTCAGGTTGTAGACCCCTCTGCAGATTGTGTTGAGTTTATCGATTTGGTTGTCAAACTCAACCACCGAATGAGTGAAGGAGAAGGGGAAAAGAATAGGTTTCAACCCCCAAGAACAACTGTAACCAAGAGAGAAACATCAGAGAGTGGAGGTGTGAAAACAGATCCTGAACATGTGCCTTTGGGTGGGGTGCGGGGTGCCTTATCCAAGGAGGAAAAGGAGCGAAGGAGCGAAGGCGCTTGATGCAGTTGTGTTTGTATTGTGGGAGGGCTGGACACTTTGCTCGAGAGTGTCCAGTGAAACCGTCCCGGTCCCCGGAGAATATGGCTGTGGCTATTGTGGGTAGGGATTATGAGCGTCCTTTAGTCCATGATAGTGGTTTTTGTAACCCATGTGATGTACAAGGAGTGGTTCAAAGAGTCCCGCATCATTTCACGGTATCGGCTTGCTTCATTTATTCATCTTGTGGTAGGGCTTCCTTGTCGGTATTACTGGATTGTGGGGCCACAGGGAACTTTATGGACATTGGGTTGGCTGAGTCGTTGATTGTTCCCTGTGTGATGAAGAAACAACTTGAACAGGTGAGGGCTATTGACGGTACGGAGCTAACTTCTGGGTCGATTGTACGACAAACCGAACCTTTGTTGATGACATTCGATAATGGACATTTTGAGACGGTCTGTTTTGATCTAGTTGCCGCACCGGCCTTTGGGGTGGTACTAGGGGTGCCCTGTTTGCAGGCCCGTGATCCCGGAGTCAATAGGGCGCGGAGGCTGGTTACGCTTGATGTGGAGTATAGTCTTCTTCACTGTTATTGTGAGAGGACTGATTGGGTGTCTCCGTTGTCTTGTGCAGCGAGTGGTTGCGATCAGAATGGTTTGCCTCCGTCATTGGTAGCATATAAGGAGGTGTTCACAAAGCTAGATTTAAGAGGTGTTTGCCATCTCTTTCTCGTCCGCTAGGGCGACGAATGGAAAACGGCGTTCCGTATTAAGTTTGGTTTGGTTGAATATTACGTTATGCCTTTTGGTTTGTGTAACGCCCCTGTCGCTTTTCAGTATTTTATAAATGAGTTTTTGGATGTCAGTGTGATTGTTTACATTGATGATATTTAGGTTTTTTTTTCCGTCCTTTGAGGAACATGTTGCACATGCTTCGCAGGTTTTGTCTAAGTTGTTGGAACACCGTTTAATTGTCAAGCTTGATAAATGCACTTTCAGTGCGACACATGTTGAGTTTATGAGATTCCTGATATCTGTGGATGGTATAAAGAAGGATCCCCGGAAGATCAAGGCTATTGTTAACTGGCCCATACCCACATGTATTAAGGAGATACAGGTGCTACTTGGTTTCGCCAACTTCTACAGGCGTTTTATCAGTCATTTCTTTGACGTTGTTTCGCCTATGACTTCATTGTTGATGAAGGGAGTGGTGTTTGAGTGGACGCCTGCGGCTCAGTTGGCTTTGGAAATATTGATTGGGCTTTTTATGTTTGCTCCTGGGTTGATGCATCCAATTGCGTATTTTTCAAAGAAACTACTACCTGCTGAGCAGAATTGTACTATAGCCGAAAGGGAACTATTGGCCATAAAGCTGTCTTTTGAGGAATGGCGCCATTATCTTTGGGGGGCTTGTCACCCCATTACCATCTATACGGATCATATAGACTTGGAGTATGAGGTTAGAACTGTTTTGAATTCCAAGCGGATGAAGGGTTATCCCCCTGAGGATAGTTCTTGGGTTCCTGCAAGTAGGGTTCACGCTGCCCAGTTGGTTCGTCTGTTTCATCGCCTGCACCCTAGGAAGCCATGGCCTGTAGGGAGGCTTTCAGGAGGAGGTACTGTTGGGGTTCAAGGGGGCCTGGGTCTTTCTGTCTAGTTCCCCATTAGTGTTAAATCCTTAGAAGTGCCAAGTGCATATGTGAATTTGTGGACGCTCCCTAGAGCTTGCTTTAAAAGGGGGCTGCCAACAGGAAACAGGTGCTTAGTTTCATTATTGGTCCCTTGCCGAGTGATTCCTGTTCCTGTGTTTCTACCTTGTTTCCCTTCCTTCGAGCTCCCTTCCAGCGGTCTTTTCTAGTGCTGGATTTTGATCCCCTTTTTTCCCTGCCATGCCCCCTCCCTGTTTTCCTATTCCCTTGGGTATTTCTGAACCCTTTTTATTGGGACCTGTTTTTGATCCTTGGTGACGTTCCAGGATTCGCGGCTGCGTTTCCTTGAGTTGTATCGTCCCGTAATTATCCCCTTTTTGTATCCTAACCATCTTGTTTTGCGCATTGTTTGGGTGGTTTCACGAAGGAGCTGAATAACGGCCGTTTTTGTGCTACCTTCGTGTTCTTTTTTAGATTGCAGGGGTTTTTTAGGTATCTTTCATATTCCCTTGATACCATTTTTCCCCTGTCCCTTTTTGTCCAAAGAATTGTGAATTGCACCCCATAGTCATTCTCGGTGTTTCCCGAGGGGGCGTGGTTGGTCTGGGGTTACGCAAAGTAACAACCAATACGATTGCAGTGGAAGAATTCCTGTTTCGTATCAAGCTACACCCGTTTGTTATCCGGGGTAAGCAGGGAGGTCAGTGGTTTGCGTGTGTACTTGGCACTGGTCATAGTAATAGGGTTGTATTTAATCTTTTCCCCTTCTTTCATTTTAGCAGTCTCGTCTGTGTCAAGCTGTCAGCTGCCAAGAAGCCAGAGGAGACGAGTTGTGTTCCCCAAGACCTTGGGTTCCCTTGTTTTGTTACCCACCTTCTCCCGGTGTCGTGTTCTCCACCATCCGTTTTGATTTCGGGTGTTGGGGGTCACGGTGAGGGTAGAGGATTGGGACGTTCTTCACTCCTGCGGTGTTGGGCTGGTCGGCATCGGAACAGGGACACTGAGTGTATCTGTGGTTGGGTGGGGGAGTTGTAACTGTGCATAGATGTGTGAGTGTTTGATTGTCTAGGCATATGGGTTTAGGAGTGTTTATGGAAACAGTTGTTTGGGTGTCTGAGTGTTTTTATTTGTGTGTTGGTAAATGAAAAGGACATTCATGTACAACGCAGCTAAGGCCTGGAATACTCTACCATTTCATCTTAGAGCCACCCAGAACCTTACTATGTTTCGCAAGCAACTGAAGACTCACCTATTTACATCTGCCTGCTAAACCGTTGTCTTTTTTTTCCCCTTCCCTGCTCTCTGTAGGTCACGGTTATCCTAGCGCTTGGACGCCTTCGGGCAACAACTGCGCTCTATAAATCCCCAAGTTTACAATATATGTGTCAGTGGAACATCTCCAATAAAGAAGAAAAATAAAAGGCATTGCATATGAGAGTTGGTTTATATAAATAAGTATACGTAAGAGTCAGTGATTGTGAGAGTAACTGTATGAATGAGTGTATAATTGTAATAGCGATTTTTTAACATAGTAACTATGATTTACTATATGTATGTATAAATCAGGTGTTGTGTGTATAACTGTATAGGTGAGTAAATATAAGTGTGATTGATTCTTTTCATAAGTAAATAGCATCACTGCATAACAAACTAGGATCAATGCTGATGTGTCAATGTCTATATAGGTGTATGAGTACATTTGATAGTGTTATCACTGATCAGTGACTTTATGTATAAGTGGTTCTGTGGGTGAATGGACAGTTGTGTGTGTAGACTTAGGAATCAGTGAGTGCATATGTAGTAACTGGTATGTGTGTGTCAATGCTTTCAAATAGGGTACTCTGTATTTTACAGTGAGTGATCAAAGGTTATACTAGTGTGTGATGAGGTGTGTCAGATTGGCACGTGGATGATGTCATCAGTGATGTCATTTGAGATGTCATCAGTGCTGTCACTGACCATATCATGAATGATGTAATATGTGACATCATCAGCAGTGCATTGCGGGCGCGCAAGTTATATTTAGCACAACTAACTATAACGGAGAAATATCTATGGTTTTGTACGAGTGAAATGTCCAGCTAACTATAACAGTCATGAAACCTACGGTTTTTTCAGTGAATTTCAAAGGTTTTTTTTAAATGCTCATTTCTAACCATAACGTCTCTAAAACCTATGTTTTTTTCAGGGAATTTCAAAGGTTTTTTAAATGCTAATTTTTAAGTGCAATAGTAGTTATACCTATTTTATTGTACTGAATTTCTACAGTTGTTTAACTGTTTATTTATAAATATTTTATTTATTAAACAACATGATATATTTTTCTGAAAATTGCAAAAAATAAATAAATAAATTTAAAATTGAAATATATATATTTTTTCTATTTTAATATATTTATATAATTTTCTTTTGTAATTTTTTTTTTCAATTTTTTTTGGGGAGTTGCGCACCCAAAGCGTACCTACTGCAGAGTGTTCGCGTATTCTAGCTGCCATTTTGGAAAAGTCGTGAAGGATCCGTATATGGTGAGCGACGAGTGTGTTTTTTTTTCAGTTACATCATATACGTACAATGGTACGTGGTGTATGCGACCGGTCCGTGACTCCTGCTCCCGTGCATTTGTGACACATGCATATTACAGTATGCAACGCTTACCCGGTGGTGGGGCCCATGTGACGTCATATACGTGCTGGGGGGTGCTGGGTGCGCGACTCCCATTAATTTTTTTTGTTCTAAAATGATATGTATGTGTTTTTAATGTAAATATTAGGGCAAAAGATTATCTAAGGTATTCATAAAAATAATATATTTCAGCTTGTAATAAACTTATATTATTTTTTAATATATTTCCGCGAAGTCGGGTGCACGTTTCGTGAGCGCACGGTGCGCGGATCCCATGTGACCGAAAAAAAAAAGATTTGATTGGTTCATAACATTTCGCACTGTAACTATTGAAGGACTCCACCCATTTTAATTATTCTGTTTGGAGCAGTTAATGAGAGATATCTCTTCTTCCAGAGCTGGTTTTGGAATTTTTTAGGTGTTTTTAAATAATTGCATTGGAGAAATGGCATCTGGTTCGCAAGCTCCTCATCATTCTTCAGATGAAGATATCTTGGCGGAAGATCCACCCAAGCAGAGGCCTGAATCAGTGGTATGGACATTTTTTACCTTTCCTGCCGCAAGAAAAGTCACATACTTGCTGTGTGACAGGGTCCTGTCACGAGGCAATGACAAAAAATACTCCTGTGGAACAGTGGGTATGTATAAACATGAGCATCTACTTCAGCACCACCAGTAGACATTCAGCCAGAATTTGCTTCTGCAGCAGCACTGCACTAAGTGAAAAACCATCATTTGTTATGGTGAACAGTCAGTGGACGCTATTTGTGTAGCTCCACGAAACCACAAATGCAATTTTGTTATATTTTTTGGTTTTTGGAATTATGTTGAATTGCAAAAGCTAACTGTTTACTTAGTTCATTTTTTGTTCAATTTGTAAAAAACACCAAAAAATGTACAAAATTGTTAAAAAAACTACACAAAAAGAAAACAAAAAACAGAAGGAAAAAAAGTTCAGAACTACCTTATCTGATTTAAAAAGAGAACTATAATTGCATGGTAATGTCTGAAAGTTTGGTTGAATGTATGTGTAGAGCATGATTGACTGAAAGAATGCATTAGTACTGTATGGTGAATTTATAGGGGCAGATCTATGAGGAAGTGCTGCAGTGTGACACTGCAAGCCCTTTAGCTATACTGCGCTGTGGCACTCCTGAAGCACAGGGATGTGACATATTTACGTGAATATGTTGCAAGTCTGTGCTCCCTCTGTACTAGCACACAAACTGCAGCCATGCTGTGACGCAGCAGGCACCCTTGCACCATGGTGCAAGGATATCTGTGTCGTGGGGAGATTGTTTTTGTGCAGGAAGGGACTACTACCTGCACAAAAACAATCACTAAAGGCATTTTCCTCCTTCAATATGTGTTGTGGAATGCACCATGCATTGAAAGAGGAAACAACAAGGATAAATGAAAATATTTCTCCTTGTTGTGCCTCGCTACACAACCTCTAGGGTGGCGCACCATTCACACATATCTACAGATTTACACTTTCTCGTAAGTCTTGAGATGTGTTATTCCATGGGTGTTGAGTGGGAACAGACACAGCCAGACACAGCAACACCCATGGAACGCCCCTTCAACGCAAAGTGGTGCGTTTGAATGGGTCGCATTTTCAAGGAGAGGAAAAGCCACAGAGGGTGGCTTTTCCTCTCCTTGTAAATATGGAGGAATCCCCAGCGCCATCACTACGTTACACAAAGTGACGTACTGGTGGCACAGGGGGCTTGTAACTCTGCCCCATAAGTGCTTTAGGTATTGACAGAGTGATACAATAAGAACATAGTGCTGGATGGCTGACTGACGAACTGCATGAGACTAACAGGCGGTATCCTAGGCTGCATGAGTACTACTTCAGTATGTAGTGGAGTGTACCAATGGTATGTATCTGCTTAGAGGTTTGTAGGGATTGTGCACAGTATATTGTATGTGTACTTGTGTTGGTGCCTAGGTCATTCTATAAGAACATCACTAGTAACTAGAACGATGACTGCTAACAGAGTGCTCAGTTAATTTATAAGTGCTTAGTTATTGTCTCAATGCCTGAGTCATTCTGCAAGTGCATAGAGAATGACTGGGTTTCTAGAGTGCTAGTAGTTGACAGCAGGTAAGTTTATAAGCATCTAGTTTCAGCAGAGTGATTAGATAGGGACATGCTTCTGTCAGGATCATTGAAGGAGTGGACACAGACTCACAGTGTGATTCCAGGCAAGCATGACTATTACCTGGACTTTTGCAGGACTGACTCAGTAGTCTGCAAAGGGTTAAGGGACCGCATACATTGTCCACATTTGATGGTACAACTGCTTGTCTCAATGCCTGAGTCATTCTGCAAGTGCATAGACAGTGACTGGGTTCCTAGAGTGCTAGTAATTGACAGCAAGATAAGTTTATATGTGCCGATGTTTCTGCAGAGTGATTAGATAAGGACATGTTTCTGTCAGGATGATTGTAGGAGTTGACACAGACTCACAGTGTGATTCCAGACAAGCATGATTATTACCTGGACTTTTACAGGACTGACTCAGTATTGTGCAAGGGATTAAGGGACCACACACATTATGCACATTTGACTGTACCACTGCTTGTCTCAATGCCTGAGTCATTCTGCAAGTGCATAGACAGTGACTGGGTTCCTAGAGTGCTAGTAATTGACAGCAAGATAAGTTTATATGCGCCGATGTTTCTGCAGAGTGATTAGATAAGGACATGTTTCTGTCAGGATGATTGTAGGAGTTGACACAGACTCACAGTGTGATTCCAGACAAGCATGATTATTACCTGGACTTTTGCAGGACTGACTCAGTAGTCTGCAAGGGGTTAAGGGACCGCATACATTGTGCACTTTTGACTGTACCGCTGCTTGTCTCAATGCCTTACTCATTCTGCAACTGCATAGACAGTGACTGGGTTCCTAGCGTGCTAGTAGTTGACAGCAAGATAAGTTTATAAGCACGTATGTTTCAGCAGAGAGATTAGATAAGGACATGTTTCTGTCAGGATGATTGTAGGAGTTGACACAGACTCACAGTGTGATTCCAGACAAGCATGACTATTGCCTGGACTTTTACAGGAATGACTCAGTATTGTGCAAGGGGTTAAGGGACCACACACATTATGCACATTTGACGGTAACACTGCTTGTCTCAATGCCTGAGTCATTCTTGAAGTGCATAAATAGTGAATAGGTTCCTAGAGTGCTAGCAGTTGACAGCAGGATAAGTTTATAAGGACTTATGTTTCAGCAGAGTGATTAGATAAGGACATACTTATGTCAGGGTGATTGTAGTAGTGGATGTAGACTCACAGTGTGATTCCAGACAAGCATGACTATTACCTGGACTTTTGCAGGACTGACTCAGTATTGTGAAAGGGGTTAAGGGACCACACACATTATGCACATTTGACGGTAACACTGCTTGTCTCAATGCCTGAGTCATTCTTGAAGTGCATAAATAGTGAATAGGTTCCTAGAGTGCTAGCAGTTGACAGCAGGATAAGTTTATAAGGACTTATGTTTCAGCAGAGGGATTAGATAAGGACATACTTCTGTCAGGGTGATTGTAGTAGTGGACGCAGACTCACAGTGTGATTCCAGACAAGCATGACTTTTACCTGGACTTTTGCAGGACTGACTCAGTAGTCTGCAAGAGGTTAAGGGACCGCAAATATTGTACACTTTTGACTGTACCACTGCTTGTCTCAATGCCTGAGTCATTCTGCAAGTGCATAGACAGTGACTGGGTTCCTAGAGTGCTAGTAGTTAACAGCAGGATACGTTTATAAGCAGTTATGTTTCAGCAGAGTGATTAGATAAGGACATGCCTCTGTCAGGGTGATTGTAGGAGTGGGCAGAGCTGCCTTAGAGCCATAGAACAGGTCAGCAGAGCTGCTTTGGAGCCAGAGAACCAGGTCAGCAGAGCCGTTGTAGAGCCAGAGACCCAGGTCAGCAGAGCTGCTGTAGAGCCAGAGAACTAGGTCAGCAGAGCTGCTTTAGAGCCATAGAACCAGGTCAGCAGAGCTTCTGTAAAGCCAGAGAAACCAGGTCAGCAGAGCTGCTTTAGGGTCAGAGAACCAGATCAGCAGAGCTGTTATTGTAGAGCCAGAGAACCACGTCAGCAGAGCTGCTCTAGAGCATAAGATCACTGGATTTATATTCCAAACATATTTATTTTCTTTTTTTCAGATTCTTAAAGTTTCAAAAACACGAGCACAAACAAAATAACCATCAAAGCAGTAGGCTCATGTACACAGTATCTACAAAAATACAAATTTACAAATGTACAGTATTTACAACAATCGAGTCAAACGAGACGAATAATAACACACCAAGACAATGAAACATAAAGTGATTCAATTCAATTGCAGTTTAAACAGTGCAATACTAATGCATAAAACAAAGAGGAGAACCAGTCCTTAGAACTATGAAACCAAGGGACAGGCGGGATAAAGATGGAAGTGGGTGCCTGCCTGTCTACCAAAACCTGTGGTCAGGTATTTATATGGGGTTGCACTGCTAGGGTCCAATGAAGTGGAATTAGTTGTATCCTAGCGGCACCCTTTGAGGTTGCCACAGGGTGGGGTGTCGACGCGTTTCGAACCTGGATGTTATAGGTTCTCTTCAGGACAGGGACTGGGGATGATAAATCTGCACAAGGGCACAAACGTTGCCGTAGTGTGGGTAATTCTCAAAAAGCAATCAGTTCTGTAATTCACACAATGATGAACTGAAAACGTGATGTCCGCCATGCGGTACACACTCAGGGTAAATGAACAGCTCACATTTTTTGCTGCGCCGGTGTAGTTGGCTGAAAGCCAAAGAATCGGTAATAGGGGCGCCTGGACCAAAGAACCCAATTCAAGCCGGCAGGCGGTGTCAATTTCACCGGAGCCCGTCGGACAAATGGAACTTCGTTTGGAAATGATGGATTGACTCCTTCCATACGACGGGCTCCGGTGAAATTGACACCGCCTGTCGGCTTGAATTGGGTTCTTTGGTCCAGGCGCACTCTAGAGCCAGAGAACCAGGTCAGCAGATCCTCTGTAGAGCCAGAGAAACCCTGTCATAAGAGCTGCTTTAGAGCCAGAGAACCAGGTCGGCAGAGCTGCTCTAGTTGACTCTGACTGACTGACTGACACTGACTGATTGACACTGACTGACACTGGCTGACTGACACTGATTGAATGACACTGACTGACACTGACTGACACTGATTGACTGACACTGATTGACTGACACTGATTGACTGACACTGACTGACTGACACTGATTGACTCACACTGACTGACACTGACACTGACTGACTGACACTGACTGACTGTCACTGACTGACTGATGCTGACTTACACTGACTGACTAGGCTCTACTACTCTAATACTCTCTCTACTACTCTCTCTCTACTACTCACTCTCTACTACTCACTCTCTACTACTCTCTACTACTCACTCTCTACTACTCTCTACAACTCACTCTCTACTACTCACTCTTTACTACTCTCTACTACTCACTCTCTACTGCTCACTCTCTACTTCTCTACTACTCTCTACTACTCACTCTCTACTACTACTCTCTACTGCTATCTCTCTACTAACTCTCTACTACTCTCTACTATTCACTCTCTACTACTCACTCTTTACCACTCTCTCTCTACTAGTCACTCTCTACTACTCACTCTCCACTACTCTCTACTACTCTCTCTCTAGTACTCACTCTCTACTACTCTCTACTACTCTCTACTACTCACTCTACTACTCTCTACCACTCACTCTCTACTACTCTACTACTCACTCTCTGCTACTCTCTCTCTACTACTCACTCTTTTTCTACTCACTCTACTACTCTCTACTACTCACTCTCTACTACTCTCTCTCTACTACTCACTCTCTACTATTCAATCTCTACTACTCACTCTCTACTACTCACTCTCTACTACTCACTCTCTACTACTCTCTACTACTCTTTCTCTACTACTCACTCTCTACTATTCGCTCACTATCACTCTCTACTACTCTCTCTACTACTGACTCTCGACTACTCCACTACTCTATACTACTCTCTCTACTGCTCACTTTACTACTCACTCTCTACTACTCATTCTACTACTTTTCACTCTCTACTACTCTACTACTCACTCTCTACTACTCTTGGTCTCTACTACTCACTCTACTAATCTCTACTACTCACTCCACAACTCTCTCTCTACTACTCACTCTCTACTACTCTCTACTACTACTCACTCTCTACTACTCACTCTCTACTGCACACTCTCTACTACTCTCTATTAGTCACTCTCCACTACTCTAGTATCTACTACTCACTCTCTACTACTATATATATATATATATATATATATATATATATATATATATATATATATATATATATATATATATATATATATATATATATATATATATATATTACCTACTGGCGATAGCCAGTAGGTATATATAGTTAGGATTTTTTCTCTATGGGACTTTTGAAAATTCTATGTCTAATAACTTTGGCGTTTGTGGACGGAATCGGCTGAAATTTTCAGGAAAATGGCACATTTTGTTTCTGAGCAGCCCCTGAAAATTTGGGGGGGTTTCGTCAAGGGGGGGCCGAGAAAAAAGGGGGGTCCCAAAACGCGTTTTTCCCATGTTAATTTCCATAGGGCGGTTGGACTCACTTTTAGCTCGAACGGCTGAATGGATTTGCACGAAACTTGGCAAAATTGTAGGGACTGTTAGCCCGATGTGCCTTTGCTAGGTCTCAATATATGTGCTCCAGTAGTTTTTGAGAAATTAACGTTCAAACCAAGATATATATCTGTAACAGCGCTCTGGGCAGCGATCCGGTCCGCTTACTTTTCGCTTATCGGAACTTTGCGCGCAGAAAGCTGATTGGCTCTCCGGTGTCTGTCAACATTCTAAACAGTCCGGAGCGGACGCCATCTTATCTCTCGGTAGGATCGAGAGAGAAGAAGAGGTGGAAAACGAAAGGGGAATTTAATGAAAGGGGGCAAGGTATCCCCCTCTTGACCCCCTAGGAATGTTGTTGGGGTTATTAAAGGGTCCCGTGGGGAAAATAAAAAAAAAATGATTTTTCACGGTAGAAGCGCGGCCGCGAACTGGTAGCGAAACGGGAATTCGACATTTTGTGCTTCGTTAATTAAATTACTAGTTATAAGTGGGTGCGGGAGACGTATCCTAATCCCCTATGTTTTCTGAGGGTGGCTGAGGAGGCTGATATATGTTGATACATCTCTTCCAGCGGCTGTGCGTGAGCTTTTTTTTTTTTTTGCTGCGTGACAGTCCGGAGCGGCCGCCATCTTGTCTCTCGGTAGGATCGAGAGAGAAGAAAAGGTGAAAAACGAAGGGGGAATTTAATGAAAGGGGGCAAGGTATCCCCCTCTTGACCCCCTAGGAATGTTGTTGGGGTTATTAAAGGGTCCCGTGGGGAAAATAAAAAAAAAATGACTTTTTAACGGTAGAAGCGCTTCACGGGCCGCGAACTGGGCCGCAAACTGGTAGCGAAACGGGAATTCGCCATTTTGTGCTTCGTTAATTAAAGTACTAGGTATAAGGGGGTGCGGGAGACGTATCCTAATTCCCTATGTTTCCTGAGGGTGGCTGAGGAGGCTGATATATGTTGATACATCTCTTCCAGCGGCTGCGCCATCTTGCCTTTTTTCCAATGCCACAATTTTGTCGTGCACGGCAGCCATTTTAGATGCCAGGCTGGTCCCAGGCTATCACCTAACCCTGCGGATGTAGTTTATGGCCCCAGCTGTAGAGAATTCAGACATGCCAACTCTCCTGATTCAGGCGTGTGACTACTGATTTCAGTGCTAGTCTCCCGCCTCCCGATTTCTGCAAGCAAAAACCCGGGGGCATATTACGAACAACTAGCGATAATTTTTGTCTCTAACTTGTTTAGAGACAAAAATTATCGCCGCACATCGGCGATTTTTATCACAGATAAACCTTGCTATTATCGCAGAAAAGTCAGCGATATTCATGTATTATCGAGCAAATGCTCTTAGCCATGTTATCCACCTCCCATTGGATAACATGGCTAAGAACTGCTCAGGGCAGGTGTTAGATTTTGGAGATATTCGCGCTTAGCGCGAATATCTCCAAAAGTTGGTAATAGGAGATAGCGATGTTAGCGACTGTTTCCAGTCGCTAACATCTTGGCACGCCCACTTTGCATGTCATTAGTGATAAGTATCACTGACATGCAAAGCGGGGCCCAAGATGGTCGCTATCTCCTTTTAGCTGTCACTAACTGGTGTTAGCGACAGCTTGGTAATAGGGAGATAATTTTATCTCCGCTTTCATGGCTTTTAAAGCCAAAAAAGCGGAGATAAACCCCCTTGATAATATGCCCCACGATTCCTTGGGGGTTTCAGCTGACAGGGCTTGGTATTGTGTTACATGGTAATTTTTCCAGGAAACGTCAGAGGGTCGATGCAGGGGTTCTAGAAGAGGTGATAAACCATTTAAGCCTCATGAACAAGCGCATGGTCTTTTAAAGATTTGTGAAGTACTCGGGGCGGCGGTGTGTGTGTGCCCTCTTTTAGGAGCGGGCGGGGGGGCATTGCCAGCAACTTGCCAGGTCAGGTAGTGTTCAACACGTGCATCACCCTTTCTCTGCCTGCTATTGCGCTCCATGCTTCGGAAAGGTAAGAAAAAGAACGTGCATTTGAGTTTGAAATGTCCGATCCTGCAGCAGCACACTTCCAAAGCCCACCCATGACAATAACCCGATTCAAGGCCCCATTCACCCGTTTTAAAAAAAATAGATAACACTCCAACAAAGTAAGGTTATAAAACTTTATTAACTATTAACTATAACGAACGGAACAAAAACTAAAAACATTTAAACATTTTTCAACACAAAAAGCAACAATGGTTAGAAGCTGTCTTTTGTGCGAATAGTCCCAAGGCAGCACAACGTGCAGAGTTCTGGACGGCACCCAGGTGATGTCGCCTGGGTGCCGCACTGGTTTAGGGATCCTACAATGCTGCTCCGAAAATTGGCGTGGGGCGTCCCGGGTGGGGCGGGGGGAGGCCTCGTCAGTAGCGGTCTGTTGTGCGAATAGTCCCAAGGCAGCACAACGTGCAGAGTTCTGGACGGCACCCAGGTGATGTCGCCTGGGTGCCGCACTGGTTTAGGGATCCTACAATGCAGCACAGAAAAACAGCGTGGGGCGTCCCGGGTGGTGCGGGGGGAGGCCTCGTCAGTAGCGGTCTGTGTCCAGTGTCACATGGCTGACACAACATGTACGACAGGCACCCAGGTGATGTCCAGTAAACTGCCGCACTGGTTTTGGTATCCTACAATGCTGCTCCGAAAATTGGCGTGCGGCGGCCCGGGGGGGGGGGGCGTGGGGGAGCCGGCGTGAACGGGCCTCCCCAGGTGGCGGCCATCTAGCTGAGTTGCGCTCGCTCTTGCGGCCACAGCGTCTCGCTCACCATGTTGTTGAGTTGCTCCCACTCTTGCAGTGCAGCGATAGGCGGCTGCCACATGGCTCTTAAAATGGCGGACGGCTCCTCGGTTTTGGGCCTGGTCCACTGAAATGGCCCTGGGACACTTTGGAACTCGGACGCTTGCCTGCTAGGGCTTGGGCTCCATTCTCGAAAAGCGTCCCCTCAGCCGTGAAGATTGTATAAAAGTCTTGGGGGCCCCCGACTCCCGCAGGCTTCCGGTGGGGAGCGGCTGCCATGATTGCTCGCGGAATGACCACGACGGAGCCACGAGATGGTGGTGCTCTCATGCTGACGCCAGCTTCAGTCTGAATGATCCAGAAACAAGGTGGGGCTTTCATCGTTTGGGAAAAAAAAATGTTCTAAACCAATGAAAAGTGTTATTTTTAGGTCATATGACCAAGCCTTCCATCTTTAGGAAACCAAAAGTAAAATGAACCAATGAAAAGTTTTATAAACAAGTCACATGACCTGTTATGCGGCATAGGGCTACAAAAAGCGTAGAAAATCCGTTGGCACGTGAGGCGGCGTCAGTAGCGGACCGATGTGCGAATAGGCCGAAGGCAGCACAACGCGCCGAGATCCGGATGGCACCGAGGTGGTGTCAAGCAAATTGCCGCACTGGTGTGGCCATCCTACAATGCTGCGCCGAAAGACGGCGTGTCCAGCTGAGTTCCGGTCACTCTTCCGGCACAGTGACTCGAACGTGCCGAGATCCGGATGGCACCGAGGTGGTGTCCAGCAAATTGCCGCACTGGTGTGGCCATCCTACAATGCTGCGCCGAAAGACGGCGTGTTCAGCTGAGTTCCGGTCACTCTTCCGGCACAGTGACTCGAACGCGCCGAGATCCGGATGGCACCGAGGTGGTGTCCAGCAAGTGGCCGCACTGGTGTGGCCATCCTACAATGCTGCGCCGAAAGTCGGCGTGGGGTGCCCCGTTGGCTTATGAGGTGATGTCAGTAGTGGACTGATGTGTGAATAGGTCGGAACCAGCACAAGGCGCCAAGATCCGAATGGCAAGTCCTGGATGTTGAGTGCCTCAGTTGAGATTTCTGAGCAGTGCTTGTAGGACTGTCTGAAGCTTATTTGCACCTGCTGCAGCTTCACTATTGCCCTGGTGTGGCCAAAGGTGGCACATGACATAGGCGGCCGGCTCCCGAGGTCCGGCGGAACTTTTTGCCTTTTCCTTTCTGCTTCTTTTCCTACAATCCGTTTCATCTGAAGACACGACCAGGTCCCTGAATGTGTGCAGGGGGACGCTATTGATTGAATGAAAATGGCGGCTTGACACAAAGCTGACTCAAGCGTTACTGTTGATGCTATACAGACAAAAATTGGTTTTCAGTTTGTACATTCTTCAGGATTTTTTTTTCCATCCAAGTCTGATTGAGAGTTTGTAGAAAAATGGCTTCAGATTTTCCACATACTACTCTTCAACATTCTTCCTAAATGTAACAATGTGAAACTCACTAGGACAATGGCTGGTTCTGTTTCCTTTCAAAATGCTGCCAACAATATTTTCTGAATGGAAGACATCATCTTGTAGCATAAAGGGACGAAAGGGGTTCTGGTCTGGCCGATGGTTGGTGGAGACATTTTGACTATATCTTGGACCTGCCCGGCCTCGCCCAAAATGGCGCCGGTATAAATGGGACTCGTAACTCCTTGCCCGCAAATGTATATCTAGAAAATGTTATTGTAAGTGGCCGTGTCGTATTTTAATTACAAAATGTACGTCCACCGATTCCGCAACTGTTAGACACCTTTGTTCTTGCAACCTAATGGCCCGCTCGTTACGTTCTTCTACAGTGTAAATGTCTCCTCATCATATACGATTTCAGTTTGCTCCGTGGCCGGCCCACGTGGTTATAGGCCCGTATTTGTATACTGACATTTTCACAATAAAGGTTTTTAAAACAAAACACGGTAGTAGTATTTACATTGGTAAAGTTTTTACTTTTAGTCACTGTTTTCGAATCAGTAAAGGCAAGTGAAATAAAGCAGTCCAATTACATGACGGATAAAAGGTATAATATGTAGGAACGCAGTAAAGATAAATGCTTAATAGCAGTTGTGTTTTTCATGTCTGCAATATAAAGTGATCGATAAGAATCTGATAATCAGGCGTATCGGCGACTAAGATAGCAGGCCGAATCTCTTTTACTCAACGGCTCCGTCATGGAAGGAAGAAACGCCCTTTTTCTCGAAAAAGGAATATATTTTACTTTCAAGACAGTTGTAGATTTTCCGGGAAAGTACATTAGCCTGGAATATTATAACATATGTTTGAAAAAAAAATATTGTTCGAAAACAATAAAAAGCGTAATTTTTAGGTCATATGACCAAGCTTTTCATCATTAAATTAACAAAAGTAAAATGAACCAATGAAAAGTTTTATTAACAAGTCACATGTCCTGTTATGCTTACGTTGCGCGCTGCGCGCCGCGCCGCGGATCACTTCCGGGTGCGGTAACGCGGCGTGTCATATAACGCATTACGCGACAACGTAGGTCAAGAATATAGTCAAAATGTCTCCACCAACCAGCGTTCGGAACACAACTCCTTTCAGCAGTCCAAAAAGTTCTGTTAAATGACAACAGAGGGGACAGGCAACAAGAACCATCAGTCAAAGAGGGGAGGGCAAGTTCTTCTCTTCCGGGTCATGTTGGGGCGCTACCGGAACTGATCGAATTGGTAGTCTACAGTGTTTCTGGATGTTTCAGACTAAAGCTGGCGTCAGCATGAGACCACTACCATCTCGTAGCTCCGTCGTGGCCATTCCACGAGCAATCATGGCAGCCGCTCCCCACCAGAAGCCTGCGGGAGTCGGAGGCCCCCAAGACTTTTGTAGAATCTTCACGGCTGAGGGGACGCTTTTCGAGAATGGGACCCAAGCCCTATCAGGGAAGCGTCCGAGTTCAAAGGTGTCCCAGGGCCATTTTAGTGGACCAGGCCCAAAACCGAAGAGCCGGCCGCCATTTTGAGAGTCCTGTGGCAGTCGCCTATCGCTGCACCGCAAGAGTGGGCGCAATTCAGCTGGATGGTGGGCAAGACGCTGTAGCCGCAAGAGTGGGCGCAACTCAGCTGGATGGGACAAGGTTCAGAATTGAAGAGTCATCAAAAGGCAAAAAGTTCCGCCGGATCCCGGGAGCCGGCCGCCTATGTCGGGGGCGATCTCAGGCTACACCAGTGCTATAAGACTTGGGGAGGGTGTCGGAGCCAAGCGTCTTCTCCGAGTCCATGGCCATCACACCGCCCCTCAGGGACCTCCGTCAAGCTGTTTAGGAAGGTAACATATCACATTGTTTTCTAATGCAGTCAGGTCCACAAACGACACTCACTTACTTTGAGAATAGTGAAGCTGCAGTAGGTGGAAATAAGCTTCAGACAGTGTTACAAGCGCTGCTCAGAACTCTTAACTATGGCACCCAACATCCAGAACTTATGCTATTTGAGAATGGCAGTGACATCGAAGCATCTCAGGGACCAAAACCATTAACGTACTTTCACGTATGAAAATCTTACTTGGGGAGGGGGCAGGAGCAAAGCGCCCCCTCCCAGTCAGCGCCACCACACAGTATGTTGAAAATTTGAAGCCATCGTTCTACAAAGTCAACCAAACTTGGATTAAAAATCTAGAAAAATGTACAAACTGAAAACCAGTTTTGGTCTGCATAGCATCAGTAGCAACGCTTGAGTCAGCTTTGTGTCAAGTCGCAAATTTGATTCAACTAAGCACAGACATTCAAAAAGGCTCAAATTCAGAACTCTAAACTATGGCACCCAACATCCAGGAGCTTGCCATCCGGATCTTGGAGCCTTGTGCTGCTTTCGATCTATTCACACATCGGTCCACTACTGACATCATCTTATAAACCAACGTTATGTAAATAGTTTTTTAATAAAATGTTTTACCCTGTTTCTTTGCTGGTGTGTTGTCTATATTTTTCATATTTGCATACGGTTTGTCGTTATTTTGTGCGGGATGGGTGATGGAGCCGAGCTGTCTTGCAGCCCTCATGGTGTGGAGCTCAGTTCATCTCACTATTTTCGTATTTCTCATGAAGGGTTGTTCCTAATATTTCTATTTTAGCGAGGTCAAAAAGAGATCCAATTAGTGGCCTACTGATTTTGCTCGATTACTTTTATTTTTTTTACACGATTTTTCACTATCTGCAAAGACTAAACAGAGTATTGCGACTTTGTGCTTGTTTGTAAATAGAGAATGATCCAAAGAGAACCAATTCTAAAACAGTAAATGCTTGGACAACAATCAATCAAATGGAGAGACAAGCAGCCACGACGGATTACAACGGGGGTAAAGGCCTGCGTTAACTACCCTTCAGTATCTGCAAAGAGAGAGTACTACTATGACAAAAGAGGGGGGGGGGGGTGGGGGGTGCAGCGTTCAAAGCACATCAGCGTGCATAAATACGAAAATGTTTTTATTTATCACGTACTTGACATTTTTAAGCTTTTCATATTTGCTATTAAAAAACCAATGAAATTCACAGAAAAAACCATAGGTTATAGTGGATATATAGTTAGGAATTTGCATTTACAAAACCTTGAAAATTCAATGAAAAAACCATTGGTTTTAGGCCATATATAGTTAGGGATTTGCATTTACAAAACCTTATTTTACTCGCATAAAACCATTGAAATTCCATATATAGTTATAAGCGCTAACTATATATCGCGCACCCGCAATCCACTGCTGATGATGTCACATATTACATCATTCATGACATGGTTAGTGACATCACTGATGACATCACTGATGACATCTCAAATGACATCACTGATGACATCACTGAAAACATCTCATTTGACATGACTGATAACATCACTGATGATATCATTCATGTGATAATACGATGAACCTCTTCAGACTCTAATATAACCTTAGATACAATCAGTGTAAACAGACACTCATAGACTGTTACTCATCCATGGAGTTACTCACACACCTAGTCAGTCATGCAAAGAATCAATCACACCTCCATTTCCTCAAATATACAGTTATACAAACTTTACTTATTCAAACATATACTAACACATATTTACTCTCTTATACAATCCCTGATACAAGTTCACAATGATCCATACAGCCACTCACACATTCACTGGCTCTTATGCACAGTTATTTATATATGTCAACTCTCACATGTACTGTGTTTTACATATGTACTTACTTTGACATGTAGCACTGAGATATCCATTCACTCACCAATACACTCATGCACACAGTCAACCGCCCATACAGCTGTTTCCACATGCACTTTTGAACCCATACATCTAGTGAATCAACTGCTCACACATCTATGCACAGAGTCATACACCTCCCAGCCACCCACACACACACTCAGTCTCCCATACAAATACTTGGGCAACCAATCAATAACCCATATAGTTACTCATATAGCTCCTGATCAACACATGCAGCAGTTTACAGAACAACAGACATAATGATGCACAAATTAAGACAGTTTAGTCACTAACCCATGCACTCAGTGAGACACATTTAATCACTCACTCATACAGTCAGTCATGCACCTACTAAATCCTTCATCCAGACACTTATACATCCACTCATTCTTCAATATGTAAAACATATTTAAACTTTACAGACACATACAATCACTGGATGTTGTCATCAGTGATGTCATCAGTGATGTCATTTGAGATGTCATCAGTGATGTCATCAGTGATGTCACTAACCATGTCATGAATGATGTAATATGTGACATCATCAGCAGTGGATTGCGGGTGCGCGATATATAGTTAGCGCTTATAACTATATATGGAATTTCAATGGTTTTATGCGAGTAAAATAAGGTTTTGTAAATGCAAATCCCTAACTATATATGGCCTAAAACCAATGGTTTTTTCATTGAATATATATATATATATATATATATATATATATATATATATATATATATATATATATATACATATATAAACATATAAACATATATATAATCTGCACATCTATATAAATACAAAAATAAATGCATGCATACATATACATATATGCATAAATATGCATGTTATGTACATGAAAGTTTGAAAAACACTAATAAAAGCAAAGCTAAAAAGCCACCAAATTACAAACAGAATTACTTTAACTTAAACGAGGGCGAGACCTATTGCATTTTCAATGCTTGTTTACTTTGGTTCCATCAAGAGGGCATTCAGATGTGTCACACATTTGCCATGAATTCTGAATGTTAGCACTCTAGTTGCTCATTAGATCACTGTAGTAAAGCTACTGCTCACCAGGGAAGTCTGCTGCTGGTATTCAAACTGCATGTTTCAGTCTGCATGTTAGAATTTTTTAATGAAATAGAAGAGGATTTGAGAAGTCAAAATGTGCCCTAATTTTTCTTTCTGCAGCGCTAATCATAATTTCCATGGCAAAATGAACCCCCTCATTTTGTTCCTATGCAAATGAAATATTTTAAGTGTTACCACTTTATTCCAACCAAGATGGCTTCAGGTGTTCCATACTTTTGTCATAAGATTGTTAGCGGAGAAGTGTGGCTCAATGGTTAGAGCTGTAGACCCTGATGCAGATGTCTAACACGGGACCAGGGTTCAATTCCTGCCTCGGGGGGTCTTGGGCTCAATTTCCTCAGACCTGATAATTCTCGCCTTGGTGCCTATTCTAATCATGGGTCCCACTCTGCAACTCAGGGCAATAGCTTGCTTAATCTCCACAACTGCCCCAACAGCGCTGGGATGCCTGGCTTCACCTTAGGGGTGCCCAGGAGTGGACATTTCACAGGGAAAATCAAGGAAGGGTTCCTGAGCGGTATGCGTACAGCGCCAGGAAATCCCGGTTGGGGTATGAGTGCGCTTTACAAGTACAAATTCATTTCATTTCATTTAGCACTCTAGTTGTTCTTTAGAACACTCTGGGACATTCTGTCATTGGGCTATACTTGGGCTACATCTGGATGATATTTGTGCTACATTTGGGCTCTTTTGTCTCTGGCGGCCATCTTGGGAGACTTATTTGTTATGAACTTTCCTAATTTCCTCATTTACTACAGTCTCCTCAGTTGTAAATACTTTCAGTGTTTTACTTTAGTTCTATCAAGAAGGCATTCAGATGTGTCACACATTTGCCATAAATTCTGAATATTAGCACTCTGGTTGCTCATTAGATCACTGTAGTAAAGCTACTTCTCACCAGGGAAGTCTGCTGCTTAAAGTACATGTTTCAGTCTGCATGTCAGAATTTGTTTTAATGAAATAGAAGAGGATTTGAAAAGTCACTCAAAATGTGCCCTAATTTTTCTTTCTGCAGCACTAATCATACTTTCTATGGCAAAATGAACCCCCTCATTTTGTTCCTTTTTAAATTAAATGTTTTAAGAGTTAGAACTTTATTCCAATCAAGATGGCTTCAGGTGAGCTATACTTTTGTCATAATTAAGCTGTTAGCACTCTAGTTGTTCTTTAGAACACTCTAGGAAGCTGCAGTAGAACATAAAGGAATCAACTGACAGTCTCCGCCCTTGCTGGATGTATAAGTTTTTACTGAGAATGTTAGACTTCATTCTCACATGACTGAGAAAGATAATGTGAATTTACAGAAAATATGCTCTCAGTTTAGCTTATAGATCACCTTCCAAACCTCTGTGGGAAAAGCATGAGAAAATAGTTTTCTCTCAAACATGATTCATGATATCCCAGCAGAAGGCTTTTTCACATGGTAAAATCACCTTAGAACAAACACACCACAATTCCTAAAATGAGCAGGGTACCATCAACATAGTATTTATAATGTAACAAAAGTCTTAAAACCTTCTATTAACTGCAATGCTTTTTAATGAGGTGCTATCATGTATATTGGTCCCAAGATGGCTGCCAACACTTCTTTGATGAAGTGCTGACAGCCAATCAGATCTCACGATGAGATGTGTCGTTAGGCTCCGTCCAGATATATATGTATTTTTCTCCTTCAATATCTAAAAAAACTACTGAACAGATTTACACCATTTAGCCAAAAGGCATGAGTGTGAACCAAGGACTACCTCTTTGCCAAATTTGGTGTAATTCCGTTCAGCAGTTCGGGCTGTAGCTACAATTAAAGGTTCCTATAGGAAAATGCAAGGGGGAAAACAAGTTTTGAACCCCCCTTTTTTCTCTGCCCCGGCTTGATGAATCACACCGAGACTTTCAGGATAGGAGTGGATTGGAGCTGGCCATAAGTTTTGAAAATTTTGCAAAGATTCGTTGACCGGCGCCAAAGTTATTGTAAATAGAATGTTGCTGATTTCCTATGGAAAATAGGTCCTAACTATAACTACCTACTGGTGACCGCCAGTAGGTAATATACACATATACACATGGCCGACACACCAAGGGGTGAATAAACCATTCTGATGCACCTTATCTGTGGTCCGTGCTCCATTCTTACAGAATTGAAGGTCTAGCGGGAGTGACTGCTGGAAGTGGAGTGATCGACTATATACATATAACCCACTGGGGGTCGCCAGTAGGTAGTTAAAGTTAGGACCACATTTCATAGGAAAAGCCTTTTTTCATGTGCTTATAACTTTGGCGTCGTTGGACGAATCTTTACGAAATTCTCAAAAAGGTTTCTAACGGGGAGGAGCTTCACGCGCATCCAAGATGGACGCGTGAGCACAGGGCCCCCGAGACCCTTTCCGCCACCCGCATATATCCTGCCACGTATCCTGATTTAGACGACGGGTTCTACTAGCTGATGCCCTGCTGACACGATATCTCTTTTCAAAAATCGATTTTGCCGCCGGGAACTGGACTTACTGCACTTCGAACTTTGTGGCCTATATCGAGGACTATCCACGGACTTGAGTCCCCGAGGTACCCGGGTGGCAATTGAACAACAACGGCCAGTGAGACTCGTCCACTGCCCCTGTGGTACTTTCGGTTTCGTTTTTGGTCATTGTCTACCGCGACTTGCTGCCTGTTGACACGGCTGGCCTGGGTCTTGCTGCCGGTTCTAAGCTTGTCCTTCGCCTTCGTCCCCTGACTCTACAAGTCTGTATTGTGGAGAGCCATTCTAACCAGGTCCCAAAAGGCCTGTCAGGGCTCGCCGCTCAAAATGGCAGGCAAGACGGAGAGCTAGAAGGGAGCAACCAGGGGCACATGCCGAGGGGGTATTACCCAATCCAATACTATGGATCGCATCACCCGCCCGAAAGGATCCCCTGGTGGTGTGGGTAAAGTCTTGGACGAGACTGGAGATGGCTCTCCTGCAACTGAGGAATTGACATTGAGGGGCGTCATGGGCGCCATCGCAAGTGTTAAGACCTCTATGGGCCAGCAGTACGAGACACTGGCTTCTAAGATAGACACGGTGGCGATCGAAGTCAACCTCATCAGGACGGATCTTGCGAAGACCAATGAGCGGGTCAAGTCCCTGGACATCAAGACTGCAAGCCTCACTATGGATGTCTCGGATCTTCAGACCGAAGTTCGTAATCTCCGAAAATCTAATGACTTGTTTGCCCGTCAGCTGGATGATTTCGAGAGCTTATGGAGGCCGAATTTTCCACCGATGAAATAGCGCTCGCTATCCGCTCCCTTCGCTCGGGGAAGGCCTCAGGCCCGAATGGTATCCCGATTGAGCTGTACAAGCTGTGCCCCGACAAAATGGCACCGCATCTTCGCCAAATGTTTTCGGCATCGCGAGATCTCGGATCCCTTCCCCGGGATCAGAGACTGGCGTCCATTGTAGTCATCCATAAAGATGGGAAGCCCCGTGAACAATGTTCATCATACCGGCCGATTTCGCTTTTGAACGTAGAGCCAAAGATCTTGGCGAAGCTTTTGGCAAATCGGCTGATAAAGGTGGTCAGTGATTTGATACACCCGGATCAGTCTGGGTTAATTCCCCATCGAAACACCGCGCTCAACCTTCGCCGTCTTCACGGCGTATTGGCAAGGGCGGGGTCTCTTAGTGAACCGGCCATCTTGGTTTCTTTGGATGCCTCGATGGCCTTTGACACGGTGGGATGGCCGTATTTGTGGGCGGCCCTTGTAAAATTTGGTTTTGGCCCCAATTTCATCAGGTGGGTTAGACTCCTATATGAGCAACCGCTAGCCCAAGTGGTGGTCAGCGTCAGGGCCTCGGAACCCTTTGTCCTCGGAAGGGGCACACGGCAGGGCTGTCCTCTGTCGCCGCTGCTCTTCGCGCTTGCCCTTGCGCTTGCCCTTGAGCGTGGCTTCGGTGGGAACCATCGCTCGAAGGCATTAGGTGGTCCCCTGACTTCGAGGATCGTATATCGTTGTATGCGGTATTGTTGTACCTCACTTGTTGTATTGCACTGGCGAAATTGACTTTGCCCTGGTACGATGGCGGCATAGCGTTGCCCGATATCAAACGATATTATTGGGCATCCCAATTGAGTGCAGTTAACCATGCAATGTACGGTCCTGTTCCGAATCCCGCATTTGAAATGGATAGATGGCAGCTACCGGGAGGAGACTATAATAGGGCACTCTACTCTAGAGCGGCTAGGAAGAATCTGACTGGCCCCACTGGGGTAGCGGTACGGGTGTGGGGTAGTGCAACCGCGGCCACAGGGTGGTCGGACAAGCTAACTATAGCTACCTCCCTGTATGCGGCGGAGAGACTGGGGAGTCTTTGGACGAAAAGGGATTCGACAAATGGGACCTCATCGGCATCAGTAAGGTCGGTGACCTTTGGGTCAAGAACAGAATCAAGACTTTCGACGAACTCAAACGGGAATATACATTGAGTGATAGGGAACACTTCCGCTATATCCAGATCCGCCATGCGCTTGAGTCGGCCTTCCCAGCCGGAACCACTATTCCAGAGTCCTCTCCCCTGGACGATAGAGTGCTTGACGGGTACATCCCCGATAGCACTATCTCACTCATTTACAAAAAACTTATCAATGACTGCTCTGACCTCCTTGTACAGCTTCGTGGGGCTTGGACCAGCGATGGACTGGAGTTGGATGATGAAGACTGGCAGGCTGCGATATCTTCCCCCAAGGAAGTCGCGATTCCGCCGTGTCTCCGGCTGGTGCAACTGAAGATTTTGCACCGTGTCTATGTCACGGGTCCACGCCTGATGTGTATGGGTTATTCTGTGGATGGGTTGTGTAGGAGCGGCTGCGGTATGCTTGCTACTTTCCTTCACATTATATGGGAATGTCCGGATGCTGCGGTATTTTGGAACCAAGCGCATGCTGTTATGGAAGAGGTGACGGGTGTTGCGTTATTGCCTGAGGCCAGACCCTGTTTGTTAAACATCTGGGAGCCGAATGATTACAGTGTTGCTCAGACTCAATGGGCCACCCTCGGCAACATGATAGCGAAAAGGGACATTGCCCAACTGTGGGAGTCTCAAAGGGCACCTTTAGTCTCAACATGGAAAGAAAATATGGACTGGTGCATGTTCAGAGAAAAAATTGTATATGTTTCCCGTGGCAGGCCCAATAAGTGGGGGAGGATATGGGGCCAATGGAATTCGTATCGTGGAGAGATTTGCACCCCCCCTTTCATAGAAGTCTCTGACATTCCTCTGTCCCCGTGACCGTGCATTTCATGTTATTTACTTCCTATTGTGTATGACTAGCTTGTCTACTCTCGGCCCCCTTCCCTCTCCGAGATCTTTCATCCTTCATTAAATTGCTCCTTTGGCAAGATCGCTCCCCCTACTGTTCGAGACAGCCACTAAAATGTATAGTCTATCGCCTCAAATTTTTTGTTTAAGTGTTTGTTTTATAAAATATAAAATGTGAAACCTTTCGTTTATCCTCCTATCGCCACAGGTTCTCTATACTATCATGCGGTATCGCTGCCGGGCCCTCGGGTTGTCGGCTGATGAGCTGTGTATCATTGTGAACTTGGTATTTATTACTACTGGCCGGCCTCTGTGGTTGTAGGTCTGTAATTGTACTGCTTTTCTCGTAATAAAGGTTTTAAAAAAAGAAATTAAAAAAAATTAAAAAAAAGGTTTCTATGTTTTGATCAGCTCCTATCTTGAAAGTTTGGGGGTGATTGGTCGAGGGGGGGCTGAGAAAAAGGGGGGGTCCCAAAACATGTTTTCTCAATGCATTTTCCATAGGAAACTTTAGAAAAGGCTACAGGTCAAACTTCTGAATGGAATTACACCAAATTTGGCAGGGAGAAAGGACTTGGTCCAGAAAGCATGCTTCTGTTTAAATGGTGTAAATACGTTCAGTAGTTTTTGAGAAATATCAAACGATACAGATATCGTTATTTGGAAATTCTGACATCTGATTGGCTGAGGGGTTACGAGCACGCACTTGCGGCTGATTGGCTGTGAAAGGTTGAAACTAGGAAGTGTTGGCAGCCATTTTGTGATTCCGTCCATCAGCTCGCATCTCTCCTTCTACAAGCCATCGGGTCCGCAGTTCTGTGACTCAGTTGAAAGGAGTAGGGGGCAAAAAAGAGAAAAATTGTATAAGAGTGTATAGTAGAAACACTGTGGTCTTAGTTTAAGAAGTCTGTACGGTGTAGAGGCAGGGAGTTTGAATGTTGCATAGGTTCTGGAAATTCCATCGGGAAAACAATGCGCCATATTGCGGCAAGCAGTAAGGTTGTGTATGCTCTGGAAATCCCGTCGGAAAAGCAATGCTATTGCAACAATGTTCACTAGGCTGTGGAAATCATATTGGGAAAACAATGCGCCGTATTACAGCTTTCCTTTAATATAATGGGCAGAAATGTTTACTTATAATGCGGTGTTCACTTTTATCATGGACAGTGTCACTTTGTTAAATTAAATTTAATATTATGTGGGAGGGCGTGTTCTGTTCCTGTGAGCTGAACAAAATTACCATTTAATTGGCAGAAGTGTACCAACAAAAAGCTCAATGTTCATTGGCTGTGAACAATTAAAAGTAGAAGTGTTGCCAGCCATTCTCTCCCCCTTTTTGGAGTAGCAAGGACATCTGATTGACTGAGGTGTTCCAAGCAGGACCTTCCCAAGCTTAATGTTCCTTGGCGGTAAACCATTGAAAGTAGAAGTGTTGCCAGCCATTCCCTCCCCCTCCGTGTCATAGCAAGGACATTGAATTGGCTGACGTGTTCTAATCAGGGCCTTCCCAAGCTTAATGTTCATTGTCTATCAACCCTTGAAAGTAGAAGTGTTGCCAGCCATTCCTTTCCCCTGCACGGAGAATCAGGGATATCCAATTGGGTAACATGTTCGAAGCAGGACCTTCCCAAGCTTAATGTTCATTGGGTGGGAATAATTAAAAGTAGAAGTGTTGGGAGTGATTCCCTCCCCCTCTGCGGAACACCATGAACATGTTATTGGTTAAAGTGTTCTATGTACAAGTTTGCTCATTATTGGCTGGGATCGGTTCACTGTTGTCAGTCATTTTGTGATGCACTTCAATGGAATACAGGAAAACAAAGTAATAGCAAGGAGGGAAGGAACACTCATAACTCTGTACAGTGACACGGTTGTGGTTAGGGATTGTTACGGTAAAAATAGTTTTTTAAATATTTCAAGGGCCATTTATATAATTTGCTTGGGGCCTATAAATCACGGTGGGAAAATAACAGAGTGTATTGCGGTCTTCTTTTTGTTAAGTCTGTGTGTGTGTGATACTTTCCAGAAGCCCTATTCACTTAGAATGTGGTGTTTACTTTTCTGACAGGGAGGTTTGGTTGCGCAGCAAAAATTCCAGTCTAGGTTTGAAACAGTTTTTATTAAGCAATTACAAATAAACTTTCTTCGGAAACTAACGCTGTATATATCAAAGAAGTGACAAATAAAAACGCAATTCATAAAATATCACTTAAGCATGGCCACACCCTCACTCTTTTCTGATATAGTTTGTAAAAGTGTTGCCCCATGTTCTTGATAATATAAGAGGGCATGAATTGCTTTTAGATAAAGTAGAAAAGAAGTGCTACAAGAAACACTCCCGCACTACATCATCTGAGGTCACAAGAACAACAACAAGTAAAAAACTGTTAAACTCAAATGACTTTATATTACATAGAAATGTACGCTTTATCCTTTTTTACAATTTCTATTCTGTAGAATTCGGGAACCTTCTGTCATAGTGCTTAGAGCTTGCTCACTGCTCCGCTAACAAATCACGTACTCTGTTAAGAATATATTGGATAGTAGTACTATAATATACACTACTGGTCCTATGTATTCTATAGGGAGAAGGTGAATAGAAACCACAACTGAGGAAAATAGAAATGACTAAATATTCAGAAATTTAGGGTTTATCAAAGGTATTCACTAAGAAAGTATCTATTAAAAAGAACTTTTTTTAGACTGCAATTTCGAAAAATATTCTCACGGTAAAAATATCTGATCAAGTAATTTATAAAGGTCAGTAAGCTGTGCTTCAGATGGTTTACTCCTGGCGCCGACAAATCTCCAATTTCTTTTTTGTGACAACATGACACTCTATTACAATATAATGAGTGTCACTGTTGTTACACAAAAAGGAAAAGGAAAATAGAGTAAACAAGATCAATAACAAAATAGTTTCCAGCGGTGAAGATGTTCAGAGTTTCTTTTCTCTGGGTCTTTGAAATGTTTCTTCTTCGCGCTGACAGGTCATAAACTCCTCTGAGATCATAATGACTGTGAATATTATAATATACATATTCACACTATATAATGCAGAGGGGGAAACAGACTTAGATACAAGAAGGTGCTGACGTTACATATAAATCTTTACTCTTTGCGCCGACTGGTCATGAACTCCTCTGAGATCACCATCACTGCTAATATTATAATATACCTATTGACAGTATATGATCTCAAGGGGGAAACACAGTAACAACCAGAAGCTGATGACGTTACATATAAATCTTTAGTCTTCTCGCTGACGGGTCACCAACACCTCTGAAGTCAAGTACAGTGTCAATATTATGGTATAAAAAGTCACAGTATATGAGCGCAAATGAGCCAGAAAACTAGCAATGTTTGCTGTATTCTGTATGTTTCTGAAAACAAGCTGCTGACATTACAGAAAAAAGGCAAAAACAGCCAATAACACTTTTTTTTAATACAAATGTTTAAATATTCACAAATAGCTATGTATTATGAATATATATACAATACCATAATCAAACAACTTACAACTCTGGAATATGTTTTGTTGCCGTAAAACAAGAATCCAACACTAGAAAATGGAACCTACATCACAGAATGGACAAGGGTAAATAACTTGCAAAAACAAAACTAATCGAATAACGGGTGTGGTTTACATACTTTTTGGTTATTAAGTAGTCTATGGAAGGAAGATGCAGCTCCGCACATTTAGATGTAACGTTTTACAGTTCACACGTGCTCACGTTTTAACTGTTTAACTTGTGCACGTGTTGGGAAAAGTTACAAAATGTGAAGCAGTAAAGGTTTCGATTTCGATCCTAACACTGTTACCCGGCAAACCGTGTCACTTCCATTCTCATGACTAAAAACATCTAGTAATTGTCAATTCTAAATAGAAGACATGAAACAAATATCGTTCAAAATAGAATAAAAAAAAAGATGTGATAATATTTCTCCTCACTGTGGTTTTAAATTAAAAAAAATGCCAGCATTTGTAAAGCGCAAAGCTACCCCCGAAAGCTGTGCCCGCACTCGGGGGCGTAGGGAAGATTAAGCAAGGTGTTTCACACAGTGGGGGGCGCCAGCGAGCCCAAAGCAAGATGTCCGCACCTTAGTGCAGCTCTGCTGGTCGGGGCTATTATCCTGCTTTTAACATACCATCCACAACTCTACGTGCAGGATTTGGAAACTGCAAGTTCAGGGCATCGGACCGATAGGTTTATGTCGCTCTGAAGTGTCTGTCTGGATGCGCAGCGGCATTTGGAGATTGCCGCCTGTACATGCTGCTGTCGGACGGCTGGCTGCTTGCGAGAAGAGACATGGCAGCTGTCTGACCCGAGACTTGCTGCTGTTTGTCCCGGGACCCGCTGCTGCTGGACGTGACGCTGCTGCTGGTGGGGAGCCAAAGCTGTGAGGTGGCTCTCCGAGATTGCAGCTGGCAGGGAGCACTGCAGCTGAGGTGGTCGCCGGCTGTGGCGGAAGAGAGGACGGTGCTGTGCGGCCGCTAATCACTCGATGGTCGGAGCGCAGGTAGGCGGCGGAGTGGTCGCTAGTGTGACTGCGCTGCTCCTCGCAATTCATTGCACTCGAGAGTGACTGTCGCGGCACGGTCTGTGGTGGCAGCGGCTGCCAACATACATCACGAAGCTGCTTGGCTATTTACCCGGGGTTGCGATCCGACTACACTGTGGTGCTGAGGCCCTCTTCCTGACCCTCGCGCTGGGACATGCTGCCATTTTTAAATTGCTGACTCTGGAACCTGCATGCTGCTAACCTCTCAATGAGAGTGGAAAGAAGGGACATTGTGCTGTCGCTGACACCCCGGCCCCTTATACAGCTGTCGTTGTTGGTGTGCTACTTGTGAGACACTGCTGGGGTGCTGGAACTGAGTACTGAGCCCTCTATGCAGACTCTGGACTGTGCCACGTGGCGGTGCAGAACCTGCTGAGGTGCCTGGTGCCATATTGGTGTGTTTCCGCAGGCACTGCTGTCGCCTTGACCCTGTATGTGAGTGACACTGAGGTGCTGTTCCCTGTGAATTGCTGTGGGTGCGAGGAATCTGAGGATTGCACCTTTATGGTGAAGCTGCGCCTCGCTACGTTGTGGATAAGAGCCTGCTGTGGAGCCTGGTGCCCTGCTGCTGTGCTTTTGCTGAGACTCCCCTTATCGGCGCTGGTTGGACTGTGCAGGTGGTTGGTTAGTGGACGCTGGGTGGCGGTACTAGTTGAGTTGGAGTGCTGTGCTGGTGGGCTTTGTGGAAGGCAGGTAGTGTTCGTAAGGCTATCATGGGGAAGGCGGACTGGCAGCTGTAGTCTAAGCAGTCCTTCGAATCCAAGTGACAGAAGAAATCCACTGCCCCTGCGGAGTCGGACGGCGAACAAGAAATGGAGGCTAGCGGCTCCAGTAAGTTGGAGGGCATGATGCTGGCCATGCAACAGAGTTTGCGTACAATAGATGGGAAAATAGACAATCTGAACCTCCGCATGGACACCATGGCTTCGAAGTTGGATAAGCATGGTGATCGCTTAACGGAAGCAGAACAACGTATATCCACTGTGGAGGATAGGGTGGAGGCAGTCACTACCTCCTGTGCGCAAATGGACAAGTTGCTAGCAGTAATACAGTCCAAAAATGAGGACTTGGAGGCCAGATCGCGCTAAAATAATCTGCGCGTCATGGGAGTGGCGGAGACAACCAATGTGGGGAAAATGGAGCTGTACATGGAGGAGATGCTCAAGTCTATGTTTGGTGCGGAACATTTTTCCTCACTTATGGTGGTGGAAAGAGCGCATCGTTCTCTGGTGCCACGACATCTCCCGGGAGCACCTCCCAGGCTAATCATCGCCCGGCTCCTTAATTATCGGGACAGGGACACAGCTCTTCCGCTGGCGTGAGAAATGGGCACGACCAAGTATCAAGCGATGGAGATTGCGATATATCCTGTTTTACTGCAGCCGTGCAACAGGCCAGGAGGGAATTTCACCTCGTTCAGAAGACACCACAAGTGCTGCAAATCCAATATGCAATGCTCTACCCGGCGAAATTACGAATTCAACACGGTAGCAAGCCAAAGATCTTCACTACACCTAAGGATGCCTTACAGTTAATCACACAGCTGGAACGTAAGTAGAAGGCCAAAAATACGGGGGCAGAGGCAGATGCTGAAGACTGATGTTCTTACAGGATGCCGGTTCACTATCTTATACTCTGATATAATTTGAAGTTGAGACTGATGTAATATGTGTGCTAATAACAATTTTTTTTCCCCTCTAGCAAGGCTCTGGTACCCTGACTTGTAGGGTTGTATACCTATTGCTAAAGAGTACATCAGATGTGTCCCACCAGGGCGTATTGACGGGTATGTCACTGTTTCTGTTTAACTGTTACCTCGTGGAATTTAGTTGCTTAGAGTCTTTGGTGATGCTGTACTGCGAACAGGGGCAGTTATGGTATGTTTAGATATCCCTCTCCTCCTTTTCTACATGGGTGGGCAATATTCCTAGTTCTGAGTGTTGGATTATATATTGTCTACTGAGGGGCAAGTTCGGAATGGTTTGTGAAATGCACACGCATAACTTTACTTTTGGAGGGTGGGGGTATGTTACTGGAGAGGAGCCCTGACCTCCCCTCTTTTTCTTGAGGTGTTCAATGGACCGCTGGTGTCCCTCATGAGGGAGCACCCCAAGATGTTGTGTGTTGGGGGTGGGTGCGATGAGTGTATTTGTGACTCACGATGAGTGGGAGGGATTAGGGTTCTTGGTTTCTTGTTGTATGGTTTGTGTTATCTCGGTGGGATTGGGGGAGTGGTGGGTACCGGGGGTCTAGGGATGTTGTTGGCATAGTTGTGGTGCTAGAGTGGGACGGGCGTGGCTGCTGTTGGGAATAGTCTTATGTGCAGCTGTACAAATTGGAGTGTTAATATCTTATCTCATATGTCTGGTAGTGCAAAGTTTGATTTTATACACTATGTGCTGTTTCAGTACTGCATATAATGGAGGGAGCAGGGAAGATTACTTGGACAACTTGGAATGTCAGGGGGTTAAATAACCTGAAGAAAAGAAGGCAGGTACTGGCGTATTTGGACTGTCACAATGTTCGTGTAGCGTTTCTTCAGGAATCACATCTCAGTAAGCATGCAGTCTCAGCTGTGGCGAAAATGTAGGCGGGGGCACCTTCTGCCTCTGCTTATTCCTCGTATGCAAGGGGAGTGATGGTACTAGTTAAAAGAAGCATTTCCTTTGAAAGTAGTTTTGAAGAGGTTGATGATCAAGGCTGGTATATAATTGTACAGGGGAGGTTATGTGGCACTCTCATCACAATGGTGAATGTATATGGCCCGAATATCGACAATCCAGAGTTTTTTAAAGTGCTGTGGAACAAAGTCTATAAATTTCCGACATCTGCCATAATTTGTGGGGGGATTTTAATGTGGTGCTAAATCAAGGGTTGGATCAGTGTGCGGGGACATCTGTAGCTGTTAAAAAAACTGTGCAGGGGGTGCATGATGGTATGAGTGACCTTGGACTTCTTGATGTTTGGAGTTTGCGACACCCAGGGTTGAGGGAGGGGACATGCTATACACCCGCACATAATCCATGGTCCCATTTGGATTATTGGCACACGAGTCGACGCAAGATGTCAGTACATGGGTGTCCCGTGTCTCGCATTTACCACACACTCTGTCGGACCATGTTCCCATGTTGCTTGTTCTGCAGGTGCCCACTTATGCTCCGGCCCCGTTCCACTGGAAACTGCAGCCCTCGGCTTTACTAGAACCAGTGTTCAAAGAAAGCATACGGGAAGCCGTTGAAAGTTATTTCAGTGACAATCCTGGTTCGGTACAGAGTTTGTGCACTTTGTGGGAGGCATTCAAGGTCACTATTCAGAGGGCATGTATGAGCCTGCGGGTGGGTGTGCTTAAATCTTTGCGCGGCTACATGCAACAGATAGAACAGGACCTGGTGAGGGTAGAGCGACAGTATGAGGAGACGCATGATAGTGTGACCTTGGCTGCTATATGGTCGAGGGTCACTGAGTACAATGAGTTGGCAGATCAGGAGGTGCGACATATGACTTGGAGTTGCAGGGCTAGATATTACGGTGAGTGTGGTAGACCAGGGCGGGCGTTAGCTGACAGGATTCTAGAACCTCGGGCAAGATACTGCACGGTACAAGGGATTACAGAGGGGGATGCTATATATTCAGACTCGGCTGGTATCTTCGCACAATTTGTTAGGCATTTTACAGATATGTTAGGGGACAGGGGAACGGCTAGTGAGGAGGACCTAGCACAGTATTTGGATGATGTGGTGTTGGTTTGGTTGTCTAAAGGACAATAGATTTCCTGATGCACCCGCTAACGGCCGACGAAATTACAGATGCCATCTCGTCCTTGCCCAGTGAGAAAGCAGTGGGCACTGATGGGCTACCGCCCAAGTTCTATAAGGAGTATGTTGATGTACTATTGCCTCCTTTAACAGCTATGTATGACGAGGCTTTTGAACAACAAGGGCTGCCCGATTCCCTTCGTGAAGCTCTAATTGACGCATTGCTAAAACCTGGCAAACCACCGGACCGGTGAGAGTCATATAGGCCACTCTCCCTCATGAACAATGATGAAAACATTCTAGCAAAGGTTTTGGCGACCCGGTTGCACCGGTTGTTAACTGTTATGGTGCTTCCAGATCAGTCTAGGTTTATTCCCACCCGCTCCAGGGCGCATAATCTGAGGGCACTATTTGCGGTTCTGCATCTTTTAAAACCCAAACTCCCAGCGGCAGCAGTCCTTTTGGATGCCGCGAAGGCATTTCATTCTGTTGCCTGGACGTATATGTTCGCTGTAATGCATAGAATGGGGGTCCCTTTCTTTTTCACCAGTTCGATAAAGTTACTATATCCTGAGCCGGTAGCCCGAGTGCCCATAAATGGTCATACGTCAGAGCTGTTTTCAATTAAGAGGGGTACTGGACAGGGCTGTCTGCTCTCGCCCTTGATTTTTGAGGTCGTGTTGGAACCACTTGCGTGCGTGCTACGGCAGCGGCATGCTTGGTCTGCACTAAGATTTTACCAAAGGCCGTTGGCAGTATCCATGTATGCCGATGACATGGTCCTGTATGTGAGGGAGCCGGCGACACATCTAGAGCAGGTTATACTGGAGTATGTATGTTTTGAGTGGTTGTCTGGGTTAACCATTAATTGGAACAAGTCTATATTATTCTCACTTACGGATTGTACCAAGCCCTTTGTGTTGAATTATCCCCTGGAGTGGGCTACAGACCCAGTAAAGTATCTTGCGGTCTGGATTCATAGGGACCCTCAGGTTGTTATTAGGACCAATTTTGGAACTGCTATATCAAAGTTAGAAGATCAAGTGGCTCGATGGATTCACTTGACTCTCACATTCGCTGACAGGGTAGCAATAATCAAAATGGTAGTGCTGCCAAAATGTTTATATCTATTTGCTAATGTCCCTATTATTTTACCGCATAATTTTTTTACTACATTACGATCACTGTTGATCACTCTTGCATGGGGGGGGCAAGAAATCCTGCATTGGTTGGGACACTCTGACTTATATTATCTCTGTGCTCAGGCACAGTTTGCGTATTACTGGCAGAACGCCCCACCATTTACACCGCATATGGCGGTTGAAGCTGGGGCTGTCCACCCCTTACCCCTGAAAGCAATGGTTACAAATCCACATTCAGTGTTCGAACAGGAGGAGGTGGATACGGTTCAAAGCACGGCTCTGGCATGGCATGAGCTGGGACGGTGGGCAATGCGACTTCCACTGTATGCTCCAGCTATGCCTTTGCTACATCATGCTGCATTGTCTGTGACGGGTGAAGCAGGAACCCTTAAGGTATTGCAAGCAGCAGGGGTGCTGACCATGGGAGATGTATTTCCTGGTGGGACATGTCTATACCTACAGGATTTTTTGAAAGATGGGACTTGTGAGGCAATGTCCACATTTATATATGCTAGGCTTCGTTCTGCTATGCGTAGCTTATATCCATGCTTTCCTGAGGAACCCTTACAGCTGGGGGCTTTGCAGCTCCTTTATACTACGCAAACCCAGACTAAATTGGTTTCACGATTATATCGCATCTCGCAGCTGGATGAGTGTGCAGCACAGGTTGCCTCCAGGGACAAATGAGATGCGTGTCTGGCACAGCCACTTACGGATGAGGAATGGAAAGAAAGCTGTAGAATGACTGGGAGTTTTGTGATTAACAGGACTTTTAAGTTCATTCATTACAAGTACATTCATCAGATGTAATATACGCCTGTACAACTGTATAGATATGGTCTGCAGGGCTCGCAGTGCTGCAAATGATGTGGTATGGACAATGCAGACTTTATGTATTTAGCATGGGTGTGTCCCAAAGTGGCTGCTTTCTGGGATGGAGTGGTAACAACGTTAACTGAAATGGTGGGTGTTTCGATTGAAAGAGATGTGAAGATGTGTCTTTTGGGTAATGTTTCCAAGCTTCCGTCAGGTGCTCGCAAACTGGTGGTGTTGTCAATGCAGTTGGCTAAACGTAGAGTGGCATTAAACTGGGATGGTTGACCTTCACCTATGATGAAAAGCTGGCTACATGATATTGCTTATTGCCGTGATCAACTTCTTTGCTACGCAGAAGACCTACCAAGTGCGTCACAACCTTGTGATGTATGGGGTTCGTACACTGCCTACATGCTGACCCGCTCTACAGATGATTGAGCATTGTGGTATGGACAAATTGCTACTGATGAACTGTTTGTACTTCCTGATTCCATGTTTCCTTTTTTTTACCAATCTCTGTGTTGTTTCCCTTTGGCGCCTACGGACATGTATGAGATATATGTATACTGATCAGCTGCACTGTCTTTTTGTTTACAAATTTATAAAAAAAAAAAAAAGGTGTTTTCCACAGTGACATGGTGGTGGGCTAACATGCCACTGGAGCTGGGAATTGAACTGTGAATGCTGTTGTACGAAGTCAGGTATCATAGTTGCTGCATCACACTTTTTCCACACTTATATGTTAATTACTGCTAATTAAGTTTTAAACATTGTTAACTTATAACTTATAACAGACTACTGTTACAGATAGTTTTTCACTACAAAAAGTATGCACGTCTTTTTAAAATGTACGTAAAAACTATAGGTTTCAGGGACATTGTAGTTAGAAATTCGCATTTATAAAACCTTTGAAATTAACTGAAAAAACCATAGGTTTTACAGACGATATTGTTAGAAATTAGCATTTAAAAAAACTCTGAAATTCACTGAAAAAAACATAGGTTTCAGGGGCATGGTCTTGGACCACGACTCCCTGGCACTTACTGGTGGTACCTGGTGGGCTAGTTAGCCCTTAAGGACTATTAGGATTGAAGGGGACTTAATCCTCCAACTTAAAACATGCCACAGGGCGCCCTGCCATAGCAACCAGCAGTTTCCCAGGGGAGGGCACCCTGGGACACTGCAGGAGCTGGCCCTGGGGGGTGGTAGTCCCCAGGGCCACTGAGGGCTCCTGGAGGGGGACTCCCCATTTGACATTTTTAGTGCCCCAGGCAGGTGGCCGTCCCCGGGGCATGTAGTGGTGCTTGAGCCCCCCCATACGTTTTTAATAATTTTTTTAAGTTGAAGCCCTCTGGGGTGGCGGTTCCCCGGGGCTGCAGGGGGGAATGTGTGCCCCGTGAATATTTGACAAAAGCCCAGGGGTGGTGATCCCCAGGGCTTGGGGGGGCCTTAGAGGCCCCCCACCACAAATTGAACAAGCCGGGGGTGGCAGCCCCCGGGAGATGGTGGTCCCCGGGGCTGCGGGGGCCCCGCTAATCTTTTTTTGCAATGCCCCTGGGACCTGGACCAACCGGGGGCCTCAATTAAATAAAACAATTTTTTGGGGGGGGGCGGGATTCGTGACCCCAGCACAAATTTTGCAGAAATTTGTTTTTAAAAATGCTTTTTTGGTCCTAGGGGTCCTTGTGGGACCCGCTGAGCAGGCCTAGGGGGTCGGGTGTTTCTACCCTGCCTCCTTTTCTTCTTTTTCACCTTTGTTTTACTGTTTTCTGTTGACTCGGCTCTACTGAGTCACAAGATGGCTGCCAACACTTCCTGGTTTGAGTGTTGACAGCCAATCACAGTGAAGTTTGTGCTCGGGAGGGGTTGCGACTCCACCGCGTCCCTAGATATAGAAACTTGTCCTTTTTCAAATTTATCAGGAATAACTGAACGGATTTACACCATTTAGCAAAAAGGGCTCTTTCTCAAACAAGGGCTAAGTTTTTGCCAAATGTGGTGTCATTCCGTTCAACAGTTAGGGCCGTAGCTGTGTCTAAAGTATCCTATGGAAAATTACATGGGGAAAACACATTTTGGGACACCCCTTTTTTCTCAGCCCCCACTTGTCGAATCATCCCGAAACTGTAAAGACAGGAGCTGACCAAAGCGGGTCACTAGTTTTGAAAATTTTGCGAAGATTCGTCAACTGGCTCCAAAGATATTGAGAAAACGAAAAACGCTTTTCCTATGGAAACTAGGTCCTAACTATAACTTCCTACTGGCGACCGTCAGTAGGTAATTTATATATATATATATATATATATATATATATACACTCCAACTTGCCTTCAATGCGCGTGCTGCGCCGACAGATACGCGGTCCACTCAATTAAACGCCAGAGCCAGTCTTGGAATCAAAAAGTGATTTATTTCATTTGTGGTAAAAGGGTGCAAGCCTCGTCATACGCGTTTTGGGCACCGGCTGTGCCCTTGCTCACTGACCGGTCGCCAGTAGGTAGTTATAGTTAGGATTATTTTGTATAGGGAATTCGCAACATTCTATTGGTAATAACTTTGGTGCCGGTTGAGGAATCTGCCTGAAAATTTCCTCAAATTTGCCTCGCGGCGCTCCGCTCCTTCCCTGAAAGATTGGGGGGATTCGTCAAGTGGGGGCCGAGATAAAAGGGGGGGTCCCAAAACGTGTTTTCCCCATGTTAATTTCCATAGGGCGGTTGAACTCACTTTTGGCCCGAACGGCCCGAACGGCTGAATGGATTTCCACCACCACCAAACTTGGCAAAATTGTAGGGACTGGTAGCCCGATGTGCCTTTGCTGTCTCAAGATATGTGCTCCAGTGGATTTTGAGTAATTTAGGTTCAAAAAAATATATATATCTATAAGCGCGTCCCGGTACGTGCACCGGGGCGTGTACCAGCACGCTACGCGAGTTTGCGTGCGGAAAACTGATTGGCTCTCGGGTGTCTGTCAATATTCCAAACAGTCCGGAGCGGCCGCCATCTTGTGTCTCGGTAGGATCGAGACACAAGAGGTGGCAAAAACAAAGGGGGAAATGACCAAAAGGGGGCAGAATAGACCCCCCCTGACCCCCTAGGTTTGATGTGGGGCCATAAAAGGGCCAGGCGGGGCAAAAAAATAAAAAAAATCGATTTGCGCGGGGGAGCGCCCGGTACGCGCACCGGGGAGCGTACCATAGAGAAAAAAGAATGACAGAGTTTTTAAAAAATGTAGCCTTTTTTTATAAATTGGAGGTAGTTCTAAAAAGAACTGTTTTTTTTCTTCTTTTTGTTGTTTTATATTTTTTTATTGTTTTTTTGAACATTTTTTACTTTTTATGGCTTTTATGAACAATTTTATATATTTTTTTGTTATTTTTATGGGGAGAAACAAAAACAGGGAATTGTAAATGGCTCAACTGGAGCAAAAAGACATCAGGAAAAAATTAAGGTTTTTTGGGGAAATTGTGGTTGTCACCAGCACGGTTGATGAGTTTTATGCTTTGCTCACCATAGGTAATTGTTTTACCACAAAATATACAACTGGTTTTGTATTGTCCAAACTGGGGTTGTATGTTTGGGACCATCTCCCTTGTCTCTGGACCCGATGGAGTGGGTTGCTTACTTTTGGAGGTGCTGGGTGAAGATTGGGGAGGGTTTCTGGCCAGTTCTCTGACCTCTGCCGCAGCATAGTTGTTAGGGTGCCGGCGTTGCATGTGGCGAATCATGGTGTTATTGCCAAAAGAGTACTTTTTGTTAGGGTTCCCCCTTGAAAGTTCAGTGCCACAGATTAGGCAAGTAACCCTTGGCGCATTTACTTTTTTGAGGTCCTTTGGGATTGAAAAAAACTCCCAGATAATGTGCTGCTTTGGCTTACATGGGGTATTATCTTCTGGCAGGAACCTCCTCCTCTCCTCCTCCTCCTCCTCCTCCTCTTCTTCATCTCCACCACTGTGGTGTTGTGGTGGTCCTCTTGGTGGTGGTGGTGGCTGAGATGCTCCTGCTGCTGCTGCTGCTACTGAAGCCATTTCTGAGTACAAATTAGTAATAGCTCTGGAAACAGGTCTTCCTCAGTCAAAGTACAAAGTGAGAATGAGGAAAAAAGGTGGGGGCTTTCATCATTAGGGAAAAAAAACTGTCCTGAACCAATGAAAAGTGTTATTTTCAGGTCACATGACCAGGGCTTTCATCATTTGGAAACCAAAACTGTCCTGAACCAATAAAAAGTGTTATTTTTAGGTCACATAGCCCGACGCGCTTATGCTATGTGCCCCGGGGGGCGTTGCGTAAGCCTGTCAGATGGTTACGTAGCGCGATCATATGCGCTCGAGTGCTTCCGGGTGCGCTTACGCCATGCGTATCACGCGGACGCGGCTACGTGATACGTCACGATGATGTTTTCGTTCGCGGAAATAGCGCTAACGGGAGCTTTGTCAAAGTCTCAAAGTCCCACAATGCACAATCACAGTAAGTACCAGTCCAGGCAAAGTGCGTATGATCTGGTAGGGTACACTGAAGTGAATCTTTTGCTGTTTATTTAGTGTTGCCGCTTTACCTTTGCAAATGTCTCTTGTCCATGTCTGAAGAGGTGATGGAATATCCCTCTCAGTTCCCTTGTTCCTCTCCCTCTGGTCAAGTGATTTTTTATGAGGAAATCCTGGGTTTGGAGCGGGGCAGTCTCCCGTCATTAATACCACAAAAGTCTCTTCGTTTAGCGAGAGCCCATGACCCTCCAGGGCAGCTTCGGCGAACCACGGGAACGAAGCATCCGCTATGTTACAACCAGCAAAAAAAAGAAATTGCCGAAGCACCGGTAGTATGAACCAGAGCATTTATAATGCCTTTGGGCGGCAGCACGTGTTATTGGTCTGACGCGTTTCAACTTAATAGCCTTAATCATAGACAAACGTTCAGCAGCTTTGCCAAAGTCTCAAAGTCCCACAATGCACCATCACGGTAAGTACCAGACCAGGCAAAGTGCATATGATCTCGTAGGGTACACTGAAGTGAATCCTTTGCTGTTCATTTAGTGTTGCCGCTTTACCTTTGCAAATGTCTCTTGTCCATGTCGCAAGAGGTGATGGAATATCCCTCTCGGTTCACTTGTTCCTCTCCCTCTGGTCAAGTGATTTTTTATGAGGAAATCCTGGGTTTGGAGCGGGGCAGTCTCCCGTCATTAATGCCGCAAAAGTCTCTTCGTTTAGCGAGAGCCCATGACCCTCCAGGGCAGCTTCGGCGAACCACGGGAACGAAGCATCCGCTATGTTACAACCAGCAAAAAAAAGAAATTGCCGAAGCACCGGTAGTATGAAACAGAGCATTTATAATGCCTTTGGGCGGCCGCACGTGCTATTGATCTGACGTGTTTCAACTTAATAGCCTTAATCATAGACAAACTTTCAGCAGCTTTGTCAAAGTCTCAAAGTCCCACAATGCACCATCACTGTAAGTACCAGTCTAGGCAAAGTGCATATGATCTCGTAGGGTACACTGAAATGAATCTTTTGCTTTTTTTAGCGTTGCCGCTTTACCTTTGCAATGTCTCTTGTCCATGTCGCAAGAGATGATGGAATATCCCTCTTGGTTCCCTTGCTCCTCTCCCTCTGGTCAAGTGATTTTTTATGAGGAAATCCTGGGTTTGGAGCGGGTCAGTCTCCCGTCATTAATGCCACAAAAGTCTCTTCATTTAGCGAGAGCCCATGACCCTCCAGGGCAGCTTCGGCGGACCACGGGAACGAAGCATTACGCTATGTTACAACCAGCAAAAATAAGAAATTGTCGAAGCACCGGAAGTATGAAACAGAGCATTTATAATGCCTTTGGGCGGCAGCACGTATTATTGGTCTGACACGTTTCAACTTAATAGCCTTAATCATAACAAACTTTCAGCAGCTTTGTCAAAGTCTCAAAGTCCCACAATGCACCATCACAGTAAGTACCAGTCCAAGCAAAGTGCATATGATCTCGTAGGGTGCACTGAAGTAAATATTTTGCTATTTTTTTAGTGTTGCCGCTTTACCTTTGCAAATGTCTCTTGTCCATGTCGCAAGAGGTGATGGAATATCCCTCTCGGTATATACATATACTTTTACATATATAACCATACACACAGAGAACCTCAGCTGCCCGTGTTCCCATCCATCATTAGATCACCATGTGATGTGATGGTCACCCACCTTGCTTAAGGCGGGTGGCTGCCTTTGAATTCCCCTGCACAGGATCACAATCAAAGGCGGCCCCAGGTGAGGAAATCATGAAATGGTCCAGACATGCATGAAGGAAACCTCATATGAGTCAGGGTGATTGGGATTTTCCTTTTCAGAAACAAAGTCCCACTTTTTAAAATGCTTACACTAGTATTACCAACAGTGCATCTAATATGCCAGCGGACAAACTGAAGGCACAGAAAGCCGAGAGTTGGGGAATGCTAACTAGGCACAGAGGCCCACATGCATCAAGCATTTTTGGAATCGCAAACGGTGCGATTCCTTAAAACCGGCCGTTTGCGATTCCAAAAGTGCTTTTTGGGATGCATCATGCAATTTTAGAAATTGCAACTTTTTTGCGATTTCTAAAATTGCGATAGCATTTAAGAAATCCCAATTTTGCGATTTCTTAAATGCTATGCATCAATTGATTTCAAATTGGGAAATTTGAAATTGCAAGTGCAAATTACCATGAAGTTGAACCTCGTTGTAATTTGCGAAATTGTTTAAAAATGCACAAAAATGCCTTTTTTAAACTGTTAAATTACAGACACACATGTCCTTAGGACATGTATGTATGTAACTTATAGGTAAAAGTGCATTTCATGCGTGCAGGGGGGGTAATTTGGACCCCCCTCTCCACCCTTGAAATGCTTTGTTGAATTGCGATTTCAAATTGCGAATTCGCAATTCCCATTCATTCCTATGGGCATTTCAGCCCATAGGAATGAATGGGAATTGCGAATTCGCAATTTGAAAATGACATTTTTTATGCGATTCGGTAAAAATTGCGATTTTTACCGAATTGCATAAAAAATGCAAAAATATTCATGCATAGGCTTTTGCGATTTCTTATTTGCGAATCGCTATTTTTCGCAAATTAGAAATCGCAAAAGCCCATATTGATGCATGTGGGCCATTGAGCCTAGAGTTGAAAATTGCTAACTAGACACAGAGAGCCTAGAGTTGGAGAATGCCATTTAGGTGCAGAGAGCCTAGAGTTGGAGAATGCTAACTATAGTGGGCGATCCTCCTCCAGTGGAGCACAGCCCAGAGCCTCAGTTAACCTAGTGGAATAACTGCTGGGCTGCCCACCAAAGCATACATGAGCCTCCCAGTCCTCAATCTGCTGGACAAGAAGATGTCACACCCAGTTTCATCAAATCGTCTGGCTTTTTCCAAAGCTCTAATAACTAGATTGTTTTGTGAGGACTTTTTCTATTGATGTCAGTCAATTTGTTTAGATACGTTCTTGCTGATGCATTAGTGGTAAGTTGCTGTTTTGTTGAGCAGTTGCTGAAGGCTATTGTTGACTTTCCTGAAGAGCAAAACAGAATAATTCCTGAAGAGTTGAGATACGGTGTGATTTTCTTTTCCTTTGGTCCGAAATGAGAACTTCCTGTAAAATGTGTAGCATGTGATTTTTATAAAGGCTAAGCAATGAGGGCACCAGGACAGATCTCTGCATATTCCATGTACTAATGGTGAAACTAGGGGTCGCCCGGCCAGTCAGCCTCAGCTCCCTTCTGCAGCATAGAGTCAAATCAACATGATAACCTCTCTTCAGTTACAATTCTGGAAATGTTCAGCTGTAGGAGTTCAGATCCTTATTCCCAAAATAAACTGGATTAGATTAAACCGTTCACAGCACACAAGGAAAGCCCAGTAGGTAGTTATAGTTAGGACCCAGTTTATATTCAAAAAGCATTTCTTCTTTTCCCAATGACTTTGGCGCCGGTCGATGAATCCTAGCAACATTTTCAAAACTTATGGCTCCCCCCGTCAGCTCCTATCTTGAAAGTTTTGGGGTGATTCGGCAAGCGGGGGCAGAGAAAAAAGGGGGGTCCCAAAACATGTTTTCTCCATGTTAATTCCCAGCAGAAAATTTAGACATGGCTACAGCCGCAACTGCTGAACGGAATTAACACCAAATTTGGCACAAATGAAGCCCTTGGTTCAGAAAGATACCTTTTTTTTTTAAATAGAGTAAATCCGTTCAGTAGTTCCTGAGAAATTAAAAAAATAGAGGTTGGAAAATCAATTTCTTATTGAAAATTTAGACACAGTTATAGTCAAAACTGCTGAACGGAATTACACCACATTTGGCACAAAGGTAGTACTTGGTTCAAAAAGAAACCTTTTTTTTAAATTGTGTAAATCCGTTCGGAAGTTGCTGAGAAAATCCAAAAATAAAAGTTTTGTTATTTAAAGGCACAGTGGATCGCTGACCCTCCCGACCACAAGCTGTCAACACTCGGTAGAACCGAGTCAAAAGAAAACAGGGAAACAAAGATGAAAAAGAAGAAAAGGGGGCAGGGTAGAAACACCATGACCCCCTAGGCCTGCTCAGGGGGTCAAACAGCAGAATGCTCGCTGGGTGCGCGGATCTGGACGAAAAATAAAAAATAAACAAAACAAGGGCTTCCTCGCTTTGTTACTTTTAACCCCCCGGGTTGGTCAGGTCCTGGGTGGATTTGGAGAATGTAAAGCGGGGGCCCGTTGGGGTCCCCGCAGCCCAGGGGACATCACCTCCCAGGGGCTCTATTTTATGACTAAAGAAAAGCCTGTGTCAAGGGGCTCAAGCCCCCCTACATGCCCCGAGGACCATCACCTCCCCAGGGTACTAACCGTTAAAATTGCGGGGTCTTTTTTGGACCCGGGGACCACCACCTCTTGGCTTTTCATGAGTTGTGAAGGAGGCCGCGCGGCAACCCTTCTGGAGCCTTCGATGGCATTGGGGCTCTCCCCATGGTCTCCAATGAAGTGGATAGGCCCTGGGGGATGGGGTCCCGGGGCGAATATACATTTCTGGTAGGAGCCGTTTTTTTCTCAAAAAATTTGAAGTTACGACTCTAGTGCGGTGCTCAATTTGGCCCCCTGGTGTGAACACGAGGGGTGCGCAATTCCCTAGCGTGACCCCCTGGTGTGAATATGAGGGGTGCGTGACTTCCAGCGTGAAACCCCTGGTGTTAATGCGAGGGGTGCGCGACTCCCAGTGCGGCCCCATGGTGTGAATGTGAGGGGTGCGTGACTCCCAGTGCGGCCCCCTGGTGTGAATGCGAGGGGTACGTGACTTCCAGTGCAACCCCCTGGTGTGAACACAAGAGGTGCGTGACTCCCAGTGCGGCCCCCTGTGGGAACGCGAGGGGTGCGCAGCTCCCAGCATGGACCCCTGGGGTGTACATGGTGGATGCACAACTCCCAGCGCAGCCCCCTGGTGTGAACTCGAGGGGTGCGCAATTCCCAGCATGATCCCCTGGTGTGAACATGAAGGGTGTGCGGCTCCCAGCGTGAAACCCCTGATGCGAACGCAAGGGGTGCGTGACCACCAGCGTGGCCCCATGGTGTGAACGTGAGGGGTGAGCAACTCCCAGCGCGACTCCCTGGTGTGACCGCGAGGGGTGCGTGACTCCCAATGCGGCACCCTGGTGTGAACGCGTGGGGTGCGTGACTCCCAGCACGGCCCTGTGATGTAAATGCGAGCGGTGCGCTACTCCTAGCCGCACTGGGTGCGCAACTCCAAACTGAAAAAATGTGAGATTTTTTAATTACAAATCTAGGTTGTATGTTTGGATCTTGGGTGGCTCTAAAAAGACCCCTTGTGTTTATTAGGAGAATTTGGTGGCTACATGTAAGTGCCAATGCAGATTCTGAAGTTGTTGAGAACGACTCTGTTTCCCTCATCTGTGAAATATACACCATCTCTCCTGTAGATGCCATCCATATTAAAACGCAGATTGTTGTTGTATACGGACCCCATACTATGATCTCTGAGATAAGCAGAAACAGATTTATTGACATTTTTCCTAGCTTTCTCAATCTGTGAACAAAATTGATTAGACCAGTTCCATTTCTGTCTTTGGCATATGTTAGAGTAGACAAAGGCAGTTTGGTGGAAAAGTAACATCCATTCTGTAAAGGTATCCTTCATTAGCATTTCCAGACCTACCCCAGTCAATGTGCCTAGGTAATTGCCCCCACAGTGCACAATTATGAGGTCAGGGGGTTGGAGATGCAAAAAGGATTTAACCAATGGCATCAAATGGTGCCACTTTAATCCTCTCTGTCCAATCCATTTAATGTCTACATTTTGCAAAGCTAGGTCTTTGTCAATACCTTTGCACCAGAAAACATAGCTGTGTCCCACAATTCACACTCTAAGCATCTTGAAGGGAAGTCTGGATGCACTGACTAGATGTCTGTAGGGGAATTAGGCAGTTGGTAGAATAAGAGGTCTCTAAAATGAGAACATTATAGAGTGAAAAATAGGGTGCATGTTTCGGTGTTTAAAAAGCATGTTTCTTATTGGTTACAAAAAAATGTTTGAAAGGTACATTACATAGGATAAGCAGATACGTTGGAAAGCCAAGCACACTTGCTGTTTGAATTTACAACATTGTGTGCTGAACTTGTGACCTGTGTGTTGAGTGTTCCATGAACTGTTACTATGGAAACAGGCATTAAGCAGAATGGGGGTAGGGTTGGAAGTTATGTGTGACATTAAAATGTGAATGAATGAATGAATGAAGGGGAATTTGTCGAGCGCAGTTTAGCCCAAGGGCATCAAGGTGCCAAATTTGTATTTCTTATAACTATTAAAGTAATATGTTATTGCAGTGAGATTTCCCAAGTCACTGGTATGGTTAGAAGTGGTGTGTTATTAAAAAAAAGCAAAAATTATTTGTAATATACTTTTGAATTCTCGTATGGATCCACAGTTCCATTGCTAACGGTGCATGGTCCAGGCGCGACTCCAGAAAATTCCAGAAGCAATTTTGGTTCAGTTTGAGGTTAGTTGGCAAGGGTTGATATGTGTAACCAATAGAAATGTGTTTTACAATTTGAATTAACCTGGGAAGCAATGTGATTTGATAATTACATGTATATGTGTGGAGAATGAGAGGGAAACCTTGCCATTTTTTGCTTTTGCTAAGAGCAGTGCAGTATATTCACTGTGTGCATAAGAAAATCTTGTGTGTGATTCAGATACATCACAATCTACAAATCAATTTGAAAGGTGAGTTATCAATTTGTGAGGTGTACTATGTGTTGCCTTTGTTTTTTAACATTAAATATAAATCATAAAATTTGAAGTTAGTCATATATTTTGTAATGAAGAAATATTTATTGCAGTTTTTGTAATGTATTTAAATGTTGTTTAACATACACTTAGTATAGTATTATGTGTGTTTTTTCGAATAGGGATTGCTGATTATGGCAGTTTGTTTCAGTGTGTGGATATGTCCATTAGTAGGATACCTGCATAATTTTAGGTGTTGATTTCAAATAGGAAATGCATATGTTGAGTTAAGGTATTAGTGATGAGGCTAGTTTTTATAAGTCTCTAAAGAGGTACAGTTAAAATATGCGACATCATTTTTTCTATTTAAAGTTTGTTCTGTGAATTTATGTGGTGTAGATAGTGTTATGTTAGAGAGACACTCATTTATGTTTTTCAGTGATACGGTGAGACTTATAGCAGAGAAATGTGAATGGTTTCTGCTTTGTGTTTGGCTTGGTGTAGTATTTAAAGTAGTTGTAGAAAAGTAATGTGGCAGTAGAGATGTATGCAGTACTTTAATCCTATACAGAGTTTGCTTGCAGAGCAGGTATTGCCCTGTTAGTACTGAGACACTCCTCCAATCACCCATCGAGCACCATACAGTTATTCATTCAGTGTACGAATACCTAAGTACCTATAAATTCTCTATGCACTGTGTTTGCTGCACTGTAAATATTCCAGTTACTAGTTGTGTACTTATAGAATGCCCTAGCCAGTAACACTACTACAGGTACGTTATTCTGTGCACTATGCATGCACATGTCTAACCAGCTACATACTATTGATACACTCTTGTAAATACCCAGATAGTACTTATGCAAATTAGGAATCATCCTGTCTGTCTCATGCAATTCTCCAATTACCCATTCAGTCCTATCTACTTATCCTATCACTGCACCAATACCTTAGCACTTTTAAATTCACCATGCACTCTATTTGCAGCACTGTAATTATTCTAGTTACTAGTCATGTACTTATGGAATGGTGTAGACAGTAACACTACTGAGATATGATGTGCACTATGCATGCAGACCTCTAATTAGCTACATGCTATTGATGCACTGTTGTAGCTACCCAGTTGGTATTCAGTCACTGTCCATGCACTTGTACAATGACCCAGGCATTAAGACAAGCAGTGCTACAGTCAAATGTGCACAATGTATGCGGTCCCCTAACCCCCTGCAGAGTAGTGATTTAGATGTGCAAAAATCCAGATAGTAGCCATGCAACTCAGCAATCTCTGTCCACTCTCTGTCCACTCCTGCAATCATCCTGACAGAACAATGTCCTTATCTAATCCCTGTGCTAAAACATAAGCAGTTATAAACGCACTCTCCTGTCAACTACCAGCACTCTAGGTACCCAGTCACTGTCCATTCACTTGTACAATGACTCAGACATTAAGACACACAGGGTACAGTGAAATGTGCATTATCCATGTGGTCCCTTAATACCCTGCAGACTACTGATTTAGTCCTGCAAAAAGTCAGGTACTAGTCATCTAGTTCAGCAATCACACTGTCACACTATGTCCTCTCCTCTATTATTCTGACAAAACCATGTCCTTATCAAATCACTCTGCTTAAACATAAGCACTTATAAACTCGCCCTGCTGTCAACTACCAGCAGTCTAGGTACCCATTCACTGTCCATGCACTTGCACAATGACTCAGGCATTAAGACAAGCAGGGCTACAGTCAAATGTGCACAATGTATGTGGTCCCCTAAGCCTCTCCAGACTAGTGATTCAGTTGAGCAAAAATGCAGATAGTAGCCATGCAAGTCATCAATCACACTGTCATTCTCTGTCCACTCCTGCAATCATCTTGACAGAACAATGTCCTTATTTATTCCATGTGCTGAAATATAAGCATGTATAAACTCACCATGCTGTGAACTACTAGCACTCTACCTATCCAGTCACTGCCCATGCACCTACACAATGACTCAGGTATTAAGACAGGCAGTGCTGCAGTCAAATGTGCACAATGTATGCGGTCCACTAACCCCCTGCAGACTACTGATTTAGCCCTGGAAAAATCCTGATAGTAGCCACGCAAGTCAGCAATCACACTGTCAGTGTCTGTCTACTCCTGCAGTCATCCTGAAAGAAGCATGTCCTTATCTGATCTCTGTGCTGAAGCACAAGCACTTCTAACTCACCCTTCTGTCAACTATCAGTACTCTAACTATCTAGTCACTGTCTATGCACTTCTACAATGACTCAGGCATTAAGAGAGGCAGTGCTACAGCCAAATGTGCACAATCTATGTAGTCCCCTAACCCCCTGTGGACTACTGATTTACTCCTGCAAAAATCCAGGTACTAGTCATGCAGTTCCGCAATCACACTGTCACTCTCTGTCCACTCGTGCTATCATCCTGACAGAACCATGTCCTTATCTAATCACTCTGCTGAAAAATAAGCATTATAAGCTCACCCTGCTGGTAACTACCAGCAGTCTAGGTACCCGGTCACTGTGAATGCACTTGCACAATGACTCAGGCATTAAGACAAGCAGTGCTACAGGCAAATGTGCACAATATATGCAGTCTCCTAACCCCCTGCAGACTAGTGATTTAGTCGTGTAAAAATCAAGATAGTAGCCATGCAAGTCAGCAATCACACCGTTACTCTCTGTCCACTCCTGCAATCATCCTGACAAAACAATGTCCTCATCTAATCTCTGTGCTGAAAAATACGCACTTATAAACTCACCCTGCTGTGAACTACTAGCACTCTACCTATTCAGTCACTGTCCATGCACTTATACAGTGACTCAGGCATTAAGACAATAAGTGCTACAGTCACTTTTTGTGACATAGTGGTGGCGCCGGGGCACCTCCATATTTACAAGGAGAGAAAAATCCACCCTCTGTGGCTTTTCCTCTTCTTGTAAATACGGCCCCTACACACACAGCAATTTGCATTGAAGTGGCATTCCATGGGTGTTGCTGTGTATGTTCCCACATAACACCTATGGAACAAGACACATCACAAGATTTACGAGAAATCGTAAATCTGGAGATGCGTGTGAATGCTGCACCACCCTTGAGCTGGAGTAGCAAGGCCCAACGAGGAGAAAATGTTTTCATTTCTCCTCATTTTTTCCTCTTTCAATGCTTGCTGCATTCCACAGCACGCATTGAAGGAGGAAAATGCCTTTAGTGATTGTTTTTGTACAGGAAGGTGTCCCTTCCTGCACAAAAACAATCTCCCCACAAGTGCAGGCATCCTTGCACCACGGTGCAAGGGTGCCTGCGTCAGCGCATGGCTACAGTTTGTGCGCCAGTGCAGAGGGAAGCACAGAAAAGTGTCACAGCGCGGTGCAGCAAAAGGGCTTGCGGTGCCATGCTGCAGCACTTCCTCATAGATCTGCCCCTATAAATTCACCATACACTACTAATGCTTCTTTCAGTCAATCATGCTCTACACATATATTCAACCAAACTTTCAGACATTACCATGCAATTATAGTGATTGTTTTTACCCAGATAACGCAGTTCTGACAAGAACTTTTTTTTTCTTCTTTTTTGTAGTTTTTGAACAATTTTGTATATTTTTTGGTGTTTTTCTAAAAACTGTACAACAAAAGGAACAAAGTAAACAGCTAACTTTTGGAATTAAAGATCATTTCAACAACAAACAAACAAACAAAAAATTTAACAGAGGTGGTTTCTTTGAGCAGCACAAACAGCATCCACCGACTGTTCTCCATAGCAGATTACTTTCTTGCACTTGACACAGTGCTGCTCCAAGAATTCCGGTCTTATTTCCATAGGAGGCTGTGATGATGATGCTCCTGATGTTCTAGCTCCAGCTGCTGGTGGATTTTGAGCAGCTTGCCTCATTTCCTCCCGAGCAAGATAGCGAGGATGCAGAGTACGCAAATGCTTATACATGCTGGCAGTGCCAAATGAGTATTTCTTCTCACTGCCTCTTGAAAGGATTCTGTCGCAAATTATGCAGGTCACCTGACTGGCATTGACTTTTTTTTCTCCTTGGTGGAAAAGTAAAAAAAACTTCCAAACAACAGATTCTGGCCTCTGCTTAGATGGTGCCTCCTCCAACAGTTCTTCCTCCGAAGATACTTCCACCTGCTGCTGCTGTCCCGATGCCGTTTTCTTAGTTAGTTTTAGAAAAACACCCAAAAAATGCCAAAGATGTTCTTGTAGAAGATGAGATGTTCCTCAAAAGATGCTCCAACAAGAATGATTAAAATGGGTGGGGTCCTTCAATAGTTACAGTGGAAAATGTTATGAACCAATCAAATCCTTTTTTTAAGGTCACATGAGAGTGGCGCATCCAGCGCGCACGAAGAACGCACCGAAGCGACTCCACGAAAAATATTTTAAAATAATATACGTTTATTACAAGTAGAAATATATAATTTTTATGAATACCTTAGATAATCTCTTGTCCTAATATGTACATTAAAGATACAGGGCCCGATTCACAGAACTAACTTAAGACAAAATCCTAAACTTAATACTTTTGGTATTCACAGAATGCTCTTACTACTTTTGGTATTCACAGAATGCACTTACTACTTTTGGTGTTCACAGAATGGATTTATGACTACTAACTTTACGTCCGCACTCGGGCTGGAAATTCTGGCCCGGAGGCGGAGTTTGCAGCCCGGAGGCGGAGCTTCTGGCCCAAAGTTGGAGATTTCAGTCATCAGTCATGGCTAAATCCCCACATTCGAGCCGGAAGCTCCACCTCCGGGCCAGAAGCTCCACCTCCAGGCTGCAAGCTCTGCCTCCAAGCCAGAAGCTCCGTCTCCGGGCCGGAATTTCCAGCCCCAGTGCGGACGTAAAGTTAGTAGTCGTAAATCCATTTGGTGAATACCAAAAGTAGTAAGTGCATACTGTGAATACCAAAAGTAGTAAGTTCAGGATTTTGTCTTAAGTGAATTCTGTGAATCAGGCCCACATACATTAACTCTGAGCGAAGTACTATGCTATGCTTGCGTAGTTTGCGAAGTTTGCGCTGCTTCGCACTACACAAATTGCACGTAGCACAGTGCAAACACGCGTAGCTTAGCTGTCATTTTTTGCTTGCTCACAGTCCTCAACGTCAAGTTGGGGACTGCGAGCGAGCAAAATGACATCCCGGCAAGACTTTTTCCTCGTTTGCGATCAGCAACATCAAGTTGCAGATCGTGAGCTTGGAAAATAATCCTCCTGGCGAGATTATCAACGCGGGGGGGGGGTCAGGTTTCTCATTGCGAGTGGTCGCATATGCTTGCAACTGCTCGTGATGAGAAACTACCAGTCCGCGTTGAGAAAGCTGCAGCTCGAGTAGAAATCTACTCGAGCGGCAGAAAACAACTACTTGCACTGTGCAAGATGCGGTTTGCACTGATTGCACAGTGCGGACAAGCATCCGGCACTGTGCAATCAGTGCGAACAGCATTTTGCACAGTACACTACGCAGTTGCGTAGCTACGCGTAGCTTGCATAATGTGAAGTGAACTTTGAGTACCTACGCGTAGCGCTACTACGCGAACTACGCCCAGGGTTAACATACATATCATTTTAAAATATAAAACATTTCGCGGGAGTCACGCACTCAGCGCGCCCCAGCACGTATATTCCGTCACGTGGGGCCCGCCACCACGCAAACGTCGCGTACCGTAATGAGCATGTGTCACGAATATGTGGGAGCAGGAGTGGCGGAACGGTCGCATACCAATCTCGCACACTAAGTAATATTATACTTATATGACTTAACTGGAAAACACGTACCTGTTGCACACCTTACGCGGATCCTTCACAACTTTTCCAAAATGGCGGCTTGAATACGGGCACCCCTGTGTGAGGTACGCTTTGGGTGCGCGACTCCCAAAAATGTAGGAAAAAAATGTAAAAAAGAAAATAATAAATATATTAAAATAAAAAAATAAAACAAAATAATTATACTATATTTTACTTTTACATTTTTTTATTGCAATTTCTAGAAAAGTATATAATATTGTTTAATAAACAATATATTTACAAAAAAACTGTTAAGAACTCTTGAAATTCAGTACAAATAACATAGGTATACCTACTAATATACTTAAAAATTTGCATTTAAAAAACCTTTGAGATTCACTGAAAAAAACCATAGGTTTCAGGGACGTTAGAGTTAGAAATCAGCATTTAAAAAGCCTTAGAAATTCAATGAAAAAAACATTGATTTCAGGGGTGTTGTAGTTAGCTGGACATTTCACATTTGAGATGTCATCAGTGACATCATCAGCAGAGCATTGTGGGCGCGCGAGTTATAGTTAGCAGAACTAACTATAACGGAGGAATTTCTATGGTTTTGTACAAGTGAAATGTTCACTCAACTAGAACCGAGTCACAAGAAAAGAGAAAAACAAACGCGAAAAACAAGAAAAAGGGGCAGGGTAGAAACACCCTGACCCCCTAGTTCTGCTTAGGGGATCCCACAAGGACCCACAGGGCCCAAAATAGCATTACATTTTTTTTTTAAATGGCCGAATTGGTGCTGGGTGCGCGACTTTGGCAGCAAAAAAAAAAAAAAAACGAGGTGTGGACTCCCGCGCTTAGTTGTATTAAAGCCCCCGGGTGGGCCAGTTCCCGGGGGCCCCGAGGATTGATTTATGAGTTGTGGGGGGGGGCACACAGCCCCCCAAGCTCTGGGGAGGGCCACCCCAAGGCTTTTATTAATTATTTGCGGGGGCACACGGCCTCCCCACTGGCCCGGGGCTTTTTAAAGAAATAATTAAACCTGTGGGGGGCTCAAGCCCCCTCACATTCCCCGGGGACTGCCACCTCCCTGGGGCACTAAGATACAAATGTGGGGATCTGTTACGGGCCCCCGAGCCCCAGGAACCACCATCCCTCCGGGGCTCTGCAAACATTGGGAGGGGGGCTATGCGGCCCCCCTCTCCTGGAGCCCTTCATGGCCCTGGGGTCCGCCACCCCCCAGGGATGGCTCCTGCAGTGTGCCGGGGTGCCCACCTCCGGGACACTGCTGTTTGCTATGGCAGCCATTAGGAAAATGGGGTGACCCAGTGGTCCTGGACCTGGGTTTGATATGATACAAAAGACAATGGTCTTAGACCTAATTTAAAAGAGGAATTAAATCACAACCTACAATACTAGTATCATGAATAATTTGCTGAGCCCAAGACTCTGTTGACACACTAATTGAATACACATATTTCTCTAAAGCGCAACACCAAAATTATTTCTGTACAAAGGTTTTTATTCCGTTTAAGTTTTATGCAACAGTACATTGTTTACTGTAATTGACCGTGATGGACAGGAAAAAAGGGGCGTGGCCTCGGACCACCTCTCTGCAAAGCAGCGCTGTGGCGCTTACTGGAGGTACATGGTGGGCTTGTTGGCCCACAAGGATCCTCAGAATTCAAGGGGAATCAATCTCCCAAATTAAAACCCACCAGGGGGCGTTTGCACATTGGTGAAGGGAGGGGGCGGGCCTGATGGGACATGTGTGTACTTTTGCAATCACTCCACCAAAACCCAAGCACTTATAAATTCACCATGCACTCTCCTTGCAGCACTCTAAACAACCAGTCAGTACCCATGCACTCATGCAATGACCCATGTACTAACTCATGCAGCGCTACAATACCCTGAGCAGTACCCATGCAGTCCAGCCATTGCCCTGTCACTTCCCATGCACTCTTCCAATCACTCAGCGAGCACCATGTACTTATCCAATCACTCCAACAAAACCCAGGCACTTATAAATTCACCATGCACTCTCCTTGCAGTACTGTAATCTTCCAGTCAGTACCCATGTACTCATGGAGTTACCCAGGCACTAACACATGCACTTCTACAATCCCATGTGCACTACCCATGCAGACCTCTAACCACCTACACAGTACTGACTCACTTCTACAATTACCCAGGTTGTACCCATGCACTCCAGAAATTCCTCTGTCACTATGTATGCACTACTCCAATCGGCCATCCAGCATCATGCACTTATCCAATCACTCCGCCAAAACCCAAGCAGTTATAAAATCACCATGTACAGTCCTTGTGGCACACTAATCATCCAGTCACTACCCGTGTACTCATGCAATGACCCAGGCACTAACTCATAGCAAATACAGAGGAGGTCATGCTCTTTACAGGGGTACCCCAACGCATAGTGTTCCCTAGTGTATATAGGTGTTTTCACTGTATTCTTAGTGTCTTTTAGCATAGCACTGACTCCGGTCCTGGTTAGTCAGAGTCATTTACCACGAGTACCCGTCACTAAAAAGTTGGGGGCAGGGGAGGACTTTCTGCTCCTCTGTTGGCTCTTTTTGCACATCTCTTGCTTCTTCCTGTACTTTTCTTCGTCTTTCTGGACTTCTGTTGCCTCTTTCTACATTTGTCTTGCTGCTTGCTGCGCTTTTCTTCCTCTTTCTTCACATGTCCTAAGTTTGTAGGCATAGTTAGGAATTAGCATTTAAAAAAACATTTAAATTCACTGAAAAAAGCATAGGTTTCAGGCATGTTATAGTTAGAAATTAGCATTTAAAAAACCATTGAAATTCACTGGAAAAAACATAGGCTTCAGGCACGTTTTAGTTAGAAATTAGCATTGAAAAAACCATAGGTTTCAGGGACGTTATAGTTAGTCGGATAATTCACTCATACAAAACCATAGAAATTTCCCGTTATAGTTAGTTCAGTAAACTATAACTCATGCCCCCGCAATGCACCAATGACGTCACATATTACATCATTCTTGACATGGTCAGTGACATCCCTGATGACATCACTAATGGCATCTCAAATGACATCACTGATGACATCACTGATGACATCATCCACGTCAAATTCTGATGCACCTCCTCACTCGCTAATATAATCTGTGATACACCCACTGTAAAATACAGATTTCCATTTTCAAAACCATCGACACACCAATACCAGTTACAATATACGCACTCACTGATTCCTAGTTCTACACATATATTCACTCATACACCCATACAATCTCCATACATACAATCACTCATCAATACAACACTATCATATGCACTCATACACCTATACAGACACTCACACCCCACCACTCATCCATGGAGTTACTCACACACCTAGTCAGTCATGCAAATAATCAATCACACTCCCATTTCCCCCTCTATACAGTTATAAACACACCACCTCATTTATTCAAACATATACTAACACATACTTACTCTACTTACAATCACTGATACAAGTACACACTCATCCATACAGCCACTCTCACAGTCACTGAATCTCACGTATAGTCATTTATATACTCCAAGTCTCACATACACTGCCTCTTACATTTGTAATTACTTGGACAGGTACCACTGAGACATCCAATCTCTCACCAACACACCCATACACACACTCACCCGCCCATGCAGCTGTTTCCATATGCACTCTTGAACCCATACACCCAGTGAATTAACCACTCATACATCTATGCACAGTCACTCACCTCCCACACACCCACCATCACACTCAGTCTCCCATACAAATACTCAGGCAACCAATCAATAACGCATAAAGACACTTATGTAGCTACTGACCAACACATGCAGCAGCTTACACAACAACAGACATACTGATACACGCATTCAGAGAGTTTAGTCACTAACCCATGCATTCAGTAAGACACATTTAATCACTCACTTATACAGTAAGTCACGCACATACTAAATCCTCCATCCAGATACTTATACACCCACTCATTCTTCAATACACCGTGGCATATATATATAAAACATATTTAAACTTTAGAGAAACACACAGTCACTGGATGATGTCATCAGTGATGTCATTTGAGATATCATCAGTGATGTCATCAGTGATGTCGCTGACCATGTCATGAATGATGTAATATGTGACGTCATCTGCAGTGCATTGCGGGGCCCGAGTTATTGTTAGCTGAACTAACTATAATGGGCAAATTTGCATGGTTTTGTAAGAGTGAAATGTCCAACTAACTATAACGTCCCTGAAATCTATGGTTCTTTCAGTGAATTTCTGAGGTTTTTTAAATGCTAATTTCTAACTATAAAGTGCCTGAAACCTATGTTTTTTTCAGTGAATATATATATATATATATATATATATATATATATATATATATATATATATATATATATATATCACACATATATATATTACATATATATATATATATAGAGAGAGAGAGAAAGAGAGAGAGAGAGTGAGAGAGAGAGAGATAGAAAGAGAGATAGTAGGGTCCTTGCAACTTTTTTAAATTAATTTTTTATATTTTGGGTATCTGTTTACTTCACCAGTCACCACATAGGACTTAGATTGAGCTTAAGAGGAGGCTAGGAAATTGGTTATAATATGTCAGAAAATGTATTTGGAGCAACACCTATAGAAATATATTTTACAGACGGGATTAGTTTCTTGCGGTATAGTACGTCAAAAAAGAGTCAGAGAGGTGGGTGGTTATATAAAAAGGCCGCAATATAGACAATGTAGGGGTTTGTTATACAGAAAGAGGGTACAGAAACATGACCACACTAGGTTGCTCTATAACTGAGACAATTACTGTGTGTTTTGTTTGTTCTTTACATATTCTCATTACTTGCACATCCCTCACATCGACTGTGTATTGGTACTGTGCCAGATCTTTTTCTAGACAAAATATATAACAATGCTAAAAGGATTAAAAAAAGTTCTTCAAAGCAAAAAACACCACAAAGCAACTGGTTCCCAAAACCTAAGATTTGCAGCTTGGAGGTTCAGGTTAGGTTCCCCAGTAAAAGATATGTCACTCTCCTCGGAGATGCATATTTTATTTAATTAAAAAGACATGAAACCTGTAACAATACTTAAGTCTAAATGTAAATATTAACATGTTTATATAATTAATAACCCCGTAATAATAGGTTTATTGTTATGTACCTTGATGCCTTTAAAGCTCTTAGGTCTAATCATCACTGAAGTTAACTGCTCGCTGTGAAATTCAAACTATGGATTTAACAAATCACTACTGCAAATGAATGTAATTGTTTACCGGAAAACATAACTCAAATGATTGAGAAACCATTAAATGTTAAATGTTTACACATCTGGAGGTTTAGGTCTTTCCATTTTGAGCTATAATGTTGATGTATATAACTTGAACACATAAAAAAAGCCCATAAGGGAATCAGGCTCACCGTCACACTCTTGACAATCATGCTCAAATTTAGGAAACTTGTGTGGATATTAATTAGTTTGTGTTTGTGGTAGCGAGAAGTGATCTAGAAGGTGAACAGCACATACCTGGAGGGAGTACACAGTGAACTGCTGGAATAGAAATCAGTGAACCTTAGTCCTTGAGTTGCTAACCGATGCAGGTTTGGAGTCGAGGAGGAAGGGTGACCATAACAATCCAGATCACCGTAGCCCAAATCGTCAGCCAAAATCAGCACAATATTTGGTGGCGTAGCTGTGGTGGGCACCAGTGCCAGACACAAGCAGAGGAGAACTTGCTGAGCCGCTATCACCGCCATTGTTGCGTGCAAAAAGGACTCTAGCCACAGGTCATGCCAGCTAGTTTTGAATTTGAGTCCTAGGACGCTGTAAAAAATGCCTGACAAAATACAAAAAGTGCACTCTCTGGTAGCCTGGCAACACAAGACTGATCTTTGCTCTCTTCTGATGCTAAAAAAAATGTTTTTCAAAGACTGGATGGAAGCAGCTCGAGATGCCCTAGAGGGGATGGTTTTATTGCGGGGTTGGTTGAGAGGAGTCATAAGGTCTCTTCAAGTCAAGGGGATCAGCTGCTCCTCACATGGGTGAATGACTGCAGACTAAATAATACTTCACTTCAGATTCAGCCTCTGAAAGGGATCCTGCAGCCGGGCAGAAAGAACAAGAGTTGTAAATAAAAATTATGGGTGTTAAAATCATTTAAAAAAAACTTTGTTAAGAGACACAATTGCTTCTTAGTTAATGGGGTTTGCTGGTACTGTCCACATTAGTAAGTGAGCAAGTATTAAATATAGAACAAATGGACAAATTTAATGTTGTTAATGTTAGGGAGAGGACATGGCATAATGGCCATAGTTAGCCACCTTGAGGCTGGGGAAACAGGTTTGAGTCTGGCATTGGCTCAACATCCTGTGACTCTGGGCAAATCACTTAATTTCCCTGTGCCTACCAAAAAGTAATGTGTCCTGTGTAATGTAACTGGTGCTCATGTAAAGCGCTCCTTTACCTGGGGTATGGGTCCAGCAACTCCCAAAGCCAGGGTTTAGAGGGATTAAAAGGTCAATTCTGTCCCTCTTTACATAAATCATATGGACGATTCAAAGAAAATGCTGAGCTGCAGAGCCGAATTCATAAGGTGTTTATTGTAGATGTTATTATATTCAGCAGGAACAAGGCGCATTTAAGTGCCCTGGTTCGGTAGTATTCTGTGCAATATTATATATCTCGATAGGGTGCATCATTCATTTCAACACAGGGTTTGTGTGGTCAATAGGAATTCTTGATAGTTCTACAATATGAATTCTGCCATTAGTTTTATTGTTACTCCTGCAGTGATGTGTGTTCGGAGAGTTCCTAAAATTGTAGTTGAGCAGAAGGAAAGCTTCTTACTAACGACTCAGCTAACAAAACCTTTTCCTGGAAGCATTCGCACAGGGTCCGAATTTAAACAAACCATTCAATTAACGAGAGAATGAATGGAGATTTGAAAAGCACACACGGATGTCCTAAGGCTTCACGGTGCTTCCAATTGAGACAAAACAATCTAAGTCCCTAGCAAAATAAATGAATTTTAAAAATGTTCTAAAAGGAGGAGGAGCCAAGCTGGCAGCCAAGATGGCCGCTTAGACTCCCGGCTCCGTGGACCTCCTTATCCTGCCACAAGATCCTGCTATTTATCCTGCGCCTATGCAACGCCCCCGTATAGATGAGTCGAAACGAAGCCTGATCGTGTGATCCTGAGTGATCCACCAGATTTGAGGACGGAGAAACATCGCCTTTAAGATTGAGGCCTACATCAGCTTTGGAGCCGGGGCCTCGAGTAAGGGAGTAGCCGGCTACTAGTTGAACAACATCGGCCGTGGGAGTCCGGGAGGGACCGGTCAACCGGTATGGAAGTGGAGTTTTGCCCAATTCTAGTGGTGAACATCCAAACTGATAAGCGGCAAAAATGGAGCAAAATAATAACACGGCGGCTGCAATTGGAGTGCCATAAATGACGGAGCCCGGAGTGTGAACGGCTCGGACATCGTCTGAAACTCGGCCCGATGAATGCGGGCGTAACCTGGAAGGCTAACCTGAAGTATCCCAGCAAATCAGTGGGTTAATACGTGGGCCTACATCTACAGACACGAGGCATAGATCGCGAATGAGTTGAACGAAATGGCGCCCAATACCGACCTATGTACACTTCAGACCTGCTCCTCCAAAGTGACCGGAAAAGACCAAACAGATGAATTGGGACGATGTATCCTGTCTAAGGGGTCTCCGAAAGAGGAAAAGACTGCCACTATCGAGGGAGAAGAATTGGCGCTGGCCAGGGTTGAACCGACGCTTGGAGCTGTCATGGCGGCTATCGGTGGTCTACATTCATCCCTGGGCCAGCGAGCTCAAGCCCAGGAAAATAAACTGGTCGCAGTTACGTTTGAACAGGGGCTTATGAGAATGGCCTTTGTTCGATTGCATGACAAAATGAGAGCCTTGACACCCACAAAGGCCAAACTAATCAATGACGTAAACCCCATGAAACGGGAGGTGCAGGAGTTTCTGGACTACAACCTGACTTATGTCCAAGCACAGGGAGTCCTGGAAGAGTCAGTGTGTCCGACATCAACTCTGACTGTGGGAAAACTGCTCCGTGCTATTCTTCTGACGGCTCATGCTGGGACTCAAATGTGGTTCGACAATACGGCCCTTTCTTCCTTCCCGGATTCTATACAACTGGACCGGAAACAATGCCAGGAGTTCTTGTCGGTGTAGTGGGAACTCGGGGACAATGGGATTGAATATGCTCAGTTGTTCCCGGCTCGCTTCAGTGTGCAACTGGATGAAAACTTTGGGTCCTTTAAATCTCTTGAGATGGCGACAGCTCGGCTAGGAAACATCCATGCGCCTGATCGGACGGGCCAAGGGTGAAAATGGTTGACCGTCTGATGACATTTGTTGACTTGGTGACTGTGCGGGACTCACTTTACAATATTGGTAACGGGAGGCGAAGTAGGCGAACAATGAATCCCCTGATTTTTGATCGATTGATAATTTGCTAGTGAATCCGTAAATAAACGGGAGGCTCAGATCTGGTGGGGGGAGGCCGGGAGCCTGAACGAAGGTCCTCCTCCACTTACTATTTTTCTTTATTGTAGATTAGATGGGGCGACAGGCACACTGCTAGTTGGGGTCCAGCGTAAGCTACATGCAGGGATGCAGGGTGGGGGGTGTGGAGTTGCGCATGTTACGTTGTTTATTTTTCTTTTTTGTCTTCCTTTTTTGGCTTCTTTCGTTCGTAAATATCCGTGATTCATCCTGATTATGTTCCAGTACCAAGGGGCAATACAAGCTTTACTATCCTGATTTGTTTATTTTATGTGTAGATGTCTGAAGTTTAACCTGCTTATGGTTCTAGTATCAAGGGGGCAATACAAGCTTCGTTATCCTGACTTTATGGGTGGGCGGGGCCTGAGAGCTGCACGCTTAGGGTATATCGTGAATTTTATTTGTGTTGTATTGTCGACTGATTATAGGCGTTGGGGTCTCAGTGTCCTGCTTGTTGTCCTGCATATATCCTGATCTTTCAATTGTTTGATTTAATGTTCGTAATTGACTGTATTGCACCTGATATGCCTTTATTATTCTTGTTTTAAAACTAATAAAAAGATTTTTTTTTTAAATGTTCAATAAGATTGCACATTTTCCTTTAACTGAAGGGAAACTGGTAGCCCATTCCAGAGGTAAGCAGCAACCACAGAAAAGGCTTTTGCACCAGCTCTTGAGTTAGAAATTTGAGGAATCATCAACATAAAATATTTATTCAACATTAGATTATCCTTAAAATCATATAAGCAAGTTACTGTTAAATTAATTACATACAATCATCATCACGTATATGTATATCTAGTATCAGATCGGGTGGATAAAAAGATTTTTAAGACCGACTATTCATTGATTCACCACCTAGATCAGTTCAATTAAACATGGATGTCTCTCCAACATATCCCTCATAAAACTCTTTTCAAATATATACAATCAATTCATCAAATCTCCATCAATTTGATGTTCTACCATGGGGCAAAATTTCTTCTGTAGTACATTCAAGAAGTATAACAAGCACTTGCAATGCGTTCGCTCTCACATTTTTTTTTAGAGTTAGAGCTATTGGCATTGTAAATGTAGATGTGTTAAAGTGCTGGTATTGACAATTTAGGGCCACGCCCTGAAATCACCGGGTCAAATTAAGCATTGGGTATGCTGTAATAGATGTCGCCACTCTCTTCTTGTTTACTCATAACCTACCCTTGCTGTGACAAGGGCTTTTGAATTGTGTCCTGATTAGGTTTCCAGGAAGTAAGGTTGTTCAGAAGAACAGCCATAATCAGACTTTCTTAAATCTGGTAACACGGATATTTAGCATTCTTTTTCATATCATTCCACACAGCGACAAAAGCATGACAGCCTCAAATTATGTGTGTGTGTGTTTTAGAAAGTCAAAAAACTTTACATTTTCACACTTTTCCTACTAACCATTTTGTTGTGACGTTTTTTGTTGCTTAAATGGCGCATGATATGGCATTTAAATGCAACCAGCTGTTCATTCTCAATTGTTTAAAACTATATTGCCACACCCTCTGTGCACGAGTAACATTGAGCTTGAGTCACCTTGCATGTAGGGCCTAACCCAGTTTATGCTAATTTAAATGGCGCTAGTAACATTACACCCTCGGGAGATGGCCTGCGATTAAAATGGAGGGGAGTTGATAGTGGGACCATATTAGAAAATGTGAAAAAGAAACATCCCCACCTAATCTCCTCCTGTTTATCCTCTGATGGGAATCCCCTCAGGATAATCGCGGACTTTGGCAAATTATGTCTTGTTATAAAAACCTGTTTATCGGTCCCATTGCCAAAGAAAGAGAAAGACCCGAGGTGGTTTGACCCCGCTTGTTCATTGGCAAACAGGGCATTGCGTAAGGCACTAACTAATAGGTCCAGATGCACAGCATAGATACAGGGGGCTAGGAAATATTACAAATTTAAAATAGCTGAACGGAAACCAGCATTACTGACGGAGCGGTGGGAGTCACTGGTTGGAAGTGCAAATCAGAAGAGCAGTGGCCCCTTCTGGACTGCCGTCAGGAAAATGCGAGACATGGGCAAACAATTAAATCTGATTAGCTGTAATATAACCAGCAGTGTTTGGGAGGCCCATTTTTCAATAATATATGCTTTACCAAGTGAGATAACAATAAGCTTTGTTCCTTGTCAACTGCCTACAGTTTGGTCTCCATGAGGTAGAAGTAGCCATCAGTCAGAGCCTTGGCAACAAGGCTCCAGGTCCTGATGGACTACCTATAGATGTTATTAAGTTTAGTCTAGATCTATGGGCACCGATTCTTCTTAATGTTTTTCATAGTTTGCCCTCTGTGCCCATGCCTGATTCTTGGTCCATGAGCACCATAGTTTCAATCTTTAAAAAGGACGATAGATCAGATCCGGTCAATTATCGTCCTATCTCACTTTTGGATAACACTTTAAAAATCCTGGGGCGAGTCCTTTATAACAGGATTTTGGAATGGACAGAAGATAGTGACTTATTGGACCCCTGTCAGATGGGATTCAGGAGCAAGGTGGGCACGGTGGAGCAAAGTTTGAATTTGAAGTTAATAATTGACAAGTATAACATCGCTCGATCGTTCCCTATTTACCTTGCTTTCATGGATCTTTCATCCCCCTTCGATCTAGTCAATACATCCAAACTATGGTCTATTATTTTGGACTACGGACTGGACGAAGCTCTTGTTAATTTCTTGGCTTATCTCCATACTGACCTTAAGGCACAAGTCAGGATCGGGACAGGCGGGGAAGTATCAGGACCTATTAAAATCGGTGGGGGGGTAAGACAGGGGTGCGTTTTATCTCCCCTGCTTTTTATCATTTATATCAATGGCCTAGCTAAATTCCTAAAACAAGTGACTACAGATGTGCCAATTATCCAGGGACAACCATTACCAGTTTTATTATACGCAGATGATGCGGTTCTTATGAGCCGCACACCTAATGCCCTCCGCTCACTTATTAAAACTTTTGTTCAATATATAGAGGGTTTAGATCTGCGTGTGAATTTTAAAAAATCTTTTATTATGGCATGTGGGCCTGGGAAGCGGTAGCTCAACACTATACATGTAGGGACAGATAAATTAGAATCTGTGAACACATTCCCATATTTAGGGTTGGTTTTCGCTGCGAATGGCTCATGGAATGGGCATTTGGCCCACACCACGGGCAAGTTCTCGAAAGCCACCAATTCTATTTTGAGCTTGCCACGCGCAAAGAAAATAGGCGCCACTAGAGCTATTTTAAAAAATTTGAGGCTACAGTGCGTACCTGCAGCAACATATGGGGCAGAGGTTTGGGGTCTAGGGACAAGTCCCAGCATTCAACGAGAGGAAAACCGGTTCTGTAGAAGAATGCCTGGTGCCCCAATCTCATCATCTGAGTTCATTTGTCATAATGAATTAAACCTCCCTTATACATGTGATTTTATCAGAACTAGACCAGCTCTATTCTGGATTAGGATCTGGAGGAACAACTCAGCTGCCCTTACACAGGATATTATGAAAGATTGTCTTAAATGCGAACAGGGCCTAGCTATCCCCTGGCTTGCGGGAGTTTCAAAGACATTGCATGCCGTGGGTTGGGGAGATCTTTTCTCTGATCCACTTAGGATAGAGCCTAAAGATAAGAATGAGATCAAACAAGCTCTATATGCATTTTATAACTCAGAAAGAATGGGAAGGGAAACACTTAAATCCACCGTTGCGACATACATGGGGAATGAACTGTGTAGACAACCACTTCCATCCTACCTCACTCTCCCCATGAACAACTGGGAAAGATCATTGCTATTCCGCCTCAGGGCGGGCTCTGTGAAATTTTTATTGGGTTTCCCTTTGGGTTATTGTCATATAGCACACTATAACACATGTCCGTGCGATGGTACAAGTACACAGAATGATTTGCACTTCCTATTTTTCTGGAAATTTTATTTAAAGTATATCAACTGGTTTTTAACCCCATATTTTAGAAAAAGAAGACCTCTCTCTTTAGGGGAGTCTTATTTAATGTTGCTTTCACTGGACACAGATGAACTAACTTTTCGCACAAGCACTTTTTTGAGACTGATATCTCGCGTACGCAAAATTTTACCTATGAGAGCTATAACAACATTTTTGATTATGATCACTGTAAATTGATCTATTTATGAAATGGTACTGTTTGTTTTATTGTTGTACTTTTATGGATTTTATGAAATTCGAATAAAGGTCTTTTGAATTGAATTGAGTAACATAGAGTATGGATTCACTCCAGGCCCATCTGTTTTCCATTGGTTTACTCGCATCCACAGGATAATCCTACATCCCTCCAATCTGCATAATCTGGGGAGCAGATTATCATTCCGACAATGTTATGTGAAGGAGAACTTTCTGTGATGATTATTTATTTATGTGAAATTGAAAACTGCAGAGGAAACACTTCTGAAGAGTAAGGAAAATGTGACATTACCAAACCATGCCTCATCTTGACATATATGCAAGACTACACTTGTTAACACTGCCATGGGCCATACTGAAAGAAACCCCATTGCCGCTCGCCCATGGGGGCAGCTCTCATCGGTGCAGGAGGTGCAGAAGCACTGGGACCCGTAGATGAACTGTCTGACTGCATGCCCACTATGATTGCTTCACCACCCAGCTAGGGGTGGGAGCCTGTTTTGAAGGCTGCCATACGGAGCCATTTTAGCCTTGATGTAGCACTGCCCCACTCTAAACTTCAGTACTGTGCAGGGGACAGTAGAAGGTGTGTGACCAGTGCTTTAAATGGTCAGGTCCTGCCCGGCACTTAGGACTTGCACTTCTCACCAATGCTGCAATACATTTAATGGGAGAGTACTGTCACTTCTCAGAAGCAAACAGGTACGCTAAAAGTGAGCACCTGCACTTCTGTATTTGCATTCCGAGCACGTGTGTGTGTTGAGCTTGTTGAGCCTGTTGAGTATGGGCATGTGCGTGTCAGGGGTAGGAGAATTATCATTTCATACACATACAGCTGTGCATCTATCAATGTTGCAGTGTTTCGGGAGTGAACAAGTTGGCGATATTTGCTCTGTTGAGTGGGCACATGATGACACTCAGGTCGCCTTGCTCTGCATGAGACAGTTTTCTGTGATAAAGCCACCAGTCACTACCTCCCAGGCATCAAAATAAATGTGAATTACCTTTGGCTACAAAACTGGCCCACATTTGCAAATCAATGCAGTTTTAAACTTGTAAAGACTCGCTGTGTAGATGTTTTGCAAGGCATGGGAAACGGCATGTATTTGTGTTGCCTACACTCAACGTTTGTGTTAATGTGAAGGAAATCAACAGTAAAACGGCCCACCAGACCATAAGCAGGCCTACAAACAGCCCAAAAACAGCCCACACATTGACCTGTAGTTTATCCCGCCAGGCAATGCCCGGATGCCCCATTGTCCAGTCAGCCCTATGCATTAATTACTGGATATGTCATTTGAACTTTATTTCCCTCTTTCCAACAGCATGTGCGAACAAGGACTTCTTATAAGCTGCTCTAGTGTCAGGAGAATGGGCGTATTCTGTTGCAGAAAGATATGGACATGAGACACAGGGCGCATTTGTACAAACTCATCTCCTCCTTTCTGGTGCAAGCAAATGTTGGCAGCACATTCAGCAAGAGGAGTGAGCAAGAGATCTGAGAAGGAATGTTTCCACATCCTGAGAAACAGTGTTTGGAGGTTTAACTAAAAATGTGTGATCGTATGGATGAATTCGTGCTTATAGGAATGTTTGTGCAGATGAATGTATAAAATGTGTCTATGTGGTACATGTGCATATTTATGTGTGTGCTATTGTATGTGGTTATATGCATGTGATGTTTGTGGGCTTGTCCGTGGTGTGTGCATTTGAGTGTTTGCATACCAGTGATTTCTATTTGTATGCAGTCAATGTTGATAAGTTTGTGTGTGTGTGTTGACTAGATTTGGATAAACATGCACATGTATTTGATAACTGCATTGCTATGGTGAAATGCATTTCTGTTTTACACGGACACAAAGAAAATGTGATGACAGCGGGTAAATGACAACATAATTTTGAATCATGTACAGATACAGTTGGTTAGCCTATGGTGGAACCAGATAGTGAAACTGTGGACAGAGTGTCTGGGTGGGGACAGAGGTCGCTGCTGCTGTTAGGCGTGTGCCACTGTTGAACACCGCACCGGAGGTCGACCAAAGAAGATCCCTGAGTTTATCTTTAGCTGCTCCCAGTCCCTCCGTTCCTCAGCGCCTCCGCAGAGGGGGTTTCTGCCAGCTTGCGAATTGAGGTGGATGTGGCCCACATCTATATACACTTTATTTCTAAGAAAATGTTATATCTGCTGATTTAATCTACTCATTTTTGATGCAAATACTATGCTTGTAACTTTTTTCTGTTGCGGTTTTAAGAGTATATAAGCCACTGTTTTTGAACAGTGCGTTGGACATCAGATTGGATTGTCAACTTTTCTCTTTCGTGCTGTTTCTTTTTAGCGATAATTCCCTCCAACACTTTTTTTTTCCATTGGAAAGACAGGGGAGAAAGGGTACACAGGGAGAGTACCGGGGCTATGAGAATTTTCCAGCAGTGGAATTTAAATCAGTTTGTGAAACAGGCCATAAAAGAATGCCTGTCCCCTCAAGGTCATGAAATCATGCTGTTCAGAGAGAACAATCAAAAGTAAGGCGCAATTAATGTAGTGAACAGCATGTTACCAGGAAACATCAGGCACCGGCACAGCAGTTAGCGTCTTAAGTTATGCAATGATAATCCTCCGAAGTAAGGAACCCAGTCATTAAATAATATAGATGTGTGTGCCGCCAGGTTTACGTCAAGCCTGCACCTGACCTGAAGTATGCGGGCAAGGAGCCGGAGCACATGGCGGGCTATCACCCTAGAAGACCCGGCTAGCACTCATGGCACACTTTCATTCACATCAGATGGCAAGGTTTTTGGCGTGCTGGGAAGTTCAGGAGTGATAAGTGAACATGGCCCAAGCCTGAGTTCTGAACGTACATTAAAGAACACATGTGCAGGTGATCTGTGCCAAGCTGCATAAACCCGCCTTGTTCATATTGTTCACATGTCTTCAGTAGTCTGGAATGCACTGGAGGGGCAGGGAGGAGAGGCCATCACATGCTATAACATTGTGATGGTCAAACAAAATATTCTATTAGTAAAAATTGCCATGGAGAGACCTTGCACCAATAAATGCACCAATAACAAGCAGGCATTTTTTTGATTCAACAGATAACAACCAATAGCAATTGGTGGGTGTGTCAAACCCCACAGAAGAAATGCAACAGGTCAAAGCTTGACCTAAGAAAAAAGATTTGCGACACTGTAAGCAATTACTCCGGCCATGCTAGTTCTTAAAATTCTCACTGGTTCCTCACACTGTCTGACCCCTAAAAGCTGACACACAGGCAAAATCCACTTCCTGTGAGGGGGAAATAAGCCTTACAAAAAAGAACTGGTATGTAACGGTTTCAATCTCGGTTCTGCATAATGCCCGGGATCTATGGCTAAAACAGTATTTCTAGCCCACTGTATGCAAAAGCTATTGATGGTCAGGATCTTGTATCTGTATTTAATATATAGCTGTTTTGCCATAGGGCATGTAATATTGTCAAGAAGAATATCAAATGATTAAATACATTTATGGTTTACAAATGTATCTAATCAACAAGGTTCCCCGGAAAGTTGCTGTGCACGGTTTTTCATCTGTTGCAGGTGAGGGTCAGAGTCAGGCTCCTCCTTCCAGAATCCTCGGAGTGGTATCGATTCTCTATGGGGGCCCACCTCTCGATAATACCAAGTCTCGAATGAAATACTCAAAGACTGTTGGAGTTATCAAGCGGGGAAGGAAAGGGTATGAACAGCTGGGAGGGAGCCCTCGGGATGACACAGGAAAACACTATAAGGAGATATACTGCAACACTTCCATTCATTTGTAAACAGGTACATGTCCATAATCCAATTCTAGAGCAACTCTCACACCGTACCTGAAATAACAAAGAAGTGAACGAATGATGCCAGAAGAGAGCAGGGTGGTTGCATGTTCCTCAACCTGAAACTATAGGAGAGGAAGTAGAGCATGCAATGTAAACACTTCCTATCTCAATCGATACCTTGGTTAAGTATGCTTAAGGAAAACCTTATATCACCTACCACAGGTTATACGACATTATGGCCATAGGTGAACACTGAGAACTGCACCCTTTCGAAGCACTCTCTTCTGGAAGAATAAGAAAACAAGGAACAACCAAATTGCAGGGTACAATATGGGATAAAGTTCAATCACAGTCTTGCATAACGTCCAAACAAAAGAAAGAAGCCCAGGTACATTGATACTCCACAATATCCTTGGCATAAAGTAAACGAAATGCAAAGTACCAGTGTGACCCTTCCGTTTATGAATAACCAATAGTCACACAAATGTCTAGGTAGGGTCCTCAACAGGGTGTTCTGCCCCACAAGGTCACATACAGAGAAAAACAATAGATGTTTTGTTTCTTTCCTGATTGAAACTGGACTGGTTGCTGCCAGCAGAAAATAGAGTTGGCAAAAATAATGTCCCACAGACTGCAAGTGTTCCTCTGCAAGGGACCGTAGATCATCGGTCCCCGCCAACAGAAAAAAGAGCTATCCAAATATACAGTCCCTGACATCGGTAGCCTTCTCTGCAAGAGCCCCACAAGCCAGACTCGACCAACAGAGGAGGAGCGCCGGGGAGAGCAACGAGGCACGAACCCTTTGCCTCTCGCTCCGGAGAAATGCGGTACCAGAAATGTGCAACAGCACTCTCACCGCCTTAGAATGAAGTCCGTAGGAGAAGTCTGCTTCAGCGCAAGCGATCAGGATAATCGGCAGTGTTTCTTCTTTGACCGCTGACATTTACCCTGCTTCCGACGTCACCTTGTGGTCATGTGGGGAGTGACTCGCTTTGCATGCCGGGGATTGTAGTCCTCAGATCCCTCCACTTCCTGGTTTGCACTAGCAGTGCAGCTAGCGGGCAACCAGTGTCTATTCCTGACAGAACATCCCCCTTCTGGAGAACGCTGGGTGACTGATGGTTTGTCCGGATGTAAGCGATGGAACCGGGCCACCAACCGATGTGTATGCACCGCCCCGGCAGGTTCCCATGTGCTCTCCTCAGGCCCATATCCCTTCCATGCGAGTAAATACCAGATCTTCCCACTTACCCTCTTGGCGGCCAAGATCTCCTTTACATCCTACTCGTTCTCCTGACAAACCGATATGGGATCAGGCCTTTTTTGTAACGGGCAGTGGGAAGGCTTCAGTAGCCAAACATGGAAAACTGGGTGGATTCGGAAATGGGCCAGCAACTGTAGCTTTACCACCACAGGATTGACGTGCTTGACCACCCGATAGGGACCAATGAACTTGGGATTAAATACACTGTATTTCCTGAATTGAATATATTTTGTCGACAGCCACACCCTATCTCCCTTTTTATACACAGGACCTAGTCTTTGATGTTTGTCTGGCTGTTTTATATGTCATTTTTGCCTTGAGCAGGTTGGTACGTGTTGCAAGAAAGGTTTTGCTGATGTCCGATAGTCTCACACCTACTTCGGGTAGTTTGTTGTTCTTTCTGGGAAGCACAAAAGGGTGAAACCGAGGATGAAAGCCCTAGTTGCTGAGGAAAGGAGTATGTTGTGTGAAAGAGTGTTTGGTGCTGTTGTAGGCTATTTCTGCCACCCATAACCATTCCACCCATGCTTCTGTATTGTTATCAACATAACTTCTGAGATATTGTTTGAGGGTCTGATTAAGCCTCTCTGTCTGTCCGTCTGTCTGAGGGTGGTAGCTTGTGGAAAGGGAGGAGGCGATCCGTAACTCAGAGCACCAGGTCTTCCAGAAAAGACCCATTAACTGGGCCCCTCTAGCTGAGACTATGACTTTTGGAAGGCCATGTAGCCTGACTATATGTGTTAACAAGATGCGCGCCAATTGGCCTGCCGAGGGTGCTTGTTTGCAAGTAACAAAGTGTCCCATTTTGGTTAGATAGTCCACAACCACAACGATTGCTGTGCTGCCTTGATCCTTGGGCAAACCTACTATGAAGTCCACAGAGAACCTTTCCCATGGCATCTCTTGTGTGGGAAAGGGCTGTAGTAGCACTTGGGCTTGTCTGTGGTCGGTCTTCATCTGGGCACACGTGGGACATTCTCGAACCCATCGCAGAACGTCCAGACGGACCGTGGGCCACCAACATTGTCTCAATACTTTCTCCAGGGTCTTGTTTCCTCCAATGTGTCTAGCACATGGAAGACTATGACACCATGTAAACACCATCTTGCGTAGCTCTTGGGTAGGAACCAGTACCTGCGAGCCTTTCAGGGGGAGACCTTGTCTTATCAGCCATTCTGGATGAAGTCTGAGCCAGGTTCTCCAGGTAAATGATTGTATCCCTCTTCTGGTCTTCTGCAGAAAGATGTCCATCTGTACAGCATACAGTACCTTGCTAGGTTCTATGATGGATTGTTCAAGAATAGAGGACTGTTGAGCAGGGTTTTCTTGCCTTGTCAAAGCGTCTGTATTGTCTGTACCCGGCCGGAAGATGACGATGAAGTGATATTCAGCAAAACAAAACGTCGAACGGAGCTGGGGAGGAGTGAGATGACGTGCGGCTTGCATGAACTGAAGGTTGCAATGGTCGGAATAGACTGTTACCTGGTGGACCGCTCCCATCAACAAATGTCCCCATTCCAGAAATTCATCTCTTATCGCCAGGAGTTCCTTTTCCGCAATCGTTTAGTTTTGTTCAGTCGGATTTAATTTTCGGGACATGAATGCGATGGGATGCAGGTAACCAGTCATTTTGTGCCTTTGGGACAACACAGCTCCCACAGCTATGTCAGATGCGCCTGCTTCCAAGATGAAAGGCAACCTTGAATTGGCATGCGTGAGAACAGGAGCAGACATGAAGGCCTCCTTCAAAAGATCAAATTCATTTTGTGTTTCTTTGGTCCAAAGAAAGGGCATCTTCTTTCGGGTTAAGTGGGCCAAGGGTGCCACCAGGTCCGAAAAGTGTTGAATAAACCTCATGTAGAAGTTAGTGAAACCCAACAGGCTTTGTATTTCTTTCACAGTAGTAGAACATGGCCATTCTATGATTGCCCGGATCTTCCTTTCCGCCCTAATCTGTCCTGAGGGAGTAAGCATGATCCCTAAGAACTCAACGGTGGTTACATGAAATTTGGATTCGGTGATTTTGCAAAATAATAGTTGTTTCCGTAGAGCCTGTAGTACCTGACCCACGTGGATGACATTTTCTTCCTCATTTGCAGAATATATCAGGATGTCATCGATATAAACCACGACAAAGTGGTCCAAGAAATCTCTGAGTACTTAGTTAAGGAAGAACGGAAACGCTGCTGGTGCGTTGCATAGCTCAAAGAGGTATTCAAATAGGCCATACCATGTTTTGAAGGCGGTATTCCATTCATCACCATGGCGCATCCGCACCAGATGATACACCCCTCTGAGGTCCAGCTTTGTATATATGCCTGCAGCTCTAACCTGCTCTAAAAGAACAGGGATCAACGGTAGAGGGTACTGGTTCTTATTGGTTATGGTGTTCAACGCTCTATAGTTTATGCAGCATCGCAACACCCCATTGGCTTTCGGTATAAAGAAGAGAGGAGATGCTGCTGGAGATCTGGAAGGGCGTATGAATCATATCACCAGGTGTTTATCCAAATAGCTGCAAAGATATTCATTCTCGGGTAGGGTAAGAGCATACAGCCGTCCGCATGGAATCACGGATCCTGAGACAAGGTCAACCCGACAATCATACTCTCTATGTGGAGGGATCACCTCCGCCTTGGTGTCACTGAATACGTCGCTATACATTTCATAGCATATAGGCAGCTCTACGTTCTTTTCCACGGCTGTTGCGATATGATGCCTAGCTGCTAATGTTTTGGAAGGTCTCTGGAGTGGATGATAACAATGGTCTTGGCAAAAGGGGGAATTCAGATGCAAGGTCTTATTCGCCCAGTTAATGGTAGGTTCATGTTTTGCAGCCACGGGAGAGCCAGTATTACCTCTTACTGTGGAGCCTGAATGACATTGAAAGAGAGCGATTCCTGGTGCAACCCTTCAAAAGTAATCTCATACTCTGTAGTGCTGTACACAGGCTTTGGGTTTGGTTTGCTGACCAGCTGTACCCCCAGCCGTTCCTCTTCATCCCTGTCCATAAAACATCCTGTGGCTCCTGAATCCACCATGGCCCTTATGTGTTTCTGTTCCCGATTGACCATCAGACTCAAGGAAATAAAGAAATGGTCAGCTTCTGAGATGGTGAAGAAATTTACCAAAGGGATAGAATATGTGCTTGAGGGTATCCCTTCTTGTTTCCTCAAGCGTTGTGGTTTTCCACCCCCTGTTCAGCAGTTGTCTCCGCTACTTGCCCAACGCGAGGACACCTGTATTTGGATTTTACAGGGCAATCCCGAAGGTAATGCCCCTTTTTTCCACAACACAAGCATAATCCTTGTTTGCGCCGGTGGTCTCTCTCTCTGAGCGTTAAGGAAGCTCTCACTTCCCAAATCTCCATAGGTTCTGGCTTTTTTGGGGTCTTCTCTGGGGTAAACACACGATAATTCAGGGGTGCAAGTCTCTCCCTCCATTTGTGGTCTACTTTTCGCTCTCTCAGTCTGTGATCGAGACGTAAAGTGAGTTTGATCAGAGCGGCACAGGTGTGAGGTTGGGGGTCTATTTGGGCGAGGACGTATTTTAGCTCCTCTGTGAGACCTTGGTAAAAGATGGCCGACTGTTTGGCTTATGGCCAATCGTTTTCCGCTACTAGCCTGCGGAAACTGTTACGGTAACTAACCAGATCCGAGGTGCCTTGCAAAGTTGAAGAAGATGCCTGTCAGGGGAGAAGGTCTCGGCCCAACGATCAAATGTTTTCTCGAATTGAACCCTGAATTCATCCCAGTCATAGAGCAAGAGATTGTCTCTCTGCTCTATGGGGAACGCCCACTGTGCTGCCTCACCACTCAGGTAAGAAATCAGGAAACCAACCCAGGCCTGTTTGGACACGAAAATGTTGGGTTTGCAGGTGAAGTGTAGTAGTACCTTGTTCATGAACACCTGTACCTTTTTTATGTCCCAGTGGAACCTCTCAGGGGGGGGCTAAGGGTATTTGTGCTGGCACCTCCACTACTACTGATATCGGGTGTGAGGGGCCTCCCGCGTCAAATGGATTTCTTTGCACCCTATCTACTATGCTCTGTAATACTGCATTTTCTTGACATGAGGCAGCAAGCTCGGTTTGGACCAACTCAAGAGCGGCCATCACGTCTTCTAGTGTGGCCATCTCTAGCTTCAACACCACCAGGAGAATATAGAATACGTGGGCCAATTATTCAGTCAGGCTCCTCCTTCCAGAATCCTCGGAGTGGTGTTGATGCTCTATGGGGGCCCACCTCTCGATAACACCAAGTCTGGAATGAAATACTCAGAGACTGTTGGAGTTATCAAGCGGGGGAAGGAAAGGGTAGGAACAGCTGGGAGGGAGACCTGGGGATGACACAGGAAAACACTATAAGGAGATGTACTGCAACACTCCTACTCATTTTTAAACGTGTACATTTCCATAATCCAATTCTAGAGTAACTCTAACACCCTACTTGAAATAACAAAGAAGTGAACGAATGATGCCAGAAGAGAGAAGGGTGGTTGCATGTTCCTCAACCTGAAACTATAGAAGAGAAAGGAGAGCATGCAATGTAAACATTTCCTATCTCAATCGATACCTTGGTTAAGTATGCTTAAGGAAACCCTTATCACATACCACAGGTTATACGACATTATGGCCATAGGTGAACACTGAGAACCGCACCCTTTTCGCAGCACTCTCTTCTGGAAGAATAAGAAAACAAGGAACAACCAAATTACAGGGTGCAAGATGGGATAAAGTTCAATCACAGTCTTGCATAATGTCCAAACAAAAGAAAGAAGCCCAGGTATGTTGATACTCCACAATATCCTTGGCATAAAGTAAACGAAATACAAAGTACCAGTGTGACCCTTCCGTTTATGAATAACCAATAGTCGTAAAAATGTCTAGGTAGGGTCCTAAACAGGGTGTTCTGCCCCACGAGGTCACATACAGAGAAATCCAATAGACATTTTGTTTCTTTCCTGGTTAAAACCGGACTAGTTTCTGCCAGCAGAAAATAGAGTTGGCCAAAATAATGCCCCAAAGACTGCAAGCGTTCCTCTGCAAGTGACCGTAGATTACCAGTTCCGGCCAACAGAGAAAAGAGCTATCCAAATAGACAGTCCCTGATACCGGTAGCCTCCTCTGCAAGAGCCCCACAAACCGGACTCGACCAACAGAGGAGGAGCGCCGGGGAGAGCAACGAGGCACGAACCCTTTACCTCTCGCTCTGGAGAAATGCGGTACCAGGAATGTGCAACAGCACTCTTACCGTCTTGGAATGAAGTCTGTAGGAGAAGTCTGCTTCAGCGCACGCGATCAGGATAATCAGCAGCGTCTCTTCTTCGACCGCCGCCATTTACCCTGCTTCTGACATCGTCTTGCAGTCACTTAGGACGTGACTCACTTTGAATGCCGGGGATTGTAGTCCTTAGAGCCCTACACTTCCTGGTTCGTGTATAGTGCAGCCAGCGCACAACCGGTGTCTATTCCTGACAGTCAGCCACTTACCATACAGGGACTAAATTTTGGAGGTTGCTCAATTGAACATATGGTTATATTTATTTCCACTTGGTTGCAGAACGTGGAATTTGTTGCTTACCTGAATCAAATTAGAACCTACCGGGCTATTTGAAGGTGAGCAATGTAGAAACGCTGGCTCTTCATCATAGTCAAGTTGTTTTTTTGGCAGTTTTTATCAGAGTGTTTGAGTTTCTTCGTTTAGAATTTACGATATGATGGACGAGATCGGACATTGTCTTTCATGAATACAGAGCTTGAGGTAACTAGCACTAGGGTGACCAACTGGCATGGGTGCAAATTCAGGATGGTGAGGGTAAAAATTCAGGACAAAGGGTCAAAATTCAGGACAAAAATTCAGGACAGGAGGTCAAAATTCAGGACAAAAGGTACGTTTTACAGACACATCAGAAGAGGTCACGCAATAGTATACAAGTAAGTAAATAGACAACCACTTAAGTACAAGTGAAAAGAAGTGTATATTAGGTTGAGATAATTGTGCACTTCATGGTTTTTCAGTATGCGTACATCTTTGAATAAATGAGCAAGTCTTTTTGCGTTAACAAAACTGCCCCCCCCTCTAACCCCCCCCCACCCACCTTTCCAGCCTCCCAGGGAAAGGCCTGCTGCCCAGTCCGAACAGTCTGGCCTTGCTACCACCCTCCAATGGTGACCCTCCTCTTCTCATAGACCCTCTCTCATGTGTATTTAATTTCTTTTATAGTGCTACTCATCCCAAGTTAGAAGGACAGGATGTCGGAGTGAGTTACACCACACACATATTATATAGAGACAAGGACTCATATAAATGTGAAAGTCAATCTATAGGGAATGTACTTAAGATGATGGGGGTTACAAAGTGTAATCATTCTTTCATCCATCATTCAGTCTTTCACTATTCACTTTATCCTTCCATCTGGGTGCCCATCCATATCAATATTCAACCCTTTGCAAACCTATCCATCATCTATCCTTCCATCCATCCATCCATCATTCCACTCATCTAACCCTCCATCCACCCTTTCACTCATCCATCCTTTCACCTTATCCATCTGTAAACTCATCCATCCACTTGTTCCCTCATCCATCCAGCCATCTACCCTTTCAACCATCCAGCCATCCTTTCACTTAGTCATTCATACACCCAGTCACTCATTCTTCCACACATGTGGAGAAGTGTGGCTCAATTGTTAGCGCGGCAGACCCTGATGCAGAGGTCTGGCCTGGGACCAGGGTTCAATTCCCGCCTCGGTGGGTCTTGGGCTTTATTTCCTCGGGCCTGATAATTCTCGCCTGGGTGCCTATTCTAATCATGGGTCCCACTCTGCAACTCTGGGCAATAGCTTGCTTAATCTCCACAACGACCGCAACAGTGCTGAGATGCCTGGCTTCACCTTGGGGGTGCCCAGGAGTGGACATTTCACTGGGAAAAGCCAGGAACGGTTCCACAGCGGTATGCGTTACAGCGCCAGGACACCCCAGTTGGGGTATTAGTGCGCTTTACAAGTACAAATTACATTACATTACGCATTCACCCTTTCACTCATCCATCCCTCCATTCATCCTTTCACCTTATCCATCCATGCACTCATCCATCCACTCATCCATCCACTCATCCATCCAGTCATCTACCCTTTCACCCATTCAGCCATCATTTCACTTACTCATTCAACCACCCAGTCACTCATCCACTCACCCATTCACCCTTTCAGTCATAAATCCTCCATTTCTCTCTCCAGACCCTCTTTCATTTAGCCATTCTTCAATCAGCATGGGGCCCTGAAAGATCACAGGCCTGGGGCATACTACCTCCTCTGCCCTCCCATTGTGATGGCCTTCACATTAGAACATGAAAAGGGCTTTAATCGTCCACAAGAGAGATCCCACGCACAGCTTCTCTTTCTCATCCATTGATAGGGAAACAGCTCTTCAGAAGCCCCCACCCTCCCTACACCTATCCTTTGCTCCCATATGTAGGAGCTCCTGTGAGAGGAAGGGTTCTTCGCATACCCAGGTTCATCTATGGGAAGGCACGAGTCAGGGAGTGTGGGATTAAAAGCCTGGAAGCTGTATAGCAAGCCCTCTCGGTCTACTCTGTTTGTCCCCCTCCCATGTCTGCACGTAGTGGCAATTATTTATATGCCAAACCCTTTAAGTTAAGGAATGTCAAAGGTGCAGTCAGAAAAGACTAAAATATTAAATATGACGGATAAACATATGCATCTTTGGTCAATTTAAAACTCCTGAAAAGGACCCTGAGGTGGGTTTCGGGCTAGACTGAAATGAAGGGTGGGTTACTGGTAGCCTTTCTGTCTTAGCTCTGCTCCCGGCGGATTGGTCATATCATGGGGTTGGTCACATCATGGGGTCATTTGCTGCAAGGCTTGTCATTAAACTCGATCACGGTTAGGTCTACCTGGGATCAGGCATCAGTTTGTCCATTCCTGCGCATGACCTTTATTAGTTGTACAAGGATGTTGCAAAGTAAAGAATTTGATCCCACTGTATGTCATGTTACCCGTCGCTCTGAACTGTAGTGCAGTTGCCTCCGTGGGTACCACAGCTGCCAGGAAGGCCCATGCAAGTGCGACTCGTTTATCTTTTTTGTATCCAGCCAAAAAACACTCCATGCTGGGATTTTGATGCCCATTTTTATAATGCTTTTAGCTAAAAGGCCAGAACTGGTTTAGTGTTTCATACATGGCACGGGACCTTTCAACAGCTTTGGCTCGGTCACGTCATAAGTTTTACTTTTTAAAAGCCCGCTCTCCGTACACTGTCACTTTGCAGCCATACTGACAACTGGCCTCAGAGCCCTACACTTTGCAACTCTGCGGTTCAAGAGACACATTACATGGGCCTGTCCCCCCAACACACAGAGGCATGCCCCCCAGAGTCCTGTGCTGTTCTTGCCCTTTACACCCCACTGCGGCCATCCATCTGCTTCAGATCACGGTCCCTGGGAGCACTGTTCTTGATGGCCATGGCCCTGCAGGCCGGCTCTTCCCAGCACTGCCCCTCACAGGCCTATTGGTGTCAGTATTGTTCAGTCACTCTTCTCCTCACCCACGTGCAGAGAGGAAACATCCAAATACAGCATAGACAGCTAAACAGCCAAGCCTTACTTGTCACTCACAATCAGAAGCGCAACAATAGCCAAATTTTTCGGCGAGGAAGGGGGGGGGCAATTACAAATTTTGGAGGCGTGGTGGGGCGGCTAATTCTTCCAGCAATAGGCAGGGAGTGGAGATGAAGGGGCGGAAAAAACACCAAAGCCTCGTTAACGCGTAATTGGTCTTTTAAAGACCTGTGAAGTACTCAGGTGCAGCTATGTGTGTGCTCAGAGCAGTGCAAGGCGCCCCATCAGAGCTGAGGGTTCTGGCAGGTGAAAGGTGATGTTCCCCAAGCCCATGCCCAAAATCATGGACAAAAAGGCGTCCGTAAAAGGGATTCTCATGGACAACGGACGTGAGGTCCAAATTACGGACGGTCCGTGAAATTTACGGATGGTTGGTCACCCTAACTAGCACTTAGGCATGGGAAGTCACAGTCACTATTGGTGTCTTGATATACAATGCACGTATTTTCACAACAAAAAGTTACACAAAATCCTTCACGAAGTCACATTAAGGGCTCGATTCCGATACGGTAAAAAATTCCGCCGTACGATTCGTATTCGTTGCTGAATCCGTACGAATGGGAAACCACGTCCGACCTGCGTAGTATGATCCATTCCCGCCAATTTCTCTACAAATATCTGCGAACCGTACGAACCACAGTCGAAGACCCGTACGAATTAGCATCGGAAATCCCGCCGTACGATTTTTAAACATGCCGTACAACCACACTAGTACGATCCGGTTCGGAAAGCCTGTATGCGATTCGTACGGCCCAAAGTAGTCGCGCATGAAGAATGATTCGTATGGAAATTATCTCCTCACAGCAGGCGGCATCAACACATACCAACCGTGTACCCCTAGATGAAGCGTACGCGACCCCCCCACCCGCCAATGGCCCGTACAAGTCACCCGCACGCACAAGTATGACATGCACACACCCCGGTCAAGCCTACGCGAACCGCCCCACCCGCCAAAGGCCCGTACAAGTCACCCGCACGCACAAGTATGACACACACACACCCCGGTCAAGCCTACGCGAACCGCCCCACCCGCCAAAGGCCCGTACAAGTCACCCGCACGCACAAGTACGACACGCACACACCCCGATCAAGCCTACGCAAACCCCCCCACACCCCCAACGGCCCGTACAAGTCACCCGCACTCACAAATACGACATGCACACAACCCGATGAAGCCTACGCAAACCACCCCACCCGCCAACGGCCTGTACAAGTCACCCGCACGCACAAGTACGACACTCACACCGCCCCTCAAGCGACCGCGAACCCCTCCACCCGCCAACGGCCCGTACAAGTCACCTGCATGCACAAATACAACACGCACACCCCCCTATAAAGCCTACGCGAACCCCCCACACCCCCAACGGCCCGTACAAGTCACCCGCACGCACAAATGCGACACGCACACACCCTGATCAAGCCTACGCGAACCCCCCCAAACCCCCAACTGCCCGTACAAGTCACCCGCACGCACAAATACGACACGCACACACCCCGATCAAGCCTACGTGAACCCCTCCACACCCCAATGGCCCGTACTAGTCACCCGCACGCACAAATATGACACGCACCCCCCCCTCAAGCGACCGCGAACCCCCCACCCGCCAACGGCCCGTACAAGTCACCCGCATGCACAAGTACGACACGCACCCCACCCTCAAGTGACCGCGAACCCCCCCACCCGCCAACGGCCCATACAAGTCACCCGCACAAACAAGTACGACCCGCACACATAACGCGAACCCATAAACCAGCACAAGAGGTTTGCAAACGAGTCGCACAACACTACTAAACATGTCTCCTGTGTACACACCATTTAGAAATAAACTCCTGGCCATATCCAAACAGGCAAACAGAGGGCAAAAGTCACACCCACCCCATATAACACACACAACACCAATTCAAACTAAGCCACACCCACAAATGGACCAATAAAAGGGTCCACACATACAACCCAACATCCTTTGCAACATACCTATTTGCAAAAAGAATAGCCTGCCAGCACATCAACAACTGCACCCATTAACCTTCACACATACAACCTATCACATTTACACCCACACCACCCCCTTCACAATCAGACCCACACACCCTCTTCCATACACACCATCACCCCCTCAATCACATACACCCCACACCATGACCACACCAAAGAATCCAAAGTTCACTAACCCGGAAAATTAGATCCTTACAGATGAAGTCATCAGAGTCGAGCCACAGCTGTTTGGCGCATTGGTCAGACAGACCAGCATAGCTGAAAAAACTCGCATGTGGGAGAGGATCATTGACAAGGTCAATGCTGTTGCACCCATCAGACGCACCAGGCAGGAATGCCAGTCCAGGTGGTATGATCTGCGGAGAATGGTCAAGAAGAAGGTGGACCAGGACTACGCCGCTGCACACCACACTGGCGGTGGTGGTCCCCGCAGACCTCCAGTATACCATCCCTGGGAGGAGAAAGTCATGACCCTGCTGCCACCGGTGGGAGTACACGGAATAGAAGGAGTCATTGAGCCTGGTGAGTACACAAAACAACATGTAACATGGTGGAACTTACAACAGTGCCCAGTAGTATGGGGGTGGGTGGCCATGAGTCCCAGCAGTTCCCAACAGTATGGGTGTGGGTGGCCATGAGTCCCAGCAGTACCCAACAGTATGGGGGTAGTTGCAAGGGGAGGCTGAAAGGGTGGAAGGTGTAGGGTAGGAGGCTGCTCTCATCCCATATGTCCCAGGCTCACACCCGAGCACCATGCTCAATGCACAGGGAGTGTGAAATTACAGACAAGATAGTAGACCACAGCTTTCCTAACTTTTCATGTTGTTGACACACGTTTTGTAGATGCATCATTTGGTGACACAGTAAGGAAGTGTAGCAAGCGAGCGAGCCCAAACCACCTGTCTCCATCCCTCTGTTGCCCTCCTCCATCTGTCTGTCTCCCTCCCTCTGACAGTCTCCATCTGTCTGTCATCCTCTGTCTCTGTCCCTCTGTCTCCATCCCCCTCTATCTCCGTCCCCCTCTGACTCCCTCCCTAGGTCTGGCTCCCTCCCCCGCCACCCTCCTCCCTCTGTATCCCACCCTCAGTTTTCCTCCCTCTGTCACCTAACCCCAGCTCCCTGGGCAAACACACAGCCGCACCCGAGCACTTCACCGGTCTATTAAAGAACATAGAGCAGAGTGTCTAGGGATGTCTCTTAATTACCAGCAGTTATGTGCTAAGTGCCTGTGACACACCGAGCATTTGCAGGTGACACAGTACTGTTCCAGAACACACAGTTTGTAAAGCTCTGTAGTAGACAATGGGCCCTGGTGTAGGCAGAACAAGGCCCTCCTGTGATCATTGCAAACACAAACACCAGGACAAAGTCAGACATCCTGCGCAGGAACCCACAACCACGATCATGGCAGCATGCTTCATGAGGGCACAGCCAAACCACGAAGGATGGAAGCTTGCAAATCACACTCAAACTACTAGCATGGCCTGTCACATACACCCCTTACAGAAACTTATCCCCTGGGGGCAGGCAATGGAGTGTAACACTGTCACAATTGTCATGTACCACAACTAAACACTCACTCATATGAATACACATACAACTTTAACATGCACAGTGCAGATGCTCCAGTCCATTGTGCCTCTCACACAATGCACTTGCCCCATCTTATGGACGTTGTGGCTGCACTTAAGTACCAACTTGGACATAGGTATTGACAAGGTGATGCATCTTGGAGAAGTGCCACGTCCTAAAGCCATGATCTAGAAGTGGGTGTACAGGTCCAGGGGGGTTGCCATTGGTTGGCCATCACGGAACAGCAACACCTATCCAAAGTAGATGAATTTATCCTTTAAAATTCCGCTCTGTCTCTTACATGAACATGCTGCATCTAAACTCTGTGCATGCTTGACGCAGGCATAAGGATTGACACTGTATCCTGAATGTTGCGTGAAACAGAGCACTGCTGTATATGTGTTGTGCTGGCAAGATAAGACACAGCAATGGCTGTGTCACTCATTATCAAGAGAATGGAAGAAGGAATATACCCCTGAGTACATGTCAATTTGCTACCTCTAAATACACAACTGAACAATGACAACAATGTTAACCTGGTGGAACTGGGATGCTGATAATGGATAACAAATTAAGATGTTTCTTGATAGTGCATTAACAGTGTCTGTCTCTCACACACACAGGGCAACGTGTGGAAACCACCCCCAACCAGGGGGGAGAAGTATCCCAGTCCTAGGCTCAGCAGGACCCTTACCCCACCGACAGCGACGCCACTCAACACACTGTGGATGAGCCCAACCAACCTGGCCCCTTTGGATCCCAAACCCCTGCAGCAAGTATACCAGCTACATCTGTGCCAACCATCGGACCCATTCCCACCACATCCCAGCAGACAGGTCAGAGCCCTGCCCATGATCCACCAGAGAGCCAGTCTGAAAATGAGGGACAGCCTTTGGCGGGCACCCTTGAGGTGGCAAACAGCATCCATCCTGCCAGCACTCGGGGGTCCCGTCGATCGGATGTGCCCACAAGCGCAGGCCGTGCTCGTGTGGGTCAGGGTGGTGGGAGTGGCGCAAGGCGGAGGCAAGATTCTGGCCAGTCAGCTGCAGGGCCCGGTATGACTGAACTAAGTACCATCCTGGAGGTATACCGGCGGGACACCAGGGAGGTAAGCCAGGTAGTGGAGGCCCTCAACGAGATGAAACAACAGCAGGCTGAGCAACATCCCAGGCAAGGACGACATTATGGACGGGTGGAGGCAACACTGGCTGAGCTCTTGATGGTGCATCGGGATATGAGCCAATCACTACGTCAGATTCCTGGCAACATGCAGCACCCTCCCTGTGTCAACAGGCCAGAAACATCAAGACAAAGTGCAACACCAGCCACAGGGAGGGAGGAGGAGGAGGAGGAACTGTCTGACGTAGCGTCCCATGCATCGTCCATGCCTGCACGTGAGGGTCCCCCAAGGAAGAAGGGTCATCCACGGCTAAGACGTTGCGAGGCAGTGGGTCATGTACAACTCCCAGGATACCTGACCTGCCATATTGCCCTTGGGTGCAACAGCATCACCTATTAGACTCTCCCACATGGACTTGCTGGTCACAGTCTGCCACATGATGCCAAGCACGTGGCCTGGACTCTGTTGACTCAAACTGTAAGGCATCTAATCTCCAGCAGTGAACTTTGGATTCCCCCCATTTCTGTACAGCACCTACTCACATTTCCTGCACAAGATCACCTAATAAATATAAGAAACATTGTGCGCATTTGTGTAGTCATCTTGTAACCACAGTATAAAAAATATGTGTGTGCAAAATGTATGAAATGCAAGAGTATTTAACAAACTGCAGCCATCCACACACTTGGATCTGAGTCCTGGTGAGGACACACATAGGTCACAATATTCTAACAACTAGATACATGGATGGAAATGCACACCTGTGATGGTTAGTAAATGCTGGAGGGGGTTTGGCTCACAAAACTGCAATTACAGACAGGCACAGGATAGTCACTTGGAGGTTTATAGATCAGGGGTAAAAAGCTAGGTGTCCACGTAGGGAGTACCTGGATCTCTGTTCTCAGGTATGTGAACTATCATCATCATGCTGCTGTACTGTGAATGTGATGAATGGCGCACAGGCCAAGGGTGGCAGGACAGACTGTGGGTAATGGGATGTAGCACTCTACACAAGCTCACCTGATTACGTGACCTCCCCCTATGGAGCTACAAGTACAAAACTCCTGTGATGGGTGCAACGCATCCAGAACACCTAGCCACGTCTGACAATTATCTTCACCAGAAGGGCCACATCACACCACACCCAAGAGACGTGGTTATGGTGTGTGTCCCCGGTGGCTACTTGACTGACTGTGACGGCTATGTTGAAGTGGTGTGACAAGGTACAATATTGTGCTTATGGAAGGCGTGTGTGTGCTGTACGAGGAACATGACCTGGTGGTACGTAGACACACTGTCATATGGCTCAGCATAGTCTTGCCAGTATGTGTTGCACACACAGGCATATAAGCTGTAATGGGTGAGTTTGAGGTATCGTAATACCAGGTGGATGATTGTCTGGTGTTCTCTGTATGTAGGGTGGCTGGAGCATGCTCTACAATTGGATGGAAGCAGGGGTATCCTGTAGGCGTGTGTTTTCCTGGATCTGGCTAGTCTGCGCTGCATTGTGGCTGTGTATGCAGCAGCAGGAATGAGTGAAGACATGACGGCAGAAGGGGTGTGACAACTTGCTAAACAAGCACATGCCACAAGGGCATTGGCAAGCCACAAACTGACATGTATATGTGAATGCAGGAGTGTCTGCTTCGCTCAGGGTCACTGTAAATAAAATGGCACAGTAATCACCAAAGATCACGGTCACAGGATCAGGCCCCTTAGGGAGAAGAGTGGGGCACAGGACACACAGGGTCAGCAGGTGTAGTCTACAGGTAGTGTGTTCCAAGCTAAACAGCAGCTACACAGCCATCTACCTCCCACACAATATATTACTTTAGCCTTAACCAACACCATGCATGTTGTCACTGTACACGTAAACACCTATCAACAATAACCTTACTTTAGGCCATACATAATACATGCACATTAGAAAGACATGTGTGTTGACATCAAGGAGGCACAATGTTCTGTGGGACTCACATGTCATGCACAACATGATGATTTACCTTGGAAGGCCATGGAGCATTATCAAACATACATAATCAGTGGCATTGGCCAGAAGACAAAAAAAGTCATTGAATGATGTCACCTGTAATGCAGCAGAAAGATTCGCAACAAGACTGCCAGGGACTGTCCGTACCTTTCTTCATCAGAGTGGTGTGATGCTCAAAGGGTTCCACCTCCAAATAGCCTCTTAGTCTGAGTACAAATGACAGACACAAAAGGGTAATCAGGCGAGGGAAGGAGAGGATGGGAACTGCAGGGAGGGAGACCTGAAACAGAGGCAAACAAGCATTAGGAGTACTTTCTCATGTCACTGACACTACAAATACTCATGAGATGCACTGTACCAGTCACACCTGTGAAGTGTAATGACTGTAGCCAATTCTAGATCACTGATTATGCTATCACATAAGATCAGATGCTGTAACACGGACACATAAAACCTAGGAGAGTCTGTTACCTATTTGAGTCTTGTGTAACGCTCACAAGTCTACTACTATGCAATGAGATCTATGTGGACAAAAACTAATTCACAGTGTATGATGATGTGTACCCTACAAACAAATGAAAATATATGGAAGTGCTACTTACGCAAAGTGTAATATCTGTATTTGTTTATGTGTACCCGTAAGGGCCATGAAGGCAAACTTGACATCACCCACAACAGCTGTAAGCATCACATATGATGAGGAAGCTAATGACCTAAATGCAATGAAGGCACTCTGCAGCCAATCTTTTGCTCTAGCAACTGCGCCTCACTATGCTAAACATGACAAGCAGGTTGAAAATAAGTCAACAGCAAGTAATGAGGAGCCAAGCCACATAAAGCACCCTAACGTCTCACAGAAATGCTGCACGGGACAAGAGAATCATGTGAATAATCGCACTCCACTGGTGCCACAGAATAATTTACATATGCATCATCCCACCATTGAGATGTCTTCAGCAAAACATACATGGCATCATGTCAATGAGAACAGAACTTCTACTCACTGTGAAGGCTGGCGTAGCAGTATTCTCAACCTGCACTGAGGTAACGACATGACAGTGACATGACATACTGCAACAAGGGGCAATGCATCCATGCGAACAGAATCACAGGACAGTTGTCTTAACATGTGGAACATGCACTGGGCCACACCTACACAGCATGTTTTTTTGGTAACGAAACTGGACTGGCCCACAAGGTTGAGGTGATGATCCAGACACAAGCTAATGCACACAATGAGGCTGCAATCCCCCACAGAGTCCGTGGTTGTGACCTCCAACACAATGTCAAACCATGGTATATGCAATGTTTCAGTGTCAATGTCTACACACATTGATGCATTCACCAGAGTCTAAAACTACAACAGATGACTGTCAGATGGGGTGACTATCCTGTCATGGGAGTGGGCCTACATGTAATAAGAAACATGATGTTGTTGCATGTATGCATGGTCTAACAACATGCGCATGAACATGTACCACACAATTGAAATCATACCAACGCTAAACAGCCTCATATGAGTCCTTACCATGATTTGACTTTTCCACATGTCCATGCATGCTCCGTTGATTTGGCTGACGTTTTAATCATAATGAGCAATAGCAGGCTGACTAAGATGACACCAACGGACAACAGGCAGGGCGAGCTGGGGATGAGAGGCACACAAGGGGTCAAGTTCCGTATAATGTCATTCTGACATTGTCATGTTAAATAGCCTGATGTTGTAGTACACTTGTACATTCCAAGTACACACATAGCACGTATGTGTGTTGCATTAAATCTGCACCTGTGTGACACTGCACAACAAACATCAAAGTGACATTGCATACAGTCAGCTGCTTACACAGCATGCTACCCATGCAACTCTATAGCACATGTTTGAACAAAATGCACCTATGACTCACTATTATGAAAAGAAGTTGCGGATGAGGTGACTCCGGATATCATCTTCAACCTCCTAGTCACTGGCATCCTGGGCAAGGCCTTCATCCTCAACGGGCGGATGTTCCAGCTCATCAGGATCAAGGATGAGTGGCACGGCCTTCTCCACTGCCATGTTGTGTAGCATGCAGCACACCATGAAGATGTTACACACCTTGAGTGGGGTGTTTTGGAGGGCTGCGCCTGTCTTGTCCAGGCACCTTAACCGGCTCTTCAGGAGTCCAAATGTTCGCTCGATCACCCGACTGGTCTTCCCATGAGCATTGTTGTACCGCTGGTCTGCAGCTGTCCTGGGGTTGCATAGCGGAGTCATTAGCCACGGCATGTTTGGATATCCTGCGTCTCCTGCAAATTGACATCATGGAAATGAGTGTGTAATATGATGCAGTTCATGGAGTAATGACATACTGACATACATGGCTAACAGAGTTTACCCACCAACAAGACATGCCGATGGTTGTGCAGCTGCAGCATCATCTGTGGTACCCTGCTACGCCTCATGATGAATGCATCGTGGCACGATCCTGGAAAACGTGCACAAACATGTGAGATAAGCATGTTGGCAAGACACACCACCAGGGCATGTATCGAGTGGTAATGTTTCCTGTTGTGGTACGCTTGCTCCTGAGCCTGTGGTGGCACCAGAGTACATGTGTACCATCAATTGCACCAATTACATGTGGCATGCGTCCCAGGGCATAGAATTCCCCCTTGACATCTGTCAACTGTTCTGGCGTAGGGAATGTAATGAATTCATCAATGTGCAGCAACATAGCAGCCAATATATCACTTAATACCCGTCTAAACATGGTTTGTGACATCTCTCCCACATCACCTATGGTAAATTGGAACGTACCTGTGGCAAAGAAATGTAGGGCTGCCATCACCTTCACCTTGGGTGTCAGCACAGTTGGATACCTGTGTCATGGTTGAAGATGTGGTTCCAGCCTGTCGTCAGGTCCTGAATCAACTTTTGCGTGATGCGGTAACGCCGTATGAAATCACGTTCCCTCACGGCATCCAAGTCTGGCAACGGCCTTGGCAGAGGGGGTGCCCTGCAAAACATATTTAGGAGAAAATGTGTACAACTATCAGACAAAGACAGTTACAATGTACATGGCACAAGCAACACTGCTTCAACAAATCTATACAATTTTGAGTGTGGCGTGGGCTACACACTGAGGAAACATGTGCAAGCTGGCAGCCACTCCTCCATGAAAAGTAAAAGACCTGTGGTCTGTGGAATGGATATGACATACAAATGATCTGATGAGAAGGTCTGAGTGAGCAGGACAATGTATCACGTCAGTGACACATGTCACGTGAATTGCATTAGGAGGTTGTCTGCACATCCAGACAGCTGACAGGAATGCTCACACCCACATCACATGTGCCATCATTTGCACAGATCTGACATATTCTTATTGGGGTGTGATATTTCTAAAACTAATACATGGACATCATCAGGCAGCAGAAATGTTTGATTTGTGACAAATGGTCTATGATGCCATCACACATATGAGCGGTTCATTTGCACAAGTGGCATGGTGTGCGTACATGTGAAACCCTGTCATCACGGCAAGGACCCATCATAGATGCTCCTACAGCAGATATACTTAACAGTATGAACAAGTTACTTACCTTTTGTAACGAAAAATCTGTAAGAAACAGTAGTTAGTACCATATTCCTACCTTGGAATACATACCCCAGCAAGACCAACCCTGTGGTGGGTCTTTGAACCAATAATCACACCAGAAAGTCCTGGAGGACGGAACGGCCAAAGAAGACATCCCTCCGGACTTGGCTGTCCAGGCAGTAGTGTCTTGCAAACGTGTGCATCGAGGCCCACGTAGCTGCCTGACAAATGTCCTGCAAGGGGACTCCCCGACCCAGGGGAGTAGTAGCCACCGTGGCCCGAGTGGAATGGGCCCTCAGGCCAACAGGAGGCTCCTTCTTTGGCAAGGGGTACCAAGGCTTCATACACAAGACAACACACAGAGAGATGGTCTGCTTGTGTACCGGCCTTCCCTTTTCAGCACCCACGTAATCAACTAAAAGTTGTTCATCCACCCGGAACTGGGGTGTGCGATCCAGATAGTATGAGAGCGCATGTTTTGGGTACAGACGGTGTAGCTGCTCTATCATAGCGTAGGCGGAAATTAGATGGAGAAGGTGAAAGAGTGCCCGATGTGGTAGTCCGTGTCAAACTTGTGCTGTAAATAGGGTATTTTCCGCAACGCAAACTTGTCCGGATGGACTGAAAGGCCAGGAGGTCATGGAGAAAGAGCCTGGAGCTCACTCACTCTCCTGGCAGAGGTGATGGCAAACAGGAAAGCAGTCTTCTGAGTAAGAAGGTGGAGAGGAAAATTGTGAAGTCACTCAAAGGGAGCACACATCAGATATGTAAGTACCAGGTTCAAGTCCCACTGAGGCATCACATACGGAACATGTGGAAACGTGTGTCTGACGCCTTTCAGAAAAAGAGTCACAATAGGGCACTAGAACAAAGAAGGTTGAACAGGCAGCCTTAGTAAGGCTGAAAGGGCAGGAACGTAGCCCTTGATAGTGCCCAGAGCAGAGCCCTGCTGGGCATGAGAAATAAGAAAGAGATGAAATTCATGAAGAGGTGCAGAAAGAGGGTCCACAGCCTTCGGTGTGCACCATGCCACAAATCTGGTCAACCTGCAGGCATATACCGACTTTGTGGACGGACGCCTGGCAGCCTGGATGATATTACAGACTTCAGGATGAAAGGCATATGGCCTCTACTGTCGCCGCTCAATCTCCAAGCATGGAGGTGGAGACTGTACAGGTACAGGTGGAGGACCGTCCCCTGCAGCTGCGACATAAGGTACTCCAGAAGAGGCAGACGAACAGGGGGATCAACTGACATAATGATGAACTCGGGATATCAGTACCTACGTGAACATCCGTGGTGCGCTGGTAAGGCCGAAGGGGAGCAGGGTAAAGTGAAAGTGCTTGTGGCCTAACTTGAACCGCGGGTAGCGCTGGTGGGCTGGCAGGAAGGGGATGTGGAAATTACCATCCTGCAAGTCCAACGCTACCATCCAGTCTCCTTGGTCCAGGGCAGGTAGGACCTGAGCCACTGTCGCCATTTTGAGCTTCTACTTCCGGAGGAAGCCATTGATGTTCCTTGTGTCCAAGATAGGGCGTAGGCCCCCATTGGCCTTCTTGGGTACCAGTAAGTAGTGGGAGTAGCAACCACACCCTATTTCTGGCCCAGGAATGGGCACAATGGCCCTCTTGGCCAAGAGGGCTGTAACTTCTGCATGCTGAAGTTGCAAATGATCCCCCATTGCGTTGGTATTGCGGTGGCATGGCTTGAGGGGTCGCCTCAAGGGTGAGGGAATAGCCCCTTGGGACGATTTGCAGCACCCACCTGTCCAATGTGACAGTGCGCCAGTGGTGGAGGTGATGGCGAACCCTGCCCCCCACTGGAGTCACATAGCCCTGAAAGCACAGACTAGGAGGGTTTGTAGGCAGATGTTGCGGGGGAAGGTGTGGACTGACCTCGCCATTGACCCGACCGCCGCCACAACAGTTACCACCGCTGCAACCGCGTTGGATGTTAGTCAGCGTTGCGTGCCTGGCAGCACATGTGTGTATGCCACTTCCTTGGCCACGAAATGAGCAAAAGGTACGAGTTTGCTGGTGCGGGCCGACAGGCCCATGGACCTGGCCGTAACCCTGGAGTCCTTAATGTGCTCAAGCGCATGGTCTGCCTTGTAGCCAAAAAGGCAACGGACATCAAACGGCATGTCCATGAGTGTATTCTGGACATCGGCAAAAAATTGGGTGGACTTCAACCAGGCTTTGCAACAAATCGCCTCCGTGGTTGCCATCGCTCTGCCCAGTGAGTCGGTGCTATCCAGCCCACACCGGATCGAATACAGTGCCTCAGCTCGGCCTTCTACAAGGGGCACTCTGGCACCAGTTCCACAACCGTGTCCCACAGAGAGTGTGTGTAGCGGACAAAGAAGCATGTGATATTGGAAGACCACAGTCCCAGACTCAGGGAGGATGATAACATCTTGCCGTACCTCTCATACCTCTTGGATACCCTGCAAACGGGAATGCGGTAGGTGAATTGGAGGCCTGGATGCCCAGGCTCTCTGGGGTGGGGTGGGAGGACAGGAAACATGGGACATCCGGGGACGGTGTGGGCGTCTGGCCACGTGCCTATCTACAGCGAAACCTGCAGCGGGCCTGGACCTAGTGGCCAAAATAGCGTCAGTCAGTGCCTCATGAAACGGCTGCAGAGGCTCAGCCGAGCTTGACTGCAGTTTAAGGACCTCAGTGAGGAGGTTGGTCCTCACGGCCGTGACGGGGAGATGAAGGGGCAAGGCTTTGGCTGCCCGCGTCAACACCACACTGTAGGTTGCCCCCTCCTCCGAAAACACGGTTGGATTTGAGACATAACCAGTGTCTGGCGAGGTGTCCTCCAGACCACTCACATCCCCCAGTCCACCTGTCCAGTCATCTTGGGACTGGCACTCATGTGTCAGAGGGTATTCAGACCCCTCCCAATACTCCTTATCACCCATTCCCTGATAATCAGGGTTGTCAAAAGATGTGCCCGGCTCGTTGAAGTTAAACTCCCCATGCGGCATCAAAAGCGGTGTTCAGCAGCGCCGTTCCCACGCTGGAGCCCTAAAGAGTGTGGTATCGGGGACGGCACCACCCGAGGACGGCGCCGAGGGTGACACCTGGGGGACTGTTGCCGGTGAGGTTGTGAGGTCAACCAGCGAGGACCAGGATAGGTAATTGGATCCAGTGTGGCCCAGCGGTGCCGGCCGAAGGCGCTGGCGGCGTATGAGCCAAAGCACCAGACGGCGTCGGGCCGAAGCACCAGACCCGCTAGGGCCCCCAGACGGGCCCACTGGGTCCAAAGCCGCGGCGTAGCCCGTCGGAGGAGTGAGGGACATCATGGCCATGAGGAAGCGCTCTAACTCCTCCTGCGTCGCATGCTGCCCAGGGACCGGAGGTTTTGGGGCAGGCTACGAGGCCCGTGACTCTGACGGAGCCGCGTGGGCGGTGTCACCCAAATCCCCTGCCGCATTGCACGTGCATCGTGGGGAGTTGGAAGAGCGATGATGTCTCTTTGACTTCTTGTGGTTACCTGACGACTTTGCCCCGGAGGAGTGATATCAACTCCCGGAGCTCTGATGGCTCAAACCCTGCGCCCGGTCCCTCGACCTCCATCCAGACCATGACCTCTTGCGGTGCAGGGCCAACTGCTGGAGTCAGAGCCGCTTGCGGGACCACTCCCGCCTAGCTTCGGAAGTCAGGGCCCGGCTGTCGGAGCAGCTCTTGTTGTCGTGGTTGATGTCGAGACAGTGGAGACACCGACGGTGAGGGTCAGTCACCGACATCAGTCGGTCGCAAGCCTCACAGGCTTGAAAACGGCCATCCCTATTGGCACCGTCCAGAGTCGAAGACTCAAGTAAAATTATCTAAAGGTTTCGTACAAAGTTTGAAACAAAATGACTAAGGTAACACTTATACGGGAACTGCGCTGCTGGCGTGAAAAAAGAGGACCTGACGTCAGCACGCGGAGGCGGCGTCTAAGTACTCAGACAACGTTATCACGGCGCACACAATGCCGACGACACACACGGAGCCGCAGACTATGCCTACTGACGCACAAGGGTACTGCTGAGCACAAATTGGCAGATCCAGTCTGATGCTTGGGGATATTCTAAGGTGAGGAATATAATACTGACCTGTTTCTTTCATATACAAACAGCATGCACCTTGGCGCACATGGCACACACATGACGTGGTCACACAGGGTCATGCTGTGCGTCAATTAGACATCTGTGACAGTGGGCATGTTGCTGTCATCATGTGACAGTTCCCTGTACTGAATGGTGTGCCATTTCAGTGTTGATGTGCATCACAATATGTTGAAGACGTTACAAAGGTGAGAAGTGTTGAAAGTATGTGAAACACATGTGCACCATGATTAATGACATGTCTCAACAGCTCTTCACACATCAACTGAGCCACAAGATCACAGTTCCTGTGCTTCTTCACTGTCTGCCACATCTAGGGCCTGCTGATGGACGGATGCCATGCTGATGTATACATCCACATCATCTACATGAGTCTAGACTACATCCCTGCCATGTGATTTCCTGGGGTCACTCTCCAAATGGTGACATGAATGAGGTCATGAACGCAGCCTACACAAGCATTCACTTGAGCACGTCTAACGCACTGTACCCCAAGTGAACGTGCGTGTGTACGGGACGTTTCCCTATTGCATTGTAGACATACGCGAGCAGAGCGTACCCCAATAGTACGTCCATGTGTACGGGTCATTTCACTATTGCATTGTAGACATATGCGAGCAGAGCGTACCCCAATGGTATGTGCGTGTGTACGCCTCATTTCCCTATTGCATTGTAGCCATACGCGAGCAGTGCGTACCCCAATGGTACGTGCGTGTGTACGGGTCATTTCACTATTGCTTTGTAGACATACGCGAGCAGAGCGTACCCGAATGGTAAGTGCGTGTGTACGCCTCGTTTCCCTATTGCATTGTAGACATACGCGAGCATAGCGTACCCCAATGGTACGTGCGTGTGTATGGGTCGTTTCACTATTGCATTGTAGACATACACGAGCAGAGCGTACCCCAATGGTACATGCGTGTGTACACCTCTTTCCCTATTGCATTGTAGCCATACGCTAGCAGTGCGTACCCCAATGGTACCTGCGTGTGTACGCCTCGTTTCCCTATTGCATTGTAGACATACGCGAGCAGTGCGTACCCCAATGGCACATGCGTGTGTACGCCTAGTTTCCCTATTGCATTGTAGACATACATGAGCACAGCATACTCCAATGGTACGGGCATGTGTACGGGTCGTTTCACCATTGAATGAGTTGCAATTGTGACGGCAATCGCACCGTACTTGTGTGGGGATTCCAAAAAATACATAGGGAACATCTAGGGGAACAGTGGAATGATTAGAATGCAGCCAGGTTGTCATGCATACAGAGATTTTAGAGTGTGCTACAGGTGTCCTGGAAAATTCAGTTGGGCAAAAGTATACAATGTTGCAAAAGTTGTTGTTCAGCTCTGGCTCAGTTTTCAAACCATGCATATGTGTGTCATGGCCTTATGTGTCATGGGATTGGATGAAACATAGGATGCAAACTTTTGTGGCCTATCACACACTACTCCTTGGACTCACAGACCCTCTGCAGCACAGATATAAGGCAGCATGTGGATGTGGGAGGGCACTTGCCTGCACAACATTGGAGTGGAAAACACAGCTGCTGTCTCTGTATCCTCTGGACCCCGATTAGCTGAGCATGGAGAGGGCACCTGCATTCAGTAATGGTGAGAACAAGGCCCTGCTTGATGCCCTCCTGCCTAACTACAGCAAGCTGTATGGGAGACCAGAGGAGCAGGTGAGTGATGTGTGCACTACCTTGGAATGTGCACCTGTTGTGTGTGTGACACTACAGCCATTGTGTATGTATAGTTGAGAGATGCTATGTTGTTGGGAGTGAGTGCCGGTGTGTACAGTGTTGTCTGAAGAGGGTTATATGTTGTAGTGGGGTGTGTGACAGCATGTCACGTGCTGCTGTGCACCCTGATGTAGCATATATTGCTCAGTGAGTGCCACGCCCAAAGAGTGGTTTGCACCCCTTATGTCATCTGTAGCTTTTCAAAGGCATGTAGTGCATTTCTGTTTGCTCACAGGCCACATACTCCTGGACAATGATGCAAGTGTGTTGTGCATCAGAATGGTGACATCTGGCTGGCCATCGCCAGGGCTGTCAGGAGTGAGGGGGGGCTCGCAGGAGGCTCAGAAACATCAAGAAGAGATGGCAGGACATCCAGTGCTGGACCCGCCGCATCGCCAGGGTACAGCTGAAGCTGGAAGCTCCACGCCGGCATGGCGGCACCCGCCACCTCACCCTCACATACTCTGGGTCCTGGAAGTGGTGTTCCCAGACCTCCATAGGCAGTTGCAGGGGGGACAGCAGCAAGAAGGAGGTAGGTACATGTCTGTTGTCATGTGTGTCACATGCTACCTGCAGTGCTCCGAGGCATGCTAACACTCCCACAGTTGGAGTGGTGTTGTCAGACAGGCACTAACAGACTTATTCATCAAGCCGAAATCGGCTCGCAAAGGGTCAGATTCTGGGAATCTGGCCCTTTGCGAGCGCTATTTTTGCATTTGGGATTCATCATCCCAAATGCAAAAATCGGTAATTGCTAATTCGCTAAATTGCAAGGAATTACATTTAAGGAATCTCTATTTGAGATTCCTTAAATGCAATTCATCAACCATTTTTAAATTGCTAATTAGCAATTTCGGGCCGCTATTTACTGAGAGGTCAGACCTCTCGGTAAATAGCAAAAACTTAGAAAAATGCTTTTAAAAGCATTTTTCAAAGTTGCATGTTGCACACACACATGTCCTTTGGACATGTGTGTGCGCAACACCTGTTTCAATTTGCATTTAAGGGGTGCTACAGGGTGTCCTTTGGACACCCCTGGCACCCTTTAAATCGCTATCTTATTTGCGAGTAGCAAATTGCTAATCGCAAATAAGGAATACTCCCCATTCATTCCTATGGGCCTTTTGGCCCATAGGAATGAATGGGGAGTTATTCCTTATTTGCGATTTGCAATTTGCTACTCGCAAATAAGGATTGTGTAGGAATCGCTATTTATTTAGCAATTCCTACATGAATTCCGTTTTGCAAGTCCTTAATAGCGATTCCTTATGAATCGCTATTAGGGGCTCGCAAAACGGGAGATTGATGAATCAGGCTGTATATGCACTGGCATGAGAATGGCCAAGTTTCAGCAGATGCTTGTTTACATGCCTTACCCTACTCAACATTTGCCCAGCGCTTTGCCAACACATTTTCTTTCACAGGTACTCCTAAGGTGCAATGTCTTAGTATGCATATTCCTTAGCACATCATCATGTTGGAGGGAGGTCTGTGACACCTGTTGGTACCTTACATGTAGCACCACATGTGCACTGTGTCTGCCCTTCTTCACATTGTTGCACTGATCAGGAGTCTCAACATGTGTTTTCTGCATGAGTCAGCCTCAGTGGCCTTTTTCCATGGTGTATTTTCTAATTGTCATGTGTTAGCTACAGGTGCACACTGTACATGTAAACTAATTTTGGCTTGTGCATACTCACACTGTGCAGTGTGTGTGTGCATATACTCAAAATATGTTGCATGTTGTTTGAAAATCTTATTGATGGTCAGCCACACAATGTGACTTTGGGTGTGGACAGCTGTAATGCCAGTGTGAGGTGACGGTACACTTGGTCCAGGTCCCAGGATGGCATCACATGGCAGTTCATGAAGGACTTTTCCCATGTGGCACAGGGTAACAGCAATTCAAACATGACCAGGTCTGGTTTTGTGTGGCAGGGTGGGCAAATGAACAGTGAATCATCATCAGCTATCCGGTTGTCAGGCAGTGGCTCATCAATGTGTCTCTCATACAAGTTGTTGCCTTGCCTGTTACTTCTATCCTACTGTACAGTGAACGTAGTTTCTCTTCTAATTGCCCAAGACTAGGCTTAGAATTGTGCAGAGTTCAGTGGCTTGTAACTCATGATGCATGCCATGTTTAGAAATGTGGCCAAATGATTTCTAGCTGAAATATCAGATGTGTACAGGTGACTGATATGTTTTTCTTATTCTCCTTGCCAACAGCATCATCACCACAATCTGGAAGAGACACAGGCCCGGACCACACAGAGGGACCCAGCGACAGTGCCACCTGCTTTGAGGAGTCAGGGGGAGGCAGTGGCACGGAGGGTGAGGACAGTCTGCGGGCCGGACCCCATGTGCACGACACCTCCTAACATGCAGACGTCTCGGAATCAGACTCTCAGGAGGAGGGGGAATATGCAGAAATTGCCTCTTCTTCATCTTTGGCTGGCCTCTCCTCCTCCAGTACCATCTCCACCCTCCCAGTTGTCAGGGTCCCTAGGGTCCGTGCTAGCCCCCGTGTCTCCTTTGTTCCCGGCACCGCAGCACCTGCCCCTGTGTCCCCTGCTGCCCTCAGTGCTGAGTCTATGGACCTACTCCGGCAGATTGTAGTAGGTCAGGCATCCATGTTGACTGTCCTCCATGGACATACACAACTCATTACACAGTTGTTGTCGTTCATGGAGGGCATGTCATCTGGCATGTCTGATCTACGTCGGAGTGTGGCTGCCATAGAGTCAACACTGATGGCAGCTTTGTCCACCAAGCAGCATCTGCCCCCCCCATCCTTCAGACCCATCCACCTAAGCCTCTCCCATACCTTCCCAATGAACACGCAGACGCCACAGGTCAGACACCACAACAGACACACCCAGCACACCCACTCGGCAGGCAAAGCGCAAATCACCATGCACCCAATCTCAAGGGGATGTTGGCACAACCACAGGGAGAGGGGACAGACATCACACACGCATCCACAGACCCGCGAGAACAGACTCACAACCCTCTACATCCACCCCCAATGTGTCCCCGGGTTCAGGTGGTAGTTTTTCAGAGCTGGCTGAAGTGTGCAGCCAAGTTTATCTTGCAACTTTCTGCGATGCACCGGCCAGTGTGGATGAATCCACACCACCTGCACCCACTACACCTGTCCTTCCCTCTCCTGTCCCTGTGGTGCCGGCGGATTCCACAGATGATGCCCCCACTGTTTCCACTGCGGATTGAACTCCATGTGCAGGCAAGTTTGGGTGTGACAACATACATGAAGGCACAAACTGTTTTTCCCACTTGTTTGGACTGGCCATTGGCCTTCTGTGAGCAAGGACTCTTATTTGCGTTTTAAATTTGGATCCAGCTGAATAAAGCTATTTATTTTTGTTTCTGTACTTTAGTTTGTCTAATAATGGCTTTTACTGCTGTGTGCCAGGGAGCTGGTGTGATGTTCAAATTTAGGTATAGTAACATGTGTCTATTTCCTGATGGTAATAAGGTTAACAATGGTATGTTTCTGCTTTTAATGCTGGGCACTGCTGGGCACTGGTGGGGGTCTTAGCCACACACACCCTATGCTGCTGGGCACTGGTGGGGGTTTTAGCCACACACACACTCTAATTCTGGGCACTGCTGGGCACTGGTGGGGGTCTTAGCCACACACACACTCTAATGCTGGGCACTGCTGGGCACTGGTGGGGGTCTTAGCCACACACACACTCTAATGCTGGGCTTTGCTGGGCACTGGTGGGATCTTAGCCACACACCCTATGCTGCCGGGCACTGGTGGGGGTCTTAGCCACACACACCCTATGCTGCAGGGCACTGGTGGGGGTCTTAGCCACACACACCCTATGCTGCTGGGCACTGGTGGGGGTCTTAGCCACACACCCTATGCTGTTGGGCACTGGTGGGGGTCTTAGACACACACACTCTAATGCTGGGCACTGCTGGGCACTGGTGGGGTCTTAGCCACACACACCCTATGCTGCTGGGCACTGGTGGGGGTCTTAGCCACACACACACCCTACGCTGCTGGGCACTGGTGGGGGTCTTAGCCACACACACATTCTAATGCTGGGCACTGCTGGGCACTGGTGGGGGTCTTAGCCACACACTCACTCTAATGCTGGGCACTGCTGGGCACTGGTGGGGGTCTTAGCCACACACACCCTATGCTGCTGGGCACTGCTGGGTGTGCTTTCTACACATCACTTAGATTTACACAGACATTGCAGACGTATGTCCCACAAGTCTCACTGTTACACAGGTGATATGCGGTACCGTACCGCAAACCGAGGTCGATGACGTAGGTGCGGCACGTCTCACTATTACACTGGTGATATGCGGTAGCGTACCGTACCCCGAGGTCGATGGCGTAGGTGCAGCACGTCTCACTATTACACTGGTGATATGCGGTACCGTACCGTACCCCGAGGTCGAGGATGTAGGTGCGGCATGTCTCACTATTTCACTGGTGATATGCGGTACCGTCCCGCACCCCGAGGTCGATGACGTAGGTGCGGCACGTCTCACTATTACACAGGTGATATGCGGTAGCGTACCGTACCCCGAGGTCGGTGACATATGTGCGGGACGTCTCACTATTACACTGGTGATATGCGGTGCGTGTGGCGCATTGTACCCCGACATTACAGGCGTGCAATGGAGATGTGCGCGTGTGGCACCACGTACAGGTGTGTTGGATTTCGTTGTACTCACCGTCTGCGCTGTCGTCGGTTTCTATGTACGAGGTGGTGGGCGTTCAGGACTGGGATGAATGATGGGGTTCATGTCTTGTTTGTCGCGTACCGGGGTGCGGGTCGGGCCGGACTCTGCTTTTACGGCAGTTTTTGACTCTCGTAGCAAAAGAGCCGTATGGAGTGTCTTTAACACGGATCATACTTCCTGGTACGGATGACGCGGTCTATTTACGTTCAGATGTAGAGTAAAGTGTTAGCCGAATGCTATTTGTGTCGACTTTCGATTTGTATGGAGTTTGTTACGAGTCGTACGGAGTGTCGCTTCGAGTTGGGATCGTACTTGCAGAATCGTACGGAGATGTGAACGTGTACGATTCGTACGGGGAAAAACGCTCCGTGCAGAAATTCGAAGCGCTTTTTCCCGGATCGGAATCGGCCCCCAAGTGTGTTATGTACCACAACTGTCCATTAATTTCATTACCAACATGACGCACACTAAGTTAGACTGTGGTCAGGGTATCTATTACTGGGCTATGGTTCTCTGTGAGTATCTGTTTGTATTATGAAGACTCATTGGGCCCGATTCACAGAATGAACTTAAGACTAAATCCTAAACTTACTACTATTTGGCATTCACAGAATGCACTTACTACTTTCGGATTCACAAAGTGAACTTACTATTTTCGGGATTCACAGAATGAACTTACTACTTTCGGTATTCACAGAATAGATTTAAGACTACTAACTTTACGTCCGAACTCGGGCCGTAAATTCCGGCTCAGAGGCGGAGTTTCTGGCTTGGGGGCGGAGTTTACAGCCTGGAGGCGGAGCTTCCGGGCCGGAGACGGAGCTTGCGGCTTGGAGGCGGAGCTTCCGGCTCGGAGGTGGGTATTTAGCCATGGCTGAAATCTCCACCTCCGGGCCGGAAGCTCTGCCTCCAAGCCGCAAGCTCCGCCTCCGGGACGGAAGCTCCGCCTCCGGGCTGTAAGCTCCGCCTCCAAGCCCGAAACTCCACCTCCGGGCCGGAATTTACAGCCCGAGTTCTGACGTAAAGTTAGTCGTCTTAAATCTATTCTGTGAATACCGAAAGTAGTAAGTTCATTCTGTGAATCCCGAAAGTAGTAAGTTCACTTTGTGAATCCCGAAAGTAGTAAGTGCATTCTGTGAATACCAAATAGTAGTAAGTTTAGGATTTAGTCTTAAATTCATTCTGTGAATCGGGCCCACAGACTGCATTGTTTTTCTTTATAGAGGGCCCCTGAGGAAGGGACTGATACATCCCGAAATGCATCGGGCTTTCATTTGAATTTCACAAGAATTATGTTCATTGATAATGCTGTCAATTGAAGCACTGTTCCAAATAAGCATCTATTATGTATTTCATTGAATATTAATTTTCTTTCAATGTATAATGGTTTTTTGTAAATAGTATTTGCAATGTTACAGTTTCTTATAAAGAATACAGGTTGAAAAACAAGAAATTAAAATAGAAAATACTTGTGTTTATTGTTTACTGTGGTAAACATTTAGGAGTCAGAGTTTGACTCAGTGAATAGCGCACAGTGCATCCAAGTTTCAATACTTGTAATAGCATCATTATAAATGTATCTGTCAGACTGCCCTATTTGCATTTACCAGCTCCTCTTCGGATAGATAGTACTTTTATTTAATTGCAGACTTGGACACCTTATACCTATAGGGGTTTCCCAGAAGGTAGCTAGGTGCAGCATGTTTTTGACATAAGATCCATGTGATTCCTGAATGATGAGTTAAGCACAGTATTTCCTCAAGGGCTAGCCTGCATGGATGTAACTCCTAAGTTAGCACAATCCGCACCACTACAAAAGTGGTCTTAGTTTCATTGAATATGGAATTGGATACATTCGACTAATAGTGGCAAATGAGGATCTCTCTATGAAATATTTAGTAAAGACTGTAAAAATTCATTTTCAACCACGCTAGTTTAGTGCCCTTGACCTGTCCTCATAATTCAGACCCATATAGGGTTATCTCCTTAGTAAGGCAGGTGAGACTGTTCTCGTTTTTATTTTCTACAGAATGGTTAAAATGGCCATAGATTCATGTTGTAATGTTTTGCTAATCTGTTGCATCCATGATGTCAAAATTCAAGTTCAAAAATTCTTTATTGTTTTAGTTAATTAAAACCATAACAATGTGCTTAGTTAATTATACTAGAGATAAAAGAATTGTACAAAATATGTTTTTAAAACATCAGTTGATTCAATGTGCATTGATTAAAAATGACAGAGAAAGGAGTAACAATCATTTACATAGTCTGTTTTGTGAGGCACAGTCTCAATTCATTGTCCTTTTTGTGGTATTAGTACAGCTCCATAAAATGGATAAAAACTGGCAGAGGGCCATTGTGGAGTATATGCCCTCCAAGGAGTTATTCTGTGACTCCCTTTAGGCCGGGTTTTATTACATTTTCATAAAGGGTTAAACATTTCACCAGATTAAAATTGAGCTGTGGGTCGTTTGGATTAAGGCATTGTAATAGTGCTGCTCTGCAGGTGCGAACGCCTCTTATGTTAAAATGTTTTTTCAACAACCAAATGTGATATGGCTTTAGATTGGGACAGACACAAATTAAGTGTATTAGATCCTTTTTTAATACTCCACAAAGACTGCATTCTTTCAGGCCTTTACATTGCCAGCTTAGTTGTTCAGTGTTTGATGGAATTGAGCCAAGACGCAGTGCTAAGAACTTTGTTTTTAGATACGGGGCATATGTATGACCTAAATAAATTGCAAGTGGTAGTTTGGCATATGATTGCAACACCATCCATGTTTGGGATCTCTTACTCAAGCTTGTTTTGTCCTCCATTAGTGAATGCTTCATAGCCACCTTCTTTAGCGTTAACTGAAAGGAAGAGGGTGGGAGATTCAATTGCCAAAGGTTTGTAGTTTTTGTAAGTTTAAGAGATAATCGTGAATACTTAGTATAGGTAGAGTGAGGATCATTATCGGGAGCCCTCCATAGGGCATAGTTGATTGGATTTTGCTGATTGAACCAAATCTTGGAGCAGGTTTTAATAGTAACATATCGTCTTTGCACACGCTGCTGCTACAACCCAAACTCTAACCTCACCTGGGCAGGGAAGGAATTACTGAGCAAAGAGAATACTTTCTTATAAGCCTTTGCTTGTAGGGTATCCAAAGTAGCCACATCTTTCCCATGCTGGACTTCAGTTGCATATGCCACTGGACTCCTTCCCTGTGCTGGAGCCTGAGATACCCGATCGGGTGGAGAATACCGCCGTTACCCTGCCTAACGCAGGCGTGGCCCTGGCAGCTTTCCCGCCTCTCTCGATGACCGCGTCATTTGACCTGATGGCTGGGCTTAAATCCGGCTCCCCTCGGGATGCCTGCCCCGCAAAATTTCTGGCTAAAATGGCAGCTGTCATTAATCCACTTGTGAACCCCCTGTTGAACTGTTCTCTTGCACAGGGCGTGGTTCCCCAGGCCTGGAAGCAGGCAATGATTATTCCCCTGCTTAAAAAGCCTGGTCTGGATGTGGAGGTGTTGGCGAATTATAGACCTATCTCGCTCCTGCCGGCCTTCGCGAAGGTCATTGAAAAGCATGTGCATAAGGTGCTTGCCGATTACTTGGAGTCCCACGACCTACTGCACCCCACCCAGTCAGGTTTTCGCGCCAATCTTAGCACCGAAACAGCTCTCCTGGAAGTCTCGGAGGCGATAAAGGAGGTGCTGGATTCGGGCGGGAGAGCGATGCTGGTGATGTTAGATCTGTCGGCGGCCTTTGACACCGTCCCCCATGAGGGTCTTCTTGAAAGACTCTCAGAGATCGGTCTCCGGGGGACGGTGCTCCAGTGGTTTCGATCTTTTCTGGCAGGCCGTCGACAAACGGTCTGGGCCTCTGCTTGCTCCGCCGAGATGTCGCCATTGGGTGTCGGAGTTCCTCAGGGCTCAGTACTGAGCCCAACTCTATTTAACATCTTCATGACCCCTCTGGCGGCACTGGCGGAGTCTTTCGGGGCTCAGATCGTTTCCTATGCCGATGACACCCAGCTCCTCTTCACCTGTGAGAAGGGTGCGGACTTCGATGGAGGTAGGATCCAGGGTTGCCTTGAGGCTGTGTTTCAGTGGTTCCAACATAACAGCCTCAAGTGCAACTCGGATAAATCCGAGGTCCTCTTTTTTGGGTGCAGTTCGGACCCGGACTGGAAAGTGTGGTGGCCTGAGAACATGTTTCCACCAGCAGGTTCGTCCCAGGTGGCAAAAAACCTTGGGATTAAGATCGACAATGGCCTCACACTTCGCTCACAGGTAATCGGTCTCACTGGCACCTGCTTTGGCCTGCTCCGGATGCTACGCAAGTTTCTTCCCCTGTTATCGGAGGAACACAGGAAGATCACGGTGCAGGCGATTATAGGTTCGAGAATTGACTATTCCAACATCCTCTATCTCGGCCTGCCAGAATACCTGCTCCAACGGTTACAGGTTGTCCAAAACTCGGCAGCACGCGCCATCTATGGACTTTCTCGCCGTGCTAGAGCCTCGGGTCTCCTGGAGGCTCTACACTGGCTTCCTGTCCGAAAGCGGATAATTTTCAAGACTCTCACTCTGGCATACAAAGCCTTGCACACCTCCGGAGCAAAATACCTTCAGAAAAGGCTGGCATTTTACCACCCTGCTAGGCCGCTCAGGTCAGGAGCCTTGTTTCTTGCTACGGTTCCTCGTGTCAAGAGAGCCCGCATCGGAGGCCGCTCATTTAAATTACTAGCGCCTCAGTTGTGGAATAAACTGCCTGTGTCCCTGCGCAGCTCACCTAACCTGTTGGCTTTTAGGAAGGGGCTCAAAACTTGGCTTTTTACCTCTTAGTTCCTGGCCCTATTAGGTTTCCTTCTCTCTGTTTTTATTTACTTTCCTTGTTGTGTTATGAGATTGTGTGCAATTCAAAGCGTCGGGACACTCTTCTGAGTAGCCGTACGCTATATAAAAACCCCGGATAACATAACATAACATAACATAACATAACACTGTGGGGAGGAGTTTGGCTTTAATAACTGCTAGCAGTGGCGTGAATGATGTCCCTTTCAGATTCCTTGACATTGTACAGAAGGCAAATATTAGGCTGTTTCCTTTTTTTCATTTGAGTCTCATGATGGTTTTGAAAACTCAGTCGATTATCCATTAGCACTCCCAAATACTTATAGGTGCTAACTTCTTCCAGGTTTATATTGCCGATTAGTAAGTGATGATATTTCCAAGCACGACTTATAATCGTTGCCTTTGTTTTTGAAATATTAATTTCCATCATATTTTCTTTTGAAAATGTTTCCAGTACATTAATTGCCCTATGGTGCCCTATTTGTGTCTGGATTAATAGCACTATATTGTCTGCATAAGATAGATGGGTGATGGGCAATATGCTATGGTGTGGTGGATGTGAATTCACCTCGTTTAGGTTTATGGAGCGATCAGCAAAGAAAAGATCGAACAGGAGTGGTGCTAGCACACACCCATGTTTTAAACCAGCGCTTGTGTAGATCTTCTTAATGTGCTTGTTGCCATCGGCAAATTTGACTTGGAGACTGGTATTTGCATATAGTAGCTGTATAGCTCTTAGTATTGTGTCTGGAAGACCCCATTACTCTAGTTTATACCACAGTAAACCCCTCTTAAAGTCCATGAAGGATAAATATAAACATTTTGCTGTCGTAAACTCTTAGCTGCCAATAATCCTAGGGCAAGAAGCTTTGTAATGGTGCCCACGCCCTTGCGAAATCCCGACTGGTTAAGAGGGATTTTATTATTAATTCCTGCCCATTCTAGTAAATCCGAGAGAATTAGCGATGCATAGTATTTGGCTTCTGTATCAAGAAGGGAACTCTCCATGAAACTCTGCATGCTCCATAAAATCTTATAGTGCCTCGCAATCAACAAAAACAATACTTGAGGAGGGTAACCCTATTTTTTTGGATCCTATTACTAACCACAAGCTAGAATGTTGTGTGGCCACTATCTCACTCTGGTGTCGGGTTGTTCACCCAGATAAATCAGTGAATATCACTGCGCCTTTAGGGCATATATAATATATCCCAACATTCTATCTTGCGGATAGTAAGAGAAACCAGTAAATAAAGTAACCCTCCTTAAGTATTGTTGTGTATGAAAACGAAAGTTGAGGGTAAAACCTTACACATGCTTCTCATTCCTCCTAATTGTTGACACCCCATGAACACCTGGAAGACGGTAACGCAGGCCCTCATCACCAGAAGACTAGACTTCGGCAACTCACTCTATACAGGCACCACAACTGAACTCATACAAAGACTCCAGACAATCCAGAACACAGCAGCCAGACTGATCCTCAACCTGCCCAAGAGAACACACATCACCTAATACCTGAAAGGCCTCCACTGGTTCCCGGTCCAGATAAGATGCCAATTCAAGATTTTGACCCACACCCACAAAGCCCTCAATAACCAAGCACCCGCCTACATGAACCACAGCCTTCATTTCTACCAACCCATCCGGAACCTCCACTCCACACTCCTCGCACAAATCCTTCGCATACGTTGCTGCCACGCCGGAGGACTAAGCATGGGCGAATTTTGCGAATCTCGCGTTCGCGAATTTTGCGGATTTGCAAACTCGCAATCCGCAAAATCCGCGAATTCTCGTGAATTTTTTTTTTTTGTGTTCGCGCGGGTTTCTGCCAGGTGGCGAGGGTTTTTGTACAATTTCGCAAACGCGAACTTACCTGTCGGGTCGCAAGTTTTGCAAACTTGTTGTTTCTACGTGTCCAGCCTGTTTGGGACACTCTTCTTCATCACTGCCACCCTCTGTCACCACATGCCACCCTCTGGCTCACCCATGCCACCCTCTGTTTCATCACAGCACCCTCTGGTTGTCCAGTGTACATTATTGTGGCAAAGCAAAGCACACCTTCCCTGCCTCAAGTGACCTGAATTAATTTGGGGCTGATTAATGTGTCACAGAATATTTTTTTAGCTGGCACCTGCTTCCTTAGTGCTTCCTGATTAGTGATCTTTTGCACTTGCTAAGTGCTTTCATTGTTGCAAAATTAGTTACAACACCTGCCCTGCCCCAACTGACAATAATGAATTAGGGGCTGATTAATGTGTCACTGGATTTGAACTTCCAGCCTGGCTCCTGCTTGTCTCCCTTAGCTGTAATTCAGGACCTTTGTGGCATATGTGTAACTATTCTGAGGGTCAGAGCAGGGTCACACAATAGTTGCAAGTAGGCAACTGAACTCTGGAGGGGCCCCTCAGGAAGCACTACAGGAAATGGCTACTAATGATGAGCTTGAACTTTTGAACCTGGTAAGTAGTTTCAGTTTTGCTAAGATCGTATTTCTGCAATTTAGCGCTTATTCGCGGGGCGCGAAGTTGAACTGGGAAGCCGCGAACTCACGCGAACAGTGCGAGCAAGCCATAAAATCCGCTGCTCGCGGATTTGCGGATTTTGCGGGAAATTCGCGAATCTCGCGGATTGCAAATTTACCGAAAATCCGCAAAATCCGCGAGCGGAACGGATTTTCCGCCCATACTTACGGAGGACACACCTTCTCCCATCTCGCCGCCAAAGCCTGGAACACCCTTCCCTCCACTTCTGCACCACAGTCTCACTGACCAACTTCTGGAAGGGGCTCAAACATGGTTCTTCGACTGAAACTTGTAGCTAGTGCCTGGATAACCTCTCGGGTGATAAGTAGTGCTCTACAAATACAACTTGATTGACTGTTTGCTTTACAGCTGGATATCTAACAAAATAAAATGGATCTTGCTCAATTGAATCAGCCTCTTGAAAGCATGTGCATCAATGACTTCTGAAAGGGAACGAGCATTACATGCTCTAAGACCCAGGTTTATTTTCATTCCTAACAGTTGAGTTGAAAGGGTCCTTCATGTTTTTACTGGTGGAAGATCTAATTGCAGAATTTCCCACTTAGCATCTCTTAACTCTGTGATGGATTCTCTGAGTTGCTAAGGGGTTCAAAAGTGAAATTAAAGTTTACTGCAACAATTAATGCCTCTATTTCTAATTCACATTCTGTATAAGATTCAAGCTGAGATATTGTTTCTGACTCCATATTGCGTTCATCAATTCTATTGTAGACATTAAAAATACAAAGGCTGTTTCCCTCAAGAGAGAACTAACGTTCAATTAAAGGATATCAAAAGAGTTTGAAGAAAGTCTCTTGGTTTTGCAATATAATGAAGTTTTCACCCAAATCACAAGTTCCGCAGATGGTCTCCCTCTTTCCTGTGAAGTAGCTTCAATACAGAATTGAGTAACACCTGATCTATGGAATCGGGCCTATGCACCAGGTCTCCTGGAATAGGCATATATCACAAGTCTCAATAAAGTCACCCCAACTGGGATCTGTTAGTTTCGATTTTAAACCTGCAATGTTCCATGAGAGTATATTTCACTCATGGTACATTTAGCCGGGATCGGTGTAGAATAGTACTGGTTTCCTGTGTACATAGTCAGTTTATTTTCTCCACAACTGAGTGTGATTCTTAGGGGGGCTCTTGATGGTTACAGAGCCAAACGTTGAGCTACCATCTCTTGGGAAGGTAGATTATACTTCAAACAGATACATGATGATGCCAGGGGTGTAGACCAGATCTCCATGGCTATCAACGCATCTACCACGTCTTGTGATAGTAATACATTTGCACATAGTCATACATGTCTCCAAGTGCTGAGTGACATACAGCCCTCATAATGTCTGAAATGATTTGCTGATTACTGATTTGCATTTACGTGTATCACAAATCCAGTATATCACTTTATTAATCGATGAGTCCCTATCTTCTCCTGTGCCCTGTGGTAGCTTGGCTACTTTATGCATATAATTATACAACCCCTTTTAGATGATTTACTTGGCCTCTACTGAGCTTTGCTGAGCTCATTCCCCCTGAATGCAGGGAAGTGCCGGACCATCCAGTGGCAGCCTCACATGGTGAGGATTAACTGAATGGCCGATATTGGCAGGTGAGGACAGTTTGACCAGTTCTCTTTCTCAAGTTGGTTTAATCTCCCCCCTTTCCCTCCAGAAGTTCACAGCTGGCTGTCTAGCCCTAAAATGTGATATGGGTTGCTCAAAAGTTAATCTCCCTGAAGGCTGATGGCAGCAATTGTCTAGAGGACCTGTCCAAAGAGTGTTTTCAAATACTGCAGCCATAGCTGGTTGATGGTTTATAGTTGTTGTCTCTTAAGCAGGAGGGACAATCATTGCAAGCTTTGTGGTAAGCATCTTTACTAGTAACTGGAGTTCAGATATCTCAGCCTTAGGTCACTCACAACCTGAAGTAAATCACAGCTCGATGGTACCTGAAATGTGTTAGAGTTAGAAGAGGGGAATATGTTTGCCATGTTGTGACTAAGCTGTGTGACTGTTTCTACCGATGACAGAGTGGCAAAACCATTTTCACAAACCACAGTTGGTTTGTATATAACACGGGGAGAAATTGATTCACACTCTGGCTCTAGTTAAAGTTCTATATTAGCAATCCCATTTGTGGCAGCAGAGGGCGAGCTTCTTTGTAGACTGAGCACCTTGGTTTGTTTCTTAGTAAATAATTTAGCTATTTGTGTATTTGTGGAGGGAGAGCACATATTGGTGGTCGGATTCAAGAGTGTGGCGTAACGGCTAGGGCGGTGGACCTCAGAGCTGGGAAACTGCGTTCGAGTCTCGGCAGGGAGGTTCAACTTCTGTGATTCTGGGAAAGTCACTTAATCTGTCCAAGCCTAACAGAGAATGAATGTGTCTGTCTGTAACACGTAACTGGTGCTCATGTAAAGCGCTCTGATACCTTCGGGACTAGTTTGCGCTATTTAATGCTCAACAAAAAAAAAAGACAGTCTCGACTTTCTCAATTAGATCATTGATTTCCCTCAGCATATCAGTCTTAGAGGACGATTAGGCGGATTCTTTTTAGCGTTGTTGTTCCAGAAGGTGCCTAGACTGCCTTTCTTTTACCTATAATTGTTAATAAATTACTTTTAAAGGGATCAGCACTCGTTCTACTTAAAAAGGTATACACGTGTAGCTTATGTAGACATGAAAACTGGTATTTGCTTTTACTACAACTATCAACATTGTTAACAGTAAAAATGGTCTCCCTTAAAATTAAATTCGCACAGTACGTTCTATCTCAATTCTTAAACCCTTCGACGCTCATGACGAGCCCAGCTCGTCATGAGTTACGCCTGTCGTACGCTCATGACAAGCTGAGCTCGTCATGTAACAAGGGTTTTTTTAAAACTCAGCGCACAGCGGGAAAACGGCCCGCGCGCATGAGGCTAGGACCAAGGAGGATGACTCAGCCGAGCTTCTTCCAGCTGCTGGCGGGAGCAGACGGGCCCGCCTATAACATAACATAACATAACATAACGTGTATTTGTAAAGTGCACGTTCACCCATAGGTCTCTTGGCACTAAATAACAGATGTGTATTGTTACCCAACTCAATGGTACTCATTTTATTGACCTCAGATGGATCAAAGGCTAAGTGGACCCGCCGGAATTCAAGCCTGTAACCATGAGATTGAAAACAGGCTCCTGCAGTGGATGCATTAGTCCGTTTATCCACCAGACCCGGCCTATGGCCCAGTCTTTGCCCAGGCGCACGACCGCGCATGTCCCATGTGTGTTCTGCATGCATCATGCACTGCGGACTTTCCCCAGTGCTTTAGTAGTGCTTCGCCTTGGAGCCCCTCCTCTCAAGCTTAAGCAGTGTGCTATAGGGTTGTCAGTATTCAGTCATTGAATGACACTGGCATGTGTCAGGGATTCAGGCAAGGATTGGAAGCAGGAAACACAAAGGCAGAATATTGAGTTCAGAGCTGCCAAAGATCACACAGAGAGTCAGTGGAGAAAGGGAATCCAAAGGGGAAGCTCTGTACAGGGGATAGGCGAGTTAAGGCTCCGAACGGACGGGCACTCAAGAGACAATGTGGCATTCAGACTAACTATGCCCAGGATGGAAGTGGAAGACATATATGTATATACAACAACATTAACAATGAAGGGAATGTGGAGTTAAGCACATAGGAGCTCCAAATAGTAGGATTTAAACTAAGAAAGTTCCTCACCCACAATTGCTGTTATAGATACTAACAGCAAATACCCATATATTGGATATACATGCAAAGGTAGGGTCCGTGAAGCTGATACCGATGGTTATGTTATGAACGTAACTCAAAGACAATACTCACAGTGGACAGGAAACACCACTTGTAAGCTGAGTGCATGGATCCTGGCAATCTAACAGGAACACAAAAGGCGGTAACAGCAAGGGTGTAGAACGAAATACACAACCGCGATAGACAAGGAGCTAGCAAGAAGGAGTGCTTCACAGGAAAGAAGGGAAAATAAGGGGCACACTTGGCATGAAGCTAGCAACAAACATGACAGGAAACTAGAAGCAAGACAGCAGAAATAGGAAGACACAAACTAGGAACTATAACAAAAGTAATGGGAAGAAAGGCAGGGACAGAGAAAAGGTAACACAGAAGGAGAGAGCCTCAAGGGAGGACTAGAGTAGTACTGGATCAGTAATAAAGTAAACAAGGTAACATTGAAGGCAGTGTTAGCTCAGATACAAGGAATTAGCTAAGCTCAGGAATCAAGGTAGCACTGGCAGGCCGTGCTAGTTCAGGAACAAGAAATAGCTACAGCTCAGGAGTCAAGAGAGCACTGCAAGCAGTGCTAATCAGGACCAAGGAATAGCTACAGCTCAGGAACAAGGAATAACTATAGCTCAGGAGCTCTGAAAACCATGATAGCAAAAGCTCAGGATACAAGGGTGGTCTCACTGGAACACAGCTTCAATGACCAACCCTGGACTGAAAGGAGCTTAGGCATAAAAGAGCTCACAGTATTCACATGCATCAGGTGTGAGCAGGCTAGCAGCTCCCAGCCACAGGTGTTCCTAATTCCTCCAACCATTCCTGGCCTGCAGGGATATAGATGAGGCAGTGAGCAGGGGATTACAGGTAATGGAGTTTCAAGTATGATCAAATTGGCTTCCCCAAAACCCATCATGGATTGGGAATAGATGACAATTTCCAAATTGTGTCCAAATGGCTGGAAGTCAGGATATGCATGCAGGGGAGTGTCTGGAAGCTTATTAGAAGACTGGAAAGTCCCAAAATTCTGCCCCCTGGTGGAGTGCACAAGAGCGCAGGGAGCGAATCGTGACAGGGGATTGGATCCCCTCACCCAGTAGTGTTGATGGCGTCCTGAAGCGGGAGTTTCTTATCAGAGCCTTAGTAGCACTTCTGAGTTGAGTTCCTCCTCCTAGACTCATGCAGTGTGGATAGTGGGATGGCGTCCCCTCACTCACTCGCTTGGATGGCAATTTGAGGAATCATTAACATCAGTAATTTCATCAATCTCAAAGACCTGCCACAACTATGATCTTGAAAGTAACCATTGCAAAAAAGCGTAGCAGCAGCTGGGTCTTAGTGGACTAATGTATCCACTGAAGTGGGGTTTGTTCAACCTCATGGTCACAGGTTCAAATCCCAGTGGGTCCACTCAACTTCTCATCCTTTCTGAGGTCGAAAAATGAGTACCGTTGAGTTGGGTAGCAATAAACATCTGGTATCAGGTTCCAAGATGCCCATTTGGAGGTGACTGTGCACTTTAAAAATACATATGTTATGTTATGAAGCTTTGCATTTTATTCATCTTTCAATGGGTAGTCAGTGAAGATTTTTATGGGTGTTGGATACAGTGTCAAATTTACAAAGGTTAAAAATTGTCCTAGCTGCAAAATTCTAAGTAAGTTGGCTTAAATAGTGATCATGCTGGAAGTCCTACATAGAAGTCGGTGGCATAATCCAGGCATGAGTGAGTCGCTGAATTGGCTAGCAGAACTCTCAAATTACTGGGAATGAAAGGAAAGATTTTCCAAAGGTGTTATGACTGAAGACAGGAAGCTGCAAATACTACATTGTTTTGTGGAATCATATTAAGGACTTTATCCAATAAAAAAAACTTTAATGCTTGACTTTCTTTGCAGGAACCAGAGCAGGTGTGAGGTCTGCTGGCCACAGTGAAATGACCCACGGTTTATGCCTGTCAAGATTCAAAACCTTGGTTATAGATGCATTTAAATAGTTGCAGTTCATCCAGTGTACTATCTGCTAATAAGCCACTAGACAGATCTCCACATATATCCTGGACTGATTTTTTTTTTAAAGACCTTTATTTTTGATATCGCCAACCGTCAGCATAAAGTGACATTGCATTTCAACTGCACAGTTCACAACACTTCGTGAAGGCCCGGTGGGCAATTCTGTAGAGCATTATACACAGCCTGAGTGCCGGCATCCCGGAGGCCCGGCGGCGCAAGGTGATGGAACAAATCAATATACGCCAGTCTTATCGTACCCTGAAAGGCTTCAGCTGAGCAATGGGACAGTCGGCAATCATACAATTCAAGTGTAGTAGTGCGGTCTTGCAACAACAAGAAAGGGGAAGGAAAGAAAGGGAAAAACCAGAAAGAAACTACCCCTAAACAACCCCAAGGCCCTCCCCGTTTGCTATCGAGTACATTGATGGAGTCTCTGTTATTCATCCTATGTGAATGATGTCGTCTGTGTCCTAAGTGTGTGTTGCACCCACCCCCCACCCGAGCCGTCTTCTAGTTCTTATCACACCCAACCCACCCTCCCTGTGTACCATCTGCGCCCTCCCTTGTCCCACTTCCTACAAGAAAAGCTTCAGTGCTCCCCCTGCGGCAGTTGCCCCAGTTCTAAATCATTCTCCAACTCCTCAGCCTGAAGTTCGTCTACCTCCGACGAGTCAGTGTCGTCCCCCTCCCCCTTTAGTAGGTGTTCCTTGTAGAGGTCCCAGAAGGATTTCGGCCTGCTCTTGGGCGGCAGCAGCTCGCTGTACAATTCCGTTTGGGTGCAGCAGTATTGGAGGTCCCTAAGCCATCTCGTTTTGGTGGGGAGTGGCCCGCGCATCCAGCACGTTGCCACGACCCTTCTGGCCAACAGCAACGCTACATCCACTATCCTGCGCAACGAAGGGGCCAGCGGTTTGGAGAAGCCCAGCAGTGCGAGCGCTGGGGATCTCTGCAGTGGCTCCCCCAAAATCCTGCCCAGCTCCGCAAAGACCTCCTCCCAGAAGGAGCTCACCCCCGGGCATAGCCAGGCCAAATGAAAGAAATCAGCGATCCGGGCCCGACAGCGCTCACACTCCGAGGAGCCACGTAAGCCATAGCGGTGTAGTCGCTCAGGGGTATAATATACCCTCTGCAGAAATTTAAAGTGCACTAAACGGTGCCTGCCATTAGGAGAAACTTTACGGGTGTTGGCGCAGCAGTAGCGCCACATAGCGTCATCGATGGGGGCTTGAAGATCCGTCTCCCACGCCGCTCTAGGAGCAGAGTCAGGTAATGTTTGGTGCGAGGTTCCTAGCTTGTTGACCATAGAGACCAGTTTTGTAGGAGTTTTAGTCTTAATAATATACGTCAATTCAGGGACCTCCTCAGGCTCCTGTAGCGAGGGGCCCAGTATTTCTCGGCAGGCTGATCGGATCCTGTGATACTGGAACCTTTGTAGCAGCGAGGGAGCCGGGGTGATAGGGGGGAGTTGTTCCCAGGTTTTCAGGGTACCGTCCAAGAACAAGTCCTCCATATTCTGTACGCCAAGGGCTTTTAGGGCCTCTGTTAGCCCTTTCTCATTGAGCGGGTCAAGCCATAGGGCCCAGGCCACCGGCATCTGTGGGGAGTACATCAAGTCACATCCCCGCTCTCTCATCAGTGCGTGCCATGCATGGTTGGTCGCCTTGAGCGAGTCCATCTGTCCGACCGCTCGGTCCGATGGGAGACAGATCGTGGCCGGCAGGGGGAGTGGGTCAGCGAACAGCCGCTCTAGGATGAGATGTGGTGTACATGCATCTCCATGGATCCATGAGTGTAAGTGTATCGCCTGTGCCACTCGATAGTAGCGCTCCAAGTCTTGCGCCCCCAGTCCCCCCATTTCGCATGGGAGTGTCAGTGTCGCCCACTTGACTCGAGGTTGTTTCCCGCCCCAGGCGAGCCTGACTAAGACCTGTGTTAATCGCTTAAAGAAGACCCTCGACAGTACAACTGGAATGTTAACAAAGAGGAAGAGGAACCGGGGAAGCACTATCATCTTCATGAGGGCAATCCTGCCCAACAAGGAGAGGGGGAGTCTGATCCAGACATCCACATCATCCACCAGCTTGTTGAACGCGACCCCGTAGTTGTCTCGGATCAGGATCTCAGGATCCGTGTGTAGGCGGATGCCTAGGTATCGTACCGAGTCGTCAGTCCACTGTAGGGGATATTCCATCTCGAAAGGCCTCGTGACTGGGGTCAGGGGGAAAGCAATGGACTTGTTCCAGTTCACTTTGAGTCCAGAAAGCGCTCCAAATCGGACCACTTCCCTGAGAATCGAGGTCAAATTTGTTTCTGGGTCCCGGACATACAGTAAGGTGTCATCTGCATATGTCGAGATGCCAATCTTGTAGGTGGGGAAACTGACACCTTCCAGGCTATGGTATTCCCGCATGGCACATGCTAGTGGTTCCGCCACCAGCGCATACAGCAGTGGTGACAAGGGGCATCCCTGTCGGGTTCCCCTACTGATGTGAATCGGGTCTGAAACCCTGTCACCCAGGCGCAGACGGGCCGAGGGGTGGTGATAAAGTGCCCCTATCCTCTGCAAGAACGGTTCTCCCAGTCCCAATTTTCGCAACACTCTGATCATGAACGGCCATTCGACGGAGTCGAACGCCTTTTCCATATCCAGGAAAATCGCCAACGCGGGATTCTCCTGTTTAACATGCTGTATTGTACCCAGTACCGTGCGGATGTTATAAGTCAGGTTCCGGCTAGGCACGAAACCAGATTGCTCCGGTGCCACCAGGTCCGGGACCAGTAGAGCCAGCCTGTTGGCTAGCACCTTTGCATACAATTTCACGTCTACGTTCAACAAGCTGAGCGGCCTGTACGATCCACAGAGATCCGGAGATTTCCCCGGTTTCGGGATCGTAACCAGCAAGGCTTCCCGCATGGAGGGTGGCATCTCTCCATCTTCGCAGATGGTGTCAAAGAGGGTGATCAGGTGCGGGAGCAGGAGGTCTTTAAATGCTTTGTAAAAGCCTACCGTGAGACCGTCAGAGCCTGGGGCGCTCCCCGACCGCATGCTTCCCAGTGCATCTAAAATCTCGTCTTCGTGGAATGGGGCCATAAGAAATTCCCTGTCTGAGTTCTTGAGGAACGGCATTGAGATATAGTCCAGGTCATCGTCAATTTCCGTTTCCGCACCCCCCGCCTTGGAACGATAGAGTTCCGTGTAATAGCGCCGGAACGTCTCCAGTATCTGGTCTTCCTCAACCACCCTGTCGCCCTCCGGGGTCTGCAGTTCTTCTATCACTAAGGGTCTCCGGGAGCCCTTGACCATGCGGGCCGGCAATGCCCCCGGCCTCTCTCCCTCCCCGTAAGCTCGGGCAGTGGCGTACTTGCCCATGTAAAGGACTTCTCTGTCCGCGAGCGCGTTGTATTCCGCCAGCAGGGGCGGGAGCGCCTGTCCTGCGTCGCCTCCAGAATCCGCCAGTTGTCGTTTCTCTAAGGCCGCCAGCTTGTTTTCTAAGTCGGAGAGGTCCCTCCTAATGGAGCGCAGGACGCTGGAGTGTTTGGACATGGCCATTCCTCTAATATACACTTTGAAGGCTTCCCATACAGTGAAGAAGCTATCAACCAAATTAATATTTGTGGCGAAGTAGCGTTCTATGTCTTCCGCCATCTCCCCGCGGAAGGCGTCATCTAGCAGAGCATAGGGCGGGAAACGCCAAGTGTAAGGCGGGATCCCCTTCCTGGCAGTGGAAAGGCTGATCAGGACTGGGGAATGGTCCGATAGTGTGCACGGGAGAACTGTACACGAGCTGATGCCGCCAAGCACTGAAGAGGAGGCTAGCCAGTAGTCTATTCTAGTGTGTATGTTGTGATAGGCCGAGTAATGCGTGAATCCGCCCTGCATAGGGTGTTTGTCCCGCCACACATCCACTAGGTCCAGCTTTGTCATCTCCGCTCTCATATAGACAGCAGATGCCACTGGCCTTCGAGCAGGGCCCGCGGAACGATCCCTGTCAGGGTCAAATACAAAGTTGAAGTCCCCCCCCATAGCATTTTGGAGTGTGTGTGTGCCCTACATGTGGCCGACAGGGCTGCATAAAACTCCGGATTATCATGATTGGGACCATAAACGTTCACTAATAGCAGATCTAGCCCCCTCCCCGCGCACCTAGCAACCACATATCTACCCTCTGTGTCCACATGTATCGGGGTCAGTTTCAATCTCGAGGAGGGGTTAGCCCAGGTAATCACGCCACGCGCGTGAGCGGTGATGCCCGCTGCCACTATATTTCCCGCCAACCCTCTAGTCTGCAACATCTTACTATGAACAGGTAGGTGTGTTTCTTGCAGCAGGGCTACGTCCACATGATGTCTGTGGAGAAAGCTCATAACTTTCCTCAGCTTGCGGTGGTCGTTTAGCCCTCGCACATTCCAGGTCAGCAGGGTTAGTGTGCGTCGGGCCTGTGGGTGCTCAGACATTACAGCAGCCGACATCGCAGATCGCAACGTGTCATAGTGACGCCATAGGCAGGTGGCATGCCACAGCCCAGGGCACCAGTACCCAAGGCGGCCAGACAGTCACTCCATTCACATGCACTCACTCCAAGCCAGATTCTCATAGCAAACCACGGACCCCTCAACTTCCAAACAATAACGAACCCCCCAAATCCGATTCCAGAACCCGCCCCCCTGTCCCCTCCCCACCCACAGCTGACCACCCCCAACCCGGCCAGACAGAGTCCCCCACAAATCCCCATCAACTCAAGAACCTCAAAGTGTTAGGCAATACAAGTCCCAAATCCCTGGGGAGTGTCTCGACCAAAAGCACAGGGGCAAAGCGTGCCAAGACTGCATAGAACCACCAACGGTTTCAAAGTTTATCTCCAGTTCTGCACCTCTGCCTAGCCCCAAAGCGTTCCAATGCCTTACACTGAGTTCACCCATTTCCCCCGTTCCCCCCAAACCCGTCCTCGATGTCAATACTTTGAACGCCTCTCCGGCACTTGTAGTCTGTCCCTGCAAAACCGGGCAGCGTGCTTCGCGGTGTGGATACTCCTCCCATCTCACATCAAGTGTCCCAAAATGAATCCGATGTACAGCTCACCTTATGGGGTCGCACATTGTCCTTGTGGCAGCATGTCTGACGGCACCACCCGCAGAGGGGAGCAATACATACTGGGTGCACCGCCTCAGTCCTGTTCCTCCAAGTTCGATGCTGCCCCCGAGTCCTCTCCGTGCTGCTGTCGGTGTTCCTTACGTTCTCTGGCCCACGTTTTCAGCGACTTCTGCAGCTCCTTAGGGTCTGTGAAGAAGTACGATTTCCCGCCAGTGTTAATCCTCAGTTTGGCCGGGTAAAGCATCGCGTAGTCAAGTCCCAACTCACGGAGCTGTTTCTTATGCGGTATGAATTGACGGCGCTCCTCTTGCACTTTGGCCGTGAAGTCGGGGTACAGCGATATGTTCATGCCTTCCATCTGGAGCTGTCCTTTTTCCCTAGCCAGCCGCAAGGCCGTGTCCCTGTCCCTGTAGTTCAGGAGCTTCGCTATGATGGGTCGGGGAGGCGCGCCAGGTTGAGGTTGAGGGCCCAAAGTGCGATGCGCCCTCTCCACGATGAACATTGGGGAGAAGGCCTCCTCTCCAAGCAGCACTTTCAGCATGTTCTCTACGTAGAGCTCCATCTTACCAGTCCGAGTCGATTCCGCTACTCCCGTTATACGAATGTTTGATCTGCGGGAGCGCGCTTCTAAGTCCTCAGCCTTGTCACGGATCACTTGGAGCAGCCTGCCGAATTGCCGACGGTCCTTGTCCCACTCGGTCTGCGCCTCCTCGGCCTCCGTGAGGCGTCGTTCCGCCATATCTAGGCGCTCCGCATGTTTGTCTACTCGCTCCGCCATGCGGTCCATGCGGTACGACAAAGCGTCTATCTTGGAGCCCACCGCCTCGATGCTGTTCTGGATGCCCTTCTCCATCGCCGCCAGCAGGTCCCGAATTTCTGGAGGTGCCGCTGTCGCCGCAGCCCCTTTAGGGGAGGCCTCCGGTGCCGGTGGCTCAGTCCCCTTCTGCCTCCGGCGTTCAAACGAGAGTTTGGCCTGCGCCGCATCGTTTTTCCCCATGATGTCCTCCCAGTGTACGGGGGGGCTCTGTCTCTGAGAAACCTCCTCGTCGCAGTCTAGGCTCCGCTCACTCCTTCACCACTCCCGGCTGCCGCACCAGCGTTGGTGGAGCGGGTGGGCCAAAATGGCGGCTATGTCGAGAGCGTCGCCTCTGGTGAGCTTCTTGTGTAGGCCACTGCAGTCTGCGGATTTTATGCTAACCCCTCCGGGTTTGCCAACGACAGTGTCCTTTCAGCTGTAATGTCGCGGTGCGTGGGCTCCTAGGTGGACTAAGGCGTACACGCGGCCGGCGTGTCTCCCAAGCCCCCGCAGCTCGTGTTCGTTCGTCACCGTGCTCGCCCGCTTCGTTGAGGTGTGGCTGAGAGGGGGTGTCGTGGCGTTAGCCCTTGGGTGGTGCGGTGTGGCTGGGGGGGGGCCTCCCGTGTGTCCTGGTGTCAGCGCGCCGATTCCAGCACCGCTCGCCCCGTCTCCTCCAGTGTTCGGGGCCGCACGCCGGGTGACGTCGTGCGGTCTACTCCGCAAGGCAGGTCGCGGCTTCAGGCCTGGTCCGCCACCTCTCTCCTTCGCGGATCTTCTCCGGGTTTTCTCCGCTACTAACGGCCGCTCCGGTTCACTCAATCGGGTCTGGGGGTACCAGGGGTCACCAGGTACCGAACTCAGCTACGCTGGCATGCGGTAGGATAGTTTATCAGGATATTGTAGGGGCTTAGGCGAGGAGCCGAAAGCTCACACGTCCGCCATCGACGCTGGCTAGCTCCGCCCCCATATCCTGAACTGATTTATCAAGACTTCGGATAAGATAGGCATCATCTGTAAATGATATTAGTATAATGCCAACATTTCCAATAATGTTGGCTAAAGGTTGCATGTATATAATAGAAAAATGCCACATAAGGAAGAAACTTCCTTAGATGGACAGGAGTGTAACATAATAGAGTATTTCCTGAAATAACTTAAATCAAGCTAGTGCTGATGCATTTACTCCTGCCTTTTCAGTTCACTTAATCAAAATGAAATAATCAACTGTATAAAATGTGGCTGATAGTTCAAGAAAAAAAGAGACAGTGGCACTACCATAATCTTAAATTAGTCTTAAGTTGTTTACGACCAACGCCGATGCAACCTCAGCTTCCAGTTTAACTCTGAAACCGATTTTACAACAATTAAGAACCTAATTATCTTCTGTATGTACAGCCAACTATAGGCCAACATTTTTACTCTCAACTTAGCCGCTGGCAGCAGTAGAGAGAGAGTTTTATAGTTCACCATATATGCTGGGTCATGGTTAGGTTTTTTTCATAAGAGGCTTCTCTATAGATTCTGTACAACTCTGCGGATCCACACCACAAGTATGTGAGAAGTTAAAGATGTATGTGATTGCTGACATCATAAATGAGGAGATAGTTTTTAGAATCTTCAAGGGACAGATGTCATTGGAAAAATCCATTTTCTGTGGCCATATACGCTCTCCACTTCTGCTTCAATACTCCATAGGAAGGATTGTTATCAATTGCTTAACTTCTAAGACTTAGAACTTACAGAAGATTCTGAGAAGGGGCATTTCAAATTCTGTTTTGATTAAATTATGAATATCTTTCATTGTCCTTGTAAACTGAGTGGCTACTTTCTCCCAAATAGCCTCAAGAGTAGAATGCATCAAACATTCCACTGTAAAAAAAAATAGAAATAACTTACAATAATTTCTTTAGAAAATTTGCTGGAGTTCTGATAAAACCGCATAAACAAGAGCTTTTTCATTTGAACAACACTTGTTTATAGGCTCTTGGTTGTAGCTTAAATGTGATACTTGCTGCTTTGTAATAGAATCTACGTAACACAGCCTCATCTTTCATTGCTAATTCAGCCAAAAAACAGGGTTTAGTTAGCTCTGTGTCTACTGGCTGTATTATTAGTGACAACAGGGAGGTGTCGCCCGTTGGGTATTGCACTGACGACCCAACGAGGAGCAGCCCAGATGATGAAGCATGACACCTGCAAGGGTGTGTGAGGGCATTACATCCAACAAAATGGATGTCCAACTGTAGGACCTACTAAACCCTACAGCATCCATAAACACCAGTGTGAAACGTACATTCATCATTCCAAGGAACAGCTCAGTCTTTTTTGTATTACAACAGGGACAGAACCATAAAATGTGTCAGAAAGACAGTAGGAGTTGTTATAATGTTCTTTTGTTTTGTGAGACAACGCTATCACTGTCCAGTTTTTTTTTTAAGTGTGTGCATTGCCTATCAGTATCTAACTTTTCCATGTCCAGGTTAGAGCTTTATTACCCCACTAAAAATCATATTAAGTATATAAAAACACTTTTTGAAGGGGCCGATGTCATTACAGCCCTAGGAGCAGTAACAGGTGGAAGAGCACCGGGCCAAGATGGCATCCCGGCCGACATATTTCTTCATGATAAGTCAAGATGGTGCCCCTACATTGTTCTGTTAGCAAACACAATTGCCTGAGGCGCACCAGTGCCCGATTCCTGGAAAGGGGCAGAGGTTATCCCCGTTTTTAAAAAAGGGGATACATCTCACCTAGGTAACTACAGACCTATTAGCCTAATAGACTCCTTGCAAAAAAGAATGGGGCGGTTAGTTCTAAATAAGGTCCAAGACTGGATAGATGAGCTGGGCATTTTATCTCTGCTGCAGGCTGGGTTCCGGTCTCATATCAGTACAACAGACCAGGTGTTTAGGTTTATATTAGTGTATTGGAGGACAGTGGTCCTTGGCAAGGGCAGCTTGTATGCTGCCTTTGTCGATCTTAAGTTAGCTTTTGACCTCATGTCCCATCGAAAATTATGGGCAGTACTGCAGGGGTTGGGAAGGCCTCCTGAACTGCTCTCCCTCATTGCTAGACTCCACAAGGGCAATTCTGCCCAAATTCGTTGGGGCAATGTTACCCACCCCTTTCCCATAGAGAAAGGTGTGCACCAAGGCTATATCATGGCTCCCACACTATTCTCTCTGTTTATTTATGGGATTGCAACATTTTTAGAGTCTACTCCTACTGATGCCCCAGTCCTAGCTGGCGTAAAAATTCCTATTTTAATATTCGCTGACGATACAGTAATCATCTCAATACCCTGAACGGTCTTCAGCGAGCATTGAAACTTTTTGAGGAGTTTTTCTTTTTACGGGAATTGGAAATTAATGTTTCCAAAACAAAATTCATGTTGTTTAACTCACACAAGGGATTTAGAGGAGACATACTCATGAACGATCGCCCCCTAGCACTTTCACATGTCTGGGGGTTATACTACAGAATGATCTGAGGTGGGACCGACAGGTTGACATGGCCACGTTGAAGCACCAGCAGCTATCTGGAGATTTACAAACTGAATTTAACACCTCCTTAACAAAACCAGTTAGCCCGGTGCCCTAAATATACAATATGATAGTGGTTAGTTCCTCCATATATGGAACGGAACTCTGGGGGTTTGAGAAGATGTCAAAGCTAACAGCAGCTGAAAATAGGTTCCTACACAAGATCACGAGCCTCCTGCAAAGTACCCACGTACGTCCATTTTTCTATGATTTAGGGAGGAAAGCACTGGTCGATATAGTGCGCCCTATATTATAATGGCGTAGAATTTGGTGCACACCAGAACTGGCAACCTATACTGCAGGCCTATAAGATCTAACCAGTGCTGACCGCTTTTACAAAATCAAATGGCTAAGGGAGGTCAGAGCATCCTTAGTAAGCATGGACATGGCAATACTCTGGAAAAATCCCTTATGTGCCCCCTTCCCTTCCTAGGAGATCCTAAAAGAGAAATATTGGGATATTATGACCCACAACACTTACAGAAATGGTGACACGTCCTCTCTCACGGGCAGATTTATAGAATTTAAACCATCCCCAAGCCTGGAGCAGTATTGGGACACAGTAATAAAACCTCATGATCGGAAACTATTTTTCCAGTTTATGGTAGGCTCATTACCAGTTAAGTCCTATACAGCAAAATGGGTCACAGAGGGCGATAGCACATGCCCCACCTGTAAGGCGCAGATGGAGTCACTGACCCATTTCTTGTTTGTCTGCCCCGCATATGATGGCCTGCCCTAATCGTGGCTGACACCAATGTGAAGGACATTGGGCACCAGAAGGATGGGAGACACAGAAAGAATACTGCGTATGAACACCTCAGCCCCCATTGTGGTTGCAGTAGCGAAATTTCTGGGATGGTTCTGGGCTATTAGATCGAAGGCCCTCCCTGCACTTTGAAGGGTTTACTAGACAATTTTAACCTGAGTTGTTACATATGTAACATGCGAACATGTTTTTATTGCCTGGGATTTTATTTTGTATCCTAGTACCAATTTACGTAATTAATTTTAATTCATGTTATGCCCTAGTAACTAGTTTTAAACCGTTTTATCTCCTTCACCAATCCATCCTAAGATCTGAAGCATCAAATCATGGTTTTCAAATGTGCATATATATTGTGTTTTATGGAGTTTGTTTTGTATGCACAGTGCTTTTATGACTTGTATGTCAAATAAAGCGTGTTGGATTGGAAAAACAATTGATTTTGTTGGACTAAAAACATAAACTTATATATATACAATGGCTCTTGTCATTGTGCAAAAGGGATATACATTTCTCTTTAAATATCTTTCATTTAATATTAAATGACAAAGCAAGTCAATGTCAATGCCAAAAGTTTTTGTAGAGCGCACATATCACCGAGGAGGTCTCATGGCGCTAGGCAACAACAACAGCAGACGGACAATGAAAGTCAGCTTACTGGGAGAAGAGCCAGGTTTTTAGTTCTCTGCAGAAACGTCTATGATCAGCTATGGATAGGAGGTGTGGTGGTAACTTATTCCAAAGCTTGGGTGCCAAATAAGAGAATGATCAGCCAGTATGGGGCTTGTTTCACATTTTGTTGATGTATTCAGTTATTTCATATCAGAATCTCATGAAACAAACATAATGTCTGTTTCTTGTTACATAAGTGAAAAAAGCGATCATGCAGTGCATCAGGTGAGGACAGTGATTCAATTTGCATAGATAAAACCTGGGAAATTGTTTCACAGAATTACTATATCCAAATTAATCAAAGAACGCCTGTCTCAGAAAAACAAATTAATAAGTCCCTGTTGTACATGTTTAGAAAATTATATCTCTTCTGCTCTCTACTGGACTTGGTATATAGCAGAGGCTGCATATGTAAATCATTGATGTTTAGATCCTTGTAAGACTTGGTTACTACAAAACATCAGTATAGGTCTTTATCACCCCACCGGAACTGTCTGACTAACTGAGTCGCCTGATATACATTATAGCCTCTGACTTGAAGTATTCTTGCTTACAGGACGCCTTATTAAAGGTCCCAAGATTCTACTGTTTCTAGGAATTTTTAGTCAGATGACTTTTGTCCTGATGAGACCCGAAAACTAACAACAGGTCGAATCATTGGCATCTCCTCCCTAAGCTGCTTTCAAAACATGTTATGGTTCACCAAGAGATACCATATATGAACAGACAGGACCTACGCTTATGTTTGTTTGATATAAATATAGCAAAGAAAAAAGTCCCTCGAGTTGAGGATATCCTTTAAGTTTCGGTAATCTACCCTACCCAAAGAATAATCCTATCGCTAAATTGCAACAGAATGACCCCGCGTTTAATCTAGGTTGAGGGTCAATTGCATTCGGTTACTAGATATCTCCAAAAGTCTTGTGGTCTTACAAACAAACTGGGTACAAAATTACTAAAAACAATGATTTATTAAAAAAAGTTTTTTCTCTTTACAGTACATAATAACATTACATGATTATACAACACAAAATATAAAATAAAAACCAAAAGTCGACGCAGCGTTTCGGTGTTTTTCGTGTATGCGAACACCTTCTTCAGGACGGTTTTTGTTAAAAATTCACTAGGAAAGAAATACCACAATTAAAAATATACCAAAGTTAGAACCAAGTACCACAGTTAAAAATATGCCACAGCTACAAATCAGACTTTCGAAAATGTCCCACTTAAAAAAGCAGTATGGAAAAAAAATTTCATATACAAAAATTATTTACCCAGACTCAGACTTTCTACAGAGTCCCACTTGAAAAAGCAGTATGGAAAAGTTTACAATATGCAACAATTATTTACCCACATTGTACCACAGTATTTAAGACTGCTCCCTGAGAATTTTTTTTTAACGCATGATAGTATCTCATCATCACATTGAGGAATTCGTATTCTCATTTTCCATATTAATCTCATGCATTGGCAGTTCCTATGTACAGTTTTACCGCCCTTAACTCTTTGCTTTTCATACCAATGTTGTGCAATTTCTCATTAAGTTTTCTCTTTTATTACCAAGCAACATAAGTATTCGCTACACACCATCTATACATGATTGTGTCTGGACTTACATTTAATTTAAATGTCACAGGTTGCTCACATACCTTCAATTTCGGAATGTGTCTAATCGGCACAGACTGTTTTAAAACAACTTCTCTTTCTTTTAGTTGCACTTTCTCTGATTGGAGGATTTATATACATTATCCACCTACAGGGTAGATAGCATGATATTCTTAGTGACTCATTGATGGCTTACAGGTGTCATCAGTGATATACTACTGTGCTGCCTCATACCTGTATCAAGATGTTTGTGTATTCTTGATATATTCGCTGTACCTGGGGTGACCACCGTATGGTTATAGTATTCTTATACAATTTTCTAAAAAATAGACAGAAATACATGAATAGTTTAAATATAAAAGCCAGTATGTGTCTTGGTTAGAGTCGAAAAAAAAGGGATTTTCTTTAATTTAAAAAAACTACCTTTCTACAAGTTGATTGTAGACCCCTTCGTGGAATATTGGAGAAAACTTATTTTCGTTCTCCTCTTGTTGTCGGGAAATTTCTTTAAATACAGTTCCCTTCCTTCACCGTGATCTGGTTGTAATCTATGGATTTCAAGAGAGTTAAGTATTAATTATGTTTCATCTTGCTCCTCCTTGAATCTAACTTAGCGCAGTTCCTAAGTGGACTATTCTCTAGTTATGCGCAAAGTTCCTCTTTTTTGTTAGTTTTTTTAAATTAAAGAAAATCCCTTTTTTTTCGACTCTAACCAAGACACATACTGGCTTTTATATTTAAACTATTCATGTATTTCTGTCTATTTTTTAGAAAATTGTATAAGAATACTATAACCATACGGTGGTCACCCCAGGTACAGCGAATATATCAAGAATACACAAACATCTTGATACAGGTATGAGGCATCACAGTAGTATATCACTGATGACACCTGTAAGCCATCAATGAGTCACTAAGAATATCATGCTATCTACCCTGTAGGTGGATAATGTATATAAAGTCCTCCAATCAGAGAAAGTGCAACTAAAAGAAAGAGAAGTTGTTTTAAAACAGTCTGTGCCGATTAGACACATTCCGAAATTGAAGGTATATGAGCAACCTGTGACATTTAAATTAAATGTAAGTCCAGACACAATCATGTATAGATGGTGTGTAGCGAATACTTATGTTGCTTGGTAATAAAAGAGAAAACTTAATGAGAAATTGCACAACATTCGTATGAAAAGCAGAGTTAAGGGCGGTAAAACTGTACATAGGAACTGCCAATGCATGAGATTAATATGGAAAATGAGAATACGAATTCCTCAATGTGATGATGAGATACTATCATGCGTTAACATTTTTTTCTCAGGGAGCAGTCTTAAATACTGTGGTACAATGTGGGTAAATAATTGTTGCATATTGTAAACTTTTCCATACTGCTTTTTTAAGTGGGACTCTGTAGAAAGTCTGAGTCTGGGTAAATAATTTTTGTATATGAAAAAAATTTTCCATACTGCTTTTTTAAGTGGGACATTGTCGAAAGTCTGATTTGTAGCTGTGGCATATTTTTAACTGTGGTACTTGGTTCTAACTTTGGTATATTTTTAATTGTGGTATTTCTTTCCTAGTGAATTTTTAACAAAAACCGTCCTGAAGAAGGTGTTCCCATACACGAAAAAACACCGAAACGCTGCGTCGACTTTTGGTTTTTATTTTATATTTTGTGTTGTATAATCATGTAATGTTATTATGTACTGTAAAGAGAAAAAACTTTTTTTAATAAATCATTGTTTTTAGTAATTTTGTACCCAGTTTGTTTGTAAGACCACAAGACTTTTGGAGATATCTAGTAACCGAATGCAATTGACCCTCAACCTAGATTAAACACGGGGTCATTCTGTTGCAATTTAGCGATAGGATTATTCTTTGGGTCGGGTAGATTACCGAGACTTAAAGGATATCCTCAACTCTAGGGACTTTTTTCTTTGCTATATCTGTTTACCCTGTCCCGTATTGACTTATAGGGTACCTCCCTTGTTTTTGTTTGAATGTTTGATATAAAACCATACAAAACATTTGGAATATGTTTACTGTCCTGTTCCATTTTGTTGTATGCATATTAGTTCATTGTCTAAGCACTGTGTCGTCTGCACTCATTTTGATACATACTGAAATGTATATTGTCCTGATACTAAAAATGTAAAAATCATAATCATGCAATAAACTGTGTCCTGCATCTTTTTTCAGTAACATTGATAATGGTACAAGTTACTAATTGAGTTTGCACACTTTCAAAGTAAGTAGAAGTGTTGGCGAATGAGTCCACAGGACATGTTTTTGACAGTTACTCTGGCTCATGTGAGCAATCAGGCTGCTCCTTTTGTTGTATACATCAGTTCTATGAAAAGCACTTCAGAATACAGTCACTCAGGGTGATTCTTGTGTTGTATACATAATGTCTCTGAAAAGCACCCCAGAATCTAGTCAGAACTTTACAGTTTTGCAACACAGGGTACTGTGTGACAAAATGGCTTATGTTCCGTCCACTATTATGGTCTGTGTAGGAACTATAATGCACTTGTCAATCAGTGAACAGAACATCTACCAAGTTCTTGACAGCAGATAAAGGTGTCGAACAGGCCATAAGCAAGTTCATAATTTCTTCAAGTAGAGGAACAAAAATTGTACAGCTGCTTGCCTAATGAAGTAGCGGCCCATGTAAGGTAGGTATCCATGCACAACCATTGAAAGGTTCACCTTGCGGCACCTCCGCCTCAGTAAAATTCTCAATACTTCACTTGTGTATGGTACAACATAAAACAAGTAGGAAAACACAGGGCTGGCTGAAATGGGCACCGGGGACAGTAAACACGACTCTCCTGCCTCTTTCCTTGCTCGGAGCAAACTCTACAAGAATGACATGGTCGAGTCCTTTTCGCTGATTCAGGAATGCAATCAAGAAAGTGGCGATCCAGCAGCCATGCCACATCCTCAGCAGCATATGAAGTGGAGGCTGCTGCTTCTGTAGCAGTAAGACTTTTAGTAACAGTCAACTGAAAGTCAAGGAAAGTGATCCGATGATGAACAACATGCACCTTGTATGTTGCTATCTGGATCAGGTGGGTAAACAGTTTGTTATACCAAGTGCAACCTGGTCATTTTAATACACTCCGCTCATTCCCATGCACTTCTTGTAAACACGTATACAGGTGAGCTTGTGAACTTTAACCATCTGCTCACAAACCATGACGGAGTAAGTGCTCATAAATTGTAGTGAGCACGTACACATCACACCTATCAGTGGACTTGACTGCAAGAAGTACATTGAAACGCAGTGCCCTGGGATTTCTGGAGTTTTGTACAAACAAGCTCCTGCTGAAATGCTTTGCTAGGGCAACAAACTTTACTGCATGCCACGATGCCCACATTGTAAAGCTTACTGAATACCTCTACTCTTGTATGGAAACTATCCACAGAAAGGTTATACCCTTTGTGAAGGAGTGGCTGCACAAGCTCCCAAACAATCTTTCCTGTGACTCTTAGCATGGGAAGGCAACTTACATGCTTTAGAGTGGGGTCCTTCTCTGTATACACTTTCAAGCTATACACATAGCCAGTAGAACTTTCACAAGGCATGTAAAACGTGATGCTCTTTTGCTCACAAGGTACTGCCAGAACAGCAGCTGCCCTTTGTACAGGATCATGGACTCATCTATGGCTATATTCTTTCCAGGAGTCTAAATCTCTGGAAAACTGGCAGACCAATGTTCCACAACAGGCTGAATTTTAAACAACCTGTCATGGTCTGAATGGTCCCAGGTAAATGCAGCAGAATTGTCATTGAAATGCAGCATATACTGCAATAGCAAAAAACAATCTCTGCTCAAGTATAGTGCCTATATTGGGTTACACAAACCTTGCAAGTAGACCAGTAGGACTGCAAGGTTGGTTTGTGCACTAACCCCATTTTGAACGTAAGGCCCAAAAATATCTTCAACTCCTCATGTGAAGTAGGAGTCCACTGCTGTGCCCTAGAATGAGGTCCAAGAGTGCCTCCATGCTACCTCAGAAATAGTTCAGCAATCACATTTGTATGCTGCACAAAATGCCCAAGGAAGTCAATATCCAAAATGAGATGAACGTTGTCAATTGGCAAAAAATCGGTGGTATCAACTTTACATGCAGTGTCGCTAGTAAAAGGCGGAATTTGTGGCTGAACTAAATTGGAGGAATGCCATGAGAGCACTCCATCTGTGCTTGCCACCGCACATGCCTGCTCTCTGGGTTGGTCTAACCTGCTACGGTCGCCCCCCGCCCAGACTGTTCTCCACCAACTGAAAAATCACTTCCAGTTTATGCTCCATTTTCCTCTCCCTCAGATGCTGTCTTAGTCTCTGACCCTGTCTCAGAGCTGTCCTCCTTAACCCAAGTTAGGGCCTGGGCAGCAGTCATCCACTGAGACGCCATCTCTGCAGACTGGCTAAAAAAAGTCCTTCTAAAACACTGCCCTACGTTAAAGGCAGAAGTATTGTTCTAAATCAGTCTGTGGGTGGATGTATGACATCACAACGCATGCTTTTACCACGCATGCTTTTACATCGCAAGTTTTACAACGCATGCCTTTACAAAAGCATAGTGTTGAGGGGTGCTGGATAGTGAATAGTTTAATTTACTATTCCAACTCCAGTCCCCGTGGATAGTAGGGAAGGTGTTGGATAGTAAATTAAATCTATTCCCTATCCTAGAGCGCCCCCCAGCGCACTGCGTTGTAATGGTTTGCGTTGTAAAAGTTGCGATGTAAAGGCACTGAGTGGTAAAAGTTGCGTTGTAAAGGATGTTTCCCCTGTGGGTCAGTGCGTATAAGAGGTGTACAACAGTAAATAAATACAAAGTTACTTCTCTTCTTTCCTGAATCCGCATGTTCTCCAAAGTCACTAAAAGAAAACAAAAAATAGACAGTATTACTTCACCTTGCCACATACCTAATATCACAACATACTTTGTCATGGCCAGCGGCAGCCGGCACAGGTAAACGTGGTGAGGCGGGGACCTGCTCCTGCACTGAAGCTGTTAACAAGGTGAAATACTTTGCTGACCTTGCCTGACATCGAGGAATCAACGTTGTGGCCGCAGAGGAGGAAGAGGCGCCGGCCCCGGGACTGCGAGGACCAGCAAACAACACTCCCTGCTGGATCCTATTCCCGTGAGAGCCGCGCCCCCTTCCAGTGCAACACCCCCAGCCAGCACCGATAACTTCTCGCGGCCCCCGCTTCGCGGGAGCCGCTCGTCAAAGAGAAGCATCGGAATCTGCGTTCTGACCTGCTCCTGCACTGAAGCTGTTAACAAGGTGAAATACTTTGCTGACCTTGCCTGACATCGAGGAATCAACGTTGTGGCCGCAGAGGAGGAAGAGGCGCCGGCCCCGGGACTGCGAGGACCAGCAAACAACACTCCCTGCTGGATCCTCTTCCCGTGAGAGCCGCGCCCCCTTCCAGTGCCACACCCCCCATTCTAACACAGTTCATTACTCAACTCAGCCTCGCGCACACGGGACGCGCGCGGGCGAAGCCCGGGCAAAGGGCGGGCCGTCTGTGGCCGTCCGGGGACGAACGAGGACGGGACGGGCCACCCCATTTTCGTTTCTCGCTCTGGACTCCATGAGTAATGGGAACAAACAGCAAATACCCAAGGTGAGACGTGTACATTAATAACTGACTCATTTAGGAGCTGATACAGGCTAAGGAACCCGGATTACTATATTACTCACTCTTTGTTAGCATAATCCATTCTCACTCTTCCAACTGGTTCTAACCTGTCACCTAAGTCAATCTCAAAAATCTTTTCCGAAACAAGAGTAATTCCACAAAACCTTCAGTGGACTTACCGGTCTCCTTAATGGCACTAAAAAAGTTACGATCACGCACAATATACATGAGGCGTATGGGCACTGAGGAAGCTGTCAAAAAATCCTCCGATAAAGCACTAAAACCCGGTCAAATATCTTGTAAATCAGCTATAAACAAATATTTCTCCACTCTACCTTCGAAAAATCATTCATCTATTATCACTCCTGAAGTAGAAAATAAGCTCGAACTCATGGATACTAAGGTCGAAAAACAGTCGCTTCTTTCCTCTCACCAATGTAACCACAACCAAAGCTTCATAGCTTCTGAGAGTAACCAAATAAAGATCTCTCTAGCCGAGGATCCTCAAAAATCGGTCCATGAGATGTCTCAAATAAAATCCTTAACCCCTATAAAACCTCTGGATAGTCAATACTGCCTAGAGGATTATGCATGTAATATCACGAAAACAGAAAATGAAAAATCAGAATTACCATTAAGCCAAAAACAGCCATTTACCAGTTCTCCGGAAAAATCATCCCATCATTATTCAAATCACGCGACCTTTACTGATCCTTTTTTTCCAAACTTAACTTCTGCAAACTCTGTTTCTCCCCTGTCAAAAGCTCTTTTTTCCCTGCAGGAAATTTTGGAATCGGTCCTCACTCATCTTGGTCAAATCCTAGCAAATTCTGATGACACTCTTGATGTACAAATAGGTATTCTTAAATTCCTAGTGGAGGAAAAAAGGAAAAAAGATCTAATTAACGTATTGACAAAACAACAAGAAACAGATAATACGTTACATTTGGAAGGTGATCCAAAAAACCGAACTCTGTCTCCAATAAAACGAGAAACAAGTTCACAAACTCCGGAAGTAGTAATAATGGTAGACAGTCAAAATATCGAGTTGTTAATGTCGATGTACCATATTATCGAGTCCAAAATATCGATGGTAAGAAATTTCGAAAACAAAAATATCGTCGTAGAAAATTTCGATTTATGTGTGTGTCAAAAATATCGAAGACATGAATTTCGAAATCAGTAATATCGATGCTGAAAATATCGATTGTCAAAAATATCGATATGTAAAAGTGATGTTTTAAAGTATGTTAAGTAATGATCTAGTTAAATGTTGTTTATATATAAGGTAATTTTTACATTTAATTTTATTATTTTTAGTTAGAAGTCTAGGAGCGGGATGTAGAGTTTATAGGGGATAAGGGTGGGTAGTGTATTAAAAAAGTATAGTGTAAATATGGAATAATAAATTTCGCATTTGAAGTAAAATTTTAAATTTGCGAAATTTTATTCAAATTATTTAAAAAAGCGAAGTTTTATATAAATTTATTGAGTATTGTTAAATTATTTGTTCTTTGCTTTTGGATATATATTATTAAATTGTGTAAATATATCTAAATATTTCATTTTTTACTAAATAATTGTATATTAATGTTAGGAGCGGGATGTAGAGTTTATAGGGGATAAGGGTGGGTAGTGTTTTAAAAAAGTATAGTGAAATTGTAAAATTTTAAATTTCGCATTTCCTTTAGATTTCAAAATTTCGATATTTTAAAAATTTTTTTGTAGTAGTCGAAATTTGATCGAAATTTAGGGAGTACATTAAACATTATGATTAATTTTTGTGTATGTACAAAAAAGAATTATAAATATTAAAATATTACATTATATTTTTATAATATTTGTACAATAAATTTAGGAGCGGGATGTAGAGTTTATAGGGGATAAGGGTGGGTAGTGTTTTAAAAATATATAGGGTAATTATATAAATTAAAATTTCGCAATTTCATATAAATTTGCGAAATTTCTAAAATTTAAATTAATATTTCGAATTATGCGAAATGATATCGATTTTATTCGAATATAGTACTTATTTTTTAAGTTTGCTGTTGTGTATGTACTAAAATAGATTTGTAATTATAATATTTTTATATATTTTCTAAAAATATTTGTCTAATTATTTTATGAGTGGGATGTATACTTTCAAGGGGATAAGGGTGGGTAGTGTATAAACAAAGTATACTCTAATCATAGAAGTAAAAATTTCGCCTTGTATTTAATTTTAGTTTCGATTCGAAATTTTATATAAATATTATTTAAATACGAAATTATGAACACTATTATGTTGTTGTTCTAAATTGAGGTATTTTGTGTATGTAGTAAAAAGAATCAAAAATATCTAATGTAGTAGATATTAAATAAATAAATGTATCATATTTTTAGGAGTGGGATGTAGACTTTATAGTGGATCAGGGTGGGTAGTTTTATCAAAGGTACATTTTGTGCGTTTAGGGTCTGTTTTTTGTGTATGTGCGAAGGGGTATTTTAAGTGTTCAGGGTCAGTTTTTGGTTTGTGGGTGAAGGGGTTTTGTAAGGTTTAAGGTTCAGTTTTTAGTTTGTGGGTAAAGGGGTATTTTTAGGTTTCAGGGTCAGTTTTTAGTTTGTGGGTGAAGGTGTTTTGTAAGGTTTCAGGGTCAGTTTTTAGTTTGTGGGTAAAGGAGTTTTGTAAGGTTTCAGGGTCAGTTTTTAGTTTGTGGGTAAAGGGGTATTTTTAGGTTTCAGGGTCAGTTTTTAGTTTGTGGGTGAAGGAGTTTTGTAATGTTTCAGTGTTAGTTTTTAGTTTGTGGGTGAAGGAGTTTTGTAAGGTTTCTGGGTCAGTTTTTAGTTTGTGGGTAAAGGTGTTTTGTAAGGTTTCAAGGTCAGTTTTTAGTTTGTGGGTAAAGGGATTTTGTGAGGTTTCAGAGTCAGTTTTTAGTTTGTGGGTAAAGGGGTATTTTTAGGTTTCTGGGTCAGTTTTTAGTTTGTGGGTAAAGGGGTATTTTTATGTTTCAGGGTCAGTTTTTGGTTTGTGTGTAAAGGGGTATTTTTAGGTTTCTGGGTCAGTTTTTAGTTTGTGGGTAAAGGGGTATTTTTAGGTTTCTGGGTCAGTTTTTTGTTTGTGTGTAAAGGGGTATTTTTAGGTTTCAGGGTCAGTTTTTAGTTTGTGGGTGAAGGGTTTTGTAAGGTTTCAGGGTCAGTTTTTAGTTTGTGGGTAAAGGGGTATTTTTAGGTTTCAGGGTCAGTTTTTAGTTTGTGGGTAAAGGTGTTTTGTAAGGTTTCAGGGTCAGTTTTTAGTTTGTGGGTAAAGGGGTTTTGTGAGGTTTCAGAGTCAGTTTTCAGTTTGTGGGTAAAGGGGTATTTTTAGGTTTCTGGGTCAGTTTTTAGTTTGTGGGTAAAGGAGTTTTGTGAGGTTTCAGAGTCAGTTTTCAGTTTGTGGGTAAAGGGGTATTTTTAGGTTTCTGGGTCAGTTTTTAGTTTGTTGGTGAAGGGGTTTTGTCAGGTTTCAGGGTCAGTTTTTAGTTTGTGGGTGAAGGGGTATTTTTAGGTTTCAGGGTCAGTTTTTAGTTATAGGGGTACAGGGAAAACATAAATTAAGATTCTATTTAAATTAAATTTATTATATTAAATTAAAATTAATGATATTACATTATTCATTTTTTAACATTTGATTTTTTATAGTAATTAATTATTATTTAATGTCCTGCAGTTACTTAAATTAATTGTTAATTGGAGTTGGAAGAGTAAATTTAATATGTTCTGTGTCCTGCACTTACTCTAATTAAATGGTGATTGCATTTCGAATTGTAAATTAATCACGGTTTTTGAGAAGCAATTACCTAAAGTAAATGGTTATTGGAGTTGGAATATTTAAAAATTTAATTATGTGTCTTTCAAATATTGATATTATATGTATATGGGTGTATGAATAATAATTGTTATAACTTCAGTGTATAGTATGTTATTTATTAACATGTGGTATATAGAAATAGATAGAACATTACAGTTATAATACATTTGCAAAAATACATAAAAATGATTTTGTCATAGGTAATACAAAATAATGACACCAGTTTTCTTTCCTGTAAATTATTTTATTCAACACTTGAAATATACGAACATATATACATTTTATTAAGCTATCTTTGGTATACATATAAACAAAAATGGAGGACAATGTTCATTTAATAATCACATTTTACAGTAATTTTCTTGATAAGTACTTTTAATTTGTAGAGAAAAAATGGTTAGTTCACATAATGCAATGTATGATATTATACATACATAATACTATTATTGTTTCTTAATAAAACATCAAACATGTGTAATGAAAAACATAAGTCACAAATTTTTAATACATATAGTGATATACTGATGATGATATTAACATATGAACACTTTTAAATTTATAATATAATATAAATATCCTAATTAGAACATGTACATCATCATCAATGATTCTTTTAACATTACAATATTCTTATGTATGATTATTATTATTAATAAATACGTTTTAATAATAACAACTTTCACATATTAGTCATATTGTAAACAATTAAATCTGATAAACAAATACAATATTACACATTTAGTTATATAATAATTTTAATAAATATTACATTAAATATTTTTATTTTTTCATACTTAATGTAATAAATATTAAAAGTATGTAATATATAATTATTATACAGGCAAAAACATTTTCTATTCACAATATACTATACAATTTTTTTAACATTACACATAATTTCGAGCCATATATATAACAATAATGGACATTTATAGTAGTACTTTTCACAGTTACATATAATTTGGATCGTTTATTTTGTAACCACTCTTTGTCTTTTTGCGTTATTTTGGTAAAGGGAAAGTCGCGGTTGGAAGCAGGTTCACTTTTGAGTAGGTACGAATCTACTTTTATATTTTTAAAGTATTGTAAATTAAAATTAAAGGTTATATTTTGTTATTTTGGGGTTGGTAATTAAAGTATGACTATTTACATATAATGGAGTGGAATCAATACGTATTTTCGTTCACGACTTTTTGAGCCATTTAAAATAGTTGGAGTTAATGAGTATGTGGTATAATTTAATTAAATTACAAATAAATAGGAATGTTATGTTTATATATTCTGGGATACTCGTTAGTGTTATGTCGGTGGGATTGTTTAGCTGTTTTTTTTTCTCGTATTTTGAAACAGCTATTTCCGTTTCCGATAAAAACTTTTGGGGGGAAAGGAAGTGTGTTTCAGTTGTTAGAACGGAGATGATTTACATTCTACCTTTATATTTTGAGTTCTGTGAAATATTTTTCACACTTTAAGATAACAGTCGTTATTTTAAATGGCATTTAAATAGTCATTTAATTTGGATGATGGATAGTTTTTGCAGAGTTAAAGAAAACATAATTAATGATTTGTTGGATTAAGTCTTTGATATTTACACATTGTATTGTCGGTAAAGGATTATCTTTATGATGGTCTATTTAAAGGTAAGTTATAAATTTATGTTATTTTATTTGGATGGAACCAGTTTTTAAAAACAAATATTGTGATATAATAATATATTTATTTAGTCTTTTTAGAATAGTGTTAAAAAATAAATTAGACTAAATAAATATTTTTTTATTATATTAAAATATGTGTTTTTTTAGATTAAGGATATTGTTTGATCTCTATCAATTAATTTAGTTATAGCAATTAGTTCAATGTTTTGGCTATCATTTTTAAATATTCCAGTCCTCTTGTTGTAGGATATAGTTGGACTTGCTGTTGAAGATATAAATACATTTGAGCAGTTTGTCTAGAGAGTTTTGGTTTCAGTTGTATGACTGATTGCTGCATACGTAGTTCCTGAAAGCTTTGCTCTTTTTGTATAGCTGTGACTAGCTTGTGTAATGTGGGTGTTGTACGTCCAGTAGAAGAGAGGAAGGCATTGTGCCAACCTTCAACAGCATTGTTCGTTTTTGCCTCTTGGTTGAGTGTTGGTAGATAGACATTCCACAAGGGAATTGCAAATTTTGGCTGGCGTCTGTGGCCTGACCTATGTAGTCTTCCTACCCAGTTGTCCTCAAAGTAATCTAAAAGTGGGGCGAGTCTTTGCTCATTTTGGGTGTAGAAAGGACTTTCAATTAACAAATTGTAATGTTCGGCCACATCAGTTACTGGTACATATGCCAGAGCAATGAGATGTTTGATTTGGCATGCAAAAGTTATATTTGTTGCATACTCAACACTAAGGGCAGATTTTTGTAAATGTCTCCAGAGACATTGATTGAAATGAAAATAACATCCTTGAATGGATGTGTGTGGGTAAGTTTTCAAAATAGAATTAATCATATCTTGCTCGAAGTCTATGATGATTTTCATTGGGAAGTAGTCAGAACTTTGTTCCTTTATTTTTTGTAAGATTTCTGAGTAAGTTGTGGCTTGTTTGTTTGGTAATAAACAATATATGAAGGGGATACAGGTATTATGATATTGCCCATGAATTGTGTATAACTGGTAGAAAGGTTTTGGGCATATAGAAAAAGTACCATCCATCATCCAAGTAGTACTTTCAGTTAATTTTTTTATATTGTTATTAGTTGCAAACATGATTATTCTTTTGTCCTTGCTATGATTATCATAAAATATAAATGGCTCGTCATTATGAGTAATTACAAGCTCTGGCGGAATTATGACTTCTTCAAAAGTTTTAGGAGTTGGTATATTGGGTCTACTTGCTTTTTTTGTTCTTGCTATTGTTCTTTTAATGGTAGCAATAGATGGTAGCTGACCTCTTGCTTCTTTGGGAACTTTAGGTAGTAATTCTTTCAGAATTACGTTGGTAGGTAGTTCTGATCTGGTACTTAATTCCTTGATATTTTCAAGAGTGGATCTCACTTCTATTTCCGAGATGTTTGGTGGGTGATTATGTTCAGTGGTATTTATAACACTAGTTTCCCTTGTTGTAGCACGGCCATAGCATTTATTGGAGTAATATTTTGTACACTTCCAATTCACTTTAAGGTCTTTTTGTTTCTCCTGAGTATAAATGTAGCCCATATAGCATAACAAAAATTTGCCTTTCTGAGATGTAATAAATGTTGCATCATCAGTCATTCTTGACTTCTGGTATCTAGAAAAGTTAATATACAAATATTAATACAATCTGAAATGTATAAAAGATTTTAAATAAAGCTAGTATTCTTCTAGTAATTTACTTACCACCAGTAATGTTCTATTTATCGAAAGTAGATGCTTGTTCAGTTAGATGTTGTTCTTCTATTGCCACGGTCTGTTGAGAAATAATTAAGTATGTTATAGGAAAAGTTACAATTTGTTTTTTGGTAACTTTTGTTTTACGTTATAACGTCTCTAAAAATAGTTTTGTTTATTTGAATTTAAAAAGAGAAATTTCCAAGATTATACTAACAGATGCATAAAAAGAGTCATTTTTATTTCTAGTACATTCTATAGAGTTTATAAAGACTAGTTATGTTTTATTTATGAACTTACCAAGAGAATTATAGTAGTAGCAGAATGTTTGTTCTTTGATGTGAATTATCTGTTTTCTGTACCTTTGAGTTCTGTTTAGAGAGAAAGTTGATGAAAATTACTAATGCGTTTATTTGTGATATAAATAATACACATTTGTTATAAAGCATTGTTACTTAATTGCTAAAAAGAACCGGGGATGATACATGCATTATGAGTAAAAGCACAAAAAACATATTTAAGAACAGGAAGATTATACTAACAGATGCATAAAAAGAGGCATTTTATTTCTAGTACATTCCATAGAGTTTATAAAGACTAGTTATGTTTTATTTATGATCTTACCAAGAGAATTATAGTAGTAGCAGAATGTTTGTTCTTTGATGTGAATTCTCTTTTCTGTACCTTTGAGTTCTGTTTAGAGAGAAAGTTGATGAAAATTACTAATGCGTTTATATGTTATATAAATAATACACATTTGTTATAAAGCATTGTTACTTAATTGCTAAAAAGAACCGAGGATGATACATGTATTATGAGTAAAAGCACATAAAAACATATTTAAGAACAGGAAGAAAACATTTTTTACACAGCATTGTAACGTTTTTTCCTCAAAAAATTCTGGCTTCACACTATGTATTAAGATTTACAGGCTAAGAAACAAAGTATAGAGTTTTAAATTAGGCCAATAATTGGCAAAGAACGTTAAGTAAATGTTAAACATATGTAGATACCTTTTTTAAATTTAAAGTGTCCTGTATCTTGAAGTTGAAGGATAACTTGATTTGTTTGTAGAGTCTGTTTAAAGGTAAAGTACATAAAGAAATAACAAATTAGGTTACAAATCTTGGTCTATAATTAATAGACAAAAAACATTAGAATTTATTAACAGAGCTATATGATTACTTACTTGTAGTTTCAGGACGAATTTTCTTGAAGAGAAGAATATAGATGGTGCTCCCAAAATTGGCAGTATGTGGTCACGAAGAATATTTCCTGCAACTTGTATGGCTGTTTGTGATTGGTTTATATAGTCTATGTGTAATAAGTTTGCCATCTGATTGGTCAGATATGTAAAGACGAGTTACTATTGGTTAGTTTGAATTTTTTTTAAGTAAAACATTTAAGATATATCTTCTTATATAGTTTATGTTGAGGAATTGAAATGATATATTTATGTAAAAAAAAACTCTTGTAATAAATAAAGATTATGTAAAATGAGTACTAAGTATTAAATAAGTATGTTTACAAAGAGTTTATATACAAATTTCGTCAGTTTGCGAAAACACAATTTAGTACACTAAATGTTACTTAATAATTTGAAAATACATTAGTGAAGTCATTAGAAATGTGTGTATTACTTAGAGAATAGATTTATTGGTGTTATATATAAAAAATGGAGTATAATTTAGCTATCGATATTTTGATATAGACGAAAATAGTGCTATCGAAATTTTTGTATTCGATATTATTGTAGTGTGTTATATGTAGTATTGAGTGTCGATATTATGGTATTCGAAAATAATGCTAACGATATTTCTGTAGACGATATTTTTGTGCATCGATATAGTTTGCTCGATATTATTGTAGTTTTCATGTTAAGTATAGGGTGTCGATATTAGTGCTATCGATATTAGAGACTCGATGTTATAGTAGGTCGATTTTTTAGAAATCGATAATCTGTCAGTGATTCAGTAATAATAGAGTCAAAAACGAAGGAATTAAGAAAAAAGAAAAAATCTCCTATCATTTACTCTCTTAAGAGACTATTCAGAGAAGATCCTAAAAATACAACTAAACAGTACCCCATTTTCTCAAAATACACTAAACATACCGACTTAGATCCAATTGTCCGCGATAATAAAGTAGAGATAACTAGAGTCCACATTGAACCGGAACCAAACCAAACGGAGAAGACTCCAAGAACTAATGATCTTGAAGAAGCCAGGGGAAATAAAAGGAGAAGAAAGCCATTAAGAAGAATTCACAAAAAAAAAGGGCGCAAACTTAAATTCCAAAAATCTACTATCTCCATCAATCCCGCAAAGGTACAAAACGCCGAATCAATCTCTTCTACTCCTATACTGGCGGAACCTTCAGTTATTCAAACAACACCGATGGTGAAATCTTTGACTCCCAAAGCAGAAGTTTATCTTCCTGCCCCAATAACAAAAACAACAGGGCCAAAGATCAATGTCGCAAAAGAAATACACAATAGCAAATCCCAGCCTTGGGAAGGAAAACCATCAAAGCATGTAATAATTGAAGAACTTTTCCCTACAGACAATTTGCCATGTAATCGAGGCAGAATAATCAATCTCCTACAACAAATACCATCTCTACAATCCCTTACAAGTAATGAAATAGACTTGGTGTTCTTTCCGAATAAAGAAAATGATAAACTAGCACTAGTCTCATTTCTGTCTCCAGTACTCCCAGGAATAATAATTAGAGAGAAGGAAATCCTACACAAAAACGGCTATGATGTGATTTTAATATCTGAACCTAGAAAAAGCATTCAAAATAACGGATCAAATGGACTATTCGATCAAAGAAAAAGTAATTTTCATACCAAATCGAGAGACCTTGCACCAAATGCTATGGGAAATGACACACTAAAAATTCAAGTAACTCAAGGTGAAAGGACAGTATGGTCCCAAGAGTCAGAACGAAGTGACGTTGGACAAACAATAAAATCTTGGGCATGGATATCGGAGACTTTAAACTGTAAAAAAACGGCTAAACTTCAACAACATTTGGTTTAGCAAAGGTTTGACGATTACTACATGGAATATGGCCGGGAAAACTGCTAAAAAAATGATAGAAGCCACAAAAAATCATCCGGATATCCTTGCCCTACAGGAAACATGGTCAACCATAACCTTCTCTCAAAAAGGATAGTATGTTTACGACATTCCCGCAAAAAAATCCAACAGAGGCCACGCAAAGGGTGGACTGGCAATTTTACTATGCGAGGAATACTCATGGTCTCAAGAAATCATTGATACAAACTCAGATAATTTGCAATGCATTAAGGTGTCATTTAAAACTCAATCAACAGCCGCCCATAACAAAATATTGCTTTTTAACATCTATGCTCCACCCAGTAACAAACATGATGCCCTATTTGATCACTTAATGGAAACTATTATCCTCATACTTGACGATCGCTCCTATATGCCATACATAATAATGGGCGACTTGAATGGTAAAATTTCAAATGGTGAAATCGGTAAATGGGCAAAACTGTTTAAAGAAGAATCTTTCGAAACGTCCCTCCCACAAGTCCCCAAGGGAGCCAAATCAGACAAGAGAGGAAGATCATTACTATCACTCCTCCCCAGCATAAACGGGACAATCCTAAATGGTAATACCAAAGGAGATATACCAGCTTCACATACTAGACAGGGAAATGGAACTTCTTCTACTCTCGACTATTTCATCTGTGGGATGGATGAAAAGGAACAAATTACTCACCTCACAATCCATTCTACAGAAGAGAGCGATCACGCTCTTTTACATCTAACAACCCTTTGGACGGCACCCACCACTTTCACCAACCAGCCAATATTTCAAAAATCTACAATCGAAGTAAATACAGCCCAGCGGCGGATTTATTGGACCTCGGAAAACTTGGACTATATAAATGCTTTAATTGCCCACACCCAATTGCTGACTAACATCCATTCAGATGATCCTATAACGAACTATGAAAATATAGTCTACAATCTAAAGAACGCACTCGAAAATAAATTACAACAGGATAGACACTCGAAAAGTAAAAACATCAATAAGAATAAAAAACTGAATCAACCAACTGTAAAAAAACTTAATAGACTTATCCGAGCCCAGTATCTGAATTTCTGTACGGCAACCAAGGTGGAAATTAACAAACTAAAAAATCAAATACGAAGAGAGAAAACCAAACATACAAAGCAGGTCCAGGACTGTAACTGGGTTGATATCCAATTAGCAGCCAAACAACGTAATCAGCGTAAATACTGGTCTCTGATTGCCAAAATGACTGGATCTAAAAAGAAGCTGGAAATTTTCACATAATATGAAAAACACCAAACAAATAAACCATTTAAAAAGGAAATGTGACTTACATGCTGGGGCCATTTCGCGACTGTACTCGGCTACTGGAAACAGGCATTTTTCTGCACTTATAAAAGTCTACAGAGCAAAGATTCCTCCGGTTCTGTCGTATGCCTCCGAACACATTGCCTTAAAACAATGGTCTTACATGGATTTAAAAGAAGGCAAAATACTAAAGAAAATACTGAAAGTCTCTACATCCACACCAGTGCAGGCACTAAGACTCGAATTTTCGATTACCAGCGCTTACGCTACAGCCGTAGCAAACATCATCAGGTGGGCTTATAACCTTCTCCACTCTAAAGAAGGAACTTTACGATGCCTGTTAAAGATCGAGACATTTGATAATGATACTTCACACTTTATCTTTTTCAGAAACATGACAGCTGCATTTCAATTAGCAAAAATTAGCTCTGAAATTTTGTTAACTTGGTCACCCGCACAACTCAAACTTTTTTTAAAAAATGTTACCCCTAAATTGAGTTTTGAGCTTGACTACTTACACTGTACCAATTTATCTCTGTATAAATCTTACGCTGAGTCTCTGGAGTACAAGCATGAACAGCCTTAATTTTTCTCTTACTCACGGTGCAAGGAGGTCAATCACAATGTTGCGTCTGGGCATACTACCCGTGTTAACTTTTACTTCAACTTGGAGACCAGACAGTTCTCCGCTATGCTCTCTCTGTCAGGGGGGTAACCAGAACCTCGAGCATCTCTTATTTACATGCCCTAATGCCAAAGTTGTAAATGCACGGTTAACATGCCTTGACCCTATCTATCGGACATGTAGGATTGTTACTGCAAAAGATCTGCTACTAGTATGCAAACGGCCACTGAATGAATTTGTTTGCTATAAAATATATAAATTTTTAAAAGTTTCATTGAAAATGTATTGAATTGTAAAATAAATTGTGTGTATTTTTATAAAATTTGTGGTCCTCAATCGAGTACCAAAACAAATAAAAACTCTTTTGACTTTGACTTTTTGACTTTTTGGTGAGGCGGGGTGGGGCGGGTTGGGAGGAGGTAAGTCAACAGGTGACGGAATAGGTAATATTAAATAAATAAATTATAAATATTGTGTTGTTTGTCAGCTTCCTCTCTGCTGCACCCTATCCCGACCCACTGTGCTTACCTGTGACGGCCGCTGTTGGTCATGGGTTATGCAAAACTTTATTGTTGGGGAAGCTGCTGGGCATTTACCAGTATAAAATTAATTCCCAGAAGCCGCAAATCGATCTTTGATCTCAAGAAGCACTCATTCGCATAGTAGCCCCTGCAACTTTGTGCACAGCCTTGCTCCTTGAGAAAATACACTGCTATCACTAGGTTTATTGGAATAATGCAGCTGGCCACACCCAATTATAGGACAGGTTTGACCAAGTTATGTGACAAGATAAGGCAAATTATGCTACATCATGCAGTACATTTTCTGATAGTATTACATCATTATTTTAAGAATTGAAAACATGATAATACTGCCTGGGCGAAGATGTCAGTGCATTGTCATCTGTGTAGCAACCAAGTACAGAAATAAGCAACTGAAAGATGACCAGTCAACCTTTGTGCAGGGTCTTCCACTACATGCAAATATGTCGCCATATCTTTAGCTTTCTAATATTGCCACATATGGTGTGGCTTTGTTTTTTGTATATTTGCATTTTCCACAGAAGGGGAGGAGGTGGCACAGTGCCCTACCTGAGGGAACACATTTATAAGAAAAAACAATTAGCCCTCAAGGGGGTAGACCCTTGTTTTTGGGCCAACGCCCACCTGTATTTTTCTTATTTATTTTGTGGGCATGTGTGTTTGCCTGGGTTGGGATCAATTGCACCCCCAAAGGAAAACACACATTCCCAGAAAAAAAAATGGTAGCCCAACAAGGGGTCGGCCTGTATGTCAGCAGGGCCGACTCCCTGACAATTTCACTTCTTTTTAATTTCCATTTTTTATCTCCCCTGAGGGCATCACCATGCCCCCCTCCCCCCGGGGAATAATCATTTGAAAAAACAATTATTCTCTGCTGCACCACAAGGTCCGACCCCCCAAACGCAGGTCCCTGGCGGCCTAGTAGGATTTGGCAATTGAGACCCACTGCTAGGAAATAATTTCAGGGAGGCTTCATTGGAAAAATGGAATGTCCCCTTTCCACTGAGGCCTCCTTAAAGCCTGGGGAGGCTTTTTTAGTCCTTTTTACCCATTGGAGCGGGAGAGCACTTTCCTGCTCTTCTTTAACGCTCATGTGGGGTAAATATGACATCAGTGCAACTCGTGGTGCACTGACTTCACAAATGGGCAGGGGCTGATCCTGAAGCGATTCTGCATCTCCCCATACTTTTAAAATAGTAAGGAATCCTCCAGTGCTCGCACCAGAGGATTCTTTGTAGCCCTCCTCTATGTCGGTCACCTGCACTAGGGAGAACATGCAGGTGTTCCCCACAATAAATACGTTCACATAACATGAAATATAAAATTGCACACTAAAACCAAACACATACTATTTTTCAATAAGTGAAATAATTTCATGGCATAGTGCATTTGGGATATCATAGTTCAGACCAAAAGGATCGGCAACCTTGCAACTTGTGATATATTGTGCTTTAAACATGATACATAGGTAATACTTCCACTCAAAGCCTAATTGAAGACAGGAGTACACCAGAAGTTGAATGATTCAATGTCATATTGAAACGGTACACTATGTCACGGTTTTACAGAATACAGAGTACGACAATATTGTGAAGTTAAGTATATATATCGGAAAGTATAAATGTACTGTATTGAACTCCACAGATATGTACCTTGATTTTTTTTTAATTTTAATCGGTTTTTTAATGAAAGAACAAGTACCAAGAATACAAGTTACATAAGAAAGGAAAATAACATGGTAAAAAAAACAGCAGGTAAAGTATAACCTTATTTAAAAGTTTAAAAAAAGAATAGATTAGAGTACCTATTAATAAATTAGTTATTGATTTAATTTTTGGTATATAAGAAGGACCAAAGAAAGCAAGAGAAAAGAAAAGAAAGAAGAAGGACATACATAAAAGAGATGAGTGAAAGGGAGAGAGGATAATCATATACTTATTAGTAAAGAGATGAATGTGTAGATAGAAAAGTAGTAAAGGGTAACCATAATAAATCAGATTTCATATTTTGAGATAATGATGAAGATGAAACAGTAGAAATTCTATGTCCATTACAAATAACATTCCGCCATGTTAGCAATAGCATACATATTTTAGAGTTGTCTTTCCATCAGGAAAGAATTAATTCAAGAGCAATAAAAAGATCAAGTTGTTTTAACTTCAATGGCGTGTCATGGAATCAGCAGATATGGATCCAAGAAAAACATTATGGTTTGACAATGGAATACAAAAAAGAAATATCTCTGAACGTTTAGTCCACATGGATTTTCAGAACTTGAAAACATTAGGGCAATGATATAATGAATGATTGAAGTAATTTGCCATTGGAGGAAAGACATCAAAGAGAAGTAGGATTAATTATAAGTATGAAAATGGGTGTCTGAACCGCTCTATTATATATGAAAAATAACGATTGAGTGATATTAGCAGCTCTAGAAGTGTAAAAAATGTTGTACCATAGTTTGGCCCGTTTTTTATTGAATGAGACATTGAATGGTCTCGTTCCAATGCTAATTCAATTGATGAAAGTCTTTCAGAATCGGGGGTAAATAAAGTTTTATATATAAGAGAGGCTTTTGGGTTAGAATCAGGGGGGATATTATACAAAGGAGTTAAGGGGGTAAAAGGAGTAGCATTGGGAGGAAAATCTTTGATTGTTAGGAATGATTGGAGTTGCTGTGATAATTGGGAATATTGGATTAAGCAGTATGAGGGTAAATTATAATAGTCTTATAATATGGTAAAGGGTAAAACAGAATTATGAAAGAAAAGTTGATTAAGATATATAATGTTCTTCTCCTTCGAGTAGTTGAAGTAAAAAGATTTATGGCAAAACTTAATAAATGTATTATATCAGATAGAGGAGGCAAGAAAAGCTTGATAAAAATTAAAGCCACCTGTGAAAAGTGAGTGCATCAGGTGTTGGGAGTATTTTAAATTAGGATGTTTGGAAATAAAAGTGCAATTGGTCATAAAAAGAGAATTGGTGTAATAAAGAGAGCTCAAAATTTATCCAGCTAGGTATTTAGGGACACGTCGTTTACAAAATGGTGTTTACACCGCACAACCTTTACCGCGCTGCCATTACAACGCAAGTCGTTACTACGACTTGCGCTGGATGGCGCTGTTGGTTAAGGAATGTTGTAATTTTCTATTCCAACACCTTCCCTACTGTTACGTGGACTGGTGTTAGAATAGAAAATTATAATAATCATCGATCCGCGCCCTCCAACGCAAGCCGTTGTAACGACTTGTGTTGTAAAATCCGCGATGTAAAGTACCGTGATCAAAATGATCGCGTTGTACTAGCATAAATCCAGGTATTTATTCATCATGGTATTGTCCATTCAATGCGTAAATTTGTCTTATTGAAAAAGCGGTGTGATATGATTTAAAATTAGGAAATCGTACACCCCTTTCATTCTTAAGTTTGATTAATTTAGATAAGGCAATACAGCAGGTTTGTTGTTCCAGAGAAATTTAGTTCAAAGGGAAATGATTTGTTTAAAATAATAATTGGGGATGTTAAAGGATAGCATAAAAAGTAAAAATAGAATGAGCGGTACAATCATCATTTTGATGGTATCCAATATACCCCAACAGGATAGATAGAGGGGGGACCAGGAAGAAAGTATGTTTTAAATCTTGTTTTATAAAGTATTACAATTGTGGGAAAGAGTTTGAGGAATGGTGAAGGAAAACCAAATACCTAAATATTTAATTTTAGAGGGACACCATTTAAAGTTGTCATCAGTTGATAGCATAAGGAATTTAAGGGTAGAATATCAGTTTTAGAGAAATTCCATTGTGGCCATACACTGGAGTATAAATCAATTTCCTGTAGAAAAAAAGATAAGGATGTTAAAGGTTTTGAAAGGTAAATCAAAATATCATCTGCATAAGCAGACCATTTTATTTCATGAGAGTTGTGTTGGAAGCCAGTTATCAAAGCATTACAGCGAATCCGTTCAAGAAAAGGCTTGAGACATAACAGGACTAAAAGGTGAGAGAGAGGCTGCCTTGCATAGTACCCTATGCAAGTTTGATGAACTAGATAAATTTGGGGCCGAAACCAAACCAGTGAAGAGATTTGAACATGAATTGCCAATTTATATGGTCAAAGGCTTTTTCAGCATTGAGGGATAATGCAGCTACATGATAACGTTTTGCCATAGTAAGGAAATAAGAGAACATTCTAGCGTTATCTGAGGTAAGCCTACCCATAATAAAGCCAGATTGATCAGGTTTTACCAATAGGGGAATAACATCTTGTAATCTAGAGGTGAGGATTTTAGCGAACATTTTTCAGTCATAGTTGATTAATGAGATTAGACGATAATTTTGACAAAGGGAATGATCTTTATTAGGATTGGGGATAATTACAATAAGAGTATCAAGGAAGGAACCTTCAGGTTTGGAGTGTAATAGAAAAGAGGTAAAAAGGTCATGTAAATGTGGAGCAAAAATAGATAAGAAAGAGAAGATAAGTTCAATAGAGAAAATATCAGGGCCAGAGCCCTTAGCACTTTTAAGATATTTACTTGCATCTAAAATCTCCAAGAGGGCCATAACATCCGGTATATAGCGAGGAGGGGGGAGACCATCAAAGAACATTTTAATATTGTTTGCAGTGGGATGAGTGTCTTCTGTGTATAATGAGTGATAGTAGGACTGGAATGCATTGACAATATCCGAGACAGAATGTGTTAGTTCAGGTATTACGAATAGATCCTATGGTTTTCCTTTTCGATTTAACTTTTAGATAGTTGGCTAGCATTTTGACCGCTTTGTTCTGACCCCCATGGTATTTAGATGTTATTTTGAGTAAAATATTACAAACACCCGTTGTAGGTAGTTTATTTAAATCAGACTTAGCATTAATGAGGTCTTGAAGATGATTTGGGGACTTGGAGGTATAATAAGCATGCTCAAGGGTTTTGATATGTGATAGAGTGAAACGATGTTGGGAATCTCCATCCAGCATGTTTAGGTATAGTAAGAGATAAATCAAAAGAAACCAAAACAGAGGCATGATCAGAAATGAAAATGGAGCCAATCTCAGACGTTTGTAGTGTGGGAAGTAACAGTTCCGATAATAAAATGTAATCTATGCATGACATGGTATGATAAACATTTGAAAAATATGTAAACTCCTGTCTATCAGGATTACTCGTTTTACTAGCATCATAGAGGGGACGAGAGGCAATAGCAGCTTGCAATGCTTTGTGCACTTTATCCTGTTTGAATTTACAGTTTGATTTTCTATCAGAAAAGAGGTCCAATCAATTATTGAAGTCTCTAGGAACAATAATATTGGGATTTGTGATTGAGGATAGTTTTAATTTAATAGCAGGCAAGAAGTCCGGATCAGATTTAACTGGCCCATACATATTAAAGAAAGTAACCTGTTTATTATGAACAGCAGCATTAAGTATACTCATCGTCCACTCGCATCATTTTCAGTAGATACAATTTGCAAGTTTAAAGACTTATAACAAATGATGGCAACCCCACCCTTACGATTGACAGCTGGAGAAAAAACAACTTGACTTACCCAATGACGTTTAAGTTTAAGAAATTCAACATCATTACAATGGGTTTCTTGGAAAAAAGCAATCTGGCAGTTGAGTTTCGATAAATGAGAAAATACGTTTTGATGCTTGACAGGATGACCCAGACCACGAACGTTCCACGATACAATATTAAACATATTGGTGTTTAAGGGAGAAGGATACAGGCACACAGATGATGACCTGTAGGGATAACAATGGGAACAAAAAGACACCAATCATCCAAAAATGGGAACCATGATGAAATTAATGGGCACATAAGGACGTAAACAGGAATGCACTCACATAAGAATAAGGACAGGAGACATAAGATAAGAGGGAAAAAAGGAGATTGAGAGAAAAGGTATAGGGAGAGAATGAATGAAAGGAAAGTAGAAAAAATAAGGAGAAAAAAGGACATAAAGCCAGATCTGAGGTAAAGAGAGAGAAAGACATAAATTGGGCATGTTCACACTCGGAAACAAGAACAACAATGGAGAAAGAAGGAACTAAAAGAGGTAAGAAAATAAAGATATTAAGATAACTAGGCAGCATAACCTACATTTAAAAGTAAATAAAAATAGAAAAACACTACATGAGATGAGGAGTCTAGAAGAATAAACAATTTAACAAATCGAGAACATTAAGCATTTATGTCCATAGGTGCTCTAGGTATGGAATGCAAAAATTGTTTTCATTTAGATCGATATTTGAAAGAGCGAGAGCTGCTTGAAGTCGTGTGCGTGTGGAGAGCACTTTCTCCGCTAATTACCTTTGCCGTTTCTGAGGAGGAGAGGTCCTGACACCGACCACAGAGGTCTCCTGCTGCTCTTGGGGAATCAGTGACACTGTGAAGTGAGTTTCCAGCGGGCGCGGGACTGCGAGTCCCAGCAGGCGGAGCGCCGCTGACACCAGGCGCACCTGCGACTCTTCCCGCCCCTCCCCCGTGGACACCTGAAAACGGCTCGCAGCCCCCGCCTCGCGGGAGCTGCTTGAAGCCGTGTGCGTGTGGAGAGCACTTTCTCCGCTAATTACCTTTGCCGTTTCTGAGGAGGAGAGGTCCTGACACCGACCACAGAGGTCTCCTGCTGCTCTTGGGGAATCAGTGACACTGTGAAGTGAGTTTCCAGCGGGCGCGGGACTGAGAGTCCCAGCAGGCGGAGCGCCGCTGACACCAGGCGCACCTGCGACTCTTCCCGCCCCTCCCCCGTGGACACCTGAAAACGGCTCGCAGCCCCCGCCTCGCGGGAGCTGCTTGAAGCCGTGTGCGTGTGGAGAGCACTTTCTCCGCTAATTACCTTTGCCGTTTCTGAGGAGGAGAGGTCCTGACACCGACCACAGAGGTCTCCTGCTGCTCTTGGGGAATCAGTGACACTGTGAAGTGAGTTTCCAGCGGGCGCGGGACTGCGAGTCCCAGCAGGCGGAGCGCCGCTGACACCAGGCGCACCTGCGACTCTTCCCGCCCCTCCCCCGTGGACACCTGAAAACGGCTCGCAGCCCCCGCCTCGCGGGAGCTGCTTGAAGCCGTGTGCGTGTGGAGAGCACTTTCTCCGCTAATTACCTTTGCCGTTTCTGAGGAGGAGAGGTCCTGACACCGACCACAGAGGTCTCCTGCTGCTCTTGGGGAATCAGTGACACTGTGAAGTGAGTTTCCAGCGGGCGCGGGACTGCGAGTTCCAGCAGGCGGAGCGCCGCTGACACCAGGCGCACCTGCGACTCTTCCCGCCCCTTCCCCCCATTAGTACATAGGCAAGCACGAAACCGCGCACGCGGGACGCGCGCGGGCGTTCGCCGGGCTAAGCCCGGGCAAAGGGCGGGCCGTCTGAGGCCGTCCGAGGTTGGCCAAGGTTGGGTTGGGCCTGGTCTCTTGGCTCGCTGCCCTGGAGCTGTCGTTGCTGAGCTGTGAAATTTGCCGACCAGACTGTTACGTAAGTTACATTGACTTTGGTTGCTCATAAAGTGCATTATGCCTCCTAAAAAGTTAACCACTTCTGCTAATACCATAGAAAATTATCTGGTGCAGGTAGTAGAAAAAATTAACCTCGATAGAAGAGCCTCTTTGGGAATAGATTCATCTGCTCAATCTCCATTTATTGACATCGAGGCTGATGACCCCTTTGGCCTTCTAATAAACAACAGCACTAATAGTGCCACACCTGATTTGTTCCCAGATACCATTACTATACAGCCAAGTGGTACCGTTGCTGGAGTTGAAGATCTGAGTGCCAACGAGGTACTGGCTGATATTACTATTAGCCAGGATCAACCTATTTCTCCTCCAGCACCCATTCTGGGTAAACGGGAATGCCTCAGGTCAGCCAAGAACAGAGTAGCAAACCCCCCGAGGAAATACTCTGAGGAAGAGGAGCATGATCTGACTAGTGAAGCGTACATTACACTTTCGAATGCCCAATTTAATAAATTACTAGCTTTAATGGACTCAAAAATCAAAGGTGCGATGAAACCCCTGGTTAGCAAAATAGATAAGCTAACTTCTGAGGTCAACCGTCTGGAAGGCCTACTACAAAAATCTATAGATGAGATAGGGAAACTTCCGGAAAGTGTCTCTGCAAAGATAGAGGAATCCGTAAACAAATCAGTAATTGCATCCGTTGGTGGTCTCATCCCTGTCCCTGTCCCTGTACCAAACACCCTAACGGCAAGTAATAACACTCTTCCAGGTGATTCTCATACTACCTCGATCCCTGCTCCTGCTGTTGAAGACCCGTTCATTGAAAATGGGACTTTCGAACTTGTGGTTGAAGCTTCCCCACTGGTACTTGTCCTTGCCAATGTTCCTCCCTTGGCTCAAGGTGAGAGGGAAACAACATCTTCTCTACGAAACAAATCTCTATCATGGTTAACAACCAACATGGTAATTACTCCTTGGGGAAAGCAGCAACTTTCTGAAGAGCTTGTCAAAGCAAGAAGGGTTAAGAGGATCGGGGATAGGGTAAAAAAGTTTAAAGGGGAGTGTGTTGTTCTCCACTTCTCTGACCCTGGGGTCTTGCCTAATATCCTACCAAATATTTTACCACCTCAAAGGCGAACAACTTCAATTGTTCCATTGACTTTGGACTTCTTCTACCCAAGAAAGGGAAGCGGACCAAACTCAAGTATTTTAAGAACTAAATGGAACATTGTGACTAAGAGGGGGAGGAAGGATGTTGCTTCAGTGGACTGGGGTCTGGGGCTAGAAAATCGATTTTCTTCATTATCTAATTTAAGTGATTGTGATTGACAACCATCTATCTGTAATGCTGTGTCTGTGCCTGCTTATGCTAAAAGTTCATCAGGTTTAGCTTGTAACCCTTCAACAACTAGCCCGCTGGGGCTTTTGATTGCTGATTTACCTGGGGTACCGAATGTCACGATTGTAGACCAGGTCACAGGGGGTAAGGTGTTAAACACGCATTCTACAAGCGATGGTATTCCTATGACACCAATTTCAGGGAATCTTCTGTCATGGAATGTGGCTGGTATATCTTCCAAAATGGACAGCGCAGACTGGTTTGAATTCATAAATAGGTACGACCTCTGTATTTTCCAAGAGACTTGGGCGTGTGAGCCTACTTTTGCTTTGGGGTATGTAAACTTTCATGTTCCTGCCATCAAGGGTCCCAAAGGGCGGCCTATGGGGGGCCTTACCATATGGATTAGGCAGTCTTTAAAGATTGATGTAAAATGTGTGGAACTTGACCAAAAAGATATTCAGCTTATACGATTGACCAGTGATCTACCCCTCTCCATGGATATATATAATATCTATGTCAGAGGTGGTAGTAAAGGTAGATCCGAGGTTCTTATGAGCCTTTCTACTATTCTTGAGATCGAATCTGCGGGAAAAAACATCTTAATTGCAGGTGATTTGAATCGGACATTCAAACCTCTAATCACTGGTGATTCTCCTCTGGGATCGGAGGAAGATAAACTTTGGGACATTCCCACACTTGAGTCCCCCCCGATAACTAGATGGACAGCTGACATCTTAGGTCTAAATGCCATGTGCTTGGAGCATGGGTTACGTGCCCTGAACGGCCGAACCCAATCAGACCGTGTTCCCGCCATGACGTTTAACAATGGGCGAAGCAAAAGCCGTATTGACTACGTTATCTGTAGTACATCGCTATGGCCATCCCTTATCGACATGGTAGTTACTACCAGAATAGAAAGTGACCATGACCCGCTATGCGTCTCGCATAATTGGTGGACAGCTAATGTAAACCCCCCAACTAATTGTCACTTACTTGTGCCACCAACGATCACGCAATCCAATAATATGCGTAGGTTAAGATGGTCTGGTGTTAAGACGGACCAGCAGGCCCTGGAAAAGATAGGTGCAGCGGCAGACAAGGCCACTCTGGCACTGGAAAATATCACTGATCTTGCAAACGGACTAGATGATGTCAAAAAAGTTAATACGTCTCTTTTTGACGAAGTCAAAAACTTTTTTTTAAAACCCGCACGAAACAACAGGGCTTGTCCATTTAAACCAGCAAAGTGGTATAACCAAGATTGTAGGATAGCAAGATCGAAATTAGGAGCTGCAATCAAAAATAACAATCTGAGTGAGACTCGGTCTGCTAGGAAGCACTATAAAAACTGTATCGCCAGGGCAAAAAGAGACTGGGACGAAGATCATTGGCAGAAACTGAGATGTGCTAGTGAAAGTAAAAATTCTAGACAATTCTGGCACATTGTCAAATGGGGTCATGATAGATCTCCAGAGCCTCCTAACAATAATGTCCCTCATGACGCTTGGGTTAGGTTTTTTAGCGAGCAGTACTCTTCTAGGGATCAGCTTGCCAGCAATTTTAACCCTACTTATCTGTTCGCAGACGAAGATGTTTTTATGTTAAGCGAAATCCTGTCTGCTTTGAAATCCGTTCATAGGGGCAGAGCCCCGGGTAATGATGGCGTTCCGGCGGATGTCTTTTTAGATGACACCGTCAGGTGGAGTAAGTACATCTGCCTTTTATTAAACCACATAGCCAGAGGTGCTGAAATTCCGGTATCCTGGCGGGGTGCCGTCATTATACCAGTATACAAAAAGGGGGATCGTGCCCAACCCTGTAATTATCGCCCAATCAGCCTAATAGACACGGTCCAAAAGGTGGTAGGACGTGTTATTGTCAATAATCTGCTTGATTGGGCTGAGGAGCAGAACGTCCTATCCCCTTTTCAGGCGGGTATTCGCAGAGCAACAAGCACTGTAGACCAGGTTTTTCGCTTCCAACTTATACAATGGCGGACAGTGGTACTGGGCGGATGCAGCCTCTACGCAGCTTTTGTTGACTTACGGGCTGCATTCGACCTGGTGCCGAGGGCAAAATTGTGGGAGGTCCTGGCAGCCCTGGGGGTCCCGATGATTATTCTAACCTTGATCATGAGACTCCATGAGGGCACTTATGCTAAGATCCAATGGGGTGGCTATGGTAATGACACTATTGACTTCCCTGTCGAGCGGGGAGTTCGGCAGGGTTGTTCAATGGCACCAACACTGTTTACTCTTTTTATAAACGGAATTGTTCCCCTCATGCAAGCCGAGCCCGTAGATGCTCCCTCTCTTGCTGGTGCAAAAGTTCCAATTTTAATGTTCGCAGACGACACCCTAATTTTATCAAAATCCCCAAGTGGTCTGCAAAAGGCATTGGTAATCTTTGACAAATTTTGTTGTGATCATGGTTTGGAGGTAAATGCAGCGAAAACAAAACTCATGGTTTTTAATCCCAGTAGGAAATATAAATCCAAAATTACCATGAGTGGGCGCTGCCTTGAAGTTGTGAACTCCTTTACTTATTTGGGGATACATATCTCAAACAATAACAGATGGAACCACCACTTGGACTTGGCAATATTAAGACATAAACAGCTTGCTGGTACCATCATTAAGGAGCACACGAAATCTTTAACTAAGCCAATCAAACCGCCACTAATCATATATGAGGCTAAAGCAATAGGGTCTGCACTATATGGGGCAGAACTGTGGGGGCAAGAGAACCTCCAGGAGTTACAGAGGTCAGAGAATAGTTTCCTCCGTAAACTAACTGGCACCCCACAGAGTAGTCCCCTCTTGCCACTCAGATATGATCTTGGTAGGAAGGAAATTTCGGCTATGTGTAAACTTCGACCGATATTATATTGGCGTAGAATCTGGACCACCCCTGAGTTGTCACAATATGCAGAAGGATTTGCTGATGTAATCAAGGCAGACCGATTTCATGAAATTAAATGGTTTAGATCTCTGAGAACTGCACTAAGTGAACTAGGGTTGAGTGAATTGTGGTCGGATCCAACCGGGTCACCCTTTCCATCAAAGTTGTTCATAAAAAACCTTTATTGGGAACATGTTGAAAATATGAGTCTCCTTAGCAATAACAACGGGTCTATGACGACTGCCTTCCTTGAAGCTAAACTGTTTCCAATGTTTGAAATGTACTGGGACATCATAACTAAACCCATGGACAGGAAACTGTTTTTTCAAATGAGGGCTGGCTCTCTACCTCTTGGTAACTTAACATCTAAATGGAGAAATAGAGGTCCAGCAACTTGCTTAGTTTGTGGGGAAGGGAAAGAGACTCTGGGGCATTTTTTGTTTGTTTGTCAAGCATATTCTGTTCCGAGACGTGTCTGGTTGGCCCCCATGTGCAGAAATTTGGGAACTAAAAGCTCCATGGTAGCCTTACGCATTGTTAAAACTACCCCCTTAAACTGGATTATCATAGCGACTGCAAAGTATTTGGGGTGGGCGTGGGTAATTAGGCAGAGATTGCTAGTAGGGTGACTACTCTCTGCCTAGTTGTTCAGAGACTGCTAGTTTATCTATTCTCTGTTCCCATGCCTGGAGTCTATCTGACGAAAATTTACTTAAATTAATTTTTAATTATGTATGACTTTATAATATGAACTTTGCACCTTGTTGGTTATAACTTGATGAAATCTGTTTTTAAACTCCCTTTTTAACGTGTTTGTGCTTAAAGTCATGCTGACTCTGTAATTTAATTGTATTTTATTATGTGTTTGTTTGTCTGCTTTTATGAGTAATTACTCGAATAAAGCACTTTAAAAAAAAAAAGAAAGAGCGAGAGACCCCTTCAATTGTATTTTTACAAAGACAAGGCTATAATATGCCATAGCGGATGTTTAAAGATCTTAATTGAGAACAGAGAGCCAGGAATTCCTTGGTCTGACTTTGGTTAGGTTGGAGAGATCCTCTGAGAGGAAGGTATTGTGACCAGACCACATAAGACAACGTTTTTCTCTGACAGGTTTTTAATATATGCATAAAGTTAGTGAATTCTAAAAAGAGAATTATGATATCACGTGGTCTGCTAAATTGAGGTTGAAGTTAACCAAGGTGATGTAAATGTCATGGTACTTATAGAGCGCATGGTCACCAGACGGTCACCTTGCTGTGTCGCCTATTCGGCTTCCTGGCACTGATACTCATATCGCTGTGGAACCCCTCCTGGCTTTCCCTGTGAAGTGTCCACTCCTGGGCACCCCCAGGGTGAAACCAGGCATCCTTAGCGCTGTTGGGGTCGGTGTGGAGGCTAAGCAAGCTATTGCCCAGAGTTGCAGCGTGGGGCCCGTGATTAGAATAGGCACAGAGGTGAGAATTAACAGGTCCGAGGAAATTGAGCCCGAGACCCTGCCGAGGCAGGAATCGAACCCTGGTCCCTGGCCAGAACTCTGCATCATGGTCTGCCGCTCTAACCATTGAGCCACACTCCTTCACTGTGCCTGCTGGATATTGAGTGGAGTTGATGATTGTAGGTTAAGGTGGTCAGACAGAAATTTCTTTAAAATAGGTAAGAAGATCTGGACCCTCAATATTTTCAGGCAAGCCATATAGATAAAGGTTGTTCCTTCTATTTTGGTTTTCGAGATCCTCAGTGTGGTGTGGATTTCCTTTTCCAGTAAGGGTACTTTAGTAGCTACATCCTGTAGTTGACTTATACATTGTTCCATTGCAGACATGATATCCACCCTGTTAATCCATCTGTTCTCAATCAGCTGTAATTTTGCTTTAGTGGTATTCATGAATGGTTTTAAAGTACGTAATTTATCTAAAATTGAGTCCAAGACCGGATTTGGATATGATTGGATCAGTGATGGAGGGTCATTTTTGTCTCTTTTCAGTTTACTTCCACATGAAGACGTTTTCGTTGGAGACAGGGAGTCACTTATCATTTTGATGGTATGTACTTGTCATTGATGAAGTTTTTGGTTGGTGGAGATCCTTCCCATAAGACAAATGATCAGTGATATAGGATACCACAAGGATAGGAAATGTTCAATCTCTGTATTTAAAGAATGTCACTACCAGATCCAGGTGACAGGATTATATCAATATAGCAGACTATAAAGTGGCGGGACGTAAAGGCATCCACAAACTTGTAGATGATCATGGAGTAGGATGTAAAGAAACAACTGAGGTAACACAAGTTCATGAGGTAATAAGGGTGGGACAATTTCAACAATGACAATATATTACCTATAACAAGATAATTATACAGGCATTAGAAGCATGTCAATGAGCAGTGAGATAGGTTAAGGCCCCAATCGGGTGACAAATGACACATTCAGCAGACACCATGAACGTTTTTCAGGAATATGACACAGAATATGCTGTTATGGGAACTGGAATAGCTTGTAGGTTCTTCAGACAGGTAAGTGGATATTCTTGTTGAAGTGCATAAATGAGCTGGTACTAGCAAGGAAAATTCCCTGTCTTTCAAAATTCCTCACATTTTCCTTTATCAAGTTCTAATTTCAAAAACAATTGTGGCTTTTGGATTATTTAAATTACCATGTCATCTATGTTATTGAAACATCTCCAATAACGCTTTGCTAGGTAGACTGGGAGCCCAATCAACGAGAGTGAAAGGCAGTGTGCTCAATCGAAGACTGGATTCTGTGTGAACAACAGGCTTGAAATAGGCAACAAAAGAGGTTATCTGGTAGTCCCAGAAAATGAGCATTAGCCATAGGAATTCACATCTCCTTTTAAACCACAAAGGCTTTTCAACTGCGACGTCCGTACCTCCACAGATAGGGAAAAACAAAAAACAAAGGCCGTTCTCCTCATGGAGATGACATTGTTGAGAATCCAATTAAACGGCAAGCTACAAACTCACCAGGTATCATAAAAGTGAGCTGCCGCACTAGGGAGAGCATATCCAGCCTTGAAAGCACAAGACTGAAACTCTAAGAGGCCGAAAGTTGCTTTTTGAGCTTCATGTGGAGACGGAGCTCAGCACACTGCCGCCGTCTTGCCCAAGCGCATAAGCCACGCCCCAGATATGTACCTTGATGATGTATATATTTTTAAGATATGTAGATGTGGAGTTAAAAAGACTAAATTTACCTTCATGATACTTGTCTTGTTGGTATTCTGGCTGTGAGTGGCTGTACTCCCTAGTGTGTGCCAGTAAAAACCTTCACTCAGTTATTTTATGACGTATCATTTAGAAAGTGTCAAGTGCAAATGTTCTTTTATGAATGAGTTTGGATAAGAGCCCGGGACCAAGCCAACATGCTTCTTTGATTCTAAATCGTCACAATTAATAGTCTTTGAAATTAGCTTTATTTGCTTAGACACTGTCTTCTAAAAAACAAAAGGATGGGGCTTGCAAAGTCCAAAAACCCAATGTAGCATTAAGGCACATTGGAGTGGGCCTTTGCAGAGGAGATTCCTATGAGGTTTAATAGATGGGACGATAAGTTGAATGATGACTTAGCTGACTGGAAGGCCCTGGTTGACACTTTCCTATATCCTGATTCGAATGAGACTGCATTGGATAGCGATAGTGCTGATGATGGAGGGGGAGGTATCCTGATAGGATCCTCAAAGGCCTCTGAGCAGCAGCTGCGGCTTATGACATAATGGTAGGGAGAAATCAGTTACCACTTGTGGGGTAGTTTGATCTCCCAATTTCCCAGTGACTCTTTACCATTAAATTGTCTTCAGTTATGTGTATTGTACCTGTCATCGGGCAAGCTGCTATTTGCTGTTTTATTTTTGCTGTATTATTTTTGCAAAACTGAAAAATAAAGTTGTTTTAAAAAAAACGTGTTATTAGGTGTACGACTTATAACATTATCACTTACAGAAATTAAATACATGTATACAAAGTTTGAGCTTCACACTACAACTGATTCCTTTAGTATCCATACATATTTGTTACGTAATTGTCTTTGTTGAATTATTCAGCATTTGGCAAATCGTTCTGTTAGCTGTCTTCTAGTGAGGGTTCTTGAGATGGCGGCGTACAAATATTTCCTCTGAATTTGTTCCATCCTCCCCATACCCGCTCCCACTTTTTGGAAAACCCTATCTGTATATATACTGTCTTTTCAGCCACCATGGCCCAATCAATGTTGTTGCACCACTCCCCATAGGTTGGTACATTTTGCGCCCCCCAATGTTGGGCAATGTTGCGTTGGGCTATTGTCATGCCGAGTGTCGCCCAGTCTTGGGCCTTGCGATTGAGGTCTGTTGCTTCCCTTATGTTCAGAAGACATCGCTTAGGTTCTGGTTCTACGGTAGCCAGGCTAACTTGCGCTATTATGCTCATGATTGCTTCCAAGTATGTTGTAATCTCGGGCATTTCCATATCTTGTGATAGAACGTGCCCACTGCACCACATTTCCGCAAGCAGAGCTGGTTATCAGTCCTCCCTATTTTGGACAAGGTTACTCTAGATAGGTAGGTTCTGTGGAGCACTTTAAATTGTATTAAGTGTAATTTTGAGGGTATCGCCAACTCTCACGGAGATTCTAGTTCCACGATATTGGCCTGCCATTTTTCAAACAGAGATTCTGTGTAGGGTCTGTTTGATTATTAACGATTTTCCGGTAGGTTAGAGATATGGCTTTTTTGATCTATATGTTCCGTTAGGAGTCTATCCTCCAGTGGGCAGGCCTCTGGGTAGACAGTGTCTGGCAGGATGGTGGCCTTGAGTGCACGTCTGATTTGCAAATAGCGGAACAGTTCTGTGGGTGCCATATCATACTGGTCTTGGAGCTGGGCAAATGTAATAACTTTCCCCTGGATCCAGAAGTCACCTACCCTTGAGATTCCTACAGAATGCCATTGCTTGAATCCTTTGCAGCTGCTCAGCCTACCTAATTTCTGGTCTCCCAGAGTGGGTTGGATTTTGTCATTGTCATTGTGTTGTCCCAGCCCAAACTGTGTACCATATTTGGACTCCTTGAGCAGTGGGTCCCATGAGATCTGTCCTTCGAGTTTTGTTGGAGAGTGCACTCATGATTCCTCCCTCTCTGTCAAGGTTACTCTACGTCGTCTCTTACCTTGATTTCTTAGATGACGTAGAAGATTTCGCAGGGACGCAAGTGACCAACTTCCAGAACAACTAACCTTAAGCTTGTGTCTTTATACTCTACAAGATTAAAACTAGAAATTTGGGAAGAGGGCCGGGTACTGGACATGACGAGGATCCTTGCTGTCGACCTGCTAAGCAACAAGTATCGTGTGGTCAGATCAGAACCTCTCCTTTCTGTTTTTATATTTATCCCTTTACATACTAAACACGCAGTGTTTTAGCCTACCTGCGAGCAGCAATGTCTGTTCTAAAAGTCCAGTATGTCTTGTCAGGTTCGTGATGGGCTAGAAGTCGTCTGTCACCTTTAGTAGTTATTCTTAAGGTCCTTGTGTTGGGATTTAGCTATAAAGAAAAAACAATTTGTCATATTCTTCCTTTAAATTTAGATTCTATGTAGACTCTTTCTCTCTTTCCACTCGCTCTCTACTTACTTTTAAAATGTACTTGGTGATCCTGACTCTTTTCCTGGGTGTTGATAAATATTCTGAAAAATAGTTGAACTCAAGAGAACACTACACAACACATACCAAGCTCACCACATCTCCTAAACATGAATACTGTTTTTTTCTGGAAGCTATTATTACAATATTAACACTAGTTTTAAGCTTTAAACAACTACAAATCTCTATGCTCGAGTCTTCATTCTTTAACACTATAAACAATAGTCTTTTACAATATGTATTTCACATTTGTGAAATTTCCAAAAATTGTTCAAATAAAAAGCCTTTCTTTCGTTGGGCGCCTTATTTAAATAGTACTTAACGTCTTCCTTTTCTTGCCTTGCAGATTCAACCGAATGATGCAGATCCAGCTACAAGAGAGGTACATCAGAAGATTCCAGCTCCTAAGAATTCTTCACGAAGAAGCTTTACAATCCAGAAGGCAAGTTTCTTCCTTTAAATTCGAGCAGCTTCAGACGCGACCTCTCCAGTCGCGAGGAAGAAGGCAAAGCGCCTTGTAGAACATCGGGTGCGGTTTAAATACAGCACCGCACCCGACCACACCCAAATGCGAGCGCACGCACAGACACGTTAGGACTGTGCTGTGCTGTGACCTTAACCTCTGGGTTTCGGAAAAGACGCAACCCAGAGAGTTCCGACTCGGCCACATCCATGCTCCCGGCTCTGAGCTCCCAAATGCAACAACAATTCCGAAAGCACAATAAGTCAGAAAAAACAACACACAGCAATTCTGAAAGTCTGTGAAATGTGAATCCAACTGAGTACCATTATATCATATAATTTACATATTCTGAACAATGCCAAAATATATTGTTTTACACAAAACATACTGACTTACAGGAAGAGCAGGGGCACGGGAAAGGGGTGGTTTTTCACACTATGAAAGCCCCTTGTTTTAAACTAAGGGTGCTATTAACGCTGTCATTTTGGGGGTTTTTGACAGTACTCCCCTCTCAAGATCCCCCCTAAAACTGTTATAACTGGTTTTGGTTTATTAGGAAAACGTACATGAAAGGCCTTAACTGCTTTAGGTGCATTTTTAAGATGAGTCAAAGGTCCTCATGATCGGTCTTCGGGACCATAACCCTTCCAATCTACTAAGTAAAAGGGTTTGCCTCGGACCCTTTTGGAATCTAAGATGGTTTTTACTTCAAATTCTGGATGACCTTCTATTAATACAGAAGAAGGAGGTCGAATGATACGAGTCTTGGGATCATATGCTTTGATTAAAGAGACATGAAAAACAGAATGGATTAAATATTCGGTAGGGAGGTTTAATTTTACACAAACTGGGTTTATGACCATTTGAATTACAAAGGGACCAATGAATCTTGGGTTGAAGTTTGAACTCCTTTTAATTTTTAGGTTTTTGGTATTCAACCAAACTTTGTCTCCGACACAGTATTGGGGTTGTTTAATTCTATGTTTGTCAGCTTTTTCCTTTTGTGTTTCTTTTGCTTTTGCCAAATTAAAATGAGCATCTTCTTGGATAGAAGATCATTTACTAATATATTCATGAATTGCTGGAACTGTATTGTTAGTTTTAAGTTGACCTGGGATATTTTTAGGATGAAAACCGTAAATACAGAAGAAGGGAGACATTTTTATGGAAGTATGTTCTGCATTATTATAAGCGAATTCTACGGCACTTAAGATATCTGACACTTCATCTTCAACACTAGTTAACATGCAACGAAGAAACTGTTCTATTGTTTGATTGGTGCGTTCAGTTAAGCCATCTGCTTGAGGGTGATAACTTGAAGATAAACAAACTTCCATATTTAGGATAGAACTTAAGTTCTGCCAGACATGAGAGATGAATTGGGAACCCCTATCGGAAATTACCACTGAAAGAATGCCATGTAACCTTATGACATGAGTCATTAAAAGCCTTGCTAAGTCCATGGCAGTTGGAAGTTTCTTTAGAGGTACGAAATGAGCCATACGTGAAAATTGGTCCACAACGGTCAGAATAGTAGTAAACCCTTTTTTAGTTGGAGGAAGCTCTACTATAAAATCCAATGATATAGTGTGCCATGGATGCGGTGGTATAGGTAGGGGTGTCAACAAACCACTAGGAGCCTGATGAGAAGCTTTGTTCTGAACACAAACACTACAAGTTTCCACAAAGTTCTGTACATCTTTGAACATAGATGGCCACCAAAAGGATCTTTTGATGCGTTCATATGTTTTTGTTATACCAGGATGTGCTGACAAAGGAGTGTCATGGTGAAGATGAATAATGGACTCCTGAATAGTTGTAGTAGGAACCATAACCTGGACAAGCACATAATAATGCTTATCTCTTTCTTGAATACATGGGTAAATATTTTTCCATTCTTCAAAAGGTTTAGTTTCCAATTCTTTCTTTATATCTTCCATAACACAACATACAAACAAACTAGCCTGAAAGCAAGTGGTGGGTAAAACAAGATGAACAAAAACTTCTGGTTTGAATTCTTTTTCTCCAATACGGGACAAAGCATCAGCTTTTTGATTTTCTTTTCCAGGACGATACGTGATTACAAAGTTATAGTCATTGAAGAATAAAGACCATCGTAATTGTCTTGCAGTTAAGGCTTTTACAGATCGTAAGGCTTGTAAATTTCTATGATCTGTATATATAGTCACTGGGTGACGACCCCCTAACAAGTAGTGGTGCCACTCCTCAAAAACCGCTTTAATGGCCAATAGTTCTTTGTCTGCTATGGCGTAATATAGTTCAGCTGGAGACAATTTTCTTGAAAAATAAGCTATTGGGTGCATTTGGCCAGTGTCTTTGTTTCGTTGAGATAAAATACCTCCTAGAGCAAATTGAGAAGCGTCGGCTTCAACTATGAAAGGTTGAGAAGGATCTCGGTGACACAAAATTGGTGCTGTGGTAAAAAAAAAAATGTAATTCTTGAAAAGCTTCTTCAGCAAATTCAGACCAAATAAATGTTACTCATTTCTCAATAGTTTGGTAATTGGAGTTATTGTCTGAGAGAAGTCCTTAATAAATCTACGATAAAAGTTAGTAAAACCTAAAAAGCTTTGTACTTGCTTTACCATTGAAGGACTTGGCCAGGAACTCACTGCTTCGATCTTTTTTGGATCCATCTCAATTCCAGAGGGACTATTAACATAACCTGGAAAGTCCACTTTAGATACATGGAACAAACTCTTTTCCAATTTGACATAAAGAGAATTTGAAAGCAGCTTTTGAAGAATGGCACAAACTTATATTACATGCTCATCCTCCGAATTTGAATAAATAAGAATATCATCGATATATACTACGCAACATACATCTATGAACTCATGTAACACTTCATTTATGAAGAACTGGAATGCTGCAGGAGTGTTGCAAAGTCCGAAAGGCATAACCTGATATTCAAAGAAGCCAAACGTTGTACAAAACGCAGTTTTCCACTCATCGCCTTTACGGACTCTCACAAGATGGTATGCTCCGAGCAAATCCAGTTTTGTGTAAATGGTAGCATTTTTTACCTGGTCCAGCGATGTGGGTATAAGGGGCAAAGGATACCTGTTCTTAATTGTCACATTGTTTATGGCCCTATAATCGATGCATGAGCGCAATTCCCCTCCTTTTTTTGGAATGAAAAAAAGAGAAGAAGATACTGGCGATTTTGAGTGTCGAATAAAGTCATTTGCCAGATACTCATCTAAATATTCTTGTAGATGTTCATTCTCTTTTTCTGTGCGTGCATAAATCCTGCTGCAAGGTAAGGTTGCACCTGGAGTAAGATCAATTCTACAGTCAAAATCCCTATGGGGAGGGAGAGTGTTAGCCCTTTTTTGTCAAATACATCAGTTAGGTCTGCATAAACTAAGGTACGCCTTCTAGCAATAACACACTTGAAGATTTGGTCGAAAATTCAAACCCTTGTATAACTTCCTCTTATGTATCTTTGAGGAAACAACGGTCAAGGCAATGAGGAGATTTGAGAGTAATCACCCTAGATACCCAATCTATGATTGGGTTGTGTTTAATCAACCACGGAATTCCTAGAATCAATTTGAACCGTAGTGCATCAATAATATCAAACTGAATTATTTCCCTATGAATAGGAGATATATCCATGATCAAAAGTTCTGTTTGACGTGATATTGGTCCAGAAGTTAATTCCTTACCGTCTACTGCCCTTACGGTTTCAGGGTGGCTCTTGATATTGGATTGAAACCCTAATTGAATTAAGAACTGAGTGTCAATAAAATTTCCAGTAGCCCCAGAATCAATTAAGGCTTCGATTTCCCAAAAACACTTAGGATCTGACATGCTTTTTAATTTTACTTTAAGACTCAGATGGTGACACCCTTGAGGTGGTACAGTAGAGGCCAAAATAGAATAAGCACTCGACAAACAGACCTCGTCTTTCATCGAGTGATCTAAATTTTCAACTGAACATGGGATATTGCTATTTCTGTAGATTTAGTTTTACTTTTATTTGGACGGGTTGGGCACTCCTTAAAGTGTCCGCTTTTACCACAGTAGAAACATTGATTTAACTTTTGCCTCTTTTCTTTTTCGTCTTTAGATAGAGGCCCACGTAGAGTTCCTATCTGCATAGGTTCTGTAGTATCGGTTTTGGACAAAGCATCTTTAGTGGTTGCAGGTTTTTCTTTAAAAAATAGTAATTTGTGATCAGATTTTCCTTTTTCTCCTCTTCTTTCCGCTAACCTATGATTTACCTTTACTACTAAATCGATAAAGTCATTTATGTCTTCCGGAGGCTCTAAAATTTGAGTTCTCATATCTTTTAGTTCTTCTTTTAAACCTCTATAAAAGAGGGAAACTCTTTTATCATAAGGCCAATCTGCTTCTAAAACCAATCGGTTAAAACTTAAAATATAATGAAGCAAGTCAGAAGATCCTTGTTTTAAATTCATCAGCTCATTATCATCTGATTGCACAAAGACGTGTTTCGCAAACATCTTTTTCATGGCCTGTTCGAAATCCGTAAAGTTATATAAAATCGGATTGTCTCTTTCTACTAAAGGAACGGACCTTAGTGCAGCATCTGCTCCTAAATAAGATAACATAAAGGCCACTTTGGAAGAATCATCTGGAAAGGCTATTTTAGCTAAAAAGTGTAGATGACACTGATTTAAAAATATAGAGAATTTATTACAATCCCCATAAAATCTTTCGGGTTGCGCTAGAGGTATTGGTACAGGTGTTACTACTTGAATCTGAGTTGGCGCACTAGAAGCGGAATATGTTGCATTAGTAGGAATATGACCCTGAAAGGAGGCTGGTTTCAGGATTGGGTTTTGTTGTACTGCATTCTACAAGGCTGAAAGATCCCTATGCAGAGCAGCATTTCTACCTTAATGCCATTCAAAATGGCTGCAATATCTTTTAATGAAACCTGATCCATTGCGTCCGGGCGAAATATTATTCGTGGGCTCTTTGCCTTCTGTCAAGGTTACTCTACCTCGTCTCTTACCTTGACTTCTTAGATGACGTAGAAGATTTTGCAGGGACGCAAGGGATCAACTTCCCGAACAACTAACCTTAAGCTTGTGTCTTCATACTCTACAAGATTAAAACTAGAAATTTGGGAGGAGGGCCGTGTACTGGACGTGACAAGGATCCTTGCTGTCGACCTGTGAAGCAACAAGTATCGTGTGGTCAGATCAGAACCTCTCTTTTCTGTTTTTACATTTATCCCTATACATACTAAACATGCAGTGTTTTAGCCTACCTGCGATCAGCAATGTCTGTTCTAAACGTCCAGTATGTCTTGTCAGGTTTGTGATGGGCTGGAAGTCGTCTGTCACCTTTAGTAGTTATTCTTAAGGTCCTTGTGTTGGGATTTAGCTATAAAGAAAAAACAATTTGTCATAGTCTTCCTTTAAATTTAGATTTAGACTCTTTCTCTCTTTCCACTCGCTCTCTACTTACTTTTAAAATGTACTTGGTGATCCTGACTCTTTTCCTGGGTGTTGATAAATGTTCTGAAATATAGTTGAACTCAAGAGAACACAACGTATACCAAGCTCACCACATCTCCTAAACATGAATACTGTTTTTTTCTGGACGTTATTATTACAATATTAACATTAGTTTTAAGCTTTACACAACTACAAATCTCTGTGCTCGAGTTTTCATTCTGTAACACTATAAACAATAGTCATTTACAATATTTATTTCACATTTGTGAAATTTCCAATAATTGTTCAAATAAAAAGCCTTTCTTTCGTTGGGCGCCTTATTTAAATGGCACTTAACTTCTTCCTTTTCTTGCCTTGCAGATTCAACCAAATGATGCAGATCCAGCTACAAGAGAGGTACATCAGAAGATTCCAGCTCCTAAGAATTCTCCACGAAGAAGATTTCCAATCGAGAAGGTAAGTTTCTTCCTTTAAGTTGGAGCAGCTTCAGACGCGACCTCTCCAGTCGCGAGGAAGAAGGCAAAGCGCCTTCTAGAACGTCAGGTGCGGTTTAAATAGAGCACCGCACCCGACCACACCCAAATGCGAATGCACGCACGGACACGTTAGGACTGTGCTGTGCTGTGCCACTTAACCTCTGGGTTTCGGAAAAGACGCAACCCAGAGAGTTCCGACTCGGCCACATCCATGCTCCAGGCTCTAAGCTCCCAAATGCAACAACAATTCCAAAAGCACAATAAGTCCGAAAAAACAACACACAGCAATTCTGAAAGTCCGTGAAATGTGAATCCAACTGAGTACCATTATACCATATGATTTACATATTCTGAATAATGATCTACAATGCCAAAATATAATGTTTTACACCAAACATAATGACTTACAGGAAGTGCAGGGGCACGGGAAAGGGGTGGGTTTTTACACTATGAAAGCCCCTTGTTTTAAACGAAGGGTGCTACTAACGCTGTCATTTTGGGGGTTTATGACACTCTCCCATGACATGTCTATTCATGCGTAATGCGGGTTCGGTTTGAGGGGAGGGAAGCCACTGTTTGAGCACAATAAGTTGGGAGGCCCAATAGCATGTTTGTACGTTTGGGATTGCAATGCCGCCATCGTACCATCCTTTATTCAGTTTGTTCTTGGCTATTCGGGCCGGTTTTCAGTCCCAGAGGAGGCTGTTTACTTCCGCTTCTATCGCTCCGAAATACGATGGAGGAACTGGAAATGGGGTATTCTGCAAGGCATCAAGAAATCTGGGGACTGCAATTATCTTAAAGAGTGCAGCTCTTCCTGGTAAAGTCAATGGTAGGGATTGCCAGTGCTTGGTATCTCAACGTAATTTGTTTGGGGGTTCTAGGAGGTTTTTATTCATAAAATCGTCTGGGTTTGCTGTAATGTGAATCTCCAGGAATTTGAAGCTGTCTTCTACCACTCTCACCTCACATCCCCAAGGTAGGGCTGGCAGAGGGCCACTCAAAACATACAGGATAGACTTGTTCAAATTAATTGTATACCCAGAGTACCTTCTGTATGTCTCTCAGATATTCAAAAGTCTAGATAACGAACGTCTTGAGGATGCCATGTATAACAGGATATCATCTGCATGGGGATATGCGGTCCTCTCATCCCTCTGTCCACCGGAGCCCACGGATAACCGGGTCTCTTCTTATCCAGGCTGCCAATGGTTCCAGCACAAGGGCATAAAGGAGCGGTGACAGAGGGCAGCCCTGCCGTGTTCCACACCCCAAGGGCAATTCACAGCAAGTTCTTCCGTTTACTACTACTTGTGTCAGCGGTTTTGTGTATAGTAGCCGTATCCAAAAGCAACATTTGGGCCCAACCCCCTTATGTTCATGGACGGCGAAAAGGAATAGCCACTCGACTGTGTCATAGGCCATGCGTGCGTCGAGAGATAGGATGATGGCATCCTCCTGAACAGTGTGTTTACGTCCTATCACACTATGTAGGCATCTCAGATTGTGCGCCGTATTTCTACCCAGTAAAAATCCAGATTGATCTGGATGCACTAGTTTCGTGAGGTGAGGGGTCAGTCTGTTGGCCAACGCTTTGGCCAGAATTTTGGCCTCTGCGTTGAGCAATGAATGATATGGGGTGGTAGGATGCGCACCCTTGAGTTGGTTTCCCAGGTTTGCGGATGGCCACTATTGTTGCCAAGCACTAGTCTTTTGGGAGTTGTCCTTCCTCCAAGCTGGTCTCGTACAGAGTCAGTAAGTGCGGGATTCGTTTTGTTGCTGCTTTTTTATATAGCTTGATGAGGATGCCATTAGGTCAGAGGACTTTCCCTGAATGTATGCTTCCTATGGCTGCCGTTATTTCTTCAGACGTGAAATCAGTCTCTAGTGATTGGGTTTCGTCCATTATAAGTGTGGAGACCTGTATATCTTTAGGAAATTCTATTGCTTCCTCTGGTGTTGCCGTGGCTACTGGCTCATAAGTCTTTCGTAGTTAAGTGCAAGTGCCTCCACTATCTTTTGTGAGTCTGTTGTAGTCTCTCCGTTATAGAGCCGGAGTTCCCGCACCCATTGATCAGCCCGTTCCTGTCTATCCCGCCAGACCAGGAGCCTGTTGGCTTTATCCCCAACTATTATATATCTTGTGTTGGGTGGCTGCTAGCCTGGCTTTCGCTTCCTCCCACATATGTTTGTTATATTCCTGTTTCTTCGTATTCATTTTATTTGTGTTAAATTCGAGGGATCTTGGGATGTATTGTCTCTAGTTGGCTTACTTCTTGCTCTAGGGCTTCCACCACTTTTGTTTTTAGGTCTCGCCAACGCAGCACCCATGCGCTGCTAAGGAAAGAGGCCTGTAGCCATTGAGTGTCTTTTTCAGGCTAAAACATGCATGCGTTCCTTTGCCTTCAATGGCAACGCGTGCACATGTGGATATTTCCTTGCGGGAGCGAGCGCCGCCATATGGCAGCAATTATCGCTCTTGCAAGGGAATCCCGCAGCCCCCCTCCTGCTGCCGCGCGAGGCGCGCGCGCGCACGCTCCTTTTCATGTTGTCGGCAGTCTGCCTCGCACTCCTCTCTCTGCTGCAGGCAGCCTGCCTCGCTTGTGCTTGTCTATTTTTCTATGGTACACCAGGAGTGCATCTTTTTTTTACAGTTTTCTCCCTCGTCTGCTTTCCCATCGCTCAATGCTGCTGTCTCCCCAAGGTGTGCGCTCGCTCATTCATCTGATTTCCCCCTTGACCCACCACCCTCCTGAGCTCCATGTTGTTCGGTCAGCTTGTGTGCTTCCCCCCCTGCAGTTCTCCAGACCCCACCTTCACCCGGCTTTTGTTACTCAAGGAGTAAAAGTAGGAGACCTTACGCTGCAGAGGATCCGCACAGCCTTTATCGCGGTGCTGGGAAAGAGGTGAAATGTATCTCATCCAGTTGCACGTCTACACGGAGGGCGCAATCCAGCACGTGGCAAGAGGCTAGGACAGTTCTTAGGGACGCGGCAGGAATTTAGATCAAGACATCCCTGCTCTCTGTATGTATTGTGTGTTTATTATTTATATAACATTTATTACCCTGTTGCAGAACGCCAAACCGCCTTCTCTGTCAGGGAAGCTTTGTAGTCACTTTGCACTTAAAGCTTTACAACACTGAAGAAACATGCATGTGCTTCTTAGTAGCGTTGCTTCATCCGTGCATGTCCCTCCTTTAATTCTGGGTGGTTACTTTTTGGTGGAGGGATTGGAGCCCCATACCTACCATGCTTGCCAGGAAAGGGATTTCTGGAGTAAAAAACACACAAGTGCATTCGTTTTCTTTGGAGAAAAGTCTGCCCCTCCTATACCTTCCATTCCCTTCCTTTTCTTTGCAATTTTATATAGCGCTAGCTCGATTTTCAAGTTATTGGGTGCTTTACACAAACAACAGTTACATTACACAAGGTGACGTGCACAGGGAGATTAAGTGATTTGCTCAGAATCACCGGATGCTCAGCCAACGCCTACACTTGCACTTGAATTCCCAGTTTCAAAGTAGGCAGCTCTGGCTGTTACGCCGCGTCACCTCCTCTTCCAACTCTAACCTCTGCAGACAGGTCTAACAATCTGGGTAGAGATAGACTCTCAACATGTATATGAAATGGTCAGAAGGAAATGAAGAAAACATGGCCATAGCTTGTGGCTAGTAATTAAAACCACACTTTTACAAGCTGTCATTGACTGATGCTGTGAGACTTCTGGCGAGAGGAAACATACAATGCTCACTAGTACTAGGACCAGTATTGGCAAAGTCAATAGGTATCACTAATGCGAGAGCTATTGGCTTTGTCAATGTGTTGTAGCCATGCTGGGCAGAAGCTGTTTTGCTGTACAGTGATGCTGAACAAAACATTGACAAAGCCAAGAGCTCTTGCGTAGAAAAGGCCTATTGGCTTTGATAATGCTTGTTTATTGTGCCATTAGTGAATAATAGTGCTTTATCCATTATTAGTGAAATAGAAAAATGAAGTACCAGGTGCTTGGAACGGGACCTTTGGTGGCAGCAGTGGTAAGTAAACTAAAATGCATTCCTATGTATGTTGTTAGAGCACATGTTGTGTGATAGAGAACGGGTGCATGTGTCTCTGTGTGTAAGCAGTTTCAGTTTTTAACGTCTTTATTTCGAATTTTTCTTCATAAAAGACAACAGATAAGAATATATACAAAAATACAACATAGTAAATACAAATCTTAAAAAGGTACTATACAACCAATCATTACTCTTTAAAAAGTCGATTAAATAGCATCAAAAGACGTTTTATCAGGTCAATAAAAATTTACAATTCACAATTCATTCATTCAATCAATAAGCAACTACAGTGAGTATGTTCCTACTTATACAGTTATCTCATTAATCTCAGTTATCTCCTAAAAGGTGCCTAGCTCTGATGGTCCACGCCCATCCGAGGTATTTCGCCATACCTATGGACATCCACTCTGCTGTATTTGATCTTAATATTAGCAACGCTTCTACCCACACCCGTGTATTGACCCTTCTGCAGATGGGTTTTAGCCATTTCCGACGTGGTGCGCAGTATGCTGGACAAGCAAAAAGAAAGTGGCCCATAGTTTCCTTTTGCTCACTACACCAGGGACAGTGCAAAGACCATTGATTATGCCATTTGTTGGTAAACTCCCTTATTGGCAGCGTGCCAACTCTAAATTGGTGATAGAGTTTCCTGTCTGCACTTTTGGTAATTCTGTCCCAATAGGTCTCAGTATGAGGAACCACTTTATAGAGCAGAAAAATACCTGTCCGGTTGGGATTCTGTGAAAGCAAAACCAGATCTTCTTTTACAGTAGCCCAAAACAATAGTTTGAATTCTTTTTTCGACGGGAATACCTGATTTCTCGGATCTGACCACTGCATATGAAGACCCATTCTGTAGAGTATAGCCTTCACGTTTTTAAACCAAGATAGATTCCCTGACCCTAATATCGATCTCACATCCACAATCTCTTTAGCAAACATGGAAAGTTCTGGAGTGGACCAAATACGTCTCCATAAGGCTACCATCCTATATTGTGCCTGGTTTTTGATGGATTGGCAGCCCATGTCTAACATAAGGGGAGTGATGGTGTCGATAATGGGAGACCTACCAAACTACGGAAAAACTTATTCTGGATTTTATCTAAAGGGGCAAGATCTACATTACCCCATAGATCCGAGCCATAGAGGATGGCTGAGCTGATTTTAGCATTGTAAATTTTTAGCGCTGGCAAAACTCTTTTAGTTTGGGAGCAACGCTGTTCTTTAACAAGGCATCCCGATAAACGGGCAAATTTTAAACAGAGTGCCTCGATCTGCTCCTTCCAGCGCAGCCTGTAGTCTATAACCACCCCTAAGTAGGTCATCACCCCTACTTGTTCCAAGATGGTACCGTTCATAGTTACATGACCCCTTAGCGGTTTGTTCTTGGTCAGAACCATGAATTTGGTTTTTGAAGCGTTAATTATAAGATCATTTAGTTTACAAAACTCCACAAACTTATTTATTGCAGTCTGGAGACCCACCTGTGTTTTTGCCAAAATCAAAGTATCATCGGCAAAATTTAAAAGGGGGAACCTAGTCCCACCCAAAACTGGCGCATCTGTCGGGGTAGATGAAAGAAACTGCACTGCTTGGTTAATAAAGAGTAGAAACAAGGTTGGTGCCAAGACACATCCTTGTCTTACTCCACGGGTCACTGGGAAGGGCTCCGTCACCTGGCCCTGGCTGCCCCATCTAACTCTGGCAAAGTTAGATTCATGTAGCCTGATGGTAAGCTCAAGCAATTCGGGCGGCATTCCCATTCTCCTTAGGGCTACCCACATCTTCTCTCTGGGGACCAAGTCGAACGCAGATTTAAGATCCACGAACGCTGCGTATATAGTGCCTTCGCCTAAATGCACTGTCTTCCAATAGATCATAATAAATCTGAGCACTTGGTCGACAGTGCTTGTACTGGCCCTGAAGCCAGCTTGCACCGGGGACAGGATATTTTCTTCACTCATCCAAAACTGAATTCTACCCAGCAACATTCTAGCAATTACTTTCTGCAGGGCGTCGATAAGGCTTATAGGGCGGTAGTTCCCCGCGAGGGTCTTATCACCTTTTTTAAATACAGGGAGGATTTCGGCCCCTTTCCAGGCATCTGGTACTCTAGCGCCTCTGGCGATAGCATTAGCTAGAGTGGTTATATAAGGAACCCAATTTTCTTTATCATGCTTAAAGAGATTTGCAGGGACTCGGTCCATACCAGGTTCTTTGCCAGTTTGGACCTGCTTTAATGCAATCTCTGTCTCGTTTTCTTTAAAAACTATGCTCTCACAAATAGCTACAGGAGTGGGAGGCAGGTTACTCTCCCCTACATTAGGTCTTCCTGTCACCATGCCACAGAACTGGGCCGAGAAATATTCAACCCAGTCCACGGCTGAAACATGGTTAACTGGGGTTTGCAAGTCCCATGACCCTCCCCACTTCACTACCTGCCAAAATTTAAGCTGGTTGGTGGACAGGCTAGCCTCATAAAGTTCCAGCCAGCGTTGGTCGTCCCATGCTGTCCTTGCTTGCTTTAGTACTTTCTTGTATTTGGCCCTCTCTATTTTGATGTCCAATGTTACCCTGGTTTTAATAACAGCTATCAGAGAACTATGTGCCTCACGGCAGGTCTTGTCATACCATTTGGCACCCAGGGATTTCCTACCAGTCTTCGACGAGCCACCCAGTTTTATAAAGAAAGATTTGAGTTTAGCAAAAAGGGACTCATGGATTGAGCTAATTTGCTCCAATGACCCCACATCATCCAGTAGTGGCTTCACTTTTTTAGTCGCTGCTGCTACTTCTAGTGATATTCTTTCAATGGTGCCAGGAACTTCCAAAACCCTGCCCCAGCGTACCCTACGACAGTCGTTAGTGAGGACTGCCTCGGCTGTGATATAATTTGTTAAATTTTTTCTGAGCAAGCCGCCATCCACTTTCAGGTTTATTGATAGGGGATTGTGATCACTTTCTGGTCTATCGATTATTTCCATATCCCCTAGTAGGCTCCAAAACTCCATTTTAATTAGGAAATAATCTATGCGGCTGGTACTGTAGCCGTTATCAAAGGTGGCGTTTCCCGCCTTATCAGATATAGACCTCCCATTTACTGCCCTTAAGTCCCACTCCAAACATAAAGCGAGCCACTGCAAAACGGCCTCACTAACCTTTTTGATTGGTGATATGGCCAGGCTGGGAATATTCCATAGCTGGTCTGCCTTGCCATAGCAACTGTCTTCCAAAGTAGGTAAAGGTTCAAACGTGCAGTTTAAATCCCCTGCCACTGTTACGCACTTGTCTCTACCAATATTATTCAATAGGAGTTCTAAGTCCTCAATAATTCCGAGACTCTTACCTCCTGGTTGTCCCCTTGCATATATATTAATTAAATACAAGTCCCGATAATTTGCTCTGCTAAGTTTAAGCCCCTGTAAGTCGGCATTTGGGATAGATAGCTCATGGGTCCTATAGCATAATGATTGTTTGATCCAAATAACAAGCCCCCCAGACGGGCGACCCTTTGGCCCTTTATGTGTTGATTTATAAAAGTTCAAATAACCAAGACGAAAAACTGCGTCAATTGACCAACTTTCTTGAAATACTACAATATCAAATTGCTCTATAAAGGCCCCCCATTCTGTCAGGTCCATTTTCCCCTTCAGCCCCGCAATGTTCCAGGATAATATCCTAAGTGTATTTACAAGGACTACTGGTGTCTCATCAAGTGAAGCAACATTCCCCCCACTGTTCTCATATGATAAAGAGCTACTTATACATTCATCTACCGAATTTGTTGCATTAGGGCCGTTTCTTATCTGATCTCCCAATAAAGCTTCTACGTTCTTTCTTGGGCTTTCGGTGCTATTGTCCATCACCTGAGTGCATAAGGAATGAGGGGATATTACTCCAGTGGACAGTCTTGGCACCCTATTATCATGTTCCACTAACCCCCTATTAAGTCAGTCGACACCATCCAGCCCACATAATGGTGCAAAGCGATTCGAGAGGTGGGGCAAAAACATAGGGTAAGTAGCCACTTCTGGGGGATGTCTTCCTCTAAATCTAATGTTTTGGTTAGGATGGTTTTGTCGGGGATAATCTCTCACTAAACTAAGTTTAGGGTAGAAATAGTGCAGGGACAAAGTTTGGACATCACCCACTCTTCCAAATCTTGGTTCCCTGCAGATAAAATCCACTACCCATGGCTCCCTAAAACTAATGACAACACAGTCCCCTTCAAGGTCTTTTTTACTAAATCCCACCCAGTCCACTCTCCTGACATTAAGGATTTCTGTTTTAGACATTGGTGGAAGAGGTCGGTTCTTATTTAACCAAAAATTTACTTTATTATGTAACTCTCTATGAGTTTCCACCTTTCCCTCTCCCAATGGAGCCACTCCAGTTAGAATTACAGTATAAGGCAGTGACTCAGGAGGGAGATTCACACATTGTTTTCTAGGCGGAACAGTTTTCCTGGCCTGAATGTTTTGATCTTTTGGGCGGGTAGGTTTGGGTAAACCTCTGGAGGTGGGCTGTGAATTGTTAACTAAATCTACCTTACGTGATATGGTCATCTCAGAAGTCTGCTTGTTTTTATCGGCGGCAGGCTTCTGCTGGGGGGCTCTCAAGGAAGATGATACAGGTTTGGCCGCTTTCCCCTTATCCCCATTAATCAATGCTTTTTGCTGTGCGCACGTTAGTTCTGACCCCTTGGGGATAGTAGATTGTTGTAACTTTTTCAAAATGCCCACATTTTCTCTTACTAAGGTTTCCATGAGGTCTATTTTAACGTTTAATAGCCTAGTCCGTTCAAATAGGGGCAAAAGAAGAGATTTAATCAACACCTCGAATTTATCCAAAAGGATACCTTCTGCATCATTTTCTGTGGTTTTGTTATTCACTGGGGGGTTTGAAAGCAGGACTGATGTGCTGTTTGGGGGAGGAGTTGTGTTATTGGTTCTCTGAACCTTTTTGTTGCCCCCCTTCTGTGACGAATCTTCCCGTTTCCTTTTACTAGATTTATGTGTGTTCGTGTTCTCCAAGTTTGGGGGTCGGGTTTCGGGGTCTGGGCTTAAAACAATGCTAGAGGAAGCCGAAACATCGGTCTCAATGTTGGCTAAGTTATGATATAAAGAACTACCTTCCGATGTGGAATCTAGGACGATTTTATCAGCACCCCCCTCCAACTCCAACTCATGGTCAACGGGCACAGTATCTGTAGCTGTAACATTACTAACAGTGGAATCCAATTGTGTTAGGGGAACCGGGGAAACAGCCTCACGAATTTTCCCTAGTGAAGAGCGCGTACCCGTGACTAAATCAAGCGATAAGCGTATTTCTGCGAGTGCAATTTCTTTTTCTAAAATACATGTAGTACGTTTAAAAAATTGATCAATGGTGCCTGTGAAAACTCCATTTGTGGTGGATACTTGGACCTGTCTTTCCTTACCAGAACGTAGGGGCATTGTGTTAATGTATACTTGCCAACGCTTCTGGCAGACAGAAAAATAATGAAACAATATACAATATAACAAACAAACACTATGTACCCAAAGATCTTACTAGACCGGTCAACATAGAAGTAAAATGAAAAGGGGGTGGCCTGACCCGACCTCAACCTGCCTCGGATGGCCACAGACGGCCCGCCCTTTGCCCGGGCTACGTCCCGCGCGCGTCCCGCGTCGCGGGAATAGGAGCGAGATTAAAGCACTACAAGCGTGGGGGCGGGAACGCAGAGGGAAGAGGCAGCAGCTGTGCAGCAGAGAGCCTGCTGGACCTCGCAGTCCCTCTGCGTCTGTAGCTGTCAAAGGTCTTTCCCCTTTCCCCGCACAAGGTAACAAGCGCTAGAAAATGCGCTGGAGTCCCACGATGTCCTTCACTCGCATCCACGGGAACCAAAGTCACGAACAGCAGCACACAGTGAGCGGCTCCCGCGGAGCGGGGGCCGCGATAGGTTTTCAAATGTCCGAGGGTGGGTGCGGGAACGCCGAGGGAAGAGGCAGCAGCTGTGCAGCAGAGAGCCTGCTGGACCTCGCAGTTCCTCGGCGTCTGTAGCTGTCAAAGGTCTTTCCCCGCACAAGGTAACAAGCGCTAGAAAATGCGCTGGAGTCCCACGATGTCCTTTACTCGCATCCACGGGAACCAAAGTCACGAACAGCAGCACACAGTAAGCATATGTGCATGTGAGTGAGTGAGTGAGCATACGCAGGAATGAGCGAGGTCGAAGGGCGGAGATATTTAGATTTTGCACCCGAATAACGCACAATGATGCAAACCTGCTCAAAGTGTTGATAAACTATATGCTTTGCTGCACAAACCATGTTTTTTAGAACGTAGTGTCACTGTCAAAGCAGCTTGAAGTGCGCTTTGCACTACTTTGCATCAAGGTGGCGTGACATGCGTGTTACTCGAGTGTTCCTACGCTACAATCCATGGTCTTCAACCCAGAACCCTTTCTACTAAAATTGTCAGCTACTGCGTTGCACCAAAAATTAAGATCTCTTCGAGGCAGGTATTAAGTTGGAGAAATGTTTTAATTCATCTTAACTTTTCATGCATTGCATGTGTGCTGCACTGCACAGTGTGTATCTAACATGTGGAAAGTTTTAAAGCTTGCCCAGGCATAATATTTTGTACTGGTAGTGTGCCCTTCCAGTACAACCCTTATGCTAGATATCCCACACACATCTTTGGTGCAAAGATGTGTGCATGGCGCAGGGCAGCCTTCTTGTGCACCGTGCCCACAGAAGAGAGCAGCAGCGCTTTATCTTAGTAGCTGTGGATCTGAAATACTCTCTCCCTTAAAGGAATGCAGGGAAGCACCTTTGGTTGCTGCATTGCGCTGTTCCTTAGTAAATGTGCACCTGAGTGTCAGTAAGTATGAGCGAGAGAGCGAGTGAGTAAAAGAGAGTGGGAATAATTGAGAATGGATGAACGAGAATGAGAGGGAGCTGCAGTGAGTGTGTGACGTTTCTTGTACTAAGGGCCACCCTCTGCGGAGCTGATCATGGATGCTTCTTTCCATCAGATCTGCCGTGTGCACTAGAGTCCCGGCGTCTCTTCATTGTTGGACTCTAAGCACTCCATGTTTTAATGCTCCTGCCCTAGGTTGGTATTTATCAACCTGACACATTATGACAGCTGTAAAAGAGAAATCGAACACTTGCACCCTTGGTGAAAATGAGTCGTCTGGTCACCTTTGGTCTAAAACAATTCCAACTCCGGTGGTATTTTACTGAGCCCGGACCGACCGTAGGTCTCAGAGATATCCTAGAGAGGTCCGCTGGTAGAAATCCCTCTTTGCCGCGGCTTATGGCTGATCGTGTTGGCATTCAGCATGCTGCCAGCACAGACAGATGGAAAGGACAGAGAGTGGTGATCGTCTTGACTCTATTTTTTATCCAGATTCGGGTTGTCAACTGTTCCCTACTCTCTGATTCATCACCAGCTAGGGGATTTCTACAGCCACCTAATTGTTAACATGTGGCAATGTTTCTAAAAAATACACATGTCGTGGTATCTGCCACAGACCTGCCAGCTCAACAGCCAGCCGGGGAAGAGCCCAAATCACATGGTGGCAGGGAAGGCGAGCAGAATGGGTTTCCCGCTCGTTTGTGGAGGCTTTAAGTAGTCGATGTCCATTAAGGGGCTTGAAAAAACTCAGAACATCAAACCGATATCACATGGTGGCAGGGAAGGCAAGCTGAGTGGGCTTCCAGCTCGAGCTTGGATACTTTAAGCAGTCGATGTTATGAAGGGGCGTGAAAATACTCAGGACATCAGCAGCAACACTAGTAAGCTTTTATGTTTTTTTCTGCTAGATGAACACTGGCTGAAGAGTGAAGAAGTGCCTCTCAGGAATATTCTGGTATGAAGCCCCTCTTCCTCAAGCCCTGCCCCCTCCTAACACTGTGTCTTTTTTAAAGTTACAGGTCTGCTGCCACATACATCATTTAGGGGTTTTCAGGGGTTGCAGCAGCGATCCATAGCTTACTCCTTGTGACCCCTGTTCTAAGAGTTGGCACCAGCAGTCTCAAGAGTAGAAAGTGACAGTGCCATAATAAACACTATTTACATTCTATTCTTCAAGCAGGGATCCAGCTAATTAAAATTGGTAAAGTCAGCAGAGTAATGTGCACTATTCTGAATAAACCAGTATAAATAAAAACACACAATCTTAAACAACTTGCCATTTTTATATGAAAAATGATCTGAACAATACTGTCACCTTTGTAGTTTGCAAGAGTGATAGTTCCTTTCTTGTAATAGTAAACCAAAACATTCTAGCAATCAAAAGGAATACTGAAAACCAATAACATAGAGCGATTACATCATGACCATTTATAGTATTAATTATTTTGGTTACTAGTATCGTTGGTAATTTTGGTGCACTATGTACGCTTCCAACAAAAAAAAAGCATTGGCATAGCCAATAGGTCTCACCTTTGGGACCTTTATAAGTATTTAGCGATGCAACAGTTGATGTTGTTGCACCAAGTATATTGTGCTGCATAACTAAATACTTTTAAGGTCCCAAAAGCGAGACCAATTGGCAATGCCAATGCCAATGCTTGTTTTCTTTTTTGTGATCCGAGATTATGGAGATTGTTTCGGCCTGATGACTGGCTTATATGCCTCCCATAAAATAATGGGAGAGGATACTGAGTGTTAATTTTCTTCAAAATAATGTTGGGTGGCCGTTATCAGTCCCTTCCAAATCTTGCGGTTCTTGAGGTATCCCAGGTATATCAGGCATACGTGGACTGGGGCACGTAAAGTGCATTTAATAAGAAAAGGGGAGTGATCCAAGATGCCCCTGGACAGATGGCTTGCCTAACCAAACCTCCCCACTCCATCAGCCAGTGTGAACACGTAGTCTATTCTAGAGAGGCTATTGTGTGCACCTGAGTGGAACGTATATTTCTGTACCTGCGGGAATTGGGAATGCCAAACATCCACTAGGCCTAGTGCCTCCAGGAAATCCACAAGCTTGTTGCCTAGGGGGCATCCGGTCCATTGTGTCATTTAGTGTAGTATTGAAATTACCCCCCACTATTAGTTCGCCCTTTGGAAGTCTGAGTAGAAAAGCACTGAGCGTCGGGAACGCCAATGAGTGGAGTGCTTGGGGATGCATACTGTGACTATGTTAATTGTTCGTCTTCCCATTGGCCCAACATGGCTGCGAACCGTCCTTGGTCGTCTGTCCATGTTTTTGTTTAATAATGAGTGGGAATTGTTTTCCAACCAGGATCCCTACCTTCGCGAGCCTGATGTAAACCCGAAATGCACTGCTAACCGAAAGCCCCATCTATCATGGGCCTTACACATTGGTCTCACCAGGTGAGTCTCCTGAATCAGGGCCACTGCCGGTGCCTGGCGTTTGAGATAATGTAGGATAAGTCCCCTCTTTAATTTGTCCCTGAGGCCATTCACATTCCATGAGATAAGTGGTAGGTGTTGACCACCCGGGGTGCGCTATGGGTGCAGACGTAGTGTAGCTAGCCCGTGCGGATGCCTGTGCCATATGGATTGTATGTATGAGTTGGTTGGATAGGATATTGGGGTTAAGGCATTATGTGGAAGTGTGCAAGTCGTACCGTAAACAATATAGAATTTATCGAAACAAAATAAACAATAACTATATAACGCCACAGCCCTTCCCTCCCCCCTCCCTGCCTCCCTGCCTCCCTGCATGATGGATTTAAAACTACCAGCCTCCCAACAGTGCAGAGGGCCTGTTACCCATACCCTGGTACCTCTGTGGGGGGAGCATTTCCAGTATCCCCTCTTGCCCATCCCCTTGTCTCTAGCGTATTGGACTGGCGATATTACAGTGGATGGTGCAGTTAACTAGGGGTGCAGAAACTGCAGAGTCATTAATACTATATATTTGTCCGATGCTTGTCTCTTGCCGTTCCTGGAGCAATGTCAGGTTTCTGTGATCGTTTGGATAATGATCGTTACTTCTGAGTTGTGGCACCATTATCACAGCCTTATGTTGTCTCCACTTGTGGAGAAGATCATTGTGTTGGTGCCACAGCACTGCATTCCTATGTCTCTTGTAGGGGGGGAACCCTTCACTCTGAGCTTCTCTGGCCCGCTTCCCCATTCGTTGATACTGTGTCTTCTGTTTCTGACTGTGCTGCTTCTGGTAATTGTCTGACCTGTTTTTTCCCGGCCTTCCGGGATTTGTGACCCGGCACCATCCCTCGAGCCATTCTTGGGCCTCCTCCGACATTGTAAAAAACCGCACCTTTCCCTCTACCTCCTCTCTCAATTTGGCAGGGAATAACATAGAGTATTTAAGGTTGCAGTTCCTCATTTCTTTTTTTATGTTGAAGAATTTGGGCCTTTGTTTCGTTACTGCCGCGGTGCAGTCAGAGAAGAAGGTTATTGTGCTATGCTCGAAGCGTACTAGTGGAGCCGCACGGACTGTCTGGAGAATGAGGTCATGGTCTCGAAAGTTAAAGATGCGGGCCAGTATGGACCTGGGGAGGGGGCCCAGTCTAGGTCTGCCACCCAGGACACAGTGGGCCCTTTCCACTGAGAAGTAGTGGGCTAGACCTCGCGGTTGTAGGTGTTTCTTGATGAGGTTCTCCACAAACAGGTTCATTGCCACCCCGCCCCCTCAAACACACCAATAATTTTGACATTGTAGTGCCTCGAGCGGCCTTTGTAATCGTCCAATTTTGCGGCATAGCTTTACTTTCAGTTTCTAGTTATTTTACTTGGCGTTTAAGAGCGGCAGAGTCTCTGCGAAGAAGCGCTATAATGGCTTCCACCTCTGTCACTCTTGTGTTATTTTTTTAAGGTCGGTAAAACACAATGGGGTAACCCAGAATCCCTCAGAACCTGGGCAGTAGTAACAAAATACAACAATGGTTCTGTCGGGTGCCTATTGTCTCTTCCAATTTTACTGACTATTCAGCCAATTATTCATTCCCAAACAACTCTTTTCAAAGAATAAATCACAAGAAATGCAAAACCAAACCGACTAGGGTATGACAAGAGATTTTTTATATAAATTGTTTCAGTTATATATACCCTTATTTAAGTATAAATACATGGCTGTCAATAATACATGGTGGTGCATTATATGTGAAAGAATTGTGACATTCGACGCTCAGTGATATTCGTGAAAGTGTACTATATACAGTGATATTTTGGGATAAGGGAAGGGGAAGAGGGGGGAATCGGCCAGTAGTACGAGGTTTTTCAGATAGTTCTGCGGACCACAAGTGTTAGTCTAATCGCAGAATTCATAAAGCTGGTCCAGATAGTACTAAAATTGACGTTTCAACCCTGGGAAAGCACTCTTAAAGTGTCATTACGGGTCTTCATCAGGACTGGGTAAGGATGGAGGGGTTTTCAGACAGCCTGTTGATTAAAATGATGTTGGGTCAGGTTTGGATTAAGGCAATTGTGCCAGAGAGTCTGTGTGATACTCATGGTGGTAAAGACTCACCTCAAGGAGTGGGGCCAGGTGACCTTCCCTGGGACTGGCTCAGGCAGGGCCACTCGGAATTCTGTGGCAGACTAAGTAAGGGTAATCGCTCCCCTAGTGCACTGATTCTACAGGAAGAAATGGGCGTAGGAATTAGGATCATATTCTCCACCCATGCAATTGTCTCTAAGAGATGACACGAGGTTGAGAGGAAACTCACCTCCAATGTCGATGCCGCTTTTGTAAAACAGTCAACTTGTGTAATTAATCATCAAGAGGGAGGACAGATAGGACTATATGCACTTCAATAAGGGTATTTATGAATGAAGCAATTTATGTAAAAAATCTCTTGTCATACCCTAGTCGGTTTGGTTTGGCATTTTTTTAAGATCAGCACGAATTAGTGAAAGTTCCACAGAGACCGTACCTACACATGTTTCCAGGGATGTGTGCGCCCTATTCAGTGTGGCCATAATGCCCTGCAGGGTGACGTCCTTTTTTTCTGACACTGTATGGTCTGCTGTTTGGGGGTTTGTTTGGTCCATTGCCTCCGACTGTGCCCTGATGCATGCAAACTTGTCTAGTTTTGTTTGATGCATGCTACGTACGTGGGCATCTTCCCCCGTCATTTCAGGCCTCGTTCGTTTGAGCACAATTTGAGGTGGATGGGTGGTAGTACTCACCTCTGCCTGCCTGTGTGATGAGTTACGACACGTGGCCTTTCGGGTTTCCTACTCCTGATTTACGGCACGCTCATCTGTGTGTTGCAGGGGATAGTGGGCGAGAATCTTGCACCAGGCCCTACTGGATGGTCCATCCCAGGTCCTGGACGGTTGTGTATTTTGCCCCCTGTGTTTGAATGCAGAGCAGCCTAGGCAGTGCCGGATCTTGCCACCTTGTGTGGATGTTACTGGGAGGTCTTGTGCTGTTCCCACACCATCCGCCCCCCTCCCCCCCCACGGAGTGTCACTGCAACACCAGCTCTTCTCTTCCCTGATGTTATCTCCAGTCAGGACTCCGCTGTATTATTGCCTGTTCTGTGGGCAGGATGTATTGAGTGGGGCTTGCTTCCCAGTCTTTATTATGGCCCGCTAGTTATGAGCGCTCTCTGGGCCTGCACCCCCTCTGCTGAGCCTCCCATGAACCTCCCTGGTCACAGGCCGCCGCAGGACAATTACGTTGTAAGTCACAGACAGCGGTAGAAGAGGGCGGGGACAGAAGGGCACGGCGTGCCCCTACATCTAAAAATTATTTCAGTCCGTTACCCTACTTCTTTCTTTTAAAAAAGCATCCCGGGACTGCAAGAATAGTCCAACTTAAAACAATAACTTTTTTTTCAGCTTCCAGGGGCTGCTCACACTTCTCTGTTGAACTCCAGAGGCTGCAGCAGCCCCTCCCTGAGCTCGCACAGACTGAGGGCAGGCCCATTGTCATTCCGATTGAGGCTGATTATCCCCTTTGGAATGACAATGCGCCCGCCCCGCTGCCTGCCGGTAGCATATGCCAGTGAGATCTGCATAAGGTCTCTCTGGTATCTGGGTGCAGGCCATGGCTCGTTGTGCAACAAATATACCAATGTACACTCAACTGGAACCAAAACAAGGGCTGTTTTCCAGTGCCTCTGTAAGCAGGCAAGAGATTGAGAGTGAAAAGGGGAATAAATCAACTCATAGCCAAGACCAAATATTGGGAATTTCTGCTGTGTGTATATGTGCTGTGGTGTGTATGCTGCTGCTGTGTGTGCTTGGTGTGTCTGTGTGTGTGTGTGCTGTGTGCCTTCGTATGTGTGTGTGTTTTTATTTTGTGTAACGTGATTGCGTGTGTTGTGTTTATATGTGTGCACATTCTTGGTTTTATTGTGGGTGTATTTGCGTTGTTTATGTTGTGCTTTGTGTGTGGATTGTGTGCATGTGTGTGTGTGCGTAGCACATTATACAGCGGTACAAAATGATGTGGGGCTCCTTCAGCCCCCACCTTCCTCTTCACCAGCATCAAGCTATGAGTAATGAATATCGACCAACTTTTGCTCCTTCTGCTCCCAGGGCTCCACTGCTGCCTTCCCCTTTGTGTGGGCACGGCTCAACCTTAAATGCCCCTTTCACGCAGCATGAATGAACTTCATTTTCCCAAAAATAACTTTGTATTGATGGGGAGAAAAAAGGCACGTGTTTGGCAAGGAAGGACAGACAATTGGGACAAAATGAAGAGGTTTCTGCTTTCATTATGAGCATATCACTCCTTTATTCTCAGTTGTTTATACATTCCCAGCACAATGATGCCTCTTTGCAGTAATATGCTTTCCCTTTTACACTAGGAGCATTCTCATGCCCTCACATCATGACTGTTGGACCTAGATTACCCAAGCCTACATATGGTAGCCTGGCACAGTAGTGGTCTACAGCTAACTCCAAGCGTTGGCTAAGTACTTACAAATCTTACCCACAGTAACTCAGTGATGAACCACTAAAATAAAGACACAACACCTCTGTTTGGAAAAATACCGTTACCTTTTATAAAAATAATATGCTCTTCTTGTTATGCTTTTTAGTCAGGGATAAAAGACAATCAAATTACACATCTACATGAAATTTAAATCACTCTTCAATATTTCTCCTGCTCAGAATTTGAGAATCAAAGGTACATTTAGGTTCTGTAGTTATTTAGGACACAAGACACTTCACTAATAATTTTACAGGAAGGCAAAATACAGTCTGGCAGAGTAATATGTTTTTAAAGACACATTTGCAGGTACATTACCCCACAGCTCTTAAGCACTGTTCAGCCCAACAGAATGACCTGGTTGTAGAACCTCACAGCATTTCCCACCAATAATGTGACTAGAAGGAAAGACACAATAATATTAGCAAGGTACACCTAACTGGTAGAGGATCTACTCCCTCCGCTACAAAAGCTCTGTAAGGGCTTTAGCCCAGGAACCCTGTGGTTCCCTTTACCACTTTCACCTCTCTCCCACTTGCACCGTTATTGGATCGGTTTTACTCTTTATTGGCCAGTTCACTAGTTTGTTTTCCCTTCAATTAGGCTTTCCACTGTTCAGTTACTTGTTGGGGTTATTTTAGTAGGGTTTGGGCTGAGCACTAGCCCGTTCTCTTCCTTTATGCCTCTGTGTGCAGTTCAGTGTGTCTCTCAATTGCAGTCCCACTGTCTCAATCCTTTCCCCTGGTGCTGCTGCCTCCCGTCCCCACTCTACCCGGCTTACTTGTAAGCTTCCTGGAAGTGCTGCGAGGGCTCTTCTCACTCGCGTTGAAGCCTGGCAGCAGTCGGCGGTCGGGAGGGATCGAGGGAGCTTCTCTTGGCCCACCGGCTCTTTACTGGGTCAACTGTAGTGGCGCTTCTGCCTCCTCAGGCTGGGGAAACAGCTACCGGTGCTCCGTCGCGCTCGGCTTCTCCTCAGTCGCGCTACTCCGTTGGGCATGCGCGGAAGCGCTCGCTCTTCTCCCGCCTCTGCACTCACTTCACAGGGAGGACGCTGGTCTTCTGGTGACGCTGCTCTCCCGGGCCTGCCCGATCATAGGCCCCTCCTGCCTCACGAAAAGCGTCTAGTTGCCGGTCATGCGCGGAAGCGCTGATCTCTTCGTTTCTGACGCGGCCGGTGCCCCCGGGGTCCCGATGCCGATCAGAGCAACGTCGCTGCTTCCCTCCAGTCGTCTCTCACTGGGGCTTCACAGGAAGGATGTCCACACACGGCGCCCCCGCTCCACAGGTCGCCAGGGTGCCCCAGACCCCCGCACTCACTTCAGCTACTCCACGTCCCCTGGTAAGCTCAGCGCTGATTAGGGGTAGCCAGGAATATCTTCAGTTAGGGGTATCCTGAGTGGATTTGATGGGATTCCAATATGTGAGTGGCTGCTTCCTCAAGTAGCTCGATTTCTTTTTCAATAGTTGATGTTTTGAGAGAGGGATCGGTCAAAGGCTGAAGGGGGAACAATCCTCTGAAGTAACTGTCAGCCTCAGTGACAAACTAGCTGCTCTCAGTATGTCCACCTCCTCTCACCACTGCCTCACTCCTCTACTCTAGGGTCAGCACAAAATGGCTGCTGGTCACTGGCCTTATATAGGCTGGCCTGAGACCTGCAGCAGTCTCTAGTAGATTCCAGAAAGTTCCCTAATGCTATCCTATGGACCTGTCCTCCAGTGGTGTCCGTTATGACAGTTGGTGGACACCATTTTAGGTCTCTGGAGATCCCTAAGGTTTCAAGGGGGTGACTAGGCCTCACAAGTGATGAGGGAAAAATGGCGTCATCGCCAAGGAACACCTAGCCCCCTGACAGCATAAAAAACTCCTGATGGACACATGTAAAAATAAAAATAGAAATTCTGGGAGGCTAAGGGGGACAAAACTAAATCATGGTGGTTAGAGTCTTCCCAGAAGCAGACAGGTCTAACACGCGTCCCCCCCAGCTGAAAGTGGGGAGAACTACCCAACCCCTTGGGAGTCCTCATCACTAAGGCGGAAATACCTGGATAGACCGTCTGCGTTGGCATGGTCTGCCCCAGGTCGATGTTCCACCCTGAAGTCCATTCCCTGTAGGGAGATGGACCACCTTAGCAGCTTGGGATTCTCCCCCTTCATTTGCATCAGCCAACGAAGGGGGCGATGGTCAGTCTGAACCAGGAAGTGCGAACCAAACAGGTATGGTCGCAGCTTCTTCAGAGCCCAAACCACCGCAAAGGCTTCTCTCTCAATTGTACTCCACCTCCTTTCCCTGGGGAGTAGTCTCCTGGACAGGAAGACCACGGGTTGATCCAAGCCCTCATCATTTAGCTGCGATAACACTGCCCCAATGCCATGTTCTGACGCATCTGTTTGGACAATGAATTCTCTAGCAAAATCAGGGGCCTTGAGAATGGGAGCGGAACACAATGCTTGTTTCAAGGTCAGGAAGGCTCGCTGGCAAGCCTCCGTCCAGACTACCCGTCGGGGTTGCTTCTTGGAAGTAAGCTCAGTGAGAGGGGCCACGATAGTACCATACCCCTTCACGAAGCGACGGTAATATCCAGTGAGGCCCAGGAAGGCTCGGACCTCTGTTTGAGTCTTGGGGGGCTCCCAGGCGATGATAGCCTCAATCTTTGCCTGGAGGGGCTGCACCGTCCCTCTGCCCACCAAGTGACCTAGGTACACCACCGACCCCTGTCCGATCTGACACTTGCTGGCCTTGATTGTCAATCCAGCCTGTTGCAGGGCATGAAGAACAGCTTGCAGATGCTGCAAATGGTCCTCCCAGCTGCTACTGAAGACAGCAATGTCGTCCAGGTATGCAGCAGAAAAAGCTTCCATTCCAGAAAGGACCCTGTTCACCAGCCGCTGAAAAGTGGCAGGGGCATTCTTGAGCCCAAAGGGCATCACGCGAAATTGGTAGTGTCCCTCAGGTGTAGAGAAGGCTGACCTTTCCTTCGCCTCCTCTGTAAGGGAAATCTGCCAGTACCCTGAAGTTAGGTCAAAGGTACTTAAGTATTGAGCAGCTCCCAGCCGGTCAATCAGCTCATCCGCCCGTGGGATAGGATGGGCATCAGTTTTGGTCACTGAGTTCAAGCCTCGGTAGTCCACACAGAACCTCAATTCCGGTGTGGTGCCTGGTGGGGCAGCCTTTGGTACCAAAACCACCGGGCTAGACCAAGGGCTTCCAGAAGGTTCAATCACTCCCAGTTCCAGCATCTTGGCGACTTCACCCTTGATGCTGGCCTTCACCTTGTCCGACAGCCGGTAGATTTTAGACTTCACAGGTGGGCTGTCTCCTGTGTCCACGTCATGGGTACACAGGTGGGTCCTACCCGGGACAAGGGAGAACAGAGAAGAAAATTGCTCCAGGATCTGGCGGCAATCACTCTGCTGTTCAGGAGTTAGGGATGGCGAGAGAATTACTCCCTCCACCGACCCATCCTTTTCTTGGGACGAGAGAAGATCAGGGAGAGGTTCGCTTTCTTCTTCCTCTGCTCCATCGGTTACCATCATCAAGACAACCGCGGGCCTCTCATGATGTGGCTTGAGGCGATTGGCATGCAGCACCCTGTGGGGCTGCCTCGGGGCCTTAAGATCCACCAAGTAGGTGGACTTCCCCTTCTTTTCCAACACCTCAAAGGGGCCTGTCCAACGGTCCTGGAGGGCGTTTAGCTCTCCAGGTTCCATCACCCACACCTTCTGTCCAGGCTCCAGTTCCACTGGGTGAGCGTTGTGGTCATACCACTCTTTCATCACTGCTTGGCTGGCCTCCAAGTTGTCTGAAGCTTGCTTCCACAACTTAGCCATTTGGCTCCGGAAGGCCAGCATGTAGCTCACCACGTCCTGGGGAAGCTTTCTGGGAGTCCGTTCCCATCCGTCTTTCACCAGGCTGAGAGGTCCCCGTACAGGGTGCCCGTACAAAAGTTCGAAGGGGCTGAAGCCCACTCCCTTTTGTGGCACTTCCCTGTAAGAAAACAAGAGACAGGGTAGGAGGATGTCCCATTTCCTCCGCAGGCTCTCAGGTAGACTCCTGATCATACCTTTCAAGGTTTTGTTAAACCTTTCCACAAGACCATTGGTTTGTGGGTGATAAGGAGTGGTAAACCGATAGGTAACTCCACACTCCTTCCACATAGCCCGCATGTACGCTGAAAGGAAGTTAGTCCCCCTGTCGGACACAACCTCCTTGGGGAAACCCACTCGGGTAAAGATCCCCATCAGGGCCCTTGCCACCACAGGTGCAGTGATGGTCCTCAGAGGTATTGCCTCTGGGTACCGTGTGGCATGATCCACCAAAACCAGTATGAACCGGTGACCAGCTGAAGTTGGTGGATCCAATGGCCCAACAATGTCGATGCCCACCCTCTCAAAGGGGGTGCTAACGACAGGTAGTGGTTCCAGGGGAGCTTTAAGCTTCACTCCTGTTTTCCCACTAGCTTGGCAGGACACACACGTCCGACAGTATGTGTCAGACGCCACTTTCATTCGAGGCCAATAGAAGTGGGGGACAAGCCGGGCAAAGGTCTTGTCCTGTCCTAGATGCCCTGCCAATGGTATCTCATGAGCCAGTTCCAGTAGAAAGGCTCTAAAGCATTGAGGGACCACCAAGGCTCTGGCTGAACCATGGCCAGGTGCCTTGGGCTCACTGTAGAGGAGTCCATCCTCCCAGTAAATCCGGTAACTCCCTTCAATGTTTCCTGCTGCCTGGGCGTTGGCCTGTTGCCGCAGCCCCTCGAGAGTAGGACACTCTTTCTGAGCTTCACAGAATTCCTCCCTGGAAGGACCTCCCTCCACATGCCATTCAGTAGGGATGGGTAGGTTCTCCAAGGAAGCAACACTCTCCCCTGTGGACTCCAGATCCACCTCCGCAGGTGGTCCAGCTGTCTCACGAGGTGGAGATGTCGAGGCAGGGTCCTCCGGCCTCTTGTCCTTCTCCTCTCTGGCAGCCGGCTGGGCCATTGTTCCAGGCTCCAGCGTAAGCAACTTTTCCCTTCGGGCAGTTGCTGACCTTGTGCTGACACAAGTCCAGTCAGGGGGTCCCAGCATCTCAGAGTGAGTCTGGTACTCCACCCTCCTCCAAGCATTGTGCTCCATATCATTCCCTAACAGGCAGTCAACAGGCACGGCAGGGCTTACGGCAACTCGAAGTGGACCTGCAACCCCTCCCCACTCAAAGGGAACCTCAGCCACAGGGTAGTGGCCCAATCTGCCGTCAGCCATTACGGCGGGATGGAGTACATCTGGGATGACCTGCTCTGGAGACACCAGCTGACTCCTTACCATAGTCATGCTGGCTCCTGTGTCTCTCAGAGCCTCCCCTCTACGGCCATTGATGGTGACCCACTGCTCATACTTAATAGTATTGGAGGGCAGCTGGGTCTTGGGAACCATCTCCTTATCTCCCAGGGACACTAAAGTGACACCCGCCCGCTCCCCTCCATTAACCAAAGGCATCTCCTCCCCGAGCACTACACTAGTGATTCCCGGGGCTTTTCCTCCAGTGGGAGGGGGTGGTCTTTTTGGGCATCTCACATCTCCTTTATAGTGTCCCACACCACCACACTCAAAACAATGAACAACCCTTGGCTGCTGGCTTTGGCCAGGGGTAGGGTTGCGAGGGGGGTTACTCCTAGGGATGAATCCTCTGCCCCTTCCTTGCGAAGTATTTTGTGGCCCTTTTGAGAACTCCCTCTTAATTTCCCCTCCCTCTTTCTTCTGGGGGGCGCCCTGTCCTTGCTTCTGGGAATTCCCTCCAGTCCCCTTAGTCAACACCCGGGTACTAACCCAGATGTCCGCCTCCTCAGCAAGCTTCCTGGGGCTGGTCAGCTTGCTGTCCACCAGATGCTGTCTTAGCTCGGGAAGACACTTCTCGAGTAGGTGTTCCTTGAGTATGAGGTCATATAGTCCCTCATAGTCCCCTACTTCGCTGCCTCTTACCCAACCCTCCAGGGCCTTCCTGGAGTAGTCCAAGAAATCTACCCAGTTTTGTGTGCCCAGCTTGTAGCTGCCCCGGAACTTTTGTCTATATTTCTCGGGGGTCAACCCAAACTTCTTGAGCAGCGCTAATTTCATAGCCGGATAGTAGGTCTGTTCACTCTGGTCAAGGGCCAACAAAGTATCCCTGCCAGTGGGGGGCATGTATTTGTATAACCCACCTCCCCAGTGGACTTCCAGAATCCCATGGGCCCTCAGCGAGACCTCGTAGGCGGCTAGCCATTTAGCAATGTCGTCGCTGGGTACATAACAAGCCATAATGTCTTTTGGTAGGTACGGTCTAGGTTCTCGGGTGTTGGTTTGGTTATCGCTGCCACCATTCTCTGGTTTGGGGGTACGTAAGTTTAGGGCTTGCAAATCCATCTCCTTGATGGTCCGCTCATGCTCCAACCTCTTTTCCTCCCTCACCATGTCCATCCTGGCTAGTTCTATTCTCATCCTCCTCTCCTCCCTCCTGTCTTCTAACTCGGCGTCGGTCAGGCCCCTCTCTGACACACTACTGCCCACTCTAGAAGGTGTTCTAGGACCTGTTACTAGGTTCTCCCCTCCCGCCTGGTACAGTGTTGTGGTCTCCAGGACAGTGTCCTTGTCACTCTCTTCAGGATCTACCTCCTCCCCGGAATGAGCCTCTACCCATGCCCGAATACTGGTCAGCAGCTCAACTTTCCTGGCGCCTTTCTTGAAAAACACCCCCTGCTGCTGACACCATTCTTTCAATTGAGGCACAGTATAATTGTCTAGCTCTTCCACATTTATCTCCATTCTTATTTGAAGTATAAAATGCTACACAGGAGAAATCCACAGAGTGACCTGAGGTCAACCTCCACCCACCGCCAGAAGTCAATTTAGAAAAACCAAAAATGTAAATTAGGAGGGCCGCAGGGAGAAAACTCCAGGTGGGGTCTCGTGGTTGGCACTGCGTTACTAATAAGTAAGTGTAAGTACAGATCCGTTATCCCACCGCTGAAACACCAATTATGTTGGACCTAGATTACCCAAGCCTACATATGGTAGCCTGGCACAGTAGTGGTCTACAGCTAACTCCAAGCGTTGGCTAAGTACTTACAAATCTTACCCACAGTAACTCAGTGATGAACCACTAAAATAAAGACACAACACCTCTGTTTGGAAAAATACCGTTACCTTTTATAAAAATAATATGCTCTTCTTGTTATGCTTTTTAGTCAGGGATAAAAGACAATCAAATTACACATCTACATGAAATTTAAATCACTCTTCAATATTTCTCCTGCTCAGAATTTGAGAATCAAAGGTACATTTAGGTTCTGTAGTTATTTAGGACACAAGACACTTCACTAATAATTTTACAGGAAGGCAAAATACAGTCTGGCAGAGTAATATGTTTTTAAAGACACATTTGCAGGTACATTACCCCACAGCTCTTAAGCACTGTTCAGCCCAACAGAATGACCTGGTTGTAGAACCTCACAGCATTTCCCACCAATAATGTGACTAGAAGGAAAGACACAATAATATTAGCAAGGTACACCTAACTGGTAGAGGATCTACTCCCTCCGCTACAAAAGCTCTGTAAGGGCTTTAGCCCAGGAACCCTGTGGTTCCCTTTACCACTTTCACCTCTCTCCCACTTGCACCGTTATTGGATCGGTTTTACTCTTTATTGGCCAGTTCACTAGTTTGTTTTCCCTTCAATTAGGCTTTCCACTGTTCAGTTACTTGTTGGGGTTATTTTAGTAGGGTTTGGGCTGAGCACTAGCCCGTTCTCTTCCTTTATGCCTCTGTGTGCAGTTCAGTGTGTCTCTCAATTGCAGTCCCACTGTCTCAATCCTAGGCATGGGCGGAAAATCCGTTCCGCTCGCGGATTTTGCGGATTTTCGGGAAATCCGCAATCCGCGAGATTTGCGAATTTCCTGCAAAATCCGCAAATCCGCGAGCAGCGGATTTTGCTCGCACTGCTCGCACTGTTCGCGTGAGTTCGCGCCCCGCGAATAAGTGCGAAATTGCAGAAATACGATCTAAGCAAAACTGAAAGTAACTACTTACCAGGTTCAAAAGTTCAGGCACATCATTAGTAGCCATTTCCTGTAGTGCTTCCTGAGGGGCCCCTCCAGAGTTCAGTTGCCAGTTGAAACTATTATGTGACCCTGCTCTGAACCTCAGAATAGTTACACATATGCCACAAAGGTCATGAATTACAGCTAAGGGAGACAAGCAGGAGCCAGGCTGGAAGTTAAAATCCATTAATCAGCCCCTAATTCATTATTGTCAGTTGGGGCAGGGCAGGTGTTGTAACTAATTTTGCAACAATGAAAGCACTTAGCAAGTGCAAAAGATCACTAATCAGGGCGCACTAAGGAAGCAGGTGCCAGCTAAAAAAATATTCTGTGACACATTAATCAGCCCCAAATTAATTCAGGTCACTTGAGGCAGGGAAGGTGTGCTTTGCTTTGCCGAAAATAATGTACACTGGACAACCAGAGGGTGTGGTGATGAAACAGAGGGTGGCATGGGTGGGCCAGAGGGTGGCATGAGTAGTCAGAGAGTGGCAGTGGTGACAGAGAGTGGCAGTGATGAAGAAGAGTGTCCCAAACAGGTTGGACACGTAGAAACAACAAGTTCGCAAAACTTGCGACCCGACAGGTAAGTTCGCAAATTGCGAAATTGTAAAAACCCTCGCGAACTGGCAGAAATACGGGCGAACACAAAAAAAAAAAAAAATCCGCAAATTCGCGGGAATTCGCGGATTTTGCGGATTGCGAGTTCGCAAATCCGCAAATTCGCGGATTGCCAATCCGCAAAATCCGCTCATGCCTACTCAATCCTTTCCCCTGGTGCTGCTGCCTCCCGTCCCCACTCTACCCGGCTTACTTGTAAGCTTCCTGGAAGTGCTGCGAGGGCTCTTCTCACTCGCGTTGAAGCCTGGCAGCAGTCGGCGGTCGGGAGGGATCGAGGGAGCTTCTCTTGGCCCACCGGCTCTTTACTGGGTCAACTGTAGTGGCGCTTCTGCCTCCTCAGGCTGGGGAAACAGCTACCGGTGCTCCGTCGCGCTCGGCTTCTCCTCAGTCGCGCTACTCCGTTGGGCATGCGCAGAAGCGCTCGCTCTTCTCCCGCCTCTGCACTCACTTCACAGGGAGGACGCTGGTCTTCTGGTGACGCTGCTCTCCCGGGCCTGCCCGATCATAGGCCCCTCCTGCCTCACGAAAAGCGTCTAGTTGCCGGTCATGCGCGGAAGCGCTGATCTCTTCGTTTCTGACGCGGCCGGTGCCCCCGGGGTCCCGATGCCGATCAGAGCAACGTCGCTGCTTCCCTCCAGTCGTCTCTCACTGGGGCTTCACAGGAAGGATGTCCACACACGGCGCCCCCGCTCCACAGGTCGCCAGGGTGCCCCAGACCCCCGCACTCACTTCAGCTACTCCACGTCCCCTGGTAAGCTCAGCGCTGATTAGGGGTAGCCAGGAATATCTTCAGTTAGGGGTATCCTGAGTGGATTTGATGGGATTCCAATATGTGAGTGGCTGCTTCCTCAAGTAGCTCGATTTCTTTTTCAATAGTTGATGTTTTGAGAGAGGGATCGGTCAAAGGCTGAAGGGGGAACAATCCTCTGAAGTAACTGTCAGCCTCAGTGACAAACTAGCTGCTCTCAGTATGTCCACCTCCTCTCACCACTGCCTCACTCCTCTACTCTAGGGTCAGCACAAAATGGCTGCTGGTCACTGGCCTTATATAGGCTGGCCTGAGACCTGCAGCAGTCTCTAGTAGATTCCAGAAAGTTCCCTAATGCTATCCTATGGACCTGTCCTCCAGTGGTGTCCGTTATGACAGTTGGTGGACACCATTTTAGGTCTCTGGAGATCCCTAAGGTTTCAAGGGGGTGACTAGGCCTCACAAGTGATGAGGGAAAAATGGCGTCATCGCCAAGGAACACCTAGCCCCCTGACAGCATAAAAAACTCCTGATGGACACATGTAAAAATAAAAATAGAAATTCTGGGAGGCTAAGGGGGACAAAACTAAATCATGGTGGTTAGAGTCTTCCCAGAAGCAGACAGGTCTAACAATGACCATGGCAATAAAATACTAAATGTGGGTATAATGTCGATTTGCATTCGGCGAAAACGCTCAAGGTACACATATACAGGCAAGAAAAATATTCGGCTAATATGCATTTATCATTCGCATGAGGAAAATAAGAGTATACCTATGAAAGGAAAACACGAGAAGCAGACAATAATAATGATGAAAGCAGGCGCAGCACTAGCCCTAAACTATAAAGTGCGATGCCCGTGCATTTCTAGGTCTCGTTGGTGTTAGCAGCGCAAAGCGCTGCTCCAGCGAAAGACCTATTGTTGTGGGTTTGCCGGGAATGGGGCACAGGGGGTGGGTACGCGCTTCACCGCGGCGATTTCATCTCGAGGACGCGCTTCTGCAGTCGGGCTTGCATAACGTGTGCAGACTCTCCAGGGCGCTGCAGATCTGTTTTTGCGATCGCACCTAATGACTTCCGTGTCTCGTTTTTTTTTTAGGCAAGTTGCACGCGCTTTTTTTTTTTTGCAGGCAAGTGGCACGCGCTTGACTCTCCAGAGCTCTGCAGATCTGTTGTTGTGATCGCGCCTAATGACTTCCATGCCTCACATTTTTTTAGGCAAGTTGCATGCGCTTGACTCTCCAGGGCGCTGCAGATCTGTTGTTGTGATCACGCCTAATGACTTCCACGTCTCTAATTATTTTAGGCAAGTGGCACGTGCTTCTGCTGGCTGTGTGCAGACTCTCCTGTGCGCTTCAGTTCAGATGTTGTTAACTAATGTGCTTGGTGATTTTTAATTAACCACGGTGTTAAAAGTCGCAAAGGTACGTTAAAAGCCGCCTCACTGGGACTATGGTTGCTTTTAAATTCCAAAGCATTACCACGTCTCAAACTTCGTAACCCTTCTTGTCGCTGACACCCTTACGGTTAAAAGAACGGCTTACAATATATAATTTCTACGATAGCTCTCATGTTATAGAATTAATTAAAATTAACAAGTTATGTAAAAAGCCGCCTCACTGCCGCTTCTACTGGCCCTGTGCACACTCTCCTGTGCGCTTCCGTTCAGCTGTTGTGAACTAATGTGATTGGTGATTTTTATTTAACCACGGTGGGCTCTCATGTTATGGAATTATTTAAAATCAACAAGTTATGTAAAAAGCCGCCTCACTGCCGCTTCTCCTGGCCCTGTGCACACTCTCCAGTGCGCTTCCGTTCAGCTGTTGTGAACTAATGTGATTGGTGCTTTTTAGGTCTCGCTGGTGTTAGCAGCGCATAACGCTGCACCAGCGAAAGACCTATTGTTGTGGGTTTCCTGGGAATGGCTGAGTGGGGTGGTTACACGCATAAACTCGGCGATTTCTCCTCGACGATGCGCTTCAGCTGGCGGGCTCGCATCACGTGTTCAGACTTTCCTGGGTGCTGCAGCTCTGGTGTTGTGAGCGTGCCGAACGTGCCTAATGACCACACCTAATGACTTCCGTCTATCAGTCTAGCCGTCAATGTGCCCCGACGCCCCCACTCACCGGGTCTCTCATACTCCTCTCGTCCTGTCCCACGGTAGTGGCGCTGCACGGGATGCGTAGGAGGCTAGCTCCCTTCCCTTCACAGGAGCGCAGGGTAGGCTCCCGTCCGCTTCCTGTCTGTGCTGGTGGCCCCGCCCTCAAGCAGGCAGTCCCGAGGGGTCCAGCCTGGCTTCCTGTGTCTCGCCCGTGCAGAGGGACCGGAAACACTCAATCCAAGAAAGGTACGTTGCTTGTTGTGGTCGGCATTTGCTTGCAGCGTTTCTCAGTAGTGTCTACCAACTTTGTTTGATGCACTCTAAGCTTTCAATTAGCTAGAAACGAATATTTACATTTTAAAGAGCTGCGAATGTTGCTGTATACAAGGAGGCGCGATAGGCCAAGAATCACACAAGCTGATGAAGTGGGGAGCCGGGATCCCAACCTAGGTTTCTTCTTCTTCGAGAGACACACTTTCTGCTCTGCCCCAGCTCACCTCAATCTGAGTTCCAACGCTCACTCTGACCTGAATGGCAAATGTATTTACTCTTATAGCCTTAGATAAACGTTACCATTTATAGACTGTTTTAAGAGGAAAAAATATTGCCTCAGTTGTGCGAGATCCTGTCTCCCTTGGATCCACCTGTTTGGCAGACTTCACTGTAGGCTCTCTGAGCTGGATGCACCCTGTTTAGTGGCCTCTTTATGCCGGGTGAGACCACCGCCTTTATCCTCTGGGACTCTCTCCCAGTCTCTCATGGCTCCTCCTGTGAGATTCAAGCAGACCTCTTCTCTGTGGTATTTAGCCCCCTCACACCCCATTGGGCCCCTGCATGCGGGCGCAAAGCCTTGAAGCACCCTCTCTGGGGCTTTGCCTGTGTGGCGCTCAGTCCGATGCCTGCAGCCCTCATTCTAGATCGCCTCCGGGCTCTTTGCCTGAGGGGAGCCAAACCTCTGTCCCTCCATCGAGGACCCCCATGGGGTGCGCATCCACCCATTCCTATTTGTACTGCAGAGTACAGAGCCACTGCCCCTTCCTCTTGGCCTAGCCTGTGGGGCTTATAGCGTGATGTCTCTGCCTGTAGAGGGCACCTGTGCATCAACCCCCCTCACTGGGCCCCGTCTGTGGAATGCAGGGGTAATGTCCTTCCATCGATGCCCCCCATTGGGTGCGCATCCCCCCAACCCTTTCCCATTTGTACTGCAGAGCCAGAGTGCAGAACAACTGGCCCTTCCTCGTGGCCTGGCCTGTGGGGCTTATAGCGAGATTTCTCTGCCTGTAGAAGGCAGGTCTCCATTAACCCCCTTCCTGCTCCCACACCTGCGGAATGCAAGGGGTAATGTCCCTCGGTCCGTACCAGTTCCCTGTCCCTTAAAACCTTAAGGCTTTCAGCATTTGCTCTGCCTTTCCCCTCCGGGTTAAGGGTCCTGCGGGTGGGTGCGCTGCTCGATGGGACTTGGGAGCCCCCTCCCCGCATATGCTCCCATGTACTGAGTGCTTTAATGCCAATTAGGGGCGCCTGCCACACAGCCCCATTGAGCACCGCCAGCCCCTGAATGCATCTGCCTAGAAATGAACACGAAGCGGGGAGTGGGTTAATGGTCAGGAGAGGGGGCTCTCCCAGGGAGGAAGGGGCGGGGAGCTATAATTTTATAGAGCGCTCAGAAGCAGCGCCTTTCAGATTTATGTGCACTTCGACAACCGCAAGATCTGAGGAATCCCTTCGAGCGGCCTTCAGAGGGACTTTTGCAACCTTCTCAAAGCGGGCTTGGGCTGACCTCTGGAGGGGCTTGGCAACTATAGTAACGTTTCCAAATTAACATCATGACTCTGGGCAATAGCTTGCTTAATCTTCCCGACGGCCCCCAGCGCCTAGAGACCCTTACGGGTGATCGTGCCGCTTTACAAATGTGGATTATCATGTCATATGCTTCGATTCCCATATAACTGTAATTACTAATCAAAGGCCGGCTTAATATCCCACCCCCATTCTGTTAGCCCCGCACAGCTGGTCAGGGGGCGTCCTCCGCAGAGGGGTCTGGGCTGCTGCTTCCCTCACACTGCACTACAGCTAGTGCATACTGGCCGGGGTCTGCAGGAGAACGCACAGTTGATACAGCACCTCTCAAGAGACAACCGCGTGGGAGCTATGCAAATGTTTATAAGTGTGAATGCGGTGGCACTGGTGCCTCTCTGGTGCCTATTAGACTCGCAAATCATTGGGGAAAAAAACTATTTTGTGTTTGTAATCATTTTGGTACATTTAAGACAGAGCTGCACGAAACTTCATCTTAAAAGGATGCCCTGCCACGGTCTAAGGTAGCTCTGTGCCACCATGGCTCACTGCTTTTCTCTGCCCGGCCACAGGCTCTGGTGACTTGAGGGCTCGGGTGGCTTCCTGACACTGTGGAACTGTTCCTTCTATGTTGTCCCAGGGATACCCGTCTCTGTCGGAATCTGGCCTTCCCCTGTCACGGCTTGCATTCGGATGCTGTGGCTCACAGTACTCTGCGCCGCCACAGGCGCGGACTTCTAGAGTCAAATCTGTGGTTGCACAGTTCATTAGAACAAGCCTTTGCAATGCAATAGGTCTTGCATTTGCGAGAGTTTGACCAATTGGCATTGTAAATGGCAATGCCTTTTATTAAAAGCGTTTGAAAACCTGCAAGCTGTGCGTAAACAAGCACTTTGTAATTGTAGTCCTTGCTTATGAGAAGCAAAGCTGGCAGTCTCTTTTACTGACAGCCTTGCTTCTCGTAAGCAAGGACTATATGTACGAAGTGCATGTTTATGCATGGCTTGTAAGTTTTCCAAACAAAAGAATAAAAGGCATTGTCATTTACAATGCCAATAGCTCCAACTCTTGAAATGCGAGACCTATTGCATTGCAAATGCTTGTTTAGATATGTGCATGGCGGCCCATGAAGGGGGCGCCATGTTGATAGATAAAAAGAAAAGAAAATAACATGAAACCGGGTGCAGCGCTTGGCGCTGTTGTGATAAAATCCTGCAAGCACAAAACAGAATAAATAGTCCCAAACGAAAGACCTATATAATGAACTGCGTAACAAAACCGTAGTTGGTCGGTCCTGCTTCCGATACAACGGAAGTGATGTATCGGAACAGCCAACCTATTCAGAGCCAAGAAAGAAGAGCATCGGAGGAGTTAGCCAACGGCAAGCAGTGGGCGGGATTCCACGCCAGTATACTGCTTACTCCAGGTCTTGCAACAGCGCATGCGCTGTCTAGCCTCGACCTAAAAACGTATCTGTACGTTGCTGACCATAAGTGGCAGCCCTCGCATATGTCTAACTCGAAGTCATCGGCATGGACTCAGTGCTGCTCCCAAGGCTGTTCTTGCTAGAAGGTTACCTTCGGAAAGTCAAAAATGTAAAGTCCAAATGCAAAAACAATCTACGAAGTAGGACTCAACCCTAGCACACCACTGTTCAAAGAGAAGGTACATGGGCGCCACAATGTCAAGTCAGTCTACCTTAAGGACCTTGGTCGTGAAGCCTATTCCCCAGCTGATTCCTATGCGCCCGAGTTTTCTGGGCTATCGATAATGCCTCAACAAATTGATGCCTTAAAGAAGGCTATGCTGCAGATTGTTGGCACCCTCTGTTTGGCATGCATTCAGACCCCAAGGAACATCAGGAGCCTCCAGTTGGGTTTCTGTCAGGTCTTCAGCAGCAACTGACATTTTGGGAGCCACGTCAGGCCACGTACTAACTTTATTAAAAACATCAAATCCTTCTCCAAGACCTGCACCGGGCTATGATGAACGACTCTGGTGCCTTTGTGGCCAGCGTTGGGAGAGAATCTGGTGCTATTTCTGATGTCAAACACTGTACTGATTCGAGTTCGATTCAGCCGATGTCACAATTTAAGATTTCAAAAGAGCTCTTCATACAGCTTGACTCTGAACCAGTGTATGTACCAAGGCGGACGCAACAGCAGAGGCTTCATTCTCTTTTTTGGCTCTCATTTCGTGCCCCAAGAAGGAGATGATGATGGGGATGTTTTTGATAGGCACTTGGTCAAAGCCCTGTTTCTGCTCACAGATAGATAGGGAGGTGTCCAGGCATCACAGACCTGTTCCTGACAATCTTGATTTTTTTTTTCACTAAACATACTACTCCAGAGGAGGGGCTTCAGTCAGCAAGAAGAATCGTATTTCATTCCCTGCAGCTCCTCTGGACTGGGTGAATTGGGAGTCTGAGATGAAAGCAGCTCTCCGAAAACATATGTTACTTTCTGCTAGCCAGGCATTGATATCAGTCAATGTTGTTTGTTTATAAGGTCGCTACACGCATGTTCGCTGGGACATGGCCATAGGAATCTTACTGGGGGTCCTGGAAAACCTTAGGACCTCTCTTGCTCAGACGAATCATTGCTGACGAGACGCAGGCAAGTATGTGATTCATGCCGTCCTAAATACTTCTGATAACTGACGCTCTTGAAATGTTTTCTTGTAACTGATGTAATTTGTAACTGATGTAATTTTTGTGGAACCTTATGTAAAGTGCTCTGATACCTCAGGGTCTAGCCAGCGCTATATAAAACTCAAAATAATAAAAATAAATAAAATCCTAGTTAGTGATTACAGAGCTTTCCCCAAGCAGAGTACTGTGGGGAACTTGCCACCTTGTGTAATATGTCAATGTTGTACATAGAGTGAACTGGGCAGGAGCAGTGATGGGAAAGAAGAGGCAACTGGGCAGGAGAGTTGACTGGGCAGGAGAGGTGACTGGGCAGGAGAAGCAACAGGGCAGTAGAGGCGACTGGGCAGGAGAGGTGACTGGGCAGGAGAGGTGACCGGGCAGGAGAGGCGACTGGGCAGGAGAGGCGACTGGGCAGGAGAGGTGACTGGGCAGGAGAGGTGACTCGGCAGGAGAGGCGACTGGGCAGGAGAGGTGACTGGGCAGGAGAGGTGACCGGGCAGGAGAGGGGACCGGGCAGGAGAAGTGACGGGTCAGGAGCAGTGACAGGACATGAGAGGCAACAGGAAAGGAGCAGTGAACGGGCAGGAGCAGTGAACGGGCAGGAGCAGTGAACGGGCAGGAGCAGTGACGGGGCAGGGGAAGTGACGGGGCAGGAGAAATGACAGGGAAGGAGCGGTGACAGGGCAGGAGAAGTGACCGGGCAGGAGAAAGTGACAGGGCAGGAGAAGTGACTTGTACTTATGTTCCTTGCCTATTTCTTTATATACTATTGCATGACATCTACTGATGTGTCTGCAAAGCATACCTGTTGCCCCAAATGTTTGTCCTGAATTTTGACCCCTTGTCCTGAACTCTTACACTCACCATCCTGAATTTGCACCCATGCCAGCTGGCCACCCTAGTCGGGAGTGCCCACAACCTCCTCCCACTTCCTTCCTATCTACAGGCACACAAACTAGTTCATTTTAACAAACTGACTACACTAAACTGAGTACCTGTGCGCCCTAAACTGGAAACACATCGAATAACACAAGAGCCTTGGGATTAGACAGTGCCGCCAAATCTGGGACTAGTAGAAAGGCCATGAAGAGGCAGAACACACGGCTCCTATTCTAAAGAGCTGGGTGATTCTCTGCCTTGACAAAGCACCGTCTGGGTCACGCTGCTTCCAATCCACTTATGGCAAGCGTGTCTCTGAACCAGCAAGAGGAGAGCTTAGCCTCTGGCACAACACAGGAACCTCTGCCTCAGCAAGGGTTCGGCTGGGAGTTTCCCTGGCCTGGACCCAAAGCCATCTCTGCACCATACAACTTCTCTTCAACTCAAAGTCACAGGACTGCAGATGCCATGAATGCATTCTGTCTTTACTTCTGTTCTGTTCGGCATGGCCCTAAAAAATTAAAAAATTGGCTAGAAGTTAACCTCTTGGATGCTTGAGTTATTTTTCTACTGTGCTGGACCACAATAGAAACGGGTGTGGTCATGACAAGCTCAGCTCGTCATGAGCACACGAGCACTGTGCTGCATGACGAGCTGAGCTCGTCATGAGCATGGAAGGGGTTAAACAACATTATTTTGCTTGTCAGAAAGATTATGTTAAAGGTGCAAACCTTAAAACATCTGCCAAAAGATTATGCATAGTAAAGCACTGGCAGGAATTGTACAGGAAGATCAAAAGGGTAAGTGGTCCTGTGTGAGGTTCCTTATGAATAACATTAATGTGCTTACCTCGGAGGTCTACCCAGATACCTTCTTTTGTGTACCAAACATGCTCATGTGTGTGATTCAGGCAGGAACCAAATTCAAAGGATATTCAGGAAGAATCTGTATCTTACACTAACAGTGATCCATGACGTTTATATCTAATAAGTATACATATCTGCAGTATTGCATTGAAAAAGTTAACTATGCCGGAGTGGCCGTTCCAGGCATCAGGCGTTTCCCAGGGCGACTGGAAGGGTAGGGGCCAGTTTAGTTTGGGGGGACCGGTTTTGTACAAGTGCAGGAGTTTTAAAAACACAGCAAAGTTATTTGTATATTCAGCAGGTTTCGGTCAACAATACAAGTGCCAAGATAACTTTGGTGATCAATGTACCTGCTGGAGAGAGATGGGAGCATGTTTTGTCTAGTGGCTGTTTTACTCATCTAAGGTAGCACAGAGGGGTAATATGCCTGCTGCAAAGAACATGTACCATGCATATCAAAGAGCAATATTTTATGTGCATAGTTCAGTGGGTACTGCTTTGTGTTCACTTCTCGAATGAAAGGACACTTGAATACATATGACCTGGCAGTTTGGGCTGGACTGGTCCCATTGGGTGCAGAATCAAGACTGATTTGCATATGGCTGGGTCACAACTGGAATGGCATGGTGAGCAAAATAAAATGGATTTAGGTCCAGATCTCTGTACTGGGCTGAATGTATGACACTGTTCTGCATTCTGTCCATCTTGTTCTTTTTGCTTTTGTCATCCCGAGTGGGACGGGTATGTCCAGACGTGGGTCCCGTGCTCTCAATGCCACTGGAATCAAGCTATCCTGACTGAAGAGGGATGAAACCCTGAAACCGGTCCTAGGATGCTTGTTTCCAGTCCAGGGAGAACCTGGCTTGGCAATTCGTGCTGGACTGTTCCCATGGGGCACAGGGTCAAGGCTGATTTCCATATGGCTGGGTTCAAACTAGAATGGCATGGTGAGCAAAGAAACAATGGATTTAGGCCCCGATCTCTGTACTGGGGTGAATGTATGACATTGTTCTGCATTCTGTCCATCAGTTGTTCTTTTAGCTTCAGGAGCCTCCAGTTGGGTTTCTGTCAGCAGATTTGTCTTCAGCAGCAACTGACATTTTGGGAGCCACGTCAGGCCACATACTAACTTTATTAAAAACATCAAATCCTTTTCCAAGACCTGCACCGGGCTATCATGAACGACTCTGGTGCCTTTGTGGCCAGCGTCGGGAGAGAATCTGGTGCTATTTCTGATGTCAAACACTGTACTGATTCCAGTTCGATTCAGCCGATGTCACAATTTAAGATTTCAAAAGAGCTCTTCATACAGCTTGACTCTGAACCAGTGTATGTACCAAGGCGGACGCAATAGCAGAGGCTTCATTATCTTTTTTGGCTCTCATTCCGTGCCCCAAGAGGGAGATGATGATGGGGATGTTTTTGATAGGCACTTGGTCAAAGCCCCATTTCTGCTCACAGATAGATAGGGAGGTGTCCAGGCATCACAGACCTGTTCCTGACAATCCTGCTTTTTTTTTCACTAAACATACTACTCCAGAGGAGAGGCTTTAGTCAGCAAGAAGAATCGTATTTCATTCCCTGCAACTCCTCTGGACTGGGTGAATTGGGAGTCTGAGATGAAAGCAGCTCTCCGAAAACATAAGTTATCTTCTGCTAGCCAGGCATTGATATCAGTCAATGTTGTTTGTTTATAAGGTCGTTACACGCATGTTCTCTGGGACATGGTCATTGGAATCTTACTGGGGGTCCTGGAAAACCTTAGGACCTCTCTTGCTCAGACGAATCATTGCTGACGAGACGCAGGCACGTATGTGTGATTCATGCCGTCCTAGATACTTCTGATAACTGACGCTCTTGAAAAGTTTTCTTGTAACTGATGTAATTTTGTGGAACCTTATGTAAAGCGCTCTGATACCTCTGGGTCTAGCCAGCGCTATATAAAACTCAAAATAATAATAATAATAATAATGTTGTCACCCCGAGTGGTACGGGTAAGCCCAGACGTGGGTCTCATGCTCTCCATGCCACTGGAATCAAGCTATCCTGGCTGATGAGGGTTGAAAGCCCAAGAGGTCCTAAGGTGCTTGTTTCCAGTCCAGGAATGACCTGGCCTGGCAGTTTGGGCTGGACTGCTCCTATTGGACGCAGGATCAAGACTGATTTGCATATGTTGCAAGCTTTACATAAACCTGCATTCTATATGAGTGTTTCCTGAATTAAAATAAACATGTTTATCCGTTGTTTGAATTAAATAACGTTATAAGCTGTAACTGGTCAGTGAAATGGTAAACTACTAAAAATTGGAATGTTTTGCTATTTCTAGCCACACCCCTGACTCCGCCCACTGACCCAATCTTTGGTTATTCCCGCCCCCTGATTCTCCACCCATAGTTCCCCTACTTTTTTTCGCCCACTTCGACCACTGGTCACAGAGCCCGCTCCACGGCGGTCACTGCACTGGGCTCACCAGTTTTCGGGCTTCTTCTGTGCCGTGTTTCCAAGGTCAGGGCAGGCCAGACCTGACCCAGGCTTCGATGAGGCCAGGCCAGAGCACAGTATTTCAACCCCACAGTCGATGGATGCCCCGGCTCCGCAGTGCCGTCCGGGCCGTGTCTGCTCGAGTGGTCTAAACTTAAGGGCAGGAGGTCGGATCCACTCACCAGCCATCGCGCAGCTCAGTTGGTCTGTTGTTACCCCTGACAACACTCGATCTTGCTGCATCTGGGGAGGTGGCCAGCCGCTCACCAGATGTGCTGTCTCTTCACCACTGGAGTCCCCGGCTTCAGTCTTTCGTGCAGGTGACAGTGACACCAAGGGATGTAACGGCTCAATCCGCCATCCTTTTCGGGCTGCGGTCAGTTTCTCCGAGCCCTGACTTGTTCCGATGCATTTACCACCTCTTTTAGGAAGTTCGTTTGCGGACTAAATTAACGTGTTTTGGGGGATGTTCTGGGGCGATATGGAGCTGCTCTAGGCGGCGGCCATTTCCCTCTGATCCTGGCCACGCCCCCTGAAAAATATAGGTTTTAAAAAAATCTAAAGACTTCTAATAATGCCACCCAATGTTCCTCCTTTGGCTTTCACTCCTTGGGCTCACTAAGGCAATGTTCTCAGATAGCATGCTTCTCAGTGTTGCTCCCTGTTCCCTTCTGAGGTGGATGCAGATTTTCAGGCAATCAGTTTTTGATTGCAAGGTTTGCTGTATTAAGTCAGACACTAATGCCACTTGAGCTTGCAAAAAATGCTTCTATAGGTCTTGCACTTCAATAGGTCCAGGCATGCCTCTACATTTTCCGTACAAACTAGCTAGCTATTGGCCAAGATGTGAACCAGCTTCGCTCTTATGACTTACAATATTAGGCCAGAGGACCAGTTATACATTTTATTGCATAGTTGACAGAAGGCACATGATCTGGAAATGCATGTTTTCTTTATAGCATCTAGATGAAAACAGGTGGAATACATATAGCTGAGTCAAAAGCCCAAGTAGTTGTATGTAGGAGTATAAGAAGCCATTGGTGTGCCTAGAGACCTTGAATGAAATGGCTCTTGACTTTTTCCAAAGATCATAATCTTCATTTTTTTAGCATCGGCATGCAAGCACTTTATTTTACTGTTGAGATCCAGGGCCCGATGTAGGTCGGTCGGTAACGGCCGAAAATCGGTATTTTCGGCCGTTACCGATCGGTAAATAGGCGAATGGTATGTAGGGGGCATTATTTTACCGATTCGGTAAAATTACCGATTCGGTAATTTTACCGATTCGGTAAAATAAGTAATCGGTAAATTTACCGATTCGGAGCCACCCATATGTAGCTGGGAGTCTTCAGAGTCCCAGGAGCCTTAACGAATCGGTATTTTACCATCAAATCCAATTCCGAAACCGATTCCGGTGTGCATGCACACCTATGCCATGTGACAGGCAGACCTGCCCTTAGGGCAGGTATGCCTGCCACATGGCACCCGTGCCTGTTTTGGGGGTGCCAGAGGGTGTCAAAGTGACACCCCCTGCACCCTTGTGTGAATCGGTATTTACCGATTCGGTAAATACCGAATCGGTAATGCCCATTCATTCCTATGGGCTTCAAAGCCCATAGGAATGAATGGGTATTACCGATTCGGTATTTACCGAATCGGTAAATACCGAATTCATCCGATTCGGTATTCCAGCACATCTGGAATACCTACATGTCGGACCCATAGATTTACCGATTTTAAATTACCGAATCGGTAAAATTCGGTAATTTAAAATCGGTAAATCTTTCCTACCTACATCTAGCCCCAAGCTCCTATAAAGATCTAACCAAAACCAGTTTTTATCTGCTGAAAAATTAACCAGGTCTTCCAAATATTTAAAACGTTGATTATGCTGCGGCTGCAGTTTTGGTGGTAATGATTTCACTCACTGAAACGTCCATTACGAGTCAGCCATGCAGAGACTGAATAGCAGGGGTTGTGTGCACCCCAACTTCCCACCTGCTTCAGCCCCTTCCTTGCTGGAGTACGGTCTGAGTTGTGATAACAATGGGGGTAGCATAACCCAAATACATTCCCTGAGTTTGAGGTTTTGAGGTGGCAATTCTGTACCTGGAGGAACTAAGGGTTTTATTTAGAGTTTGCTGGACTTGATACTCCATCCTCAAAACTCAAAATAAGTCCCTAAGACTATATGTACTGACGCTTTTGTTATCGGTTTGCACCAGGCGGGCAACGCCCAAAGGGCTCAAAGGACTTCATCCAGGGCCGCACTGGGAACCGAAACCGGCCCTGGCAAAAAGTTCGGTCGGGCCCCCTTGGGGTAGGGGGAAGTGCGGCCAAGCAGTGTGTTAGGGCCGGTTTCAGACGATTTTGTTACAGGGGGACGATATTGCCGGACCCCGGTAACAAAAACGGCCACCCAGGAGCCCCAAACCACATAGCAGCACCCGAGTAGTTCACAGGTCTTTAAAATGCCATTTACGTGTTAACGAGGCTTTGTCGTTTTTCATCCCTTCTTAGAGCCCTGCATCTCCACTCTGCCTATTGCTGGAAGAATTCTCCCTCCCCCGAGATTTTTAGTAGCCCCCCTCCCCCCCACCGAAATGTGGCTCTAGTTGCGGCTCTGGTTTGCACAACACCTTTTGACGGTCAAATTCAGAGAGCTGCCATATGTGTGCACAGCAGAGAGGTCAACGAGCCAGCAACGTAGCTCAGTCGGTTATGCCCCAATTACTCAGATTTTTTTTGCATAGCTTGAGGGATACAGTGTTGCATTTCCTGGCAATGCCTTTTGAGCTTCGGTTATCCGTAAAGACAAGAAACACTGAGTTGGTAAATAACACGACTTCAGTGCTAGAACCTAGTTTGCGGAGGCCTCATAGTATCCTAAATTAGCCCAAAAATGAGGGTGAGACTCGGTGTTCGAGGTGTACCCCGGGTCTGAGGATGCCCGCATCTGGATTCAGCATTGCTAATGGATTAATAACAACAAGAGAGGCAGGCCTCGTGCACCCACAGCACAAAAGGTGTGGGCTCTCACGCATGATTCAGCAGCTGCAGCCTCTGACGAGCAGCGGACTCAGCAGCACCGCTCACATCTGAGCTCTGAAGGCTTGTTAACATGTCCGCCTATTATTCTAAATTGTCAGAAAACATCTTTAGCGAGGCTCAAGGGGACAGCGATCGGAAGACAAGGTCAGTGTGAGTGAGGACCGGGGAGGCACGAGAGAAATGCAAGTGCAGCAGAGGAGAGAGTGTGGAGAGAGCGAGCTACAGGGCTGGAGGCGAAGCGAAGGAGGGTGTGGGCACAGGGGGCAACAAGGGAGGGGTGAAGATGGGCAGAGTTCCACAGGTTGATAGGAGATAGTCTGCAGAGGGAGGGGTAATGTTAGGAGAGCAGATGAGGAGTGCTGTGCAGGAGAGCAGGTGAGAGTGGGTGTAGGGGAGCATATGAAGAGTGGTGCACAGGAGAGGCAGAGAGTGGTGTGCGGAGAAGCAGATGAGGAGTGGTGTGCAGGGGAGCAGATGAAGAGTGGTGTGCAGGGGAGCAGATGGAGAGTGGTGTGCAGGGGAGCAGATGGAGAGCGGTATGCAGGGGGTCAGATGGAGAGTGGTTTGTAGGAGAGCAGATGGAGAGTGGTGTGCAGGGGGGCAGGTGTAGAGTGGTGTGGTGGGGAGTAGGTGGAGAGTGGTGTGCAGGAGAGAAGGTGGAGAGTGGTGTGCAGGAGGGCAGATGGAGAGTGGTGTGCAGAGGAGCAGGTGGAGAGTGGTGCACAGGGGAGACGGAGAGTGGTGTGCAGGGGAGCCGATGGAGAGTGGTGTGCAGGGGAGCAGATGGAGAGTGGTGCACAGGAGAGGTGTAGAGAGGTGTGCAGAGGAGCAGGTGGAGAGTGGTGAAAGAGAGCAGGTGGAGAGTGGTGTGCAGAAGAGCAGGTGAAGAGTGGTGTGCAGAGGGGCAGACGGAGAGTGGTGTGCAGGGTAGCAGATGAGAGTGCTTGTAGGGGAGCATATGGAGAGTCGTGCACAGGAGAGGCAGAGAGAGGTGTGCAGGGAAGCAGGTGAGGAGTGGTGTGTAGGGGAGCAGATGAAGAGTGGTGTGCAGGGGAGAAGATGGAGAGTGGTGTGCAGGGGAGCAGATGGAGAGTGGTTTGTGGGAGAGCATTTGGAGAGTGGTGTGCAGGGGAGCAGGTGGAGAGTGGTGTGGTGGGGAGTAGGTGGAGAGTGGTGTGCAGGAGAGCAGGTGGAGAGTGGTGTGAAGGAGGGCAGATGGAGAGTGGTGTGCAGGGGAGCAGGTGGAGAGTGGTGCACAGGAGAGGCGGAGTGTGGTGTGCAGGGGAGCAGATGGAGAGTGGTGTGCAGGGGAGCAGGTGGAGAGTGGTGTGCAGGGGAGCAGGTGGAGAGTGGTGCACAGGAGAGGCAGAGAGTGGTGTGCAGGGGAGCAGGTAGAGAGTGGGGTGCAGGAGAGCAGGTGGAGAGTGGTGTCCAGGGGAGCAGATGAGTGGTGTGCAGGGGAGCAGATGAGTGGTGTGCAGGGGAGCAGATGAGTGGTGTGCAGGGGAGCAGATGAAGAGTGGTGTGCAGGGGAGCAGATGAGGAGTGGTATGCAGGAGGTCAGATGGAGAGTGGTTTGTAGGAGAGCATATGGAGAGTGGTGTGCAGGGGAGCAGGTGGAGAGTGGTGTGGAGGGGAGTAGGTGGATAGTGGTGTGCAGGGGAGCAGATGGAGAGTGGTGTGCAGGGGAGCAGATGAGTGGTGTGCAGGGGAGCAGATGAAGAGTGGTGTGCAGGGGAGCAGATGAGGAGTGGTATGCAGGAGGTCAGATGGAGAGTGGTTTGTAGGAGAGCATATGGAGAGTGGTGTGCAGGGGAGCAGGTGGAGAGTGGTGTGCAGGGGAGCGGGTGGAGAGTGGTATGCAGGGGGTCAGATGGAGAGTGGTTTGTAGGAGAGCATATGGAGAGTGATGTGCAGGGGAGCAGGTGGAGAGTGGTGTGGAGGGGAGTAGGTGGAGAGTGGTGTGCAGGAGAGCAGGTGGAGAGTGGGTATAGGGGAGCAGGTGGAGAGTGGGTATAGGGGAGCAGGTGGAGAGTGGTGTGCAGGGGAGCAGGTGGAGAGTGGTGTGGAGGGGAGTAGGTGGAGAGTGGTGTGCAGGAGAGCAGGTGGAGAGTGGGTATAGGGGAGCAGGTGGAGAGTGGTGTGCAGGGAGGCAGATGGAGAGTGGCATGTTTAGGAGATGGAGGGTGGCGTGCAGGGGAGCAGGTGGAGAATAGTGTGCAGGGGAGCAGGTGGAGAGTGGTGTGCAGGGGCAAAGATGGAGAGTGGTGTGCAGGGGAGAAGATGGAGAGTGGTCTGTACGAGAGCAGATGGAGACTGGTGTCCAGGGGAGCAGATGGAGAGTGATTTGGAGGGAGGCAGATGGAGAGTGGCATGTTTGGTAGATGGAGAGTGGTGTGCAGGGGAGCAGATGGAGAGTTGTCTGCAGGGGAGCAGATGGGGAGTGGTGTGCAGAGGGGCTAATTGACAGTGGTGTGCAGGGGAGCAGGCGGAGAGTGAGATGGGGGAGCAGGCGGAGAGTGCTGTGCAGGGGAGCAGATGGAGACTGGTGTGCAGGGGAGCTAATGGAGAGTGGTCTAATGGAGAGCAGATGGAGAGTGGCGTGTTTGGGAGGTGGAGAGTGGTGTGAACGGGCAAAGATGGATAGTGGTGTGCAGGGTAGCAGATGGAGAGTGGTGAACAGGGGCAAAGATGGATAGTGGTATGCAGGGGAGGAGATAGAGAGTGATGTTCTTGGGAGATGAAGAGTGATGTGCAGGGGAGTAGGTGGAGAGTGGTGTGCAGGGGCAAAGATGGAGAGGGGTGTGCAAGGGAGCAGGTGGAGAGTGGTGTGCAAGGGGGCAGGTGGAGAGTGGTGCAAGGGGCGAAGATGCAGAGTGGTGTGCAGGGGAGCAGATGGAGAGTGGTCCCGTCAGCAGCCCAGAAACACCCAAAGACACACAAAGCTTAAATTTCAGGGCCAGCGACGTCACTGGAACAGTCCTGCAGCATCAGACCTCACTTGCGACGCACACACACAAACCCTCCTTATCAAGGAGAGAAAAAAGAAGCTTTAGAAGCAACAGAAAAAAACAAAGTTAAAAGTGAGACATTGAAGTCATTGAAGATCAATCATCTGCCCTTACAAGGGGACACAAGAGTCATCCAGTTGTACCTAATTTTCACAGGCAAAAATTGGGGCAAAAAGCCCCCCCCCCAGGTCTCTCTGTATTTCGAAATTCAGCACAAGCCAACTACATTACCAAGTACCTCCAGTGCGAAGGGCCAAAAGTCATTAGTAATGCCAAATCAACCTACAGACAACGATCTAACGGCTGGAACAAGTCAATCTCCTGCACAATTGCTCACCTGGACAATCTCAGCAATATCAACACTACAGTCAGTCAACCCACATCCTTTACATTCAAGCCCGGAGCCTCAGCCTGTCACCAGGAACAATAACGGCCAAAGCAAGTGGCCCCGAGCAGGACCTGCCTCATTCCACCAAGGAAGCGCCTGCACAGGACCAACGCCAGTAGAGTCAGCTACAAAAACGGGAGAAAGGGCCCAAACCATGGGTACACCAGCAGTCGCATATGAGGTGGTCCTCATAGCAAGATTCCTTAGCACTGGACAGCATGACATCCTGAATCGGAGTAACATTTTACGTCTCTTCAAACATCTGGATACCCTAGACAAGATACAAACTGGGGAACTAGAATGGGTGAAATTCCTGAGCACAAAGGGGGATACACATGGCGATTCATCAGTGGTGGGCCTGAAGAACAAAGAAATACAACAAGCTGTCGTGAACAACTACACCCTACTCGCTGAGTGGGGCATTGAAGTTCAGACACGTCCTGGCCCCAGACACCAGGGGAAAGGCCACCCGGTCGGTCCTGCACGGGACAAACAGCTCGGGACCTTCAGACAGAAGCCAAAGAGACCTAATGGGCATCAGAATCTCATGCCAAAATAATCATTGGGTTATATATACCACCTCCTTAATGTCTGATCAAAAGGGACATGCAAGAAGGTGGCCACAGTATTCCGAACTGTGACAAAAGACAGCCTTTCAGAGGAGATGCTGACCCAGGATTAACCCACAAGCAGCAACCAACTATATAGTTTCCTGGAACATAGCAGGGATCAGTAAAATCTGCGAAAATAAAAATCTGAAGCAGTTCCTGGAAAGCAGAGACATAATCTATTTCCAAGAAACATGAGCCTTGTCCAGCACCCCATAGGGTACTATGAACACCAGGTCCCAGCCATAAAAAGGAATATTTTTGGCCGTCCAGCTGGCGGTTTATCAGTTTTTATAAAACATGAATGTGCCCTTGCAGCCACAGCTGTCAATCAGAACTCCCCAGGTCTACCAGCCCTACAGATCAGAGGTTCAAGTTTCAATAAACATCCAATGTGTCTGTTGGTAATAAACTGCTACATCAATCCCGCACTGACCCTCATGAAAGATCAGCTGGAGGCATTGGCACAGAACCTAGAAAACCTGCTAAACAAACACAACTCATACCAGGTTTTTAACAAAACAGAATTCCCCATCCCCCCCTCCGGGGTCCAGGCAGCTCCCCTGCAGGACCCTCTTAACAATTATAAGCTGACATCAACTAACACACTGAAAAAAGGTCGCTCTGCTTCCTGGCATCCTCAGCTCACCTTTCGGATGCCTCAAGAATCAATTATATTATGGCCAGCGAAGAGATGGTGGCCAGAATAGAAGACTTTGAAGTCGAAGATCAGAAGGAAAGCAATCATAGGCCATTAAGAGCAGTGTTTCAGCTGAACGTACCACCAGCTACCATCTACCAACCCATTGGGGAGATGAGTGGGGAGGAAAAACACAGCGTCCTGAGGAGGATTAAGTGGTCAGACAAGACAGGGACCACACTTCAAACATGGATGAGCCAGGTACAGGAAGGGAGCCTGCTTACAGACCTCTCACTCACAAATGGTTGGGAGAACATTGTTGAGGACCTACAAACCAAGCTCGGGAACCCTAAGACACAAAACCCGAGACCGAAAGGGCAACGGAGACCAGGAATCACCTGTTCAAACAATGATGTACGAGAATGCAAAAGACCTCTGCGCAGAGCCTGCACAGTAAAGAAAAAAGGGGGCAGCCAAAAAGAGGGACTATCAATTGCATCACTGAGGGAATCTTTAAGGAAGAAAATATGGGAATACAAAAAATGCCAACATGGAAAGCGAGTGGTTCAAAGTCTTTTCCTTGCTCAAACAAAAGACCCCAATAAGACTCTGGAGATAAATAAACCAGGATCTATTAACGGAGACCTAACAAGTGGTAGGGGGGATACAGCAGAGCAAGTCGATCTAGTTAGCACAAAGCCAGGAGCCATGACCCCGAGCCCAGGCAAGAACTCCATGGGTAACATATCTCCGGTCATCGCTCATGGCACTTCACCAGCCTGGTTAACCGCATCGCTGCTGCGGTTATTTTTGCGCTGTGCGGCTGTTTTCTAATTACCGCGTTACATGACGAGCTCAGCTCGTCATCCGCACACGTCACCCGTGGCTGATGATGAGCTGAGCTCGTCATCAGCATCGAACGGGTTAAACATCCAACAAATCATCAAAACTATCAAGAGCATGAAGAATGATGTGGAACCTGGGCCTAACGGGATTCCAGCACCTGTCTTTAAACTGGCACCAGAGTTCTGGGCATCACTCCTAACCTCGCTCTTTAATTATGCCTTCGTGACTGCCATAACCCCCGAGTCTTGGAGGGGTTCCATACTGGTCCCTACTTTAAAAAAAGGAGATCGCCTAAAGCCGTCCACCTACAGGCTTATTACCCTGCTTGATCTGGAAGCCCAGGCATATGCCCGCCTACTATTGAAAGATCTGGAGGAGTGGGTCGAAGGGAGAAACATAATACCTTGAACCAGACTGGATTTAGATCACAGGCATCAACCATGGACAATGTTCTAGCACACCTTTCAGCCCAGGCAATCCTGAAGAACCATCCCCCGCTCTTCTGCTTGCTCGTGGATTATAGTACAGCCTTTGACAAAGTAGTGAGAAAAAGATTGTGGTGGAAGTTAGAAAACTGGGGCATTCCATCAAATCTCCTGAAGGCAATAAGATCATTATATGAGAACACCTGGGAGCGGGTCAAAACAAGCGCCAGCACAGTTTCCCCTAAAATAACCACGGAAAATGGGTTGAAGCAAGGATGCATGCTGGCCCCCATTCACTTCAACTTAAAAACGGATGATCTGGGGATGCCCTAAAAGGAGCCATTTTAGTAGCCCCACGATTAGGAAGTGTGAGGCTGCCAGTTCCACAGTATTCTGACTACACAGTTATAATGGACCATACGAAGGTGGGCCTACAAAGAGCCCTAAACGCACTAAACCGTTTTAAAATCATTGATAGTTAATCAAGGAAAAACCAAGGTCATCATTTTTGGGTCCTACCACCTGAAAATGAATGCACTGTGGCAGCTGGGAAATGCGCAAACCAATACGGTGGCCTCATACAACTACCTAGGGGTCTTGTTGACGGAACGGGCCAAGGCGAACGTACACCTAAAACACCTAAAACAGCAGAGCTCCAAGGCCAGCAAGGTTACCCATCTATTAAAACAACTAAGCCAGCACTTGATCAGTCCATCTGCCAGTCCAATTGTGATGGTTCTTATAGCGAAGCTCCTTCCAGCAATTAGCTACGGCCACCTTGCCTTCCACGGGAAACTGGACGCTCTCCTCAATTCAGCCCAAGTCAAGGTATCCAGGTCAGTGCTACCCATACCGAGGACAGCAAGAAAAACGAGTCTAAGACTGGAGCTAGGCCTGGGAAGGCCAGACCTTATCTGCCAGGGGGAGATCATAAAGCTATAGCTAAGGATATTAAGGGCACCGGCTGACTCCCTAATAAATCATCTGAGATCTATCTTTGAGGGGCCTGGCTCGGCCTGGCACACTAGGCTAGGAAACGCAATCAAAATATTGAAGATCGAAAAAGAAAGCACATCATGGCTGGGTATCCCCCTGAATGCCTGGAAGAGAGCTGTTAACAAACAAGTGCGCAAAATCTCCTTTGACCTCCACCTTAAAACTCTCAGTTTAAGCTCTCATCTAGATCCGTTGAACAATTCCTACACGGCAGGAAAAGCACAACCCTAGCTAAGCGAGGCTCTCACAACACAGGGCAGAAGTAAAATCTTATTCACGAGGCCGACCACGCTTGGGATTGCTGATTTCAATCCTGCATGGGCCCGAAGAGGGGAAAAAACAACCTGTAGACTGTGCCCCTACAGGAGGGAATCCTGGTTGCATCTCTTATGCTGCTGTCCCAACCTCAACAATGAACGCCGGCGACTTCTGCGCCCAATCTGCATCAACAAGGTTATAAAGTTGTGCAGCGAAGCATCAACCTTGTGTTTTTCGACCACTAACACAATGGCTCTAGCGAGACTGGCAAAATGTATCCATCTAATCAGGATAGCCTTAAAAGTCGCCAACGAAAGTAGCATAACCCAGGGGAAGTGCATTGTAAACTCTGCGGACGAATGCTGATGGGATCACTCAACGATGCACAGTGCCCCTCTCGCACACTCCCCCAAGAGAGCATTTCCACCCGAGAGACACTTAGAGCGCCACAGAGGGCAGTTGAAGAGCTCCGTAACGTAGATCAACTTCAGGGCACAAACGAGGGCTTCAAGATCATGTCCATAAATGCTGGGGAAAGGCCGACTATGGTAGACTTGGGGAGGGGTGTTAAATTTTACTCAGCACAGAAATTTGAAATGACTGTTTTTAGCATTTATACACTGATTGTTTTTTCTGTATTGCTTTTAATTAATTATACAGTTAATAAAGTTTACAGATGGAGAGTGGTGTGCATGGGGCAGATGTGGAGTGGTGTGCAGGGGAGCAGATGGAGAGTGGTGCGGAGGGTTGAAGAAGGAGAGTGGTGTGCAGGGGAGCAGATGGAGAGTGATGTGGAAGGGAAGAAATGGAGAGTGGTGTGCAGGGGGCAGATGGAGATTGGTCTGCAGGAGAGCAGTTGGAGAGTGGTGTGCAGGGGAGCAGATGGAGGGTGATGTGGAGGGAGGCAGATGGAGAGTGGCATTTTTGGTAGATGGAGAGAGGTGCGCAGGGGAGCAGATGCAGAGTTGTGTGCAGGGGATATGGTCGAGAGTGTGGTGGATGGGAGAGGGTCGAGGCAGGGGAGCAGATGAGAGTGGTGTGCAGGGGAGATGATGGAGAGTGATCTGTAGTAGAGCAGATGGAGAGTGGCGTGTTTGGGAGGTGGAGAGTGGTGTTCAGGGGCGAAGATGGAGAGTGGTGTGCAGAGTAGCAGATGGAGAGTGGTGTGCAGGGGAGTAGATGGAGAGTGATTTGCAGGGGAGCAAATGGAGTGGTTTGCAGGGGTGCAGATGGCTAGTGGTGTGCAGGTGGCACATGGAAACTGGCATGTTCGGGAGCAGATGAGGAGTGGTGTGCAGGGGAGCAGATAGCTAGTGGTGTGCAGGGGCAGATGGAGAGTGGTGTACAGGGGGGCAGATGGAGAATGGTTTGTAGGAGTGCAGATGGAGAGTGATGTGCAATGGATCAGATGGAGAGTGGTGTGCAGGGGGACAGATGGAGGGTGCTGTACAGGAGAGCAGATGGAGAGTGGTGTGCAGGGAGGCGGATGGAGAGTGGTGTCCAAGAAATAAACGAGGAGTGGTTTGCAGGGGAGCAGATGGAGAGGGGTATGCAGGGTCGCAGATGGAGAGTGTTGTGCAAGGGGTATATGAGGAGTGATTTGCAGGGGAGCAGATGGAAAGGAGTATCCAGGGGAGCAGATGGAGAGTGGTGTGTTTTGGAGCAGATGGAGAGTGGTGGGTAGAGAGCAGATGGGTTGGAGAGGTTGTATAGTGGGCAGATAGAAAGTAGTGGATATGGCTGCAGATGCAGAGTGGTGGATGGGCCTAGACAGAGGTAGAGGGAGGAATGGAAGGGATGAATAGCATGAGGGGACTAAGAGAGAGGAAAGGATAGGAAGAGCAACAGTAGAGAGTGGATTTGAAATTGAAAGAGAGAAATGGGCAGTGGAAACGTAAGTGGAGGGAGAGCAGAGGACGAGGATGGTAGTTGGAACATAGACAATGGAGTTGGCAACATACGGAGAGGGACACAGGTGGCCAGGGTACATCCTGGATCACCAATACAGTGACTGAGAAACAAAATGTATTACATTAATGTATTTTATGTGTGTTTTCTTTTCAGTTTAGCAGTGTTACTACGCTTCTCAAGCATGACTGCAGAACATGAGAATGAGTGGTACTTGCAGGGCGGTGACATGTGAGGACTCAGTCATGCACTAGGTGAATGTGGAAGCAAAGTCTGTGCCATGTTGCATTTCTTAGTGTGTACAGGTAAGCAGATTGCTTGAAGGAGGTGTGAGTTGGAAGAGAACTTTAGCCAATTTCCATTTTTGCGTAAAGTGAGTCTGTTAATAATACTTTTTCTATTTGGAGCATTTGTTTTCGTCTATATGCAATCGGTCTCGGTGTTGGAAATTCCACTTATGTTTCATCTACATCCGGGAGTGATTGTGGGGATAGATCGTATGGGTGAGCCAAATGATTTTATGTTACCTTGTAAGTTTCAGTGGAACAGAGGTTTTGTCCCTTCCTGGCCCTAATACACCCAAACAGGCAATTACGTTTTCTGTGTGCACTTTAAAGGGACACCTTGTGCGGTAGGACATCCTGAAGATGCCAGGTGCTAAATGCAGAGAAGCATCCAGTACAGTCTCTGTAACACGTATTCTGCTTTGGAGGTAAAGAGGGCGTGGAGATCCAGGCATGCATTTCCAAGGCTGCATCTAGTGTCAGCAGAGGGGCAGACTATATAGAAATATTGTGCATTGTGAACTATATGTATATTCTTTGTCTGCAGGATGAAGGAGGTGCCACACATCAAGAAGGTTGTGATCCGCTAGGAGGTCACCTGGGAAGGACCTATCAGTGTTATTAAACGCATCGACCAGGCCATTGCGGTCCAAGATCGCAGCCTGTGCCAGGTTCCAATCACCCCTTAAAAGCAGATGGGTTGCATCGATCTCTGTCAGCACGCGGACAAGCTGTAAAAGAAATGGATGTTTCGGCCCTGTTGATGCATAAATTGCACCCACACAGAGCACACCGTCACCAAAACGCAGTTTTTCAAAGAAGTATCGGCACTCTGGGTTGCTCCACACCTTGAGTACCGTATGCTGCAATGTCTTGTCTATCAGTATAGCCACACCACACTTCCGAGGCACCATCAGCCTGTCATCCCATGACGCGGGCAGCAACTATGCTTGTCGACCGAGTCCCACCAGAACTTCTCACCCTCCCCGCTTGTGGGTTTCCTGGAGTAAAGCTATGTACAAATGTTTAGAATTAAGGTACATAAGCACCTTTTTATGTTTGATATACCAAATGAGGTCATTCACATTCCAAGAGATGACATTCAGGGATCCCTTCAGGGACATCTTAATACTATGTCAAAAGAGCGGCAAAGGCAGGAGGAGGAAGGGGGACATGTCTCAACCCTCAATGCACAGCGTGCAGTGCACCGCTAAAGTGGGTCTGGCAGAGATGCGAGGCACAGCTAATGGGTATAATAAATTGTGATAGGAATGGAAGGAGAGGGAAATGGTGGGAGAGGAGACAGAAGGAGGGCACCTGTACAGAAGTACAAGGGGAGGAAATAAGGTATGGAACCATACCAGGTGCCCCACCCCTGCATCGGGATTGGGGAGGCCAAAAAAGGGGGCGGGGAGGAAGACAAGGAGGGTGGGAGAGGTGTAGAGCTGGGGATGGGTGAGGGTGACTAATCCGGTAGAAGAACAAGCAAAACTGGTAATGTATGTTAAGATGCGGAACTAAACACACAAGAACCTTACTCAGCAGGTCCAGACACGTTGGTCCAGCCAAGTGCAAGGAGGCCCATGAGGGGAAAAGGTAGCCAGCCTGGGTCCTGAGAATAATACTGGTGGCTGGTAGGACGGCAGATGAGGGGGAGCCTCCTCGCAATTGCGGGAGAAGGCCTGGAGGGATTGTCCGCATGCGTGGTCTCCTATGGCAGGCAAGGCAGGAGGAGGGGGAAATACGCTCTTCTGGATCTTGTCAACTGGCAAGGGAGCAGAGAAGGGGTAGAGATGTCTAGTATGCCTAGGATATGGCCAGAGCGTGCCGGTCGCCAGCGATGTAGGAGTGAATGGGCGCATAGACAGGGCAGGAACAGTGGAGTGGCCAATAGTGCCACTGGGAGGACCGTGGAGAGCAAGGGAAGGGGGTCCAATGATAGGTGGTACGCAACACTGGCCCAACCCAACGGGCGGTGGGAGCAGTGAGTGGGCAAGAGCCTTGGCCCTGTGCCTGTTATTGGGAGGGGAGGGGAGGGGAGGGGAGGAAATGGGGGAGGTGAACTTGCCAGCCCCAGGTCATCAAGGCTCAGGTTCTAACTAACTGCTCCCATTTAGAAGGGACCACATTGAGACCAACTGGCCAGGCACTGCAAGAATCCTGGTAAAAGTAATAGTGCAAACTATAGCAAACAATCAATGAACACTAAACAGTAAACAGACAGTCCATACTTATCTGCCGGTTACAAAAATGCAAATAAACAATGATGCAGCAACAATCACTGAATATATCAGTTGTTGGGTGGACTGGCCTTCAGCGGCGAGCAGGACTTGTCATGGCCCCTGTACTGGGTCAGCTCCACCACAGCCTTGATTGCCTTCTCCCTGCCACTTGCAAATTGTGAAACCTGTCCTGGTGTCTGACTCTGTGGTGATGTGAGTTCTTGCTACCTAGCCGAGTCATAAATAGGGCAGGGATGAGTGCGGTGGAGGGGACCAAAGCTGTGTTCATCTTCTGGTTTTGCAGTCCATCCAGGAAAGATCGCAGTTCCCCTAGATTGCGGAAGTCCCTGGATATGGTGCCCATCATGACCCACATGCACACCGGTTTAAAGAGGCCCTACTTTATGTTCCACACCTGCGGCCTAAGGGAATAGAAAACCCTTCACTTTTCATTTGTCTCCATAGAGAAAGCAGCAGAAATGTGACTCTTGCGTCCATCATAGTCATAGGACCCATGTGGCAGTGCAGCTGTATCTGTCACGCCTCTTTGTGACAGAGAAAGCAGGCTATGATAGGCTCGCCACTGTCGATGCCTACAGCCGTCAAGGCCAGATTCTGTGGGCTCTCTGCATTTCGTGAGGGGGCGTGAAGGTAAGCCCCAGTAGGTTGGGTAGCAAGTCTGGAACGAAACCGCGGACATCAACCCTGTCTGCTTTTTCCAAAATTCTGAAGAACCAGATGTTGTCCCTGCAGCTCCTGTCCTCAAGGTCAGTGATCCTTTCACACAAGTTCTAGAGCTCGTGGTCTCTGTCTGGGATGTAATTGATTCTGGCTTCCAGTGCTGACAGGCGTAGATCCAGCTCCTCCACTTTGTAGTGGAAGCCGGTGATGTCCACCCAGAAGGACTTCATCTCTCTCATGAGATCCGTCATCTTTGAGTCCATGACCTCTAATCTTTGCCCCATTGCTGTGATTTCCATGAGGATCAGGTCTATTGTGTGTTCCGAGGAGCCCATAGGAGAGATAGGCGGTTCTTTGGCCTGGGAGACGACCTAAGTGAAAAGGAACTGTCTGGTAGGCTCTCCCATGGCCTTGGCGGGCAGTTCGTAGGGCCAGGGGTTAGCAAGAATGCGTTCTTGACAGTTAGTGGGTCAGCATGCCACTACCTCCAGCAGGCAGGCAAAGGAAACAAAAGGACACGGGTAGAGGCCGATAGGCACCACTCCCCAAGCAGTGACGACTGAAGACCTTACATGTCTGGTCCAAAGGGGGGCCTCTCAAGGGTGGCCCTCAAATGACATCACAGGAAGTGACACATATTACATGATAACGAATAACATATACTAAAATACATAAAAAAGGATTTTAATTGCCAATCATATATTGAGTAGGCTGCTGTCATGATTGCCAGGCAAGCAACAACAAAAAGTCAGGAGCACAGTCATTATAGACCGCGATAAAAGTTGTCATAGGCAAGCTACAGTTATCATATTCCTAAACATAGTTTCAAATGTTGAAGTACCGGGTTTTTAAGAACCCAGCGGTGCCAGGGAACACACCCAAAGACTTCGAGTTCTTCCTGTCTCAGACTACAGAAACACAGAGTCTTCTTGGTGAAGTCAAAGATCGTATTTATTGGCTGCAGCCAGTAACAGGTATCCTAGAAGTACAACACGGTGTATGTTCTCAGGAGACTGCTCAAACTTACAAAGCCAGCCTTCTCTTTTATACAAAATATTATGCTTTATGCAAACATTCCTTATTTTACAGTTGACCATTCACATATTTTCACTACAAACAAAAAGCAGAGTCATGATGACAAACTCATATTTTAGTTTGTCCAGCCCACAATCAATTACCCGACAAGGCCTGGTTTTCTCATCAGATATCGACGAACCCCCAATAAAAACGGGCACCTCCTCCTCGTAAAGCAAGTCATAAACAAAAAAAACAGGGACAGGGGTGTGTAAGATTAGGCATGGTTTGTGTGCGATGAAAGGTTTATGACATGTTGCGTCTTGATACTAATCTAATTCGGCCACTGGGAAAGGAACTGGCCGAACAGGTTTGGCTTCAGGCAGTGGAGGCAGCTTTCCCAGGCCACAGAGGAGTCAGCAAAGGTGTACGTGTCCTTCAGACTCGTTTCGGCCTTAGTCATTTGGCCTGTGTGAGGGCAATCACAAAATGGCTGCCGTTCACAAAATGGAACACGAGGGTTCAAACTAAATCCTTGAATACAGAGTGTCCTCTTAGATTGATTCATGCGAAAAAACTCAGACACACTACACTCGTCATTTGCGGTCTGCTGCCACCAAAATCGTCATGATATGACGATGTTTATAACACGGGTCCAAAATTTTCAGTACCACAATGTGCAGTCACATCCTTACTGTGTGGGACTCAGTTCTGCAAGTGCTGCCTATGGTCTTGGAAAAGGCTGAGCTGTACTGAATGTCCGATAGCAGGAACACAGCAAAGTTCACAATCAGATGCAGGCTGGATACAACAGACCTGCTGGGCAGGCAGTGCAATTGCTTCATCTGTGGCACTCCATCAACATACCTGTCTGAGAGCGACTGTTTTTTGAGGGATGTCCAGGCAGGGCTGGACAGGCCGTAGCGGGCACTGGGCGTTTCCCCGGTGGGCAGCCAGTGTGGGGGCGAGTTTTGGTCCCCTGGCGGCCATTTTTTGTTACCAGGGGCCAGAAATATTGGCCCCCTGTAGCAAAATAGGATGAAAACAGCCCTAGCAAGCCACGGCTGCCCCCCCTCCCCGGAGGCACTCCAAGCAGTTTGCCAAGGCCAGTTTCAGTTCCCAGTCCGGCCCTGTGTCCTGGCATCTCTCATGGACAAGCCCGTTGACGGTACTCGCCTATTTGGTGACAAGGCTGTTTAATCTCTGTAGTGCTTCAAGGAAAGAAGTGTCACCACCCAGTTGATGGAACTCACCATGGCACCACACCAGCAATACTCTTCTATTCCCTCCTTTCTTGGCTGTGTTAGGGACTACCATCTACCATCACTGCCATCAGTCTTACCAGCCTTTTGGGGTCCGGGGACGTGGCACCGACATGTCTCATGGCAACCAAGGCCAGAGATCCTCCAAGCCTGACACCCCTCCCCAGCAACCACAGCCTCCAAACCGCTTTAGTATGCCCTCACAACATAGATGGACATCCTGTTGGAGATAGGTTCAGGCCCCATTGCCCCAATGGGGAGACATAATATTGGAAAGTGGGTAAGCCAGATTGTCTTCTCTTCCACTTTTGGAAACGCTACCCATGCCACCGTCCTCAGATTGGCTGACAGAGGACCATCTCTTTCTGCTGCACGAGGAAATGCAGGCTCTTTTGTCCAAAGGAACAATTAAGAGGGCACTGGTATTAGAAGTAGGTCATGATTGCTATTCCTGCGACTTTCTGGTGCTCAACAAGAACGAAGGCCTCTGGCCTATCCTAGATCTCTGCCTTCTTAACGCCTTCTCAGGAAGGAAAAGTTCAAGATGCTAACAATTACCCACTTCCGGTCTGCATTAGACCCTGGAGGATGCATGATGAATTGGACCTGCTGGACATCTATTTTCAGACTATCCACGATTTGTAGGCCTATTGGCATTTTCAACAGTTCACAGTGGGACAAGAGCATTTACGGTTTGCTGTGCTCACCTTTGGTCTCACCAGTGCCACTTGGGTGTTCACAAAATTGATGGTGGCAGTCGCAGCACATCTGCGGAGGTCAGGGAGCATCAGAGAGAGAGTCAGGTGTAACTTCAGCATGTTGATAGCGAACCACAATAAAAAGCAGAAGGCTCACTATAGTCTGGATGTGGGTTGCAACTGCTTTGAGTGCCTTGGGCGAGCCCGCTTTCAACAGTCTTTTATCACTGCCATTCTGGACACAGTGCAGTTCCGCAATTGTCTTCACTAGTGGAAAGTCAGGACATTAGGTCTATGATTCCAATGTTTCAACCTCAGTCCTAGATTTCAGTGAGACTGACTCTGAGAGTGCTGGGTCTCATGGTCTCCTACATCCTCATGGTGTAGCATGTTTGGTGGCTTATGCAGGCTCTGCAGTTTGCCCTGAAGTCCCAGTGAGAGCAACAGATGACCTGGCCCAGGAATCAGAGGGAACTGCAAAATATCTGCACTGGTGGCTGACGAACTGCAATTAGGTCAGTGGTGGATGCCTCTCCCTTCCCTACTCAGAGCCCACAGTTGTAATAGATGTGATAGATGTATCACTACTGGGCCGGAAAGGCCATCTTGGAAAGGTAGACCGCTGAAGACTCTAGTCTCAAATGGAGTCTCCTCTTTACATCAACTTGTTGGAGTTGAGAGTAATTCGCTTAGCATTGAAAGCCCATCCATGAAATATTCACAGACAACACCGCTACCATGTGGTACTGCAACAAAAGGGTTGTGGACACTGTGCCAAGAGGGTGTGCACCTCTGAACACAGCTGGAATGTCAGGACATCTTCCCGGTGATGCAACACCTGGTGGAATTTCAGAAAGCAAGAGTGGACAAACTCAGCCACCAATGCTTCGTGCCCATGAATAGCGTCTTCTGAGAATGGAGAGAACCTTGGCTTGATCTACTCACCACTGCCGAGAAAACACATGTCCGCACTTCTGTGTGTTGGAGTTTCGAAAGCCGCTCTTGCTTGGAGACATGTTCAGATTAGACTGAAACTGTGGAATTCTATGCGCCTTTCTGCCGATTGCACTTCAGCCTGAGTTCTCAAGAAGATCAGGACTAACCCAGTCCAAGCCATCCTAGTGGCTCCAGATTGGGTACAGAGAATATGGTATCCAGAACTCCTTGGCAGGAGCAAGTGTCTTCCAGTCAGGCTACCCCTTCGGGAGAATCTCCGGTCTCACCAACAGAGCAGGGTCCTCCATCCAAAACTGCACATGCTTAACTTCATGCATAGAGATTGAGTGGTGACAGTGGAGGGTCTTCGACGTCCCTCCCGAAGTTTGCAAAGTCATCTAGGCAGCCAGGAGTCCATTACCAAAATCTGTAAAAGCCTGCTACCGGGACAAGTTTGTGGCTTGAAGCATTGAAAAGCATGTTGACCCACTTTCTACACCCGTGTCTGAAGTGTTATTTGTTCTATCCTTAGCCCAGCAAGGCCTTGCCGTGGGCACAGTTGCGGGGTATCTTACGGTCATCTCTGCTTTTTTGCAGTTACCAGAACAACCATCCCTGCTTAAGTCACCCGTTGTGACATGTTTTTGGAAGTCTTCAGCAGATTCCCTCCCAAACCTTTTGTTATGCCCCAATACAACCATAAGTTAGTTTTAGCTTTTCTGATGTGTTCCCCCCTTTGAACCCATGCACAACTGCTCCCACATACTTTTGACGATCAGGGCAGTCTTCTCTGTGGCCATCAATTTGGCCATGAGGGTCAGTAAGCTACAGGGCCTTTCTATTCAAACCCTCTACACCAGCTTTTTCCCAGATAAAACTGCTTCTCCGAACCTGTGCCTCTTTTTTGCCAAAGGTGGTGAACACTTTCAATGTAGACCAAAATCATCACGTTGCCCACTCTCTTTGCTCCGCTTTACCCTCCCAAGGAGAAAGAGAATCAATCAATCAGAGTACTTGTAAAGCGCGCTACTTACCTGTGAGGGTCTCAAGGCGCTGAGGGGAGGGGGGTGCCGCTACTGCTCAAAGAGCCAGGTCTTGAGAAGTCTTCTGAAGGCAAGTAGTTCTTGGGTCTGCCGTAGGTGGGTAGGGAGGGTATTCCAGGTCTTGGCGGTGAGGAAGGAGAAGGATCTGCCGCCGGAGGTTGTTCGTTGGATGCAGGGGACAGCGGCGAGGGCGAGGCAGGCGGAGCGGACCTGGCGGGTGGGGGTGTAAAAGCTGAGTGTGCTGTTCAGGTAGGCTGGTCCAGCGTTGTTGAATGCTTTGTGTGCATGGGTGAGGAGCTTAAAGGTGATCCTCTTGTCGACTAGGAGCCAGTGTAGGGCTCTCAGGTGGGGGGTGATGTGGCTGCGGCGGGGGACGTTGACGATCAGTCGGACGGAGGCGTTTGCATGCATTGTAGTCTTCGTAGGTGTTTGGCTGGGATTCCTGAGTAGAGTTCTTTGCCGTAGTCCAGTCTGCTGCTTATGAGGGCCTATGTCACCGTTCTTCTTGTTTCGGCCGGGATCCATTTGTAGATCCTGCGGAGCATTCGGAGGGTGTTGTAGCAGGAAGAGGAGACGGCGTTGACCTGTTTAGACATGGAGAGGGAGGAGTCGAGGATGAATCCTAGGTTGCGTGCATGGTCGGTGGGCGGTGTGCGGGTCCTTAGTGAAGGAGAGGATGAGCTGGGTATCGTCGGCGTAAGAGAGGTCGTGTTGGTGGGCCACTTGTGCGAGGGGGGCCATGTAGACGTTGAACAGCGTCGGGCTGAGGGATGAGCCATGGGGGATGCCGCAGATGAGGTCAATGGCTTCGGATTGGAAGGGCGGGAGGCGGACGCTCCTGGTTCTGCCGGAGAGGAAGGACGTGGTCCAGTCAAGGGTCTTCTCTTGGATTCCGGCTTCTAGGAGGCGTGTCTTTAGGATGCGATGGCAGACCGTGTCGAAGGCGGCTGACAGGTCCAGGAGGATGAGGGCTGATGTTTCACCATTGTCAAGTTGGCGCCTGATGTCGTCTGTGGCGGAGATGAGGGCTGTCTCGGTGCTGTGGTTTTGTCTGAACCCGGACTGGGACGGGTCCAAGATGTTGTTGTCTTCCAGGTGGCGGGCCAGTTGCATGTTGCCGATTTTCTCGATGACCTTCACCGGAAATGGGAGCAGGGAGATGGGCCGGAAGTTCTTTAGATCCTTGGGGTCCGCCTTGGGCTTCTTGAGGAGGGCGTTGATTTCAGGCGTGCTTCCAGCTTTCCAGGAATGTCACTGTTTCAAAGGAGATGTTGATGACCTTCCGTAGTTGTGGTGCGATGGCTGTGTCTGCTTTGTTGAATACGTGGTGTGGGCACGGGTCTGACGGAGATCCTGAGTGGATGGAGGTCATGACCTTGTGTCTCTCGTTGTCGTTGACGTTGGACCAGGAGGTCAGGCGGTTGGCGCTGGTGGTGTTCACAGGGGAGGTGGGGTCTGGCGTAGTCGGGGCAGTCGTGTTGTTGAAGCTGTCATGGATGTCAGCGATCTTGCAGTGGAAGAAGATAGCTAGTGAGTTGCACAGTTCTTGTGAGGGCGATATGTCATTGGCGTTGGTGCTGGGGTTGGAGAGTTCCTTTACGATGCTGAAGAGGTCTTTGCTGTCGTGTGTGTTGTTATCCAGGCGGTCTTTGAAGGAGGATCTTTTAGCTAATTTGATGAGGTGGTGATGTCTGCGGTTGGCGTCCTTGTGGGCTGTGTGGTTGTCCGGTGTGTGTTCGTGAAGCCATATCTACTCCAGTTTCTGGCATGTGCGTTTGGAGGTCTGAAGCTCGTCGGTGAACCAGGTGGCTCTCTTGCTGGCGTGGTTGGTAGAGGGTTTTTTCAGCAGGGCGAGGGTGTTCGCGCAGTCGTAGATCCACTGTCTGAGGTTGCGGACTGCGGTTTCTGGGTTGGTGGGGTCGGTGGGTGAGTTCTGGGCGAGGGTGGTGATCAGCTGGTCTTCTGTGACTTTGCTCCAGCAGCTGCGAGGTAGCTGTTAGGTGCGGTGGTGCGTGGTTGGTTTCTTGAAGGTGAAATGGATGCAGCGGTGGTCGGTCCAGTGGAGTTCGGTGGTGTGGTTGAAGGTGACTTGGGTGCCTGTGGAGAAGATGGGGCCCAGCGTGTGGCCGGTGGCGTGGGTGCGTGTGGTGACAAGTTGTCTGAGGCCGAGGTTGGCGAGGTTGGCGATCAGGGTGGCGGAGTTGGCTTTGATGATGTTCTCGAGGTGGAAGTTCAGGTCCCCGAGGAGGATGTAGTCCGTGGAGGCGAGTGCGTGGGTGCTGGTGAGGTAGGCGATGGAGTCGCTGAACTGAGCTCAAGGTCCGGGGGTCTGTAGATGAGTGTTCCTCTGAGGGTGGTGTTGGGGTCGGTGTTGAGGGTGTCGTCTGCGTGGGTGGCGACCTTGAGGGTAGATTTGTGGATGATGGCTATTCCTCCTCCGATTCCATTGGCGCGATCCCTTCGGGTGATCTTGTAGCCGTCCGGGATGGCTATTGCGATGTCGGGCGCTGAGGAGTCGTTCCACCAGGTCTCGGTCAGGAAGGCCACGTCTGGGGAGGAGGTGTCGTGCAGATCCCAGAGCTCAACGGCGTGTTTTGCGTGTGGAGCGGGTGTTGAGGAGTGTGCAGCGAAAGTGGTTGGGTCCAGTCCTTTGAGGTTTGGTGGCTCTGTCGCAGGTAAAGCTGCAGGTGTGGCAGGAGAAAGGTCCATGAGTTCGTTTTGGGGCGGCCTGTAAGCAGGTGTGGTTTCGGCTGGTGTTGAGTGCGTAGAGGGTGCTGGCGTCGTAGCGGAGTCTGGTGTTGTGGCGTTTGCGGGGTCCAGTGGTTCTGGCACTGGGCGCAGTTCAGGCGTGGACGGGCGCAGATGGGCTTGCCTTTGGCATGCCAGCGGCACGTCTGCTGCGCAGCCTCCATAAAAGGGGGAGAGGGAGGGAGGAGCAGCTGGGAGGCGGGAGCGGGGTGGCCAATGGGGAAGCAGGGGGTGGGGCCGCAGGGAGCAGCAGCGTGAGGAGTGGGAACAGCGGGAAAACGGCGAGAGAAGGCGGGCAGCAGTATCAAAATACAAGATGGAGGAAGTGACAATCCACTTCCTACGTGGAGCACAGCTGCGGACTGAAATTTCTCAAAACACTTATTTGCAAAGTTCACTATATTATATCATAATCAAAATGTGATATTTACAACAATATAAATAGCACTGTTTGATGAATATTATGTGTCAAATCAAAGAGTCATATAAAATGATATAACATTTCAACAATTTCAAAAATGATATGGATTTCAAAATCAAATATATGTGCACACTGCATAAATGGTAACAACCTATATACAATGCATTAACAAAGACAATCCCAATGCATTTCGGGTTCAAGTGGAACCCTTCTTCAGGGGGAAATGTCAATGAAATATAACTTGATCGAGTCAGATGAATCTTCCTCAGGAGTCTACAACACAACAAATTTGCGTATTAAACCCAAATTGCCCGAGTCTTACAAGTATTTACATACAAGCCATGCAATGAAAGGCTAGGATTTGCACTCAAGATAAATATGTAGAAAAAAAGAAAAAAGAAAAGAGAAAAAATAGCGGCCAGATGTGCATGTGGTAAAAAATGGAACTAAAGGTGCACAAGTATAGTGCGTTTTTACCAAAACGTAGATGCACGCAAAAGTTGTTTATCTTATCTTTAGCATCTGATTATTTTTTATAAAAAACTGTAAAAGGAAAGGTGTGCTGGGTCACTCCAGGTATTAGTAATTTTTCACATAGGGCAGCAGTATCAGGCACAAAGCAGCTGGCAGCCGTGTGGTGGCGTGGGGAGCGACCTGCCTGCGAGCAGGGTCAGAAGGTGCATCGACTGGACCCTAATAGAGCACTGTCATTTTACATCGATAGCACCAAAGAACACTGTGTAGAGCATTAGCTATTTATATGGTTCACTTCAACGAAAAAGGGGAAAACAGTGCAGAAGCAGACTATCTCCAGATGGCTTGTACTATGAATCAAGATCTGCTACACCTTAGCCAAGAATCAACCCCCCCGAGGGCTTGTGCGCTCATTCCACCAGAGCCAAAGTTGCTTTTACTGCATTCGAGTTCCCATCCTGGACATCTGTCTGGCTGCTACATGGGCATCCTTGCACATGTTTACTAAACAGTACTGCCTTGACAGCCAGGTCCGTTGCTTTCACTTGGGCCCCTCTCACATCCTGTAGTTGGCCCAGGTCCTATGTGGCAGAGAGCCTGGGAAGACTCTGTAAATTGATCCTGATCTGATCATGCTATTTGTTTGATTGGTTGCCAGCCAGGGAAGCGCAGGCTAGTTAAGGCAGAGAATCTCTGTTTAATTTACTGTTTCTCTCCACCCTGCCCAGCAACAGGTGTCCGACCTAGGCTGTGGCGGTGCTATGCTACTGTGGGTGACATTATACTGTTCGCAAGAAAGTGTCACTCATAGTCTGTGAATGTCACTTGAAATTACACTGAAATTATGAAAATGACACACATAAGCAATCTAAAACCTTGGCAACTATGTGGTGGCTGTCCTACTGGATGTCACTAAAGCCTTTCACTCATTAAAATAGAAGTTCCTCTTTGCAGTATTGGCCAAGATGGAGATCCCGTCCAGCTTTTTAAGCTGGATCTAACTCATGTACTCTGCTCCTGTGACAAGGATTCAGCTCAATCGTTTTCTCTCTGATCCTGTCTCTATTGAAAGAGGCAACCAGCAAGGTTGTCCTCTTTCACCCATTCTGTTTGCCTTGGCACTTGAGTCACTGTCTAGAAATATCAGGCAGTGCCTTGTTGCTAGAGGTCTGAACGTCACCTCTAGTAACTTAATCATTTAATTGTATTCAGAAGATACTGTAGTATATTTGTGTGACCCATGCACAACCTTGGTCCAGTCATTTGAAATTGTACAATATTCAAAAGTCTATCAGGGATGTTAGAAATGGGGTCCTCCAGTTGGCAATGATATACACCTTTGTCCAAATAGTGGCACTTGCTTCTAGTCAGGGAAAGGGGGATATACTCCTGAATAACCTCCACTCACCCTCTTGGTAGCTTGGCACGAGCAGACAGGCTTATCTCAGAGGCAATGTGTAAAGCATGTGTGAACTCTTACAGTAACACAGTGAAAACACTACAAGTGGACACCACATCAGTTCAGAAAAATAAGTCATCTTTACTAGACTTAACACAAGACGAAACAACAACAATCCACAATACTGTATTCAAAAATAGAACTTCAAAATGGTAAAAATAGCTTAGTTAAATGTAGATGGTAAATGCAACACTTTACTCTCAAAGTACCTTGGATGCGTCACGCAATACAAACAAAAGGGTCGCAGGGAAGGCGATGCATCAGTTCCTTGCTTTGGGGGGAGGTGCACACCTGTTCCTTACTGCAGCGCAGGGGAGGTGATGCGTCAGTTCCTTACCAGAGAAGAGGCAAAGCGTCTGTTTCTTACTGAGATCAGGTGCTATGCGAGAAGATGGCGCCACGATGCGATGTGACGATTTGGTGCGATGGGACAAAATGGCGTTTTGGATGCGATGCAACAACGTGGATGCGATGCGTGCACGCCTGACGGCGGTGTGGCTTAATCAATAAACTTAGGAGACGCCACAGGCCCTGCAACATGCTTCTCTACTGATGCAACGGCGACCTCTGCGGTGGCATGCTTCTCCTTGTTGCATCGAACTTCCAGCTACACTCAGTTTCTCAGAGGGCCCAAACAACAGCAAGCCCCTCACTGCAGGTAGAATTATCAGCAATTAAATTCGGGGGGAGCTGGTGGTGAAGTCTGTTTGTCCCTGAGACTTCAAAACAGGAGGCAAGCTAAGCTTCAAGCTCTTGGAGATCTTCCTCAAGATAGTAAAAGTACACACAAAGTTCATTTTCTTCTTTCTTTGGCAATAAGTAACCCCTCAAGGCCCACCCCAAACAGCAACCAGCACAGGGGCAGTCTCCTCCTTCAGTTTCCTTGGTTTCTCTCCTCAGAAAAGGTTTGTCTTGATTCCCAGAAGTGATATAAAGTCCTGGGGCCTGGGCCCCAATATTTATACTACTAAATCCTTTGTTCTATGAAGGCAGAGAGTGTCTGTACCTAGTCAAAACCGGTTCTGTCCTCCTTGGTGCAGCTCCCTGGCAGGAGGTGGAGACAGCATTGTTGAAAGCAGGCCTGGCCCGGGTTGCTTAAAGGAAATCTCCTCCCCCACTCCATATTCTATGTAGGCTCAGGCAAGTGAAAGGAAAACTCCTCCCCCTACTCTCTATTCTGTGTAGGCTCAGGCAAGTGAGAGGAAATCTCCTCCCCTACTCTCTATTCAATGCAGGTCCTATTCAGCCCAGCCCTGACTTATCGGACTGCTGGAGAAGCAGCCCTCTCCCAGCTCCTGTCACTCACAAGCCAGACATGCAATACACAAACCTAGCAGAGGCACACTGGATAGTTAGGCAAGAAAATACCTACTTTCTAAAAGTGGTATTTTCAAACACAGAATGTTAAAATCACCCACACTAAAAGATGTACTTTAACATTCTGAGTTCAGGCATACTAACCTTTATTTTCCTATCTTGCTCCCTGGGTCAGTTATATTTATAAGATGTTATAGACTGACTGCCCATTCTGGCCTATGGGAACAGATCTCCTTGCAATAGTGAAAAACAAAATTGGCAGTATTTCACTATCAGGACATGCCACACACATCAGGGCATGTCCTACCTTCCACATACAATGCACCCTGCCCAAAGGGGTACTTTCGGCCTACCTTAGGGGTGACTAACATGTAGAAAAGGAAAGGTTTAGGGACTGGCAATTGTATGCACTTGCCAAGCTGACATGGCAGTCCCAGACTCCACACACGCTCTACAAGGGCAGGCCTGAGCCACATTTTACAAGCTACTTCTGTGGGTGGCACAATCAGTGCTGCAAGCCAACCAGCAGCATTTGATTTACAGGCTCTGGTCTGACAAGTAAATCAAATAACCAATCATGGAGTCACTAATCCATTACAACAATTTACAATTGAGAGCATATGCACTTTAGCACTGATCAGCAGTGGTAAAGTGCCCAGAGTCATAAACCCACCAACAACAGGTCAGAAAAAAAAAGGAGGAAGGCAAAAAGTTCAGGGAAGACCCTGCAAAAAGGGCCAAGTCCAACAAGGGACATCTATGAATTGGAATACGTCAACGATGTTCCAACTAACCCCACGTACGCAGTCTTGCTCTTTGGAATTCCCATTGTCCTGGTGCACAACCTTAATGATGTACCTAGGCTGATTAATCAAAATAGTAACCTAATCTTAGCAGAAATTAATGTGGCAGTGATGTCTAAAATTGAGGTCAGGGTGAAATGTTGGAGCACACTACTCTTGTCTCTGGTGGCCAGAGTGTCCCTTAAGAGGATAGTCATCTTGCCAGCAGCAACTCTATCTATTCCAGAATATCCCTATTTCTCTGAACCAGCAGTTCTTCAAACATTTTTGTTCCTGTATGATTGCTCTGGCATAGGTTGGTAAATGTCCCTGACTTCTCTGGGAAGTGCTGACTTTGCCATATGAGCAGGGTGGATTGGCAAGACCTGATGTTGAAATGTACTATCTCTGCTCCCAGGCTCAGTTCGCTTTCTAATGGTTACTCCTGCCTATATGACATATGTGGTGATCGACAAGGAAAATGTGCCCCAGGCTCCATCTTTAGCTACCCAAGGCTAGAGCTTGTTATGCAATGGCCAAGAAGAAAATTTAGTAGCTTTACTACAGAGAACATGGGACACAATTAGAGAGAGAACTAAGTACTCCATTCTGTATGCCCCAAAGCAGCCCCTAGGATACCACCCTACCTTCCAACTTTTTAAAGACGTCTCAATAAATATCAGGTTAAAAAAATAGGGACTACCCACAATCTCATGCATTGAGATGGAACACAGCTGCACATCTGTAGAAAAGTCAATTTATTATAGGCTGCATGCTAAATGCGAAGTGCAAAAAACACAGTTGATGGACAGAATGCAAAACAATGTCTTACATTCACCCCAGTACAAAGATCTGGGCCTAAATCCATCGTTTTTGTGCACTCCACACCACCCTAGGTCAGACACTGGCTATATGCAAATCAGCCTTGACCCTGTGCCTCATGGGAACAGTCCAGCCCGAACTACCAAGCCATGTCTTTCCTAGATCGGAATCAAGCATCCAAGGACCGGTTTCTGGCTATCAGCCTTCTTCAGCCTGGATAGCTTGACTCCAGTGATGTGGAGAGCCTGGGACTCACGTCTGAGCATACCCAGCCCACTCGGGGTGAAAATTGCAAAAAACACAGTTGATGGACAGAATGCAGAACAATGTCTTACATTCACCCCAGTACAAAGATCTGGGCCTAAATCCATCGTTTTTGTGCACTCCACACCACCCTAGGTCAGACACTGGCTATATGCAAATCAGCCTTGACCCTGTGCCTCATGGGAACAGTGCAGCCCGAACTACCAAGCCATGTCTTTCCTAGACCGGAATCAAGCATCCAAGGACTGGTTTCTGGCTATCAGCCTTCTTCAGCCTGGATAGCTTGACTCCAGTGATGTGGAGAGCCTGGGACTCGCGTCTGAGCATACCCAGCCCACTCGGGGTGAAAATTGCAAAAAACACAGTTGATGGGCAGAATGCAGAACAATGTCTTACATTCACCCCAGTACAAAGATCTGGGCCTAAATCCATAGTTTTTGTGCACTCCACACCACCCTAGGTCAGACACTGGCTATATGCAAATCAGCCTTGACCCTGTGCCTCATGGGAACAGTCCAGCCCGAACTACAAAGCCATGTCTTTCCTAGACCGAAGTCAAGCATCCAAGGACGGGTTTCTGGCTATCAGCCTTCTTCAGCCTGGATAGCTTGACTCCAGTGATGTGGAGAGCCTGGGACTCACGTCTGAGCATACCCAGCCCACTCGGGGTGAAAATTGCAAAAAACACAGTTGATGGACAGAATGCAGAACAATGTCTTACATTCACCCCGGTACAAAGATCTGGGCCTAAATCCATCGTTTTTGTGCACTCCACACCACCCTAGGTCAGACACTGGCTATATGCAAATCAGCCTTGACCCTGTGCCTCATGGGAACAGTCCAGCCCGAACTACCAAGCCATGTCTTTCCTAGACCGGAATCAAGCATCCAAGGACCGGTTTCTGGCTATCAGCCTTCTTCAGCCTGATAGCTTGACTCCAGTGATATGGAGAGCCTGGGACTCACGTCCGCGAAGCACACGTCTCCTCTTTTCCGCAAGAACCTCCAGCCTGTGAAAAATTGTTGCTACTACTTACCTCCACTTATAATAAACATATTGTTATGAGGCTCTATAAGTTAGTTACATCAGAAGACCCTATAACAACCCCAAGTGCCAACAAGAGGTGGGAAACTGATCTTCAAGTAGCCATTTCAGGTAAAGCATGGCTCAACTGCTGTACATGCAGATGTCATATTCCCCCAACCGAAGGCTGAGGCTTATACATTTAAAGTTCCTACATTCGATGTACTGCCCTCCTGTGATGCTGCTGCTAAAGCAGGGCCTGACTGTAGACTCCAAGGGCCAGATTTACCAAGTCCTTGAGTTGCCACTGCATCAGGCAAGGTGACCCAAAGCAACACAAGGGCTTAATAGATATTTACTAAGCCACGCCAAGCCACCTTGCATTGCTCTGCATGGTTAAGGAAAACCAGAGTAACTCAAGGCAGTGCAAATTCTGCAGCACACGTAGAAAGAGGAAAATGCCTCTAAAGATTGTTTTTGTTAAGGAAGTTGCCCCTTCCTACACAAAAACATTCCTGCCTCTAACTCAGACAGCCTTGCACCATGGTGCAAGAGTGCCTGCATTGGCGCTAGCAGCACTCAGTGCACCAGCGTACTACAGGAATGTGCATAGATTAGTAAATATGGCGCATTCCTGCTCTCTCCATTTAACACAGCTCAGAGCAGCCAGTTGTCTTGCTGCATTGATTTGTGTCAAATGTTAGTAAATCCTGCCCCAAGTGTGTGCGCTGCCATGCACCAGATGCAGACTTTATCTATCTAGCATGGTTCTGCCCCTCGGTGTGTAGATAGTGGGTTGAAATGTTTAATTATATTTCCCAAACGGTTGAGGTGGATATACCTCTTTCACCAGTATTGGCATTACTGGGCTGCACATTATACGTCTGACCTCAATGGCGCTACTGTTGGCTAATGCATGGCATGTATGTGGGGCAGAGGTTGTTCGCATGTGGCTACTGCCTGGATGGCAGATCTGAAATACTGTAGGGGTGGACAGATTGTTCTGTTCTGCCTGCTAAATTGGCAGAATTTTGGCCACTCCACACTACTCTTTAACTCAGAGTTCCAGCCAAACTCTGCCAAATGGCAGAATTTGTCTCACTACGAGGCTCCAGAATATAAAAGCTGGCAAGTGAAATCCTGCATCTCCTACAGCAGTTTTCTAAAGCGGGCAGTTGCCAGCATTCGTGGTCAGAGGACTGCCTTTCGAGTAAATTGCTGCCACTTAAGTAGAATTTTTACTCGAGCAGCACCAAAATCTACTCTAATGGCCCGTGAACTTGCACAACTCTGGTAACCACACTATGAGGATGTTATTTCTACAAGAGTGTCCTTCCATGTCCTCTGATCTGTGGTCTTTTCTTTCAGTTCAGAGACAGGACCCTATTTTCCACTGCACATACTCGAGTTTATAACTTCTGTAAGTTGCGGCTATGTAGCTTACCGTGTGCCCCAAATTTTGTAAAACTTCTGTTTCGTCAAACTTTTGGGGTGAGTTGTATGTTTTTAGATATTACTACCAAAGGTGATAACAGATTATCAGCTGGCTATAAGACATTTCCCTTTGTCTTTCTCCAACAGCGTTGATTTACAGATTAATTGCTGGAGTCTAAATTGAAAAGGTGCTGCTATCCAGCAAAATCCTCACAAGGATTGTGGAGTCAAGGAGCTGGTGTTTGATAGATCACCTCTGAAACGCAGCAAACGTTGGTAGTTGTTGTGTCCAATAATGCTCTCAGGCAGCAATCATTTCCTCTGCATAAGGACTATTATTCACTGATGGTTGCTACTGAGAAGTGTGGCTCACCGGTTAGAGGAGGTAGTCCCTGATGCAGAGGTCAGGCCTTGGACCAGGGTTCAATCCCGACGCGGCAGGGCCTTGAGCTCAAAATGTCCACGGACTCGATAATTCTCTCCTCGGTGCCTACTCGAATTGTGGGTTCACACTCTGCAACTCTGGGCAATAGCTTGCTCAATCTCCACTACGGCCCCACCGCGATGGGATACCTGGTCTTCACATTGGGGATGCCCAGTAGGGGTAATCTCGCAGGGAAAGGCCTTGACGGGTTCCCAAAGCAAGCGCCTTGAGACCTTACTGTGAAAGGCGCTATACAAGAACGTATGATTTACGATTTACTGGAAACTTTAGTATGCTGGATGCATGGGTATATGAGCTGATGTGCTCTGTATCACTCCTCCACCCAGGTGGAATCAGGAAACAGCACGACAAAGTACTCTCAAGCAGACTACACTTCTTACCTAGTGATAGGCTACAATAGGAAAGCTAGTAAGATGGTACATCTTCAAGCATGGATGTCAATTCACCGAAATGCCAGGGTTAGCGGTAGTGACATCACTTACCCTTTGACCGCCATGTGACATTACATGAAATTTAGACCTGATAACATCATGGGAAGTGACATCTGATGTTGGGCCCTGAAGGAGCCACAAATATTAACTTTAAGGAAGGAGATGTGACATTATTATTATCGTTTTGAAATCTAATGCTAGTTTTGAATGGCCTATCAGCTGCCAAGCTGGAGGCTGCACAGGGCCTCTTTGACTGGCAAATAGAGAAATGATCAGTCATGTATCACACACAAACAGGCCATCAATGCCTAGGAATGAAACCAGGACAATATATTTAGATGCTTTCTCTTATTGCCCATCTACAGACTAAGGTATCCTTTTTTGAATCCAGACAAAAAGAGAAAAACATTAAATCCAACTAGCAATGATCACTTCTTGGGACATGGTTGTTTCGAAAAAGAACAATAAGCGGTTAACATGGCATTCATGAAGTTCAAGATTAAATAACACTGCTTGTAAGCTGCACACATCCGGCAGTATGTGCTATGTAAATTCTGTATAATGAAGGTGTATTGTTTATATTTCTTAACCAAAGAAAACGTTGAAGTTACGAAAATCCCACTGAAACGTGTTCCAGAGGATGGGTCTGGAGGATGAGAGTCCCTGGGACATATTGTACCTCTTCCTGAGCTTCAAGTAACCAAGGAGCAGCAGAAAGACATTGAAGGGGTGCTGCAGCAGTAGGTCAGCAGTACCTACAGCGCCGGGAGCACATTACCTAGCTTTGCCAATTTGTCTTTCTTTCCCCTCTCTCTCCTGTCTCACGCTCGTGCTATGTCTACCTCTCCAATTTGTTACCCTTCACTCTCCATCTTACCCTCATTCGCTCTCCCATCTATCCCTCTACCTGTATTTCCAGCTTTCTTTGTCTCTGTCTCTCTGGCTCTTTGTTTAACTTCTGGCCTTCTCACTCTACCTCTCTAACATGTACTCAATCCCTTTACTACTTTTTCTGTATCTCTTTACTATGTTCCTCACTCTCTGTTCCTAACTATCTATCCTAATATCTGCCTCTCTTTCCCTGACCTTTGCTTCCTCTTTTTAAAGCTAATATTCTGTCACTTGCTATTTACACATATTCACTCAATTCTCCTCCTATTTCCTTTCTCCGCCTAACTCAGGGGCATATTATCAAGGGGGTTTATCTCTGCTTTTTTGCCTTTAAAAGCCAAGAAAGCGGAGATAAAATTATCTCCCTATTACCTAGCTGTTGCTAACACCAGTTAGCGACAGCTAGTAGGAGATAGCGACCATCTTGGGCCCCACTTTGCATGTCAGTGATATTTATCACTAATGACATGCAAAGTGGGCGTGCCAAGATGTTAGCGACTGAAAACAGTCGCTAACATCCCTATCTCCTATTACCAACTTTTGGCGATATTCGCGCTAAGCGCGAATATCTCCAAAAGCTAACAGCTGCCCTGAGCAGTTCTTAGCCATGTTATCCAATGGGAGGTGGATAACATGGCTAAGAGCATTAGCTCAGTAATGCATGAATATCGCTGACTTTTCAGCGATATTCATGCATTGCGGCGATTTTTATCGCATTTGCAATAAACCTTGGTAATACCAAGGTATATTTGCGGTAAAAATCGCCGCAGCTCAGCGGTAAATTTTTGTCTCTAACCAAGCAATAGCGATAATTATCGCTATTGGCGATAATTATCGCTATTGCTTGGTAATATGCCCCTCAGTTCCTACCTTATACTCTCTCCGCTTCGACATTCATATTGGTACTCTTGCTGCCTTACTGCTCTCTGCTTTTTACCTCCATATTCTAAGTTTACTGTATCCTAAGTTCTGGTAAGCATCCCTTCACCATGCACAGGAGGACTGCACAAAAGGCTTCCGGTGGTCAGTATGTGTTAGTGGCAAGTAGACTGGGCAATTTAATCTGTGTATATCTGCAAAGTAGAGAAAAATTATTGAGGAGGCCCCCTTGAGGTAATTGTCTGCAAAGTAGACCCCTGACTAGGGTTCTAACCTGACCACTATGTTCATAACAACTGAAAGTTAATGGGGTAGCCCAGTATCACACAGAACCTGGGGCATTAGACCAGTATATAAGAATTGATCCTGTCGTGTAAAACTAAATTGATTCAGTGTTTATATTTATCCTGATCAGTAGGAGTGAGCCAGACAAACGAACACATGGAGAATGACAAAAATACTCCAAAAGGTGTAGCGAGTTCGGACTTAAGCAAGGTTTTTGATGGATGCAGTGCACCGTCACTGAAAGCTTAATGAGGCCACGGACAACCAGCTTCCAAGGGGCAGATGTATCGAAATACCTATTTGCGATTCTCAAATAGCGATTTTTTGAGAATCGCTATTTGAGAATTGCAAAATGGTACGTATCTAAAAATATCGTAATTTTTTTAAGTTTTCTTATTATTCCTTATTTGCGAATAGCAAATTGCGAATTCGCAATTAAGGAATAATTTCCCATTCAATTCTATGGGCCAGGAGGCCCATAGGAATGAATGGGAAGTTATTCTCAATTAGCGATTCGCAATTTGAGAATCGCAAATTGAGAATAATATCAACGGTGCAAGGGTGTCCTAAGGACACCCTGCTGCACCCCTGAAATTCACATGTGTGCGCATATGGCGCACATACATGCCCTAAGGGCATGTATCTGCGCCACATGACACCTTCACAAATTCAAAAAAGTGCATTTGTGTAAGAATTCGCAATTTACCACCAACTTGAAGTTGGTGGTAATTTGCGATTTCTTAAGGAAAAATCGCTAAATTGAAATGCTTGATGCATAGCATTTAAGGAATCGCCATTTGCGATTCCTTAAGTGTTTACGCAAAATTAGGGAATTGCAAATGTTGCGATTCCTTAATTTTGCTATACATTTTTCTCCATAAATTCCATTTAGCAAATTTTTAATCGCAAACGCTGCTTTTTTGCAAATTGCAGCGTTTGCGACTAAAAATTCCCTTGATACATCTGCCCCCAAGTATTTTAACAGGCAAGTACCCAGGCCATCTCACTATTCCCAGTCCTGAAGAAGACCCTCAGAGATGTTTTCTAATAACACTCTGTCATATAGGGTCGAAACGTCAATGTATTGAACAAAACATCCCACACCGCCATTTCACATAGTGATGCCTAGGGATAAGGCTATATGTGTTAAGTAAATGTTGAATGTTGTCTCTTGTTCATTACACAGCATATGTTTATGTATATAAATGTTTTATATGGTTTTTCACCTGTATACATTTGTATATATGAGATACGATGTATGACGACAAATATATCGTTCAACTTTTGGAGTATTTTTGTCAGTCTGTCTTTGTTCGTTTGTCTGTATAGTTTAGGCACCAATTACCCTTGATTGGCTCACTCCTACTGACTATATTTATACCAACACCTGGAAAAATTGATTAAATCTTCTGAAATATCAAACCAAAAGAGCAACAGGGTGCTAGCCTGGATTTTGAAGTTTGGCTTCTTTCATCACTGAAAAGCAGTCAAGAAGTAAGTTCAAGTCCAGGTTTGTCCGGTGCTGCAGAGTTCATTGACCTGGGTCGTAAGGAGCCTCGGAGGGCAGCAAACCAAAGCAGAGAAGATGCAAATGCAAACTATAGTAGCTCTAAACTATGTCCATGCACATAAGCAAACTTAAAGCTTATCGGCTTTGTAGTGCCACAGTAGCAACTAGGTTTTTCGCCTTCTTTAAAGAGAAATCATCTATTTGCTCGTGTTTGAGGTTACAAATCGGCCAGGGACTGGCACACACATTTCTGCACTACTCTCTTTTTAAATTGCATTTCTCTCTCTGTTTCCTTTTATCGAGATTTGGGATTAAAACAGGCCGCTGAAAAATAGTTTTTGGAGGGTTTTTTTCATATGGAACTTTAGATTTATATTGAAAATGAAGAAAATACCCTGTTTAGCTGTTTTTTTCATTGTTTTTGTTCTATCTTAACTAATCTAATCATTAGAACTCTGGCCAAGCAGGTCAAATGCTGGCCATGTGGCCACTGAGCAATATAAAGGCACACTGTGGCAAATGGGAAAAAACTGAAAGCACTTACTGTGTATGTCTCGAATTTCTTGGAAGCCATTAGTGGTACAACTCTTGGCCAAAAAATAGCTGGGGCTCAGGAACACAGAAAATCAAGGACAGACTACTTCTGAGTCGTCGTAATTCCGTTTCTCTTTTCTGAAAAAGTCCAGTTAAACACACCAAAACTCTCATCCTGCTGGTGAAGGAAAGTTATGCTGCCTCGGGCTGGGAGACCTAGAAGGGAATGTTGCTAGGCAACACCTCCCAAGATGGGGAAAATTGAAACAGTTGCAAGTTTGAACTGTGTACAGTACCAGTAAATCCAACCTGGAGCTGCTGCTTTTTGATATAACAAAAGACACACACATGATGGACAGAATGCAGAGCAAATCAAACATTCACCCCCAGTCAAAAAGTGCAGCCGAACTGCTAGGCCAGAACTGCCAAGCCAGGTCCTCCCTGGACAAGAAACCAGCATCTTAGGACCGGTTTCGGGCTGTTATCCCTCATCAGCCAGGCTAGGTTGAATCTAGTTGCACAATCAGCCTGGGTCCTGCGTCTGAGCATAACCGGCGCACTGAGGGCGAGAAACCAAAAGACACACAAATGATGGACAGAATGCAGAGCAAATCAAAAATCCCCTGAGGAATAGGGTCAAGACTGATTTGCATATGGCTGGGTCTAAACTTGGGTGGCATGTTGAGCAAAAGAATGATGGATTTAACCCAGATCTGTTGACTGGGGGTGAATGTTTGATTTGCTCTGTATTGCGTCCATCATTTGTGTGTCTTTCGCTTTCTCTCCCTAAGTGCGCCGGGTATGCCCAGACGTGGGTCCCAGGCTCACTGTGCCATTGGAGTCAAATTAGCCTGGCTGATGAGGGCTGATACCCCAAAATCGGTTCTAGGATGCTTGCGTCCAGTCCAGGGAGGACCTGGCCTGGCAGTTCAGGCTGGATTGTTCCCATGGGGAACAGAGTCAAAACTGATTTGCATATGGCTGGGTCTAAACTGAAATGGCATGGGGAACAACAAAACAATGGATTTAGGCCCAGATCTCTGTACTGGGGTGAATGAATGACATTGTTTAGCATTCTGTCCAACAATTGTTCTTTTTGCATTTGTCATCCCAAGTGAGAGGGGTATGCCCAGACATGGGTCCAGTTCTCTCCATGTCACTGGGGTCAAGCTAGCCTGTATGATGAGGGGCGATACCCTGAAACCGGTCTTAGAATGCTTGTTTCCAGTCCAGGGAGGACCTGTCTTGGCAGTTCGGGCTTGACTGTTCCCATGGGGGTACAGGGTCAAGACTGATTTGCATATGGCTGAGTCTAAACTGGAATGGCACCGGGAGCAAAAAAGCAATGGATTTAGGCCCACATCTGTGTACTTGGGTGAATTCATGACATTGTTCATCATTCTGTCCATCGATTGTTCTTTTTGCTTTTTCAAATAGAGCAGATTTATTTCCAAATGAAAATGTGTAGTCTTTAAAACAAGGGACAGGGATTCACAAAGGCAGCTCCAGGGGCAGTAAAGGTCAAGCCAAAGGGCACAACTGCAAACCCTGGCGACCTCTAAATGACGTCCATGTCTTTAAGCCCCAGTGCCAATAGTGCACTGCCTACAAGGCTTACATAGGTCACAGATACTGCACACTATGGCCCACATTTACTAAAGTTTGCATGAGCATTCATGCAATGCAACATAATTTTAAACTGTAAATCTGGGCCTGTACAAAAATGAATAGAGGCTGTCTTTTGCATGGCGTTGTGTTGCATGACCACCCACAAAAAACTTTAGTAAATATGGCCTAAGGTTTCCTTGAAAGGACCACCATACTTACTATCAACTTTGTATTTGTTGTTGAAGTGTCCCTTGCCCAAATTACAGTTGAGTTACTAGATGCATAGAGGGTCTCTTCTCCACCCTATTATGGCTTGTCCATAATGCCACATAGGCTACCTCTGCAGTTGGACTCTAGCTCTCTCATTAGATTCCTATGACAACTTATTTACCTCGTTTCATAGTTTGTGCCTAATGACCTACAACCTAAAATGTGATAGGACTCTTTTCAAGTTTACACTGTGTCACAGGGACCTGCTAGATCAAAAGCTTCAAGGTCACCAATTATCTGTCTCTCCAGGGAGCATGTAAATGGGCCAAAAATTGGTTCTACTGCTCAGATACCTCTGATCACGGTTCTTCAATTACCTACATCAGCATTGGAGTTTCACCACCCTCAGTACTGTTGGAGAGAATGATCTCACTTTGGTTAACTGGTTTTAGCAATTTCAGCAGAGATTCTATCACATATTTTGAATCAAACTATGGTGGGAGCGGGGGGTAGTCAAGGTGAGGACCTGATCGGATGCTCATCTTCTAAGCTCCATACCATGGTCTGGAATTTTTAAGAATAATCAGCATATGGGGTGCCTAAAAACTGAGAGGCACTCGCTAAGACTAGAGTTTACACTGTGGGTGGTTCTGGACATTTTTACAGGAGCCTGGCTAACGGCAAAGCTGCAGAAACAAGCTTCACTCTCTGAGGGCCCTACCACCTCTAAGATGGATGCAAGGCCAAGCTGCAGAGTGTCTATGTGAGCTGCCTGCTGCTGGTGCATGGCTCTCAGACGAATTGTGGAGAGCCCCGTCTGGTGGCGATTATAACTCCACTTCAGAGCTTCCCGGGTGGACCTGCGGAGGGTGACTGTGCTGTGTGGGTTTCCTGGGGTGCTCTCTGCCTCATGCCTGACTGTTAAACCCTTCAATTAGGGCTCTTGGATGCCCGTGCTTGGTAGTGACCCAGTGGGGAAGCTGGGCCTTCACTCTTGAAGTGCCAGAGGGATTATAATGACCCACTGCTGGACTGATTGAGGGGCCGTGGAGCGGTACTAAGGAGAGTGGACAAGGTACTCCTGGGAGCGGACTCTGGGAGGCGAGGATCAAGCTACAGAAGCTCTGGGGCCCTGATGAGCAGGGTGGACGCAGGATATAACCCTAACTCACTGCAGGACCTGGTGAGTGTGGGACAATTGCTGTATAATGCACCGAGTCTCATTGGTGAGCTGAAAAACACAGCCACCCACACTTCCTGTGGGTATGTGGAGCCTGGATGGAGAAAACCTGCATGTCCAACCATGGGATTGTCGTGTGAAGTCAACGGGGTTGGCTGCAGCCATCAGACATCCTTGACTTGCATAGGCCCTGCATATCACAGAACCGAACAGTGGATTGAACAAGTGGTGATTCTGGGGAATGAACTCTATCTCCCTGCATCTGATTGTCAGACAGAATTGCAGCACTGGCTCTTTGTCCCATGGGGTTTTCACTCATCACACGGATTTTTCAGGAACCCATAAACTGCAGGTTTGGAGCTGATTGCCACATCTTCCTTGGAGATGACCATACACCTTGCTACATTTGAGCCCACTGCTGAGCTTGCTTCCCTTCCCATTGCTACCAGCCATGCCATCCACCAAAACAAAGACACAAAAGACATCTAATATAAAATATACACTGTTGGTCCAGGCTAAAGCCCTATCTGTCTTGTCCCGACATTATGTGGATTCGGACTCACTTCACTACAAATATATTGGAGGGTCTAGCACACAATGTGTTCTCACAGTGTACCCAAAAATCAGCTTCAAACCAAATGTATCAGAGACAAAAGAGTCATCCCTACAGTGATCAAGGAGGGATGCCCATCAGTCACCACACGGAACCGCCCTTCATCATTTGGTAGGATAGTCCATCAACTATCATGGTCGGGGTCCTGATGTTAGGAGGAGCTCCACCGCCGGGCAGTAGGGTCTAGCTGGGGTCTTGCTTCTCAAATTATGAGGATGAAAATATCAAACCCTGGGGACTGATGTTGCAGTGCTCAAAAGGTGTGAGAAAATGAAAAAAACTAGTGAATGTAAAATAGGATAGGGGGGTACTTATAACTTTATTCTGGTGTTACCCTACCTTCCAATGTTAAAAAGTAGTAGATAAGTGACAGTCAGAAAAAATATAAAGACCGTCTAGATGTAAGGCGTGGTCAACATGTTTCAGCATATAATGGACGCATTTGTGATTGCTTTCTTAAGGACCATTTTAATAATAGCTACTGCAAGATAAGTGATAGTGAATATAATAAGTGCTCAAAATCAAAATAAGATACAGAGATCACCTGATATCACTAGGTGTTCTGCTCCCTCTTAACATGATTTAATTTCTGTAAGAGGTATAGACCTCACCCCACCTGGCCACGGCTCAGGAAAGAGGAGAAGCACCGCTCTGTCCGTCGGTACTACAGCGTCGGCATCCAAGCCAATAGGGTAATTGTAGGCCCCTGTCACCAGACTACATTTTAAGAACATATAAATACAAATTATATCCAGTGTCTAGGAGATAAAGAAAGAACAGGAATAACTCAAAAACCACAATTCATACACATGACATATAATTTATATGTATGGATTCCCATCACTCACCACGCCTGGTGATTAGCTTCATCATTTGGGTATCATTTTGTAATGATTGACATTCTTGCTCCATAGATATTAGAGCTCTAGGATGTCAAAAAAAGGTATATTTACCAAGATGAGTAGCGTATTTAAGTAGTAGAGTGTATGGGAACAGAAATTGAAAGTGCAGTGCAAAACCAGTGAAGTGAAAACTAAAATTGATGCGTAGACATACTATGCATTTTTTTAGTGTACGCTACGATCAAGAGTTAAAAACAGTGTTAAGGACCAGTTTTAACAAATAGCCGTCCTCAACAAAAATGGTCAACATGTTTCAGCACTCGACGGAAGATGTAAACCAGGTGCTTTCATCAGGACCTCTAAGGATATTGAGCTACTGCTATAAGTGTAAACTAGACATAGGGTTTTACTCAAACCAGAAAAGGATACAAAGTGAGACAAGGTTCTCACAATCCAGAATTCTCCATAGGTTCACAAGTGATCTGCAAAGATAAATGGAGTCACAAAATGTGCAGTGGAATCCTAGAATAGAGTCCTCCCGTTCATTCTTTGATTAATGTGTGGTAACAAAGTAAACCATCACACTTACGCCCAAAAGAAAAGAGCGGATAACCCCCTGTGGGGGGTGTAGTGTGTGCCCTCTTACTTCGAATTCAAAAACACTCAACCTTGAGCCAGGAAAGACATGGCAGCAACGAAAGCATACAAATTGCAATACATGCAATGTCGTTTATTTGATAACCTGTCCCTGTGGCTTAAGGTATATAGGGATGACGAAAAGGATGATCAAACTCAGAATTTGTGAACATCGGAGTAGCATAGGATGTGGTAAGAGTAACACCAAACTTACCACACATTTCATGGAACAAAGACACTCCCCAAATGAGATTCATTGGACTGTGATTGAACAGCTCGACCATGGTACTGAAACAAGTCTTTTTGAGAAAGAGCAGAGGTGGGTTCACTGCCTCTCTACCCATGTGACAGGCCTGAATGATGAAATTCCTTGGGGGACGGTACTAAGACGATAATCTGCCCATGGCTATTCGAGTGAGCATTGCTATTTATGATGCAAGAGCGTGTGCACTTATGCACCTCCGTGCCGGCCGGCCGGCACTCGGGTGGGATGTGAGGCCAGAAAAATTGCACCCATGTTTGATGTGTGGGAAACTGAATAAAACATGTCAATCTTGTACATTTGCAAAGCGTTCCCATTGACGTTCATGGGCACCAGTGAGTACAATGAATGAAATGGGAATAGGATCTAAATAGCCATTTTTGTCACTATTTAGAATCAAATTACCACGAGAAGTGACAGCTTAAATTCAGATGCCTGATAGGGCGGGTTGGTTATATTGCCGAAGTTTGGTGAACAATAAAGTTATTCTATTTTAGTGAAACCGTGAATGCCCTGAGGAGATCTACCAGGCGTACCTCCCAGAGGGTTAGCGCTCTAGTGTTTGCTCACAAACGGGGACGCGGAGCACGTTACGTCGGTCACCTGACGCGGACGCAGAACGTCAGATACGTGACTTGATGTTTGCGTTCTTCATAACCCCGTGGAATACCTATGGCAGACCAGGTTTACAGAATAGGTTTACGGTGGCGAGCCGTTGTGCACTAAGTAAGTCCACCAATGTTCCGCTTTTGCCCCCCCCGCGTGATTATGGGATGCCGGGGTTTGTATCAGCTCTATTATCCATGCCAGTTTTGTTTAAACTTTCAGAGTCCATGCGGCACACTTGACCTACGTGTGTTGTAAGTGTTTGGCAATTTTATGACACTGTATACCACAGCAAAATGCTTCCTTAAGTCTGAGTATATGAATCCATCGTCCTACTACGAAGGGACATTTGTTTTAATGAGGGGTGTTGCATTAATTTTAATCATCATAATTGTACGCATGGCGCCATAGGTACGACGCAGGCGAATAGCTACCCAAGTCTTGAAATAGCACACAGTGGGACTGAGTTTGGTCCAAATAATACCCTCCCTGATAATTCGCAAGGGTGAACAAGGGTATTGCCCAAACAGTATAGAACTCTGTGGGGGTATGGAGACGGGTTTAGAAGTGAAACACAGTATAAGAGAACAATTCTGAACCTAATGGCATAAGGTATTGGCAGGGTATGATGAAATGAGTGCATGACATTTGCGCATTATTAATGTTTGTCTTGTCTAATCGGTTCATTTACAGAGTTGGCCCCTGGTGATCTCTGGGAGGGCTTTATACGGGTAAAACCGTGAGTTTTTGTAAAAATGTATTTTACCTTTTCACATATATATCCTCATGGAGTGGACGCGCCTTAGCGTGCTCGGACCCCCCGGGGGATTTCACCTTACGGTCCTGATGAAAGCTGAGCCAAATAACGCAATAAGGAGCAGAAACATGTCGACCTTTTGTTACTAGGACATAGTGGTTTTAAATAAAACCACTACTTAGTCCACACTTCTTTTTCATGTGAACAGCTGGCCCATTAATAAAGTTTTTTTAGGCACAGCTGGGATCTTTTAAACCTTGCACTCACAACACTTGAGCACACACAACCTGACTTCAGAAAAAACCAGCTCCGCTGCAATTGTAGGCGTTGTAGCACACGGGGGGGGGACACTCGGTCTCCCCTGTGGGAACCCCATGATGAAGCATGTCACCATTAGGGTGAGTGAGGGTTCTTTTAAGAAATAGAGTTTTTCCTTCCCGTTCCTTTTATTTCCTTTAATTCTTTATCTCCTTTTCTGAATACTGTGTAGATCACAAGAAATTGATAGTTATCACTTTAACAGTCGCAGTTGCAGTCACTCTTTAGTTGTTGTACTAGCAGCCCGCCCCAGCGTTGCCTGGGGCAGAAAGGGGCTGGGGGCAGTACACCCACTCCCGCCCGACCCCCTCCCGCACCGACTCCACCCGCCCCGACTCACTCGCGATCCCCTCCCGCCCAGACTCACTCGCGCCCCCCTCCCGCCCAGACTGACTTGCGCCCCCCTCCCACCCCGACATTTTCATTTACTGCTGCCTCCTTCTTTCCTCCCCCTGCATCACAGTCTCACTTTCCCTTTCCTTACCTGTGCCGCTGCTCCTCACTGCACAGCGGCTCGTCACTGCACCGCCCTCCTCCTTCGTCGTCATCACGCACGTCGCTGTGGTTCCCGAGTTTACCTGGCCAAAAGGTGCAAGTTCTCTCTTTATAATAGTAGTATAGATTATAATTGATAGGGGTAGAAGAGTGGCTTCATAACCCTAACTCTCTCGTTGGTTAGATATATTCAAATTTACCCATCATAATATGGCTGGCGGTGTCTGATAGACACCGCCACCATATTATACCTTTTCCGCTTCGGTCGCCTTGCGACTAGGGCGGAAAAGCAGTGGACGGTCTTACCGTCCGCCGCGGTCCCCCCCGCCATCCTAATATGGTGGGGGGTCTTTAGAGCAAGGATGGCGGGGCATCCGCCCGACATCCTAATGGGCCCCATAGTTTGGAATGAAGTCACAAGGCCAGAGCCCACAAGTTTAAAAATATGGGCTAAGCCTGTAGTAGTAGAGGTATTGAAAATGGTATGGATCAAGGCACTGAAATGAAGTGGGAGGTCAGTATTAAGAAGTAAGTATGGGCGAATTTTGCGAATCAGCGGTTCGCAAATTCACTTGAAATCGCAAAAACATCTGCGAATTCGCAGATTTTTCCACAAAATCTCAGATTATTTTGCCATTTGCACCATACTTAACTGGAGTACTTTCTACTGGCTAATCAGAATGGGGTAAAGGGCGGGAAGAGGTTGCATAGCCTAGTGTGTTTGGGCTGGGGCCAGGCTTCTGTGCGAGTTCACATGCCTCAAGTTTATAAAGGGTCAGAGGCCGATCAGCGCAGCAAATGAGGAGAAAGCAGTAAGTGCTACCTCGTTTGGTAAATGTATTGTGATTTTCCTAAACTACAGCTGTGTAAAGGCCCAGAAGAGTAGTCTCCAGTGACCCCGTGTGTCTGTAACTTTGCCACCGCGCCCATAGGTGCTGAGGTCCCTCGAGTGAGCTGTCCATCACAGTGGGGGAAAGGGCGGGAAGAGGTTGCATAGCCTAGTGTGTGTGGGATGGGGCCAGGCTTCTGTGCGAGTTCACATGCCTCAAGTTTATAAAGGGTCAGAGGCCGATCAGCGCAGCAAATGAGGAGAAAGCAGTAAGTGCTACCTCGTTGGGTAAATGTATTGTGCTTTTCCTGCACTACAGCAGCGTAAAGGCCCTGAAGAGTTCTCTTTAGTGACCCCGTGTGTCTGTAACTTTGCCACCACGCCCATAGGCGCCGAGGTCCTTCGAGTGAGCTGTCCATCACAGAGGGGGAAAGGGCGGGAAGAGGTTGCATAGCCTAGTGTGTGTGGGCTGGGGCCGGGCTTCTGTGCGAGTTCACATGCCTCAAGTTTATAAAGGGTCAGACGCCGATCAGCGCAGCAGATGAAGAGAAAGCAGCCTCCTGGTCACTGGAAGTACAGGGGGATTGCACTCGAGAAACTTGTGGATGCCTAGACCTCCATCACAGATTAAAGCTAATAGTAGACGGTAGATCTGGGGAGAAAGCACACTTGCCTAGCATCAACCGTGCTCACTAGATTCTTGGGCTGATTATAATGCGTGACTGAATTTGAGCTTCAACTCGGGCACCTGCTTTTTTATCTGTAAGTGCTTCCTGCTGAGGTTTAATTGTTGGGACAGGCACCTCCTTGCCTAATTGTAGCTATTCTCTGACCCTGCTTCGAGGGTCAGAGCAGGGTCAGAGAATAGTTGTAAGTAGGCAATGAGGCGCCACTCAGAAAGCACGTACAGGGTTACAGCAGGTGCCCAAGTTGAAGTTAATTTCTTTGTAACCATTTTACAAAGAATTTAGCTTAAATTTGGGCACCTGCTTTAACCCTGTAAGTGCTTCCTGAGCAAAATTCGTCCCGCTCGTGGATTCGCGGATTTTGCCACGATTTCGCGTGATTCGCTGATCGCGAAATCGCGGAAAATCCACAAACTCCGCGAGCGGAACAATTTTTCCGCCCATACTTATTAGGAAGCGCTTGCACCTCTGTGCGGGTGTTGGCCCTGTGAAGGACGAATGTTGCACGGGAAGATGTGAGCGCAACTTCTTTTTGGGACAATAATGCTCTTATTCTGCTCCATTTATTGAACTTTGCCTTCAAGGTTGGAATGGAAGGCCAAATCGGGATGTCGAGCCTCCCATGTGGAGATGGAAAAGCACATTTGTACATAAAACCACACATTGTGGGACTGTTACAATGTAAGGGATGCCAGCAAACATGCTGCAGCAATCTTAATTATTTAAAATCAAATAGCTACCGTTTGCAAGCAGGGTAAACGTAGGTGTGATAGCTGGTACTGGATTACCCTTTAAAACACACGCCAAATTTTGGGCTTTTAAGTTACAAGCGTCATGCAACTGTGTATTTTTATACACAAGGGAATGATCAGTGAGGAATCACACGATTCCCCAGTTAAGTCCACCTCTCTGTCATCCCGTAGGCATCTGTATGTGAATGGTAATGACCACACCTCATGAAGGAATGCGGTACCTAGTGGTTCATATCGGCCCGGGGACAATGTTTCATGCATGAACTACATTTAAACAAGGAAAATGGTAGAGTTATTACCCCATGGATGAGCCATACTGCTGAATGAGTTTCAGCCACTGAAAATGGCAAAGGATCTAACTTTTCAATGTGTAACAGAGTGTATGTTACATCATTCAAGGACATAAACTGTTGCCTATCTGTCAAGTTAAATGGCAAAAATAACGATGACGCATTCATCTAATCGCAAGGAACCTTGCCCATCTTTTAAAGAGTGCAAAGTCCATGCAAACTGCATGATTGAACACAATTGATTTTGGCTATGGTACAAAACAGTCACTTCATCATGAACAATATCCACAACAGATGAAACAATATTATCTAATGTGTAAATGCGGGAAGACAGAGTGCTAATGCCATTATCAATGACTGCAAGCACTTTTTTCTAAATTAGCTTGGTCTTTAGATGTGAAGCAGCTTCAATTTGGAACAGCTTGCAGATTTCATTGTAATTTGCATAAAGTAATCTCTTGGATCTTATACCTGCGGGCCCTTTCATAAAATCTGTGAAGTCAATGTCTTCTGTTAAGAAAGACAAATACTGTTTCACTGACATTAAGGTTGAGTGTTTTAACCAATTTTGACATAATTTTCCCACCGAATAGGTTCTATCCTGTATGTAACCAGGGGTCTTGCCTAGAAAAGGTGTTGGCAAGAATAAGAACTTGTTTGCCAAACCAACCAACCTAGGGGATCCAGGCTAAAAACATTTGAAAGAATCATTTGTAATTAATAATTGCAAATCATCAAGGGCCATATCTGTATGATTGTTCCAGTTCTGGCTAAACTGAAACAGGTTGTCTGATAAATGGAATTGTTTAAAAACAGGATTTGAGTTGGGATAAGGAATGCGCGATGTAAAGCCTCCGTGCCTTGTACCTGCCAGGATCTAGAACCCCAAACAAATGAAAGATCAACTGTATCTTTCCATAGCTCATAGCCACCTACAGCTAACTGATCAATAAAGGACTTGGGATACAGTTTTTTTGTGTGGGTGAGCCTGACTTTAGAATTGGACGTGTTAATCATTTTGAAATAAAATGAATCCGGATTGGATTTATTAAAATCAGCGAAGTATGCACATTTTTTCGAAATAGTTTTTGAACTGTAATCAACATTTCTAAATGCATTAGCTTCATGCTTTATGCAGGTAATGATGGCCATAATTCTGGTAGCAAAATAAATCAGCATAATTCACAGAATTCAAATATAGATCCTCAGCATCAAATGCAGCATAACACTTTAAATCAGAAAATAAAGACTGAACTGCTTGTACCTCCCAATCATCAGAGTGTATGTTCTGTTTCACTACATCCCCCATAGAAAGAAGCACGAAGTACATTTGGAACATTAACCACCTCGGTGGGGCCATAAATTTGGAACTTTACCGCATCCCAAACTATTCCATGCACAACTGGTCAGGCAGAGATGTTGACAAAAGTCTGGTCTCTTTTCATGATGTGAGAAGAAGAGTGTGGTGCCAAAGTTCCATCAATCACTTTCACAGCAGATCGTTCAGTAAGGTAGTGACCATTGATTAGAAGGAAAAAGAATGTCACAAATCCAATTGACATGAACAAAAAAATGGTGATGAGCACCAACCAGATGTATGTCCAAGGTGGAAACAAATAATTCAGTTTAAACCAGGTGACAAAAATAGAACATTTTGAAGGGGGACTCAATGTTGTGGAGTCAGTTTCAAAAGAAAAATGTGACTGGTCAATGGCATTTGCATTTGCTTGACTAGGCAATGACTTAGTGGGATACGCATATTTAGTGTCTTCATGTTGATTGCAAGCCAGAGGATTTAGCAACAGATTAGTAACAGAGGTCATCTCCATGGAAATGTCAGGCCTGATGTTGTTCGTTGTGGCAAAGACTGGATTCCTTGATATTGCTGGACAGCAAACAGCTGGTGTTGTGCTATGAAGAATCAGCCAGTCGTTGTAGTTTGACATTGTCCACTGAGATGTATATGTTATCCTTGCAACCAGGAAGTGGTGGTAAAATGACTGTAAGAGTTCCTTTCACGCCAAGCACTGGAACCGGTTCACGAAAAGAGAGGCCAAAGTCTTTCTTGTTATCCACCTTCTCATGACCAGGTCGCCAACTTTGGGTAGCCAGCCAACTATCGGAAACTGTAGTGCAGCTTCAGTGGCAGAGGGTAAATGTTCCTTTGCAAGACTGTCACAGGTCTCTTGTAGTTTCTGTAATACAGCAGAATGATTATCTATGTCAAAGGCTGCGGCTGTCACCGCCAAGTCTAGACCATTAAGGTCTGGGACATACATGTTCATGCCAAAGAGCATTTCATATGGGGTCCGCCCACCCAGAGACCTTCTAGGGAGATTTTTTAGTGCACGTTGTACACAATACAAATGGGCGAACCAGTTCCTGCCAGTACCTATAAATCTAGCTGTTAAGGATTGCTTTATGTCACAGTTCATTTGCTCCACAACTAAGTTGCCCTCAGGCCTGTATGGGGACAAACATTTTACTTGCACCCACAAAGACCTCATGGCCTCCTTGTACGCCTTAGAGGCGACCACGGCACCCTGGTCAGAATGGAAGGTGCCACATGCAAAAATTCCCAAAAGACACGCAAATCCTTGATGTTAGTTCGTGCTTCAGCACTGTGTTATGGCCAGAGCCAAGGAAAACGTGTGCACGAATCAACTGCAACTAAGATAAACTTATACACAGTATCTGAATAAAATGGACTGCAATGATCTGAATAAACACAACCGAATATTAGAAATGTACAGCTGTGTTTGTGGTGGGCGTGCTGCAGTTGAAGGTTTAATCTGCTGACAAATGTCGCATGAAAGCACATAATTACGGGTTTGTTTATACAACCCACGCCACCAGTAACGCTGCTGTAAGATAGAAACAGTCGCCAAAACGCCTGTATGTGCTGAGGCCATGCCTTCATGTGCAGCTGTTATCAATGAAAGTCTGCGGCCCGCGTTGGGAATCAACCTGTCACCAACAAAATTTATTCTCACATAGGGAACATTATCGGACTTAAATGATAAGAGTATTTAGAGGGGAAGCCCTGTGGGTAATTATCTCATTTTTCTGTAGCAGCTATAAGCTGCCAAAATGTCATCATCAATCTTTCCCCTGGACCTTGTAACTGCTGCAACTGAATATGTGGCTACTACTGTTTTAGCTGCTTCATCAGCCAAGCTATTGCCAACCGCGTGTACTCCTAGGTGCTGGTGGCCAAGATTATGAAATACTTGCGTGAGAGGCAGACGTTCTTTAAGATCTGCGACTCGAACCCAAAACCTTTTATGCTTAATTGTGCTCCCTTTGGAATCACGATAGTCATTCTGAGACCAAAATAATAACTTGTCATTAAAAGACTGAACACAGTAGTAAAAGTCACTTACAATCAAGGCTGTCACATGAGGATCAGCAAACTCCAGTGCTAGCACTAGTGTACGCAGCTCCGCTAACAGGGCGGTACAGACCCCTAGTGCCTGCGTGTGCATGACACTGGACTTGAACTCACCTGTTACCATGGTACCACCCACTATAGCGCAGACTGCTGAATAAGAATGTTTAGATCCCATCGCGGGTTGCGCTAAACTGTTGGTGTAAATGATACAATGGTACTCTTCAAGAGGACATAAAACAACCTAGACAATCAATGGTTAGAACTTGTGTAAATGAAATATTAAAGGAGAAATATATCGGTTGTTTGGTGTCGTTTCCGGAACCCCGCTTCTCGCCGTTGGACTTTATGAGTTCCTTACAATATCAATATTAGGAATTCGAAAAAGAAGGAATTTCCCCATATCAGGAGGACTTTCCGATATAGATGGAATCAGCACGGTCTTGTAGCCCACGAAACATAATGTAAACTGCAGTTCGTATGGCGAGAGGGCAAAACAAAAAATCCCCCCCACCTTTTTTTATATATATATCAGGAACCAGAAAAACGATTGAAAACAAATAATCATACCTTGGTTTCATCATACACCTAGAGAAAGTGTTGTCTCGAGGACGTGCCCAACTATACTCAATAGTTCCGAGACCCAATTCTCTAGAAATCTATAGTGAAGAAAGAAACTGAACCATCTGCCTTTTACCTTATTACACCACAACTTCATATAGCACTATCGAAAACACGTGGCTCATCCAGAAGAAGGCACTGGTCGCCGAAACGCGCGTCGAGAATTATTGTGCCACTTTTTTCTTTTGAAAAAGATAATTTCTCCGTTTTTATTGTAACTTAATTTTGTTTGATGTATTCATTTGCATTGAATGTGTGTGATTAATGGAATTATTTATAAATTTTTGTTATGTAATTGATGTTTTTAAATACCAATAATAATAAATATCAGAAACTGATTTGATGGGTAGCTCTTTCTCCTTTAATATTTCATTTACACAAGTTCTAACCATTGATTGCCTAGGTTGTTTTATGTTAACTGTTTGCTTATCCCTGACCTAGGAATCATAATACCTATATATTCAGGGGGTCCTTGATAAATATACGTCACTCTTCAAGAGGACGCATTGACAGAGGAGCAGCATGAACAAATTTGTACTGAAAGAACTCCTGTCTTTGCAATGAGGAGTCAAAGATAAATGTGAAGGAAGTAGCCCATTGTATCCAACGAGGATACAAAGCTTTTGAATTTGGTACACTGGCTTTCGTCACAGCTCCAAGAGCAGGAAATGGTGTCACAACCAACATGCGCTTTCCCTGCACCAGTGCGTGCTTCTTTAGGATCGCCATCTGGATCACTGTCAAGACTTTTTCAACAGTTGAAAAGCTCATTTCAGTTGAAGTGTACAAAGGTGACTTGTAAGCAATAGGTACTGTGTCCCCTTCATTAAATGTCAAATAAGTGAAACCCACACAATTCGTATTACCAGGTTTGTGTGGTTATCACATGTTAACAAGTATTTAGATTCAAGAAGATCAGACTGCGAAGATTGCAGTATAGCCTAATGTTCCGGAAGCCAGCAGGCTTTTGAAAAGTTCGGTTGTATCAAGGCATATAGCGCTTGATACCCATATTTGGGAATGTAAGTTCGACCGAAGTTTAAAAATCCCAGCAAAGATTGGATTTTTTTCAGAGTTGTAGGAGAAGGCCAACGTGCGCATTTCTCCAAGAAGTGAGGCACCAAGCCTCTACCTTCATTGTTGAGCTCATAGCCCAGGAACAACACTGTGTACTCTGCAATGTGTGATTTTGCAAACTTAAATTTGTAACTGTAGTCCGCGAACAAAACTATGTTGCGGTCCATGCGACAAAGATGTGGCCATAATTCGTACATATCAAGGTCTATGTCGTCTAACAAGGAGATGACAGGTGCGGCAAAAACGCCTGGGCTGTGTTTGTAGCCCATGGGCAATCTTTTAAATTGTTTTTGTTTTCCAGCCAGAGGTAAATGCTGTCCATTGACTACTTATAGAGGACAGATTATGACTAAAAAGCCATTGGAAATGTCAAGTATGGTTTTAAATCTTTTTCTTACAAGATTGTCCACGAGGGCAGAACTATAGGTATTCTGAAGCGCACAGGTATGACAATGAGAGTTTAAATGTCGATAATCCAAAACTAGGTGGTACGACCTATCGGGTTTGGTCACAGTAAAAAGAGGATTATTTAGTGGTGAAACACATGTTTCAATCACTCCTTGATACTCTAATTGTTCTAGAATTTCAGAAACAGAAGCTTTTGCCTCCCCCTGGAGGGGACATTGGGGTTGTGGCTGTGGCATAGACCGCAATGGTATCTCATGCAGGGGTGAAAGTTAATTGCAACCCACCTGAGTATGGTACAAAGCTGGTGCAAGCACCAAAGCCCACTCTATTACAAAAGCCATTGCTTGCTCTTTGGGTACTGTGTGTGAAAAACTAGGAAGGATTACATCCTCTCCCCCTCAGAGCGGCTAAAACAGAAGGTGGGGCCAATCTGCCTCAGCTAACAAGATGTCATAAAAAAATCCCTTTAACAACACGATGTATATCACCTTCAATCAGAAATACTATGTCATATAATCTGTCAGGGGAGCCACTCGGGTGTCAGCAGTCTCAACTGCGTTGTAAGTGTCAGTTACTGTCGCCTTCAGAAATGGATACAGTGCTTGCCGCACTAATGTAACCTCCGCTGCACTGTCTAGCAGTGTTACTGCCCATGTTAAGTTCCGAAGTTGAGTTCTCAGCGTCTGTGGCATATCTTGCTGTTAAAGCAGCAGCTTTCTTTTTATGAAACGGAGGACGTTGATGAGGAAAATCGTCCAGCTTTCCTTTACCGTCAGTCTGACGAGATTGCTTGCGTCTTTGCGGGGCAACTCGACCTCTGCCGCGGTCCTGGCGATCTCCTCCACCGGCTTGTGAGCCTAATGTTTCCTGTGAAGAACAAGAAGAACGTTGATCAGGGCCCTGAAACCTGTCAGGATACCTAATTCTAGCACGGTCGCGCAAATCATAAGTGCGCTCAGAAGACTTGGGTATCGGTGATGCAGCACACGACCCTTGCTTCTGTTATTGCTTCCCCTGTTTTTTATTTTTCCAATTCTTTTTAGAAAAAATAGGACGGTCGTCTTTATTAGACTGGGCCGTCTGAGTTTGCTGTTGTGCCGGTATTTTAGCAAAAGGCTTAAAACCCAAACTATTGCGTCCAATGGTCTTATAAGCATCCGCAATAATTTTCAGTAACTCTGGGGGTTTCTCGTCCTCTGGGACAAGGCGGAAAGCATTAGACGCCTGAAAGTTAACCGCGTCTCCCTTTACATTCGCAGGTATGAGATCAGCAACTACGTCATACACTCCGACAAGCTTCATTCCCAATTCAACTGCCACCTCTGGGCCGTCTCATACTGAACACGCTAAATCACGGAGGGCAGCACAGTCATAGAAGGTGTGTCGAAACACTTTGCAAACACTGCTGCAAATACTTTACACCAATTCTCACAATCAGTCACCTCTGGAATCAAGTGTTTCTGCAAACTTATTGTTGGATCTTGTGTTTTTCCACAGGAGTGGTATTAGGAAATACTGCTTCCAGCTGGTCACATTTTCCAGCAAAATAGTAAGGCAGATCATCCTTATTCTGTGGATGCTTGCCCATAACCGAATTAACCATGACAGGACTAATCGACATCCTGGCCGGTCCAGCTGGTTGCGCCGCAACCCCAGGTGCTCCCACCTGGAGATTGCGGGAAACGTATTGTACTAGAGCCCTATGTACCTCAATTAAGGAGGTGTGTAAAACACGCAATTTGTCTATAGGGGCTGCTAGATAACGTGAATGAGGTGTGTACCCAGCCAAAACTGGCCAAGTGGCCCCAGAAATCGACAAAAGGGCCTAAATGGACCGGAGTCACTGTATGGGGGAGAGCACCATTAAACCAAATAAGGGGTTGCCATGCCGAAATCAGAACTTCGAGTGTCGTATATGTCTAATATAAACCAGGTATTGCAGTGGGAGTGTATGTATGGAGCAAGTTATCATCTCCATTCACTGCCAGAAAGGTTACCCAGGAGTAGAATACCTCAAAGTCGTAAGCCGGGTTAGCACCAACCACAATAATAAACGCAATACCTGCGTCAGGCACTCCATATGCAGGCAAATGACGACAGAGTGGTGCACAACTATGCACAGCAAAATCGATTTTAGCCATAAGGACAAAGAAAAGGAAAACAACTTATTTGCGTGGCAGCACAAAAGGGTCAAAAATTCAATATAATAATAAGAACCTTTTTAAAATATCAAGCTTGAATGAACCTATAATACATCAATATAGGTAGGTTATGCCGTCACAACTGTTTTCCGGAAAACAGGAGGGAGGGTATTGTGGACAAGTACAACCACTACTAAGTGTCCGTAAATAAGTACCAGACCAAACATTAGGTGTGCCATGTTGCAGGAATTCTGCTCACGCACAGAACTATGTGCAGGAAACCAGGACCTCGGTGTATTGTGGTGTACCAAAAAAGCCACCTCCGACTATCAATAGTGTCTCATTCGTTCTCTGTACTACAGCAAAGCTACCAATGATTAGACAACCTAGAACATGCGACTTAGTAAAGGAATAGTGGGAAACAAGAACACTCTTTCACTCTAACACTCATACTAGTCCACAATGTGAGTAATAAGAGACATGGGATAGTTTAAAATGTTTATTTTAACTAACGTGCTCTAAGAAGCAGTACACAAGCCAGCACTAGCAGTAATATGCATGAGAATAATACAATCAGCATTGTTACAATTCCATAAAGCACAAAAGGGGAAATCATATTTTAATGACAGTGGAAACAGGACTATAGCGCCTTTACCACCCTCCCCGTGCTGGGAGCTACTTTATTATAATTATAGAAGACCCCTAGGCTTTGTAAGGGGGACCCCATACCTCAAAGATCAGATGCAATTAATCACTTCCCAGGACAATCACAGCTCTTCTTAGTTGTAAAGGTTTTCTCTAAGTGCCTTCTCATGCATGTAATGCCATATTAAAAAGTACCCGAGTTTCAGTTGGCCAGCTGTGCCTACTGTTATGTCTATGCGCGTGGGACTGACCAACGCAAATCAACAGCATATATTGTTATTCGACCTTGAACACGCTGTGTAGACAGAGAGAACGGTGTACAGCAAGATATGTTAAAAGCAGACAGTTCTCATGTGAAGAAGCGCAAGCAGTGTATTTACGAGAGCAGAGCCATGCAAAAGCGGCAGAATGGTGACTAAGAATATATTTCTCTCATGCTAACTTAGCAATGTCTGCGGTTAACACCATATCCTCACTACACACCCTACAGACCCTTATCCCGAAGATCAACAATGGGGAAAATCACAGCTGATTCAATAATTTGCACATCCGAGGAATCAGCTTGTCTATTTCAGACTCGAACTGCCAGCATAAGTCCAAAAACTCTTTCGCACACTCCTTTCAGCTCCTGCTTATTTGGATATACTATTGCCTCACACTCATAGAGTGTACTCAGACTTTCAAGTATTCTTACTCCAGATGTCTTTACCAGGATTCGTGTTTACAAACAGAAGAATGAGATCTTTCAAGCCTTCCCTAAACAAGACATCATTGACCATATCTTGCAGCCAGATCTACCAGGACATTTCAGCATAAACCTTGTCAAAGTAGAAAGAATTCAAAAGGGTGACAGACTTTCTATAGAAAATAATACTAGCTTCCGATGAGGGCTCCTATTGCACATGCTCTTCACGATTAAGGGTAGGCACAGCACTGCATGCACTCTTGAGGGGGCCTAGACTTTTCTTCAACTTCAGACTGACACTGATCCAAACAGGAAAACAGTGGGAAAATTGCCATATTCTAAAGAAAAAAAAAGAAAAAACTGCACAGTCAGGATGATGGCCTGCGAACTCAGGATTTGAGAGACGATGATTAAACTCTTGTACCAATCTCCCTCGTGAGTTTGTTGCCACCTTTGAAAATCCTGTGAGGCCTATCCACCCTTTAATTGTGTGATATACATGCATGGCTTGAGGATCCATATATGAGCTTCCCCCTCACCTGGATTTCTGCCAGACTTTTTTTGTTGTTTCACTTTACGTTAGCTTTTTTTCATATATGTTTCCATTTTATACCTTGCACTGTATAATGGGGTTCTCGCTTCTGTCGAATTTGCAAATCCTGTATGCTTTGTTTTTGTTTTAGGCTATGACAGCTCAATAAGCGCCCTCCATATTCTTCAAATCATGAAGGATACATTGCTCTGCTCCACAGCATTGTGAGGAGCTTTGCTTTCAAATACGTTGTACCTCCCTCAGACAGCATGGCTACTTTTACAATTTTGCCTCAGAATGTACAGGGCTTGGGGGCGTGGATTTATTGCCGCAGCGAGATGGCGGACGGCGTATGAGCTCCACTAGAACACAGAGGCTTTTCAATCATTGTTGCCTCAAGCTGTCGGAGTTTACCGCCGCGGATGGTGGCCCCATCTCATAAACCTAAGGTGCATCCAATAAATGATTTCTCCTGTCTTCAATTGCAGCGCAAAGCCTGGAGGCTGCGGCGGGGTTATTTCCCTCACAGAAACGCGGGAGTCCACCATTTAAAGTTGCGGCGCCAGTGTTCAGTTTGCTTCAATCAACAATGCCGCTTTACTTTTCAAGCTGCTGGTATGTCGTTTAAGAGGAGCCATTACCTCTAAAATGAATGCGGCTCCTGTCTCTTCTCTTTCTGACTCAAACTAAACAGAGAACGTTTTTTTTATTTTTAAATATATGATGCTCCTTCTCTTTCTCTCTATGAATGTTACTAAGAGGGTATACAAAACAAAGATAACAGAGAAGGCTTTTCTATTTTTTCATGGTCCTTTCATGTTGTTACATACCATTGAGGCAGCCTTTTAATGGCAGTTTACTTTTACCAATTTGAGGTAGTTATGTGGAACATGCTTGAGGATGAACTCCTCACTATTACTGTTATGCAATGAATGCAAACGTTCTATTTTTAATCTCTAAAAGGTTCATTTTTAATGTTTTCACACAGTATTTATCGTATTTTTTATAGTGATGGCATTTCTTCTTACTGAGGTAATATTGGAACTTGCTCTTTTATTGACTACAGTATTATACTACTGTGTTCCTTTTCAATCTAACACTTGTACTTTTCTTTGGATGGTTACTATTCCTGCCTTTCTCCTCTGTGGTGTATGGGTCGCATCCGTCCGCTCTTAATTCCTACCCATCGATTTCTTCCACAATTCAAGATGGCGAATGACCTTCACACCTCCTTTAGATCATCCTCCTCAGGTGCTAAACCAAAGAGATATAAGAATGATCCACCTTCCACTATTCATACCTCACAAAATCCTGTTCTGGACTCTATTTTAGAGGAGATACGTGGTCTCCAGCCCTTTATGATCACCACTAACGAAAAGTTGAAACAAATTGAAGACCGCTGGATAATCATGGAGGGCAAGGTTATAGAGCTTGAGCAACTTGTTGGGGATCTCTAAGATATCTCTACTAAAATGTCTTTGTTTGAGCAAAAAATTCATAAAATTAAGCTTCACACGGAAGATTGGAAAGTCGTAATCGAAGGAATAATCTTCGCCTTTATGGTCTGCCGGAAAATATTGAAGGTCCAGATATGTTATGCTTTCTGAAAACATTCCTGCCGGACCTCTTAGATCTTCAATCTTCATCACTTCTTAACATACAACGGGTGCATTGTTTGGGTCATCTTCAACCTAACTCTAACAAACCACGCGGTATCATTATGCTTTTCTTACTGAATTGATGCATGTCTTGAAAGCAGTTAAATCCAAACATTGCCTCATAAGGTTACGTCATAATATTTTTATCTCACAAGAGGTTTCAAATGCAACAAATGCACGCACTAAGGAATTTTTGGCTCTCCGTCCCCAGATGAGACACTTGATCATTCAATATGGTATGCTTTACCCATGTCTCTGCAAAGGTACTCATGAAGGAAGGTCACGTTCTTTTGATGATCCTGCTAAACTCAAACTCTTTTTCAATAATATCTCTCCTCGAAATATGGAAAATTAAAGTTTTTATATTCTCTTGGTTTTATAGTTAATTGGTTGTTGATGCTCCTATAATTATGCCTTTACCTTCTTCCTCTTGCTTGTTCTTCCTTTAAACTATTTGTTTCTCTTTTTTTATTTCCTCAATAATCTTTTTTTCCCCTCAACTCTTTATTTCTTATTATTGGTGGTCATTTACTTACTTCTGAGGCTCATTATTATTTATTTACTCGTACCACTCACTTTGCTTTTGTCGTCACCATATCCCTTTCGTCTTGTTGCTTGTTTATCTTCAGATCTGGATCCTTTTCCTTGACTTGCGTACTTTCTTCATTTTTCTGTTTTTCCCTCTTTACTCTCTTTTTCTCTTCCTCCATCATTTTATTGTCCTACTTTTTTTACGGAGCATTTTTATTATCAATCTTTTGTCTATATAAATGTCTTTCATTATATTTTTTTAAGTGCTTATCTTTCTTTACTATGTTGCTTGATGCTTGTGCCTATTAGTGTTAATTGCTGTTGTACATTTTGATTTTTGTATTCATCTAATAAGTGGGTTTTTTTTTGCAACCAGTTGTTCTCCTAAAGTTTATCATCTCTATTCATGTCCTACCCTCTCTTCCCTCCATAATGTGTAATGTTGTCACGTGAAATGTTCGTGGTCTTGGAAACCCAGTCAAAAGACAAAAGGTACTCTCTCATTTGTCTAAGTTGAATTCTCATGTTTCATTTATTAAAAAAATGATGTAGAATCACAATGGGTGGGTCAAGTTGTTTATTCTCCAGCCTCTTATTCGAAAGGTGGTTTAGCTATACTATTTCATAAATCGATCCATGTACAAATTTTATCTACGCAATAGGATAGTGATGAACGCTGGGTAATGGCTAATGTTGTCATAGAAAAATAAAGAACCTGCTTTATTGAATATTTATGGACCTGTTAAACCAGACCCAACCTTTTGGAATAGTATTAAGATCTTACTATCCTCTGTTGATGGCCCAAATATTATTGTTGCTGGGGACTTTAATCAATGGTTAGAACCATTTTCTGATAGACAATTCAAATGGAAATTTAATCCTGATAAAACTCATAAATCATTCAAATCTGCCATAGCCTCTTGTTCATTATACTGTGTTTGGAAGACCTGTAACCCTGATACCCGTGAGTTTACTTTTTTTCTAATGTTCACCGTACTCGTTCCAGAATTGATTATATTTTATTTAGTAAACCCCTACTTCAATCTATTCAATCCTCTGAGATTGGATCTATTTTTATTTCTGATCATGCCCCCGTTTTTTCTGCTCTTGATCTCTCCCTGAGCTCTCCAAAATTCGGTCGTTGGAAACGTAATAATTATTTGTTGCAAGACACTACTTTTGTTACTGAAGCTACTACCTTTATTAACACGTTTTTTACTATTAAAATCCCTTTAGACACCTCCATTACTAATAACTGGGATGCCTTTATGGCTTCCTTCCATGCTTTTGCTATTTCATACTTCATACTTACTACAACAACTTAAACTGCTGGAACACAATTACTTTACTTCTAGATCTCCCTCTGTTCTTCATGAATTGATTGTAGCCAAATCTGCTCTTAACAAGCTGCCACAATTGATGCATGTAATGTTCTTCTTAAAATTAAGTCTAAGCATCACGGTGGTCAAAATAAAGCTGGTAAGATGTTGGCCAATTACATAAAAATTTTATCTGAACGTTAAAATATAGGTCCTATTCTAAATGAACGGACTAATAATTTGGTTTCCTCTGATGAAGATATTGTTTCTGCATTTCATGATTATTATCCATCCTTATATTCTGATGATACGAATCCCTCTGCTCAAAATCTACACACCTTTTTTTTGGGCCTCCCTAATCCACCTTTGCTTCCTGATAAATTTGAATTACTAGAAAGTGAGGTTACTCACTTCAAGAGATAATGGAAGCCATTACATCCTTAAAAACATCAAAAGCACCAGGGGCCAGATGTAGGTAAGTAACATTTACCGATTGTTAATTACCGAAAATTACCGAATTTTTCCGATTCGGTAATTAACAATCGGTAAATGTGAGGGGTGGGTATGTAGGGAATCCAGATGTTCCCTTTTACCGAATCGGTAAAAATCGGTATTTACCGATTCGGTAAATACCGACCGGTAATGCTCCATTCATTCCTATGGGCTTTGAAGCCCATAGGAATGAATGGGGCATTACCGGTCGGTATTTACCGAATCGGTAAATACCAATTTTGACAAGGGTGCAGGGGGTGTCACTTTGACACCCTCTAGCACCCCCAAAAAAGGTTCGGGTGCCATGTGGCAGGCATACCTGCCCTAAGGGCAGGTCTGCCTGTCATATGGCACAGGTGTGCATGCACACATGTGCATGCACACCGGAATCGGTATTTTACCATCAAATAGAATTTGATGGTAAAATACCGATTCTGTAATGCTTGTGGGACTCAGAAGAGTCCCACCTACATATCAATTTTACCGAATCTGATAAAATACCGATTCGGTATTTTACAGAATCGGTAAATTTACCGATCGGTAAATTTACCGATTCTGTAAAATACAGGGCCCTACATCTCAATTTGCATTTACCGGTCGGTAACGGCCGAAATCGGCCGTTACCGGCCGGTAAATGGCCACCTACATCTGGCCCCAGGTCCTGAAAGTCCTTCTGTTGAATTTTTTTCCACTTTTCCTCTATTTTTGCTCCCAAACTTCTGGCCCTTTTTTAACTCATTCCTTGTTGACATCAAAGCATCTGACTCTTTTATGGAGGCTTTAATTGTCCTTATTCCCAAGCCTGATAAGGATCATTCCCTCTGTAAAAACTATCGCCCTATTTCTTTAATCAATTATGACGGTAAGATATTTGCTAAAATCCTCACAACTCACCTTGAGAGTATCATCCCACTATTGGTTAAGACAGATCAAGCTGGTTTTGTTAAGGGCAGATTGCCTTCAGACAATGCTCGCATGTTTGCTAATGTTATTTCCTTCTGTAAAAAGTTCAAATCCCCACTTGCAGCATTGTCTTTAGATGCCGAAAGGGCTTTGGATTGCATAAACTGGCAATTCATGTTCCATTAACTTAAATGGTTTGGTTTTGGTCCAAATTTTATTTCTTATGTTAAATTGCTATATTCTTTTCCTCGTGCTAATATTTTTGTTAATAACCATTTTTCTAAATCTTTTCTGTTATATAAAGGCACACGCCAAGGTTGTCCCCTTTTGCTCTTGTTATTTGTTTTATGTCTCGAACCTCTCCTTGACCGTATTTGAATTAATTCATGTATTTCTGGCTTTTCACATCATTCTATAGGAACCAAATTGTCAGCATACGCTAATGATATTCTGGTATATATGTCTGATCCTAGTTCCTCCCACCCTCCCTTTTTGGATACAGTTTGGTTATATTCTAGTATCTCTGGATATAAGTTGAACTTTTCTAAGACAGAAGTCTTTCCCTTGAACTCTCTTTGCTATCAAAATATCTTTAATAATGCTAATTTTACCTGGTGTCCCACAAAAATTAAATACCTTGGTATTTGATTTTCCTCTACCTTATCTACCACCATTAGTTATACATTTAACCCCTTTGGTGCTCATGACGAGCTCAGCTCGTCATGAGGCACAGTGCTCCTGTGCTCATGACGAGCTGAGCTCGTCATGACCACACCGGTTTCTATTATGGTCCAGCACAGGAGATAAATATCTCAAGCAGCGATGGTGTTAATGTCCTAATTACCAAAATACAATCACTCCTTCTTTCTTAGTCTCCCCTTCATTTATCATGGTGGGGTAGATTTGATACTATTAAAATGATGATTGTGCCCCATGTCCTTTATACATTATCCATGTTACCTTTACGAATTCCTGCTTCGTATTTTTCAAAGATTAATTCTATTTGTACAAAGTTTTTATGGAATAATAAACACCCCCGTATTGCTCTTACGATAGTCAAACATCCCAAAACAGAAGGGGTTGTATGTTTTTCAGATTTTAAATCCTATCATTCTGCATTTTTAATTCAAAAATGTTTTGCTTTAACCTGTGATTTTGCTGATATCCCTATCCCTTGTTGGATTGTGTTTGAGCGGTCCCTATTAAAAGATTTTTCTTTTCGAGATATAATATATATGTCTAATTGCAGCTTCATATTGGATAATTCTATTTTAAAATACTCCAGACAATTATTATATAATATTTTTTCAGATGGTCTAGATTTACATCAATGTTTTTTGTCTTCCACTATTTGGTATAACAAATGTATCAAATATAAACGTAAATCATTTTATTACAAACATTGGAAGGAGAAGGGAATTATTTTTATTAATCAATTAATCCAAAATAATTCTGTTATTCCCTTCCATGAATTACAGTTACAATATAATTTAACTGATTTATTTTATAATGAGTATCTTTTAATGTCAACAGCTTTTCAGTCTTATTTATCTTCCAATAATTTCACTTTAGCTTCTCCATTACTCACTTCACCCTCACCGTTATATATTGTTTCTCAGGAGCATAGGCCTAAGGCTGGCTTTATTTATAAGATGTTGTTATCACTTGTTACCGAACGACCTAAATCCCTTGTCAAATTACTCTTGGAAACAGACTTATCTTTGTCACTCCTTATTTCTTCTTGAGATAAATTATGGCTCAAGCTATTTAAAACTTCTTTTGCCACAGGTATTACTCAATCCCTTTACTTTATTTATAGTAGAGCTATTATTACCCCTGTTTATACATCCAAGTTTTCCCCTACTTCCTCATCCCTCTGTTGGTCTTGTTCTGAATCTACTGGGACTTTAGTTCATCAACGTTATGATTGTTCGAATGTATTAATGTTCTGGCAATATATTGGTCAAAATGTATGACACTATTTCAATGTAATATTCCATTAACAATACAAAATGTTTTTCTAGGTTCCTCCTCACCTGAGTTTGATGTTTCTACTCATATTACTTTGTTGTTTGATTTATTAATTGCTATAGCATTTAAAGTGATTTTGTCCTGTTGGAAAGATAACTTTATATTATCATTATTAACTTGGTGAAACTATATTTGTGACAAACACAGAAATGCTACTGTTTCTTCTCTTACTCTTTCTCAGAAAATAAATCTGACATACTTTGGCTACCCTTTACTTCTTATCTTTCTACAAATGCACCTTCATCCTAATTTCTTACACTTTCCTAATTTCTACCACAGGTTAGTCCTCTTTTTTTTCTTTCTTTCTTTTCTTCTTCTCCTCTATATTGCTTTCATTCCTCTTCTTTCTTTTTCTTCTATTTTTCTTTTCACCTCTTTTTATCTTCTCCTCTTTTGAATTATTTTCTGGGTGCGGTTTAAATAGCAGACCGCACCCAGAGAAAATTGTGCGCACGTTCGCGCAAGGCTGCTACGTGTTGATGCGCTCTAAGCAACCTTAAGAAAACATTCTCTGAATTTCACAGGCAGTCTCCTAAAACTATCCAGGCAATATTCACATCATTGCAGCGCACCAAGCAACAGCGCCATACTCAGAAAATACTACGAACTTGGGCGTACAAACATTAAATGAAATAAACGTTGCGTTATGTCTTTAAAACACCAAAACAAGCAATAAACACTACACACACTCAGGTCGTGCAGGTGCACGGGAATGGGGCGGGATTTTTAGACAATGGGTTCTGCTTCTTATATAAGTAAGGACCAAGGGAAGAATCATGACATATACTCCCTTCCCAGAAAGACTCCACATTCCAAGATGGTAAGGGTTGACTGCTCTTTGTAAGGGAGTGATTGGAGGTAGATGAAGTTACATTGGTTAATGTATATGGGCCACCTGACCATAATGCAAAAGTCTATACTAAACTTTATGAGTATTTGGTGAAACTAATGTTTGGGCAACTCTCATAGGGTAGGAATTTTAATATAGTTCTTGATTCACAACTAGACCACCTCTGCAGACGTAGAGACACATATGGGGCCCACATTGTGCTCTTGAGTGAATCTGGGATCTTCACTTGGTCAACATGTAGAAGGTGCATCACCCAACGGATCGTGACTATAGATTATTTTCTAATGTACATAGTACCTTCTCCTGACTGGACAGTCAGATAAACACTCAGGCTCTATTGAATCATGCCCTGGTTACAGTTGTGTGGGTCATGGCCCCTTGCTTCATGGGACCCTACATGCAGACGTGTCATTGGGAAGGCTTTGGATCTGCTGAGGAAAAGGCACGATAAGGTAACAAGAGAGAGCCTCCGCTCAGCAAAATCTGGGTATAACAATAAGATAAAGGAAAGGAAATCGGAGTATATGAGTAAAAATTGGCAAACTTAGCTTGAAGTAATAGGCACAAATAACATTAGGAAATGTTGGCAACAGGTGCAGGAAGGGGAATGTGCAAGGGGAAAGAAGGTGTTTAGTAGGAGAAGATTACTGGATTAACAACTTGAACAATCTGTGATAGGGTAGATGAGAACCTGGAAAATATGATTAAGCTTAGTGTGGAAATAGAGCTACACTTCTCCTTCCAGAAGACAAAAGAAACCATCCAATCCCTAAAATTAACCAAAGCAGCAGGCCCAGATAATCTACCGACAATTATATTAAACAATTATGTGGAGTGGTGGGCATGTTTCTTTAATGTCATTTTCCAAAAAGTCTTGACCTCTGGGAATTTTCCTCAGAGTTGGAAAGTGGCAGTATTCAGACCAAGAATTATCGCCTAATTAGTCTGTTTGATGAGGGGAGAAAGTATTTTCAAAAATACTGTTAGGCTTAATGAAGGCCTCGATAGAGAAAAACAACCTAATTCTGATAGAGCAAGGTGGTTTTAAGGAGCACCACTCAAGAATAGATAATTGCTTTAGTCTATGGGCAATGGCAAAAAATGCAAGTGAGCTGCAAGGCAGATTGTTTTGCTGCTTTGTTGATTTCCTGTCTGCCTTTGATCGGTTGATTGTAAGCTATTGTGGGATATGCTGGGGCGGCTCAGTATCGACAAGCCGTTACTTCCACTAATCCAGGAAATGCATTTGCGGAATTGGGCCTGGGTAATTTTAGATACCCATGGGGCCCTATCAAAGAAAGTACAGATAAAGAATGGTCTACAACAGGGCTGTGTCCTGGCACCCTATTGTTCTCAACATTCCTGTCTGGCTTACCAAATAAGTTATGTAAAGCTGGTGGTTTATGCCCTAAAATAGGCAGGACCCATATCCCATGTCTGCTATATCCCAATGATCTGGTGATAATGGACATGATGGAAATGGGTCAGCAAAAGAAATATGACGTTTTCATGATTATTGTTTAAAGAAATGTTTTACAGTTAATTTTGACAAGACCAAAAAAATGATTCTGGGAAAAGGAAAGTGGGTTTTTAATTGGCATCTGGGAGAGGTCAAACTTGAGTTGGTAGAGAAATATAAATATTTGGGTATGTGGTTAGATACCAAATTAAATTGGTGGGGCCACATAGAATGGTTAAAATCAACGGCACTATCCTCAGTATGGGGGCTTCCTTAAACAGTTCAACCAGAAATATGGAGGGCCGTCTTTATGCCCCATTTTGTTTGCGTTTAACACAATGATCTGCCCTCAATTTCAATACAGGTGGAGGTATTATATTTAGTTGGTAAATTGGATAGGAATTTTGAGGAGAGTAACTTTTACTTCCACCATCACTTATGATCCAGACTGTAAGGGCAGAATGCCAACTTGCAGCCTGGAGTTACCTGGAGCTGCAAGCCACATTGAATTTTTGGCAGAGATTGAGTAGAGAAGGTATCCTTAAAACATCGTATGTTTGTAAAAGGGAAATAAAGGAAAGTGAACTGATTTGAGCATCCCAAGTTAGAGGCACAGTTAGAGGCACGTTACCTAAGATCCTTGTCAAACTATCATTAGCCCGGGTACAGTGGAAGTTAAGGCAGCAGATTCCTAAGCAGGAGCTAAGCACTATTATAAGTAAAAGTGCTAGAGAGGAGGATTTGCTCTACATGAGGAGTAAACTGTCCACGAAGTTCTTGGTAAATGGTTGAAGCAATGATCATAGATTCCCTTACATCGGGTCCCTGCCAAGCCCTAAGCTTAGGATTAACACATTGAAATTTGGGGTTGGACTTAATCCATGCAATGCAGATATGCCGCTAAAAGCTACAATAAGAAATCAACATGGCTTGTGTACATGTGGGTTGAAAGTAAAATATAACGGCCAAAATATTTTATTGGATTGTTTGTGGTTCCTAGATGAATGGAAGGAGTTCATAAAACCTCTTTTTATTGCTTATAAGAGCTTCAATAGGGCTTCACGCCCTTAGTCCATTGATAAAGATGAGTTTTTTAAATGTTGTATGTACAATAAGATTATAAATTGCAATAAAGGCGTCACTAAAAGAGCTGCTAATATAACTTGAAAGGGCCCGGAGGGCTGGAATTCGACTTTTTATTACTTGATGTGTCTTTGATATTTTAGTATGTATGAAGAAATGTGTATTTCACTTTTATTGAATTATTTCCATATTAGTCATGATTTTAGCATATATTTGAGATATTTTTCTAGCCTTTTGTGATTACTATAATTCTCTCTATGTCACAGAACTTGCTTCCGATATAGATCCAAACTATTTTTTACAAGATATATTCTTCCCAACTCTTTTACCTGATTTGCTCCATGCTCTAGAAGAGCCGATTTACCTCTAACTCCATGCTCTAGAAGAGCTGATGTGGCAATAAAATACTTCCTTAATAGCAAGGCCCCAGGCCTTGTTGAGTTTCATCATAATTCATTCTTGAAAACCTTCCAGGATGAATTACCTGTACCCTTGATCCAAATCTTTAATTTTATCCTTTTCTTCGATCCAGCATGATTACTGATTCCATGATAGAATCTCACTCGGTTTGATACTCAAGCCTAACAAACATCTATAGCACAGATTCATATCACCCAATATTCTCCCACATTTGGACTCTAAAATCTACACTAAAGTCCTATGCACCAGTTTGGGGTGAATGTGGTCTCACTTGATTCCCCCCAACGCAGGATTAGTTTATATCAGGTAGACAGACGGTAGACAACATTGGACTGGCACTTAACTTATGCCAAATATTGTAGAATGCCAATATCCAAATGACCCATTTATCTATGAACGCAGATAAGGTTTTTGATTGGCTAGATTGGTGCAACGGATTGCTATGCACGGCGCCGATGTTTGGGGCTTTTCAAATTGCAAGGCTACACAGTGTGTGGAAAATAGATGCTGTAGAAAATTATTTTCTGTTCCCATGTCTGGCGTGCACTATACTTGTCATAGGGAGCTTAACCTTCTGCATTTAGTTGTTCACATTAAGGCCTGTCCAGTTTTACTGTGGCTCGCATTTTGGAAGAACATTGAGGCTGGATATAATAATGGATATTATAATGGATTATCGTTCGCTGGAAAAGGGGTTTACTTATTCCGTGGCTGGCCTATATGAAAGATGAATATTGTAAAATTAGAATTAAATCTGCTTTTTTCAGAACCGTCATCTTACACTAACATAGACAAAAGAATGGTAGCAAATGCACTTAATTCTCATGATCAATTACAGAATTTGTGGGATATGTCAACAAAGCCAAACGTGTCTGCATAAATAGGTCTATGTTAATTTGACTGTTCAACCGATTATATTTGATATGCACAAAGTGGATGGGAACGATCTTTGCTATTTCATTTCCGGTGAGAAATGATGAAATATCTGTTGTGTTTTCCCCAGGGCTTTACTAATAATCCAGGGGCCATACTATGCCCCTGTGATAATGTATCAGGCCAATCAATGCTTCATTTGACTTTTTTCTGCAAATTTTATGTAAAGTACACAAGGTTGTGTTTAATTACATTTTTTAAGTTATTTTAGTGGTATTTGTCAATGTAGGCCCGCTCTCAAAATGCTAAAGACTGTACCCAATGATGAAATTGTTCTGTATATTGGGGCCTTTTTAAAATCCGCTGTGCGTGCTCGTAGGTCTATGCTATCTTAAAAGTATTTTAACACATAACTTTCAACTTTTTAATGATGAATTTTGATGTAATATTATGAATTATATTTGATGTGATATTGTTCGGCTTTTATGGACATTTGCGTACTTTCGAATAACGTTTTATGGTGATGAAGATGAGGAACACGTGCACAGTAAATGCAAAGGGCCTCATTTATGAGGCCCTACCAGCACTATTGCGCTGCAGAAACGTCACTTTTCCTATGGTGCAATATGCCACTGTAAAGCTACGTTACATGACTTTTCATGGCCATAAATGTGTGCCCCTTTCAGGCAATAAACTGCGCGGAAGGGGCATTCCATGGGTGTTGCTGGGGGCGTTCCCAGCAACATCCATGGCTTTTTGACACTGCCCCAGATTTACAAGAAATCATAAGTCTTAGGCAGCACCAAAAACGTCTGCCTCCCCTGGGGAGCGGCACAACAAAGAGAAATATCTTTATTTCTCCTCATTGTTCCTCTTTCTATGTGTGCTCTTGTGATTGTTTTGCTGCACATAAATAATCCTCCCTGCAACGCAGGCCCCCTTGCACCATGATGCAAAGGTGCCTGTGTTGGCGCACGGCAGCCCATTGTGCGCTAATGCAATAGATACGGCGCAGTTTCCAATAGATAGAGCGCATTCCTGCCATTTTCCTGTGCCATAGGCTAGTGCAGCAGCAAGGCCTGCTATGCTGCCCTACTGCAAAAAACCATAAATGAGGCCCAAAATTTGGAATAGGTAATCACACTTAACCATTATTAGCATACACATGAGTTAACATATTGTAATGAATTAATTTAGCTTAAATGCTGATGCCATTTTGAATATTGACTTTAGGCGTTGGGCATAGAAGCCTGTTTGCACATTTACAGGCACATTCATCATTCTATGAATTTGTGATTCCTTATTTGCGATTTTTAAGGAATCGCAAATAAGGAATCGAAAAACGCGATGCATCATAAAAATAGCGAAAAATTAAAGAATCGCTAAAAATCGCAGAATTATTTGCGATTTCTGGCTTTTGCGATCTTGCAATTTGCGATTTCGCAATTAGCGAAATCGCAATTTCCGGAGTCGCACATTGATGCATCTTGATGGCATCAGAACCAGGAAGTGAGCACCTCAAGCCTCATTTTCAGTGCAGAGGCTCAGGGAGAGGAGTGAGCTGGCTCTGGGAGCAGAACAGGAGTGGGAGAGAGAGATTGCAAACACCTGGCAACCAACTGAAAATGGAAGCTGCACAAACAGCAGAGGACAGCCAAACAGCCAGGACAAGAAAAGTAACATTGAGGAGCTAAAAAAGGGATGGTACCATCTGCGCAGACGTTCTAAGGTGCGCATTGCAGACCCGCTGAAGGAGGCAAAGAAACAGGCAGGGGAACACCAACAGACACTGGAAACACTCCCCTGGAGAACTTGGTGGAATCCACAATCCAGCCTGAAGCTGTTGTTGGTGTGACTCAGCTGGACACCTCAGGAATTGCACACACATCTGAAGGTAAGAGGAATGTATGTTGCCATTGTCCCAATTACTTAAGTCACAACCTGAGCTCTGTACAGCATAAGTGCACACTGTAAAGCATTAACTACATTTGTTATAAAAAAGGGAAGTGCATTATGGGAGATGTAGGCACGGCAAGCAGTGACAATGACTACCACATACATATGCAAAAAAACGAATACAAATAGTGTAGCTGATGTGTAAATTAATGACAAATGTATTAATTGTCAAATGTGACATTACCTCACAAGCATGAATTAATGCTGTTTTGCACTGTTTAACCTCACAGATGCAGAACGTGTTGAGGCTGGGGATAGTGAGGTCCAGGAACTGCAGCACTCCAGTGAATCTGAACACGAGGACACACCAGCTCTGCCAACTAAACAGTCACGTGTACCAAATTCCCGTAGGGCACCTGTCACAACACTGGTTCCCATGGCGTCAGATGATGAGGCCAATACAACACCTGAGGGCAGCCTTCGCCAAAGTACCACCATCGCAACTCCACCAACACAGATCCGCAGAGGCAATCCCAGAGTGCGACAGAGAAGACGTAGAGCACGCAGAACACAGCAGGCGGAGCAGACAAATGAGGTCTGGGGTGGCCTGTAGGGACAGATGCTTCGTACGCATCGCCTGCAAAGCAAGAACACATGATTAGTGAAGATGGAAATTGCAAAGATGACAGATAAAATAGCAGTACTGTCCAGTAGTGTGCAGGAACTGACCAGGGTCATGCAGGAGAGACATGCATCTCAAAATAGACAGCATCGGCAACTTATGCAGCACCTCAAACTGTATGTGAAATCAAACAATAGGCTGGCCACTGCAACTGCATTGCTGGCACGTAGGTCCGTGACAATGCAAACCCAAATGTGTCATTGGAGCGGAGATGTAACCAAAGCACTAGACCAGGTCACCAATTCTGTTGAGATGATGAATGAATCCACTAGTGGAGGCTACATGTCTACGCAGGAAGAAAGTAGTGAGTGTGCCTCAAGCATGGGCAGTACAATAATGCCAGTTGCCACTGCAGTGAGACGCAACACACGCAGCATCACCCCCTCCACTCCCAACGTGAGGCATGAAGATGCTGCCACTGACAGGCGTCTGGGTGTTCGTGGAAGAAAGCGCTAGGCTCCCATGTACAATGATTTTCAAAAATGGTGACGTAACCATTGTTACAATGTGACCTTATTACTGATTTTCAAGTATTCGTTCCTTTGCATCTATACATGTTTATTACTAAGACTCTTGTGCCACTAGTCACACTGAGAGTGTGCTTGAACACCCTGTTCATTATTTCCTTACATAAAACTTATTTTTTTTGCAAAATACTGTTTTTGTGTCATCATAACTCACCTTAGAAGTAATTTTGGGTGATCTCCAATCTTCTCCTACGCCCTTCTGCTGCGTCTGATCCTTGTAGGGCACAGTGGTGTTGCACTTGCTGGTTCCCATCCTCCGAGTCGCTGTCAGACAGCTCCATTTCCAAACCTCCCTTTGTCGCAATGTTGTGCAGCATGGCACATGCTGCCACTATCTTGCAGCATTGTTCAGGGTTGTATTTAAGTGCTCCACCGGTCTTATGAAGGCATCTGAATCGGCTCTTCAGCAGCCCAACTGTGCGCTCTATGATGTTCCTGGTTGATATATGTGCTGCATTTTACCTTTGTTGGGCTGCAGTTGTAGGATTGAGGTAAGGTGTCATGAGGTAATTCCGCAAGGCATATGCGCCTTCACCTACATGTGAGGAAGCAAAGGGTGTTAGTGGTTGTTTGGCATTGACATACGTACAATCAATGTGTTAGTCTATTGCACATATTTACCTAACAGATGTCCCTCTCCAAATTCTCCCCTTGCAAGACGAGTGTGAATGCCACTTTTCCTGAATATATATGAATCATGTGCTCTACCGGGAAATTGCGCCACAATGTCCGTTATGATATTTTTGGCATTACACACAACCTGAATATTGCGGGAATGATAACATTTACTATTCCTATATAAATATTCCTGTGCTGCAGGGGGACATATTGCCACATGGGTGCAATCAATACAACCCAAAAGTTGTGGGAAGCCTGCAATCTGGTAAAACTCCTGCTTAGTCTTGGCAATGTCATGGGCTGTTGTAGGGAAATTGATATGTGAGCCTATCCGGACCATCATGGCATCAAGGAATGCTTTAAATATTCTTGACATTGCGCTTTGCGACACACCTCCTGCAACTGCGATTACACCATCAAAACTGCCTGACGCCAGTAGATGTAGGCAACATAAAACCTGTACATGCGTTGGGATGGCATTGGTCCTACGAGTCTGTCATTGCAGGATGGGGTTCAATTCATTGATGAGATCATGGATCATTTCAACATTAAGCCTATATTTATCGTATATCTCGTCCTCATGCTGTCCTAGCAAACTTATGCGGACTCTGAAGATGCGCTCATTGATTCGCCTCCGTCTCTGTCGTGCAGCCTGCAACCTCATCCTACTCACCATCAGGCACAGCCCTGCCATTGTGATTCCTGGTAGCTCATTGTGGGTGTGTTTACATCAGTTTCAGTTGATTTGCAGCTGTGTAAAATTTGCACTCATTATTACCACTTGGTTGTGTTCCTTCTTATTTTGCGATTGCAATTTTGCGATTTTCAAAGAAATCGCTATTTGCGATTTGTTATGCATTTCATTTGCGATTCTTTATTTGCGATTCTCTATTTGAGAGTCGCAAATAAGAAATCGCAAATGTTTTCTCAGAATAATTTTGCGATTCTTTAATTTTGTGAAAAAATATCGTTTTTCGCAAAAATAACGGTGATGCATTGCTACACTGTAATTTGCGATCGCAAATGCCATTTTTTTGCGATTCACAAATTTAGCGATTCTTTAAATGCTTGATGCATGTGCCTGTTAAACTCTTGTTTTGCATGAGATGTTTATCTCCTTCTCCCCTATGTAAATGCTGTATTTTCTAGACGCTTTCCATTAGCTAGTGAATAGGTATTTGCTTTGTATTAGAACAACTGATAGTGAGATTTTCACCCCAAAGAGGGGCGATTGAAGGATGCATGACTCGTGGGAAGACTTTTCTGAACCACAAGATTCTGTTCAAAGTAATAAACCAAGGAAATAGTTGTGTATGAACCATTGTAAAGACATGAGAAACTGGGGAGTTTACCTTCTCCCAAAGTGCAGCGAAGACTGATTGCTTCCCGAGAGTTAGAATGGGAAAAATGTTGTTAGAGTTTTGTTAAATTATAATAGAGCATGTTCCTAATTAGGAGAGGGCAGATCTTAGGAATGCTTGCTGACTTTGAGCTGAGAAGACACTTCAAATGTCTGCTAATCTGCACTGCTTGAGTGCTAAGGCTTCATCTGATTCAGACCCCGCCTTTCCGACCGACTCGGACACGTTTCTCAACGAGCGATTACGATGGCTGGGAAGCATTCGAACTGTGCGACTCAGTTCCGAAAGTCATTGGGAGTCAAAAATTAGCTAGCATTCGCGCCAAGAATTTTCAATTCTATTAAGGACACGGAGGCGAGGATTATGCTTCTCTTTCATTTACTGTAAACTCACAGCAGCCAATAAACATACAGTTCATCAAAGTTAAACTACATTAACCATCATGCTTGGCCCAAGCCACGCCTCCTTAGCCCTACAAGAGCCCTGGTAACAGTCCCAGCTTCCTCTTTCTTTGCTGCTCACAGCAAGAGATAAGTGCTCCGCTCCTATTACTCTTACATTGCTTTATTGCTTGAAAAGAGTTTCTTTATTTATTTATTTGATTGACGAGTGTTCAATTTGTTGTTATATACCTTATTGGTGCTTTGTACACGGCGCTGCCGTTTATTTGCAGAATTTTTATCCTTTGGTTGGGGCTGCGCGCGTTTCGCGCTGTGGGGACCCGCTTCTGTCACTAAGCCTGTTTGAGCTGAATCGTAGCTGTCTACAGACCGCGTTTCAAGCCGAATTATTACAATGTCCGATTTGGACAGCTTTTTTGAATCAGTTGTTCCAAAATGAATCGGCTGCCAGAATCTGACTTTGGGGGCCCGTAGCAGGACCCTTTACCTGGGGCCCTCCAAATCGGGTTAGTGGGGGTACCCATGGGACTCCTCTTTCCAACCAATCACAGTGTGGCAGGCACAATGGGGTGCCCGCCACAGTGTACAAGGTATTCCCCAACCACCCCTTTCTTCAATGGGAGCCTGTGTATTTGTTCGGAATACAAGCTTTTATTGCAGTCAATGGGAGTCCGACTGAATCATATCTGGAAGCATTAAGATGCATCCAAATTGCTTGGTCGGACTCCCACGATCCATGTTGTTTGGAAAGCATTCCGGAACCGATCTGCTCGGAATGCTTTCCTAACGACATCGTAATTGACCCCTTATCTTACTTTGATTAAAATAAAAAGGCCATTCTCACCCAACCTTCATTAATTTAGTTTAGGGACTTTACTTTATGAAGCACACTTACTGCCTTTTCGGCATTCTATTTACAATTCACACCAATGTACTATTTTATCTTATTTTGCAATATTGACTTTAAGATTATTTGAAGCTGTAAAAATAATTCCTAAAATGTAAATTCTTACTGAACTAATAATAGATTTTTATTAATTTGTTAATAAAACCATTTGAAAGTCATTCCAGTTTTCTTTTTCATTTCCTGTGAAGTCCCAATTGGTCTTCACTGTTATGGTAACTAATGTATATGATAGCTCCTTATCTATTCTCCTTGTTGACTTATAAAGGTCCATACAACCAATGGGCCACTTATTTTTATTTTTTATTTTTTTTATTTCTGTAATTTTTTATTGAGTAAAAAAAATATATATTTACATGGAGCGTGGGATATACATAAGTGAAAAAGAAACAGAGAGAGAGGAAGGAAGAAAAGAGGGAAAGAAAGGAGTGCCGGGGGGGGGGTGTAATAGTTCGATTGTCCATGTTCCGTTGATCTTGTTTTATGCCTCCTCCTTTGCGACGTTTCGTTGTTCGTTGGTATTTCTTTCCCCAACCCCGGACCATGGTGAGGAGGTGGGGGGAATAGAGGTCGAGGTCGATAGAGAGAGTACATGGTACACAGGAACGTGTGTCCCTTCTGTAGTGTCTGGATTCTGCGCCTATGGGGGTTTGTGCGATGTTAGGTAATGGTCTAGGGGTCCCCACATGCTCGCTTGCCTATGTGTTTTCGGTGAGTGTTTCGCTGTGATGTTGTCTGCCCCCCTTAAAAACGTGACCCAGTTGAGCCATGCTTGGGGCGCAGCTTTTGAGGTGTCCTTCCAATTATTTAGGACCGTTTTGACTGCTGCCGTTAGCAATAGGTCAATGAGGTCGCGATCTTCTGTCATTGTGATTGACGGAGACGTAAAGCCTAGGACTAGGTTTGGGAAATCTATGTGTATGCTTATTCCTGTGATCTCACTGATGAGGGTTCCAATTCTGTTCCAGAATTCCCTGACCTTAGGGCAGCTGAGCAGAAGGTGTTCTAGGTCTCTCTTCGCTTTGTGGCAATTCCAGCATGTATCACTGTCTCGGATCCCCAGAGCGGCCAGGCGGGCTGGTGTCCAGTATGCCTTGTGCACTAGCCAATATTTGGTCTGGCTGAGTGCTGCCGTTATTTTCTTCCTAGTGGAGGATCTCCACATCTCTGCTTTCTCTGCCTCGCTTAGCTCCCTTGCTGCTATCTCCCCCCAGAAATTTGTGATCTTATCGTTTAGTTTGGAGTTCTTGGGGCGGAGGGCTTTGTATAGGTGTGCTACTTGGTGTCCTAGTGTGTTGCGACTGGCTGCGAGTTAAAGTTTGAGATACAAATATCCCTGCTCCGTTAAGTGATATCGGAGTGATGTTTAAAGTTACAGGAGAAGAGGAGCTAAAAGCCATTCAAAAATTATTACATTTCCCCTATTTTAGTATTGCCAATGTTCCTAAAATCTATGGCTGAACTGTGAAGATTGAAGGAGATTGGCATTGCAAAGACATTTGCTGTGATGGGGGGGTGAGTATTAATAGGGCTGTGCATTGCAATTGTCTATGTTGAGCATCTTGTGTTTTGTTGAAGTTGATGTTTTGCGTTTTGGTACTGTTATGGTTGAATTGATTAAATGTATGTACATATTTGTTACTGAGCATTTGAAGTCCTTATCAGGCGTGTCTCAATCCAAGATCACAGGATAGATAAGAGGCATTATGGTTTTCCTTGCCTGCTGAAGTTTTGTGGTGTTGGTTCGCACAATTGAGATAGGGACCATGACATATTGCTGTGATTGTACTGTTAGTGATTGGTGCTATTAGATTCTATTGTGCAAAGGGGAAGCAGCATCAGTCAGGGTGACTTTTGTGGGTCGAGATTTTATCTATATGTGTGTGAAGTTTAGAAAGTGTAAATGATTGTGCAAGTGATTACTTTGATTTCCTTAGTGGAGCACACAAGGTTTATTTGTCTAAATGCTTATTTAAAGTTGTGGAATTTTATGTATGAGAAAATTGTAAAGGAGGGTGAACTGCTATGAGGAGTTGCATTAGAGAGTACTGCACTGGGATAGGTTGACTGGTGCAAAGTATTGTGCTGGGATTTGTTGATGAGTGATCAGGTGTTGTGCTGTGATAGGTCCACGAAGGAAAGGACTGCGCTCAAATTGGATCCATAATGAGTTCTGATTGTAACTAAATATTGAATATATTTGCATTGAACTTGAGAATGTTATTGTTGAATTGTTGTAATCATGAAGTAATCCAGAGCCCTTAAAGAATTATTGAGGGGTGATATTCGAGTCCCTATCTGTGAAGGCAAGGAAGCTCCACCGGAAGGTACACCAGGCTATTACATGGTGATAAGCGTCGGGCTTCATACTTGTTTGTGGCTGTATGGCACAAAATCACAGAAAAGGAGGGAGCATTAAGTTCCACAGTAGTGGCACATTTGATCAAAAGGTTATTGAAAATTTGAGGGGAATAATAAATTACATGAAACCACGTACTAGACCTGCACAAAATGTAGCATTAAGGGCTTTGGGGTGTGCAGTCACATGCAAAAGAGAAGGAAAAAGATCACAATAGAGACAAGAGAGTGGTGCGTAATTATGCTGATGCTAAGTATGAATATTAACAGCATGGATGGAGAAAATCTGTAGTTGAGGGAGTTAGAATGTACTGTGCATTGACAATGGAGAAACCTAAAGAGAATAACAAACAGGGAAATGTAAATGCAAATACTGCTGAGAAATCTGGTACTGACAGTGATTCTGGAGACAATCTTTTGGATGCTTTGTTGTCCTCACATTCACCACCTTATGTTGCTCCATCTTCAGATTCACATAGTGCTACAACATCTAGGGGTGCAGTTGCCACAGCCCCTGTTTACCCAAATGTGGCTCAGATTAGGAGACCACTCACAACTCTTTCAATTGCAGCTGCACCTGCCAAGACAACTACTACTGTCATTGCTTCGGTTATTTCATCTTCTATTTTGACTGTGCCTACACCAAAGCCACAAGTCATATCAGCTCAGACTTTAGCCATTCCTGTTGTATCTACACCAATTACCATTGTCGCAAATCCCACTGTTTCAGGACCTGTAGGTGGAGTAGCCATGACAGGGTTTATCCCAACATCGCAAAACTCAGATTATTGCCTGGACACCCACCACAAAATGTTCATTTCTATTAGAAGGTAGAACACTTGTTTTTATGGCTCTAGTTACTCATGAGGGAATAAGACCATTCAACAATGAAATTATACCCCAATGGTTTGAGGAGACTTTGGGGTGTAGAGGGACCGGAGAGACTGAGGGCCAGATGTATGAAAATCCTAATTTGCGAATACCAAATAGTGATTTTTACCAAATCGCTGTTTGAGAATTGCAAATCTCAATGTAACAAAGAAATCACTATAAATTTGCGATTCCTTACATTTCACAAATCCTATTTGTGAGTTCACTTATTTAAAAAATCGCAAATTTGCGAATCTGCAATTCAGTTGCAGTCTGATGACATCACAAGCAGGAAGTGAACCTGCCCATGCTGTTTCAGAGTGCCTGAGGCTGTGGGAGAAGCAGAGAGCAGGCGCATACCTTCAAGAGCTGAACAGGAGTGCTGAGACAGGCACACACTGACAGAATGGACAAACAGGAGAAGGTAAATGAGTCTGCAGCAAGGAAAATAAAACACAAGTGTAGTGAAAAGTAGTCGGAGGTCCTCATAGAGGAAATGGTGAAGAGCCATGAGAAACCCTTGGAAAAAAGTCTCTGCATGTCCAAGAATCTGAGAAGAAGAAGATCAAAGTTAATGCAATTGGTGTCACACAGCGCTCCATTGAGGATCTAAGGAAGCGCTGGTACGACTTGTGCTCCAGGGCAAAAGAGAAGGTTGCAAAAAGGCTGCAGGATGCAAAAAAAACTTGTGGAGTGCCATCCACAGAGCCAGCACCAACATCCCTGGAGGACTTGGTCGATTCCACCTCCCAGCCTGAGAGCATAATTGGCATAGGAAATGTGGACAGCTCAGCCGCAGACAACACCAGACTCAATTCAATTCAATTCAATATTTATTTATTAGGATTTGGAACTCCAACGAGGTCCACATAAAAAGATACCTACAAATTACCTAAAATAAAAGCACATTAGTGGCAACAACTACAAATACAAATTGTTCAATACATAGCAACTTTGGCAAATATATTTGGGATTAGCAGCAAAATGACTAAGGTAACAAAACATATCCCGAAATTTGCAAAAAAATTTAAGTAGCAGCCAATTTATGTGCAAAATAAATTTAAAGAATCCAGCTTCAGCAGAGAGGTAACTTGAATTTAGCAGCAACAAATAGGGATAACAAAACATATCCTAACATGTGATACAAAAGCAGTTGAGTTAAATTAAATTAATTTGCAAAATAGATTCTGAAATCCAACTTCAATGGAGAATCGAGCTTGAAAGTAAGCAACAAGAAAATGGGCAAAAGCAAGACAGACCCCAGTTGTGCAAAAAGGACTAAAGTAGTAGCCAAAACATGTGCAGAGTATTATTAGGGGAAGCAGCCCGATTAAAAAAATATATTTAGGAGGTATATACATAAACTCCTTAAAAAAGTTGAAGAATTTTACACAGATTGCTTCATTTTTCAGGGAAAAAAGAAAATCACGGGCTGAAGCTACATCTTTAACAACACGACGACTCAAACCCAATGCTGAATATACAAACAAGACATGATCCAGGTTCTGAATACTCAGCTCACAGAAATTACAAATGTTTCAATTTTCCATATTCTGGGACCAGTGTGCTGTTAAATCGTTTAAAGGTAAGAGATTCATGCAACATAGGGTAAGCCAACGTCTAATTCCATGTTCTAGGTTCCAGGATAATAGTTCTGGGAAATTCTCGGATAGCTCGTCCTAGCTTTTATCTTTAATCTCTTTTCAGCATTACAGATTTTAATATCTCTATTAAAGCTGATCTTTCCACTTAAAGATTAAAAAAAAGGTGGCAGGAAAATCACTGATTCTTCTTTTACTCACAAGAGGTTTAGTGCCAGAAAAAATCACGATATAAGGAATATTTCCCCCCAATACCGCCAAAGATCTCTTGCCACATGAAACCTCTTAATAAGTAAGAGTCACTATTTTTTAACTGATATCCCCAACGTAAGACCCTGGGTATACCTTGAATATAGGAGCTTATCAGGCCAAATTCCAATGTAAATGCAGCTGATGGAACTAACGTATTAAAGTTGCACAATTTACGTAAAATCTGGCCTTCAATCCTATCTAAAACTCTCCAGGTTTTTACAGGGATTGATTCAATAGTATAAAGCAGAGTTGGAGGGATTTTTGCTTTCAAGACCGTCAGCAGATGTAAAAAATGCCTTCTACCCATTGCACTATAAAAAATGGGCAGGCCATTAGCGTGGGATATAGCTTAACAGGTGTTGTGTTCGATATGAGGATTATTTTTTATATTACTCGCTAATAATTTCCCCAGGTAGAGGTATGAATTTACCACCTCCAGTTTTACAAGACCAATTTGCCACTTAATATTACTTGATTTTCTACTTCTATTACATAACATTATAAAAATGTTGCTTTTTGATACATTTATCTTCAAGAAATGAGCCATTGTATAATTCTGTAATGATATCAGCTTTTTTTTTTAGCCCTATTGAGGTTAGGTCAATTACTACAATATTGTCTGCATAAAGGAGACATGCAAAAGGACAGCTGCCTATCTTTGGTACATCTCCCTCTAACTGGGAAAAACATTTGGGTAAATCTGCGATATATAAGGTGAACAGTAGTGGTGCTAGTAGACAGCCTAGCTTCAGGCCATTTTGCTATGGGAACTACAGATGATAGTCCTCGGTTATCTTCCATTAATACCCTGCACTATGTTTGAGAATGTAATGCAATAATTAATGATAACAGGGGAGCAGGCAGTCCCATCCTATGTATTTTTCTCCATAGTAATGGTCGATCTACCTTATCAAAGGCCGATGAAAAATCTATGAAGGCCGTATAAACATTTGACCTATGAGAGATCGTGTATTTCTCCTCAATTAGTTTCAACATGGTGATGTTATCCAGGGTGGAATGATTTTTCCTAAAACCTACTTGTTCTATTGGGAGTACCTTCTTTTCCATCACCGATTCCATAAGGTGATTGAGAATACTATATGCAAATATTTTCTCTTTTGCATCTAATAAGGCAATTTGCCGGTAGTTACCCGGAAGGATTCTAGGACCCTTTTTGTGCAGAGGGATTAAAATGCTTCCAGACCAAGTTAATGGTGTCTTCCCCTGAGAGTAACAAAAATTTAACAATGGGGCTAAGTACGTGGCCCACAATAGTGGCTCCTTTTTGATTACCGTCATGGGGATTTCATTCGGACTCATTGCTCCTGAAGATCTCTTATTCTTAATAAATCCAACCACGTCATTCATTGAATGTGCAAAGTTGAATAAAGGCGTTTCAAAGGAGTCAGGTGCAGCAAAACTAATAGAATTGAAATTCGCAGAATAGAGATCAACCAGCAGGAGTTTCCAATCCTCTTCTTCAACAGGAATAGGGAGAGATTTCACTCTTGTGCCGCAGCAGTCAGCACTAATTTCCGAAAACTTTTTAGAGTTGTTTTTTGAGGCCGCCTCCTCTGACTGTGCCCATGCGCCATTTTCTTTTTTTTTTAGGGGGCGTTTTTTCCTCTGCCTTTTCCTCTTTAATAAATGTATTAGATTACTTTGTTCAATAAATGATTCAGGAACTGGGCCCTTACCAATTTGTTTATTTCCCTATTTAAGGTAAGCATTGGATTAAAATATGGTCTCCATTTAGCTGGAGCATGCAATGATTTATTTAATGTAGCCAAAGAGCCTGCATTATGAGAAAAGGCTTCAAGTACATCACATTTAGGAAAGTCACGCTCAGCCATTACTAAAAGTTGCTGATCTTTTATCCAGGCTGTTAAATTCGCTTTTAATTTAGCGGTCACTTGAATGTTCCAGTAAATTCTACCATTCAACAAGGTAAGATGCAGGCAAAATTTGTCCTGAGCCATCACCCTCCCAAATCCCCAATCCCAAATTACCCAATGAGCCAGTTAGAAAGCCACCCCAGTCCACATTTTGTTTACAACCAGCAATGCATCATGGGGGATGCAGTCCCAACCATCATATAGCAAAGCAGTGACACAGGGAAACATATCTGCAGGGGACTCACACCAGTCAATAAGCAAGCTAAGCACATTAAGTGGGAATACCAAATCATGCACATTTAATGGAAATACATTGAAATAAGGACACACAGTAAATGGTACTCTTGTGTTCACAGGCGACCCTGCACCACAGGCAGAAGACAACCAGATAGATGAAGCACCTGATCAACAACAACATGCAGGAGAGGAAGAGTCTCACCCACACCAGTCTCCTATGCAGTGCAGTCAGACCAGTAGCCTCAGACGCAGAACAAGGCCACAACGTGTTGCTGAGCTGGGGGAGAATCCACTGTCTTCTTGGGTCTTGAGGGCACCATGGTCAAGGTGCAGCGGCTGCAATTGTGAAGCATGAAATCAATGCAATGACAGATGGTGTCCCTGAATCAGAACATGACGGATGTCAAGGAGGGCATTAGTGAACTGAACAGCACAGTAGTAGAGGTCATGAAGGACATGACTGTAACATTACAACAGCTATGCCCCAGCAGGCAGAGGGTACATGGCTCACAGCGCCGTGAAAAGCAACATCTATTCAGCTGCATGGATGGACACACAAAGGCAGTCAACCGCTACAGAAGTCCTAAGCAGATGCACCATTGCCATGCAGGTGGAAATGGCCCACTGCAGCCAGGATGTTGCAAGGGGGTTGGTGCTGGTCACCAGTGCTGTCGACCAGCTCCAGACATCAAACATAGCTGTCACATGAGCACTGGGTGCTGGGGACAGTGAGGAGGTCTCAAGCCGCAGCAGCATCACTCCACCTGTCACAGAGCCCAGACGGTGGAGTGCAAGGCAAGGAACAGCTGCAGAACCCTCATCAAGGGAGGGCAGTGTGAAACACTGACCGTACAAGTGCTGCACGTGGGCGCAAAAAATAGTTGATGCTGTGGCAGAGACTTGCAAATGGGTGAGGTAATCCATGAGAGAACAGCAAAAGGGTTGTAAATGTGCATGGAGTGTGAATATGCCATGATGTGCAACTCAAGGCACACAGTGGTCAGGTTTGTGAGGCTGGGTGCACACCAATTGCCTGATGTGAAGGCCAATAAAACACAGTTATGCTAGCGTCATTGTGAGCTTTGACTCATTATTCACTTAGAAATAGTTGTGTGTGATCTCATCACATCTGTGTCTTCCATCTGTGGCACCTACTCCATCTGGTGCTCTGCGAGGTGGCCATGGGTCTTCCTCATCCTCTGAGTCAGAATCTTTGATGTCCACTGGGATTCCATATTTTGTTGCTAGGTTGTGTAGCATGGCACAGGTAGCAATGATTTTACAGCATATCTCTGGCCTGGTGCTGTGCACCTCCACTTTTGTGAAGGCAACGGAACCTACTTTTCAGCAGTCCAAATGTCCGCTCCACCACATGTCAACTTATGGGCAGCATTGAATCACCTCTCATTTGGGGTTGTTGGGTTGAGACATCCGGTGTGTATAAATGAACGCACTGCATATACGCTGTCACCTGGATGAGAAAGGAAAAAACATTATTCATAAGCCACTTTCAACACATCCAGGGTGTACAACAGAGTTTGTGAAATGCATTTACCTAGCAGGTATCTTTCTCCAAATTCTCCCCCAGTGAGACGTGTATATATTCCACTATGCCTGAAGATGTAAGAGCCATGCGTACTCCCTAGAAATTTGGCAACAAAATCAGTAATGATGTGTGAGGCATTTCAAATGACCTGGACATTGATGTAATGAAATGATTTCCTGTTTCGATACACATACTCAGTAGCTGAGGGGGTACAGATTGCAACATGTGTCCCATCAATGCACCCAATGACATTTGGGAATCGTGCCATCTGATAGAAATCCATTTTAGTCTTATGCAGTTCCTGTTGCGTAGTGGGAAACCGGATGCAATGTTGCATTCTTTGAAGCATGGCATCCAGGAAAAAGCTTAAAAAGCGTGACAGGCAATTTTGGAAGACTCATCCGGCTACAGTTATCACCCCCTGGTAACTCTGTGATGCAAGTAGGTGCAGTGAACAAAGGACCTGCATATGTGTTGGAATGGCATGGATCCTGTGTGTCTGATGCTCCAGGATTGGATGCAGGTCATTTACCAGGTCTGGGAAAGTAGCTGAGTCAAGCCTGTACTTATCATGTATTTATTCTTCTGTCTTCTGGAACAGGGTAATGCGCACTCTGTATATGCATTCCTGTCACCTCCTACTTCTCTGTGCTGCTGCTTGTATCCACATCCTCCTCGCTATGACATACAGGGCTACCATTGTGAGGCATTCCGGGCTTCTTTAAATGTTGTGCACCTAGTTACTACCTGCTTTGAGTTAGTGGTAATTTGCGAGTCACAAATAGCGATTTTCGATAAAACCTCTATTTGTGATTTTTCATACATTTCTAAGTTTATATTCAGAAAATAAGAAATTACAAATTAAATGGACTCTATTTTTGCGGTTTCTTTTTTTGCGACTGGGTTTTTTCTTACCTACATTACACACAGGGTTTTTGCGATCGCAAACGCTGAAATTCTGAGAATTTCAGCGTTAGCGATTGCAATTTAGCTTGATACATCTGGCCCTGAGTCTCCATCTGCAAGTCAATGAAGAATTAGACTCTTAGATGTACCAAAATTAAAGGTGGGATTGGAAGAAATAATTAGGGGATGCTTAGTCATCTGATTCAATTTTTTTTTTTTTTTTTTTTTTTTTAAGACCAACGGTCCCAAACTTTATTCAGTTTCACAAATAAGCCAGTAGTTAATCATACAGTGTCAGAACCACGGAGTATCGTTACAAACATTAATCCAGCAGATAGTACATGTCGACATTTCAGGTACACATGAGTGAAAACAAACAGTTGCTGGTGGAAGTGCATCAGTTCATAAATGACGGTGTCAGGAAATGTCATGTGGTGCAGTGTCTACGGTTCGTAGCACTGCAACAAGGAACCAGCGTGTCCAAAACGAAAAGCCAACAGTCATTGTTTGAAATGGAGTTCCCTGGTCATTGTAGCAGGGGAGAAAGGCCGTATCATACCCTCCGGTGTCTAGTGGGTCGCTGGGTGCCCGCTTCCTAGTTCTGAGCACATCTAAGCAGCTTTACATAAGATGCAGACAAGGAAGGGTACTCGGGCGTTATCAAAAGCATAGTATGAACGGCCTCTGTGTCAACCAAAAGAATTAACTGGGTAGCCGAAAACAAGGGGTGGGGGAGGAACATTGCAATAACTGTTAGACTAGCATTCGTGCGTGTGGTAGTGCATCTAGGTTTCCAGCTGTGTGTGGTGTATCCTGTGTGGGCCGTGTAGGGGCAGAGATAATGGATGAGGCGGCGTCGCCGTGACTGTAGGGCAATAGGGGGGGTGCTGAGCGGCGGGGGGGGGGGGGGCGAAAGTGGCAGGGGACAACTCCATCGCGCAAGACCCCTGTTACCGGGAGGGGGGGTTGGGGAGGTAAGTAAGCACGCGGGACGGGGGGGGACGGGGGGGAAGAAGGGGGGGGAGAGGGGTGGTGGAGTCTGTGCCAGGTGCGGACAGCAATCAGGTGGGCCCTCCCTGTTCTGTGTCGAGTCGGTACTCTATGCCGGCTTGGGTGCATGCGCGGTGATATGCAGTCAGGGCAGCATCCCAATCCTGGGCGATCGGGTATTTCCGTAGACCCGCGGTTTCCTCTCTATGGAGCGACACACTCTCCGCACAGGCCCAGTTGGCGAAAGAGCGGCGCCAATCTGCAGGGCGCGGCGGGGTGGGACTCTTCCATCGCCGTGTAATGAGACGCTTGGCCGTAATTAGGCCCAAGTCCCAGAAGCGTGCCCGTAGCTTGGTCTGCTTGGTTCTCTTGTAGAGTCCCAATAGGCATACTTCCCACGTCGCGGGGAGGGTTCCGCCCGTCGCCGCTGTTAGCATATCCGCGATCGCAGACCAGTACGAGGTAAGATGGGCGCAGCTCCAAAGTGCGTGCAGGAAGTCTGAGTCCAGGAGGCCGCATCTGGGACATGCCGACGAGGTGAGCCCGAAGTAGCGGTTCAGCTTGTCCGGAGACAGATATGCACGGTGGATGATGTAGTATTGGATAATCTTGAAACGTGCATTACGGGGAATGACCCTTGCGCCTGCCAAGATAGCATTCCATTGTTTGTCCGTCCAGTCTGAGCCGTGGTCGGTCGCCCATTTTTCCCTCAATTTCTGGGAAGAAAATTGCGTATGGCTGTGCAAGGCTTGTGCGAGCCAGTGCACAATGTGGGACCCGTCTCCCATCACATGCAGGTATTGAATGAGCAGGTGAGCGGGCGGCTCGTGGCTAAGGTCACCCCACGCCTTTGCCAGCTCATGAAGGAGTCTGGCGTGTGTCAGGAATTGACCTATTAGTCATCTGATTCAATACCAGAAAATGTAGATGATATATCTGGGTAAAGAGATTACTAGGCGTGCAGCTACCACACATGATAAATTAACTGATTTGGCAGGAAGATATGAGGTAGATTTCTCTAAGAGTATGATCCCTTTGCAGAAAAGTTTCAGGGTAGAACTAGATGATGAAGCAATTGTCATCATGCAATCTTCAAGTTACACATTGCTAAATTGATTATTTACATTTCAGAAATGGAGCGAGTGTGATAGACTGGAGAGCAAATTAGTGAAAAGGCATGGAAAGAAAAAGAAGCAATCAGACAGTGTAGAGGTAGAATACAAACTGCCGACAGCCACCCCATATGAAGATTAGACCTTGACATTCCTTATGAAGGAGATACCAGATGGACGCTATGTTCACGTACCATGGAGTAGAGGTAATCTAACGACATTCATGACAAAACTTCCCTTCACTGGAGATCTGTATGCACGTACAACAGATTGTGTGATCTGTTGGAATACTAAACCTTTAGATGAGATATTGAGGTGTGCTAAATACTGTAGTGATGAACAGGAGAAGATTATGTTTGCTCAGAAAAAGTTATCTCAGAAGGAGATTTCAAAATCAGCAGTATATGGGAAATGCTGGTGGAATGCAAGACTTTGGTCACAAGAGTGAGGGTTAAATGATGCATGGTGGAGTTGACATTTCACAAGGTAGAGGTTGAGGTGTTTCAGTTTATTCAAATTCAGGTGCAGGTGTTGGGGCCATTGAAGTGATCGACTCCCTGTCCTTATAGTAACAAGCTCAGGCACTGGAAGAGGGAATGTCAACAGAATTCTAATATAGTATGTAGTGATTGGCAAATGCAAAATGTTAATCCATCTCAAATGCAGAGTGTCCCAGTTCAGCAGCTGCAAATTCCAAATCAGTCTCAAACCCCAATGACGCTGGTCTTGCAAAGTTCCAATGGGTCTACAGAATTTGGGTAAACTCAAATTTAATGTGAATCAAGCTCAAAGAACAAACCCAAATCCATTTAAAAAACAGAATACATTTCAGTAATTGAAAGAGAATGGAATCAGCACCCATCAAATCACAAAAATGATTTCTTAATTCAAATAATAGACTTCTTCAGGGAAACTGCACTTTCCTTGCTACACGAGCCTAGATGATTATTGGTGGCCACCCTGCCGATTACTGATGATGCTACCTTATTCATCATCATTCTAAGATTAATACTTCTAACAACAACATATTCTTCCACAAGTCCATTTATCACTGGATTTTCAGAAACAATACCTCATTATTTTCCAGAGATACGACACAGCTCTACTATTTAGAGCCCTGAAGAATTCTCTTCGGAGAAGAAACTCATTGGCTAAATGGTTTAATGGATTTTATGGATATTGGATTCTAATGATATTTTTCAATAAAAACAACCATTCTTATCACAAAGAACAATCTGGACCAGACACTTTTTTCCTGAAGTCGCTGGTATAATCTGCTCTTATTTGAATTAAGAAATAATTTATTTGATTTGATGGGTGCTGATTCCATTCTCTTTCATGTGTTTTGGGGGATTTTCCCAATAGGAAGTAAAGAGGGGTGCACTTTTTGGTTGTCAAGCACCATCACCAAACTACCTAGCTACGTATAGTGTTAGGTGCGGTATTCATTGCCTCAACCCTCTTTTGTTGCTTTTTTCTTTCATACATTTCAGCAATTCCCTATTTTTGAGAACAAGAGGTTTGACTTCGACACTTCACAATGATGGTGCCCAATTGGGGAGGAAGATTGCATACTTGGCAAGGTTTCAGAAGTGGAGCAGAGTGGCCCATTTGCTAAAGCTGAGGTAAATGGCCATCAAGTGTCATCTTTGATCAACACCGATGCTATCCATTCCCCTGTTAGTTCAGCTGATGTCCCTGACCTATCCCTCTCGAGAAAGAAGATCCAAGTTAAGGGTGTTATAAATAAGCAAATAACTAATCCTGTCTCAAAGAGGTCCCTCTAAAAATAGGTTCATTTGAAGAGGATTGTCAGTTTGTTGTGTGGGATTCAAGTCCTATACATCTGTTAGGAAGGGATCTCTTGTGCAAGTTACATTGCACATTTTACTGTGCACTGGATGGTGTCAAGTTTCAAATGCATGATGAACATGCTGAATTTAAAATGACCACACAAGGAACGGCTGTTGAATAGTTTCCTGTGAGAATGGTAGAGGACTTTCCTCTAGTGTGAAACCTGAATTATGGATTTTTTAGCAATAGTCATTGGACTTATGAAAGGTGTATAACCTGTCCGAATAACAATTGAACCAAATGCTAAATTTCAGAGAACGCCATCCTACAATCTGATACACATGTCAGTTACTGGAATCACTCTAGTGAAGGAACTCCACTCAAGGAACTTTGAGGCAGAGAGTCAGAAGTCCTGGCAATTCGATGATCATGGGCTTGCAGAAGCCAAACAGCAAATGCAGGATGCACAGGACTTATCAAAAATGTATAATAATAGTCATTCCATGTTGTCCTATGATACCGAATCCAGCTACAATATTGTTTCAGATTTCTTGTGGTGCCAAATGATTCACCATAGTGGATCTTAGCAAGGCATTCTCTTCCATCTCATTGCACGAAGACAGTCAAATTCTCTTCTCATTTAAATTTAAAAACCAAGGGCCTCATTTATGAGGCCTTGCGTCAGTTTTGCGCTTCTGATGCGTCACTTTTTGTGACGCATCGGCGGCGTAAAACTTGCCTCCTTGTGTGCACTACTTACAAAGTGATACATCTAAGCAGATGCGTCACTTTGTAAACTCCTGTGCTACATTATACCTGCATCAGGTATAATGAATGCAGGGGGAGCGTTCCCCCGCAAAAAGCCTCGTAGAAGTGACGCAGTGAAATCTATGAGATTTCCCTTCGTAACTTCTAGGACGCTGTTGCGTAAAAATGTTGCGCCTGCCTCGCAGCAGGCATAAGACTGGCACACGCCCTTTCACATGGGGCTTGCCAGCAATGCGTCTATATTGCGCTTACAGATACGTCAGAAATACTGACGTATCTGTAACTCCTTGCGACATGATTCGTCATACATTAAATATGATGCATCTGGTATGTCGCAAGTAGTGCGCACTGAGTAGTGACGCATCGCTGCTTTCATGCAGCGATGCGTCATTTCTCTTAAATGAGGCCCCATGTTTTGATAAGGTGCAGAGTCCTTATAGGGTACAGAGAAAGCCCCTAGATCTTTAATCAGATCTTGAAAAAGAATCTTGAGACTTTACAGACACCTTACAATTCAGTTATTGCAGTATATAGATGACCTACTTGTGGCATCAAGTACCCAAGAAGCCTGTAAACAGGATACAATTGCCCTGTTAAATCATCTGGCTGTGAATGGACATGAAGTGCTTCTGAGTAAGTTGCAATTCTGTCAGAAATAGGTCCTGTATTTAGAACATCTCTTTGAGGAGGGGGCAAGGCAGGTGTCTCAAGTGAGCGTTACTGCAATTTAAAAAATGAACACACCTAAAACGCGGAGAGAAATCAGAATGTTTTTGGGAATGGTGGGTTATTGTAGACGATGGATACCCAACTTTCCCTTAGTAGCCTAGCCGTTACCGAGGCTGACGTGCAAAGATCGACTCATGCCTATGCTGTGCCCTGCTCCTGACATTGGTTTTAAAGTTGCAGATGAAGATCTTGATAGTATTTTTTCCATGTTCAGTATCACAAGTATGGAGCAATTAAGATGACAATCAGTTGGATTTAGAAAGGCTGTTGATCAGCCGAAATTTTTCTCCATTTAGTGTTACTTGATTGATATTCTGTGTTGCCTGACATATTGAAATCAATTAACCCTTTCTGTGCTGTCTAGTGCAATAAATGAGTGGATTAACTCTAGTCTTAGAGTGCAGGCTCTCATTCTTTATTTTGCTTTGAGAGTTTGTGTCGATACATATACACATACACATATATCACTTATACAGTCAGTCATGCACCCACACAACCATCCAAGCAGGCACTCATTCACCCACTGATTTACCAATACACCTTGTTATATATATTTACTGAAAAAACAAAGGTTGTAGGGATGTTTTGCTATCCCCCTCCCAAATAGTTTTTTTTTTTACGCTCCGTTCCCATCTGATACGAGTGGTCTGGGGTGACAAGCGGGCCCGGGTTTGTTGGCAGGTTATGACTCTTCCCTACGAAAGAGGGGGATATGGAGTTCCCGACTTACAGCTATATTATTTAGTTGTTCAGTGCAGCTACACACATGTGTGGTATCACCCAGATGCCAGAATCCCCTATCTTTGTCCGGAATCAGATCTGGTCCTTCCTGAGACACTGGCTTCCATCCTCCCCAAGGGCCTTCCCCGAAACCCGAATGACATTCAAACGGCCTCCACTACCAGCTGGGCCTGGGAGAAATTCAGACAGATCACAAACAGGCCTACCCTTTATTCTACAGCCTTACCACTCCCTAATGTCCAATTGGTACCGATCACTGGTGAACGACTCATACAACGCACGTTCACTAAATTTGACGTCACTAAAATAGGTGACCATGCTTTCAACATAGATGACATATCTTGATTCCCGATGCCATATTTATGGATAAGTTTGTGCTACTGTGAGTTCGCTCTCCTCTGCGCCCCACTTTCCCCTTGAACCTCAATCAATTGCCATGCTCCCGCTAGTCATTGAGAGCGACATAGGCGTCCACCTTATTTCCAAGCTCTGTAAACCGGGTGCAGCCCTCGTCCCACTTAATGATGAAAAGATACTTAGAGAATGGGAGAGGGATTTGGGTGGTGCGATAACAGATGAACAGTGGGAAGCATGCTGTGTAGCCACGAAAACTATCTCCCTCAATAATCGCCATAAATTGATTGATTTCAAATTTCTTCATAGAACATACGTCACTCCATCTTAAAGTCCACAGAATAGACCCTTCCAAACTCCACACTTGCCGTAAATGCGATGCCCCACACGCAGACTTTGCTCACATTGCTTGGACCTGCCCACGTATACACTCCTACTGGGCGACATACACAAAACACTTGGCAACATGATTAACTTACCAATAGACCCCCTGCCCGAGATAGCCATCCTAGGATATGTAGTTAATTTCCCCAAAAAAGTGCATAAATTTACGGCCATTTGTCTACTATTGGTCAAAAGAGAGGTTGCCATTTATTGGGGTAGCAGGACCGCACCTAAAATTAAGGGTTGGATGGTCAGCTTAGTCTCTTGCACCACGAGAAGTGAAGTATATGATTCCACAATTCCCTCTACCTCGAGACCTAGAGACATATGGAGCCCTTTCAGAGCCTACCTCGCATCATTGCAGCATGACCCTCCCTCTCAGCTGGAACGGGGCATTGTTCCCACCGGGGTGGGTTAGCTGGAACCTACGTCATATAACGGGCAGGATTCAGTGGGTGCATGACTAAATGTATAAGTGAGTGAATAGGTGTCTTAGTGAATGTATGGGGGAGCGACTGGCTGTGTGAATGTCTGTATCAGTCTGCCAGTTGGTGTCTAAGTGGCAGTATGAATGTGTGAGTGGGTACGTGAGTGACTGTACGGGTGATTGATTGGTTGTCTGAGTGCCTGTATGGGTGTCTGAGTGTCTGTGAGGCTGGGTGGGGGTATGTGTGACTGCAATATGGATGAGTGAATGGGTGAGTCAGTTGCTGTATGAGTTATTGAGTGTGTGTGTGAGGGGCTGTATGGATGAGTGTGTGTCTGGCTGTGTAGGTGAATAAGCGGATGTGTCAGTGGTATATGGGTGAGTAACTGGGTATGTTAAAGGCAGTATAGGTGAGTGATGGGGTATATGAGTGACTGTATGAGTGAGTAAGTGAAGGTGATAAAGGCTGTATGGTAAGTGTGTGCTTGCTTTAGTAACTGTATAGCTCAGTGTGTCAGGTTTAAGTCCGCGGAATCCAGGTGCAGCAATAAAGGGTTCTCCTCCTGATACCACCAATGCTCTCAATGTGACCACAGAGTATTCGAGCAATCAGGCGCGGGAAAGGATAGGGAAGGAACAGCGGGGAAAAGGACCCTATAACAACAAAGAGCAAGATCATAAATCACTGAACATAGGATAAGCTACTGTCATAAATTCTCATTAGACCCTCTCTTTTACCTTGCTTCGTGAACAGCAGTTTCCTTATTCCTATACCATGGGGAATCTCTCTCTCTCTGTATGAACAATATCTATAATGCAGAATTTCTACAGACTAGTGCACCTTCGTAGACAACATTACATCACAGCGTGTTGCTTCATGCATACCTCATTCATACCAGTATGTTCATACTCTGGACGAAGAGAGCGGAAATTTAGAGTAGAAGGATTTCACATTCCCCAGTGTCTGTCGAAATGTAAGGGAACCAAAATAAGGAATATGCTACTTACCAGTATGCATCTGTTCTTGGCATAGAGGGCTGCAGAGTGGTACATTTATGAATCTGGTGTTGGGCTCGGATGATTGCACTTTGTTTTTCTCCTGGAGAAGTCTTTGTCGTCATAGATGACTCCTCCTCTTGGTGTTAGTGCGCATGGGCATCGGCTCCATCCTTAGATTGTTTTGCCATAGTAGGGTTAGATGGAGTAGTGTAGTAGAATACATAAAGATATGCCCATGTAAGTGTATCTAACTAAGATAATGTTGGGGCAGACACAGGTTTCCGGGGAGGCAGGGAGGGCATGTACCACTCTGCAGCCCTCTATGCCAAGAACAGATGCATACTGGTAAGTAGCATATTCCGTTCGAGGCATATGGGCTGCAGATGGTACATTTATGAATAGATTGTACAGCAGTTACCTCCCTAGCGGTGGTCACCAGTGTCTGTCGCAACTGTTTGAAATAGAGTTTTTAATACAGCTTGGCCCACTCTGGCTTGTTGTGTAGCCTGTACATCAACACAGTAGTGTTTTGTGAATGTATGTGGTGTAGACCAAGTTGCTGCTCTGCATATGTCATCTAGGGGAATGTTCCCTAAGAATGCCATAGATGCTCCTAGTTTTCGTGTAGAATGAGCTCTAGGAGGAATAGTTAATGTTCTCTTTGCTTTAATGTAACATACTTGTATACATTTTACAATCCATCTAGCTATGCCTGCTTTAGAGATAGGATTGCCCTTATGAGTTGGGGAAAATGCCACAAATAGTTGTTTAGTTTTCCTGAAATTTTGTGTCCTTTCTATGTAGTACAAAATGGCTCTTTTGACGTCTAGTGTATGTAGAGCCCTTTCTGCTACTGTCTGTGGTTTTGGAAAAAAGACTGGCAGTTCCACTGGTTGGTTGATGTGAAATGCCGAAATTACTTTAGGCAAGAACTTTGGGTTTGTTCTAAGAACCACTTTATTCTGGTGTAACTGCAGGAATGGTTCTTGTATTGTCAATGCCTGTAATTCACTTACTCTCCTGAGTGAGGTAATGGCTATCAGGAAAGCCACCTTCCATGTAAGGAATTGTATTTCGCACCTATGCATAGGTTCGAACGGTGGTCCCATTAGTCTGGTGAGTACTACATTGAGGTTCCAGACCGGGGAAGGTGGTAATCTTGGTGGAATGACTCTTTTAAGGCCTTCCATGAAGGCTTTTATCGCTGGCACTCTAAACAGTGATATGTGCTGCCTGTTTTGTAGGTACGCTGCTATAGCTGCTAGATGTACCCTGATAGATGTGTATGCGAGATTACATTGCTGTAAGTGTAGTAAGTAGCAAATAATCTCCCTTGTTGATACGTCTAGAGGGTTGATATTATTAGTAGTACAGTGTATAGCAAACCTCTTCCACTTAGCTGCATAGCATGCTCTGGTGGTGGGACGTCTCGCTTGTTTAATTATCTCCATACAATTTGGTGGTAGATCTAAGTACCCAAATTCTAGGATTTCAGGAGCCAGATCGCTAAGTTCAGTTGTGTGGGATCTGGGTGCATTATTTCTCCATGGTTCTGTGTAAGATGCATGGGTAGAATTCTTAGCTTTTGATGTGGCACTTGTGAGAGTTGCAGGAGCGTGGTGAACCACGGTTGTCTTGCCCACGTGGGTGCCACTAGTATCATGGTCATTGAGTGTTGTTGCAGCTTTCTGACCACTAATGGGATTAGTGGGAGAGGGGGAAAAGCGTATGCAAATTTGTTGGACCAGTTTATCCATAACGCATTGCCCTGCGACAGGTGGTGTGGGTACCTGGACGCGAAGCTTTGGCATTTTGCGTTCTGATGGGTGGCAAAGAGGTCTATCTCTGGTTGTCCCCATCTTTGGAAGAATGGCTGCAGTATTTGTTGGTGCAGTTCCCATTCGTGTATTTGTTCCGACTGTCTGCTTAAGATGTCTGCTATCTGATTTTGAACTCCTGGTAGGTGTTCGGCTAACAGATAGATGTTTTGAGGAATGGCCCATCTCCAAATTTCCTGTGCTAGTCTGGATAGTTGGAGAGAGTGCGTCCCCCCCTGTTTTTGAATATAATACATTGCTGTCATGTTGTCTGTTCTGATCAGGACAGCTTTGTTGGTAACATGTATTTGGAAGGCTTTCAATGCTAGAAATGCTGCTAGTAGTTCTAGGTGATTGATGTGCAGTCTTTTTTCCTGCACACTCCACCTCCCTTGTACTGTGTATTTTTCCATATGTGCTCCCCATCCTGTGAGTGATGCGTCTGCTGTTATTGTCACCTGTGGAATTGGTTCTAGGAACGACCGCCCCTTGGCAATGTTTGTTGTGTTCCACCACTTCAGAGAGCGGTGTGTGCGGTCGTCTACCAACACCAGATCCGTAATCTGTCCTTGAGCCTGATTCCACTGTGTCGCTAAGCATTCTTGTAGCGGACGCATTTGTAGTTTGGCATATGGTATTAGCAGTATGCAGGATGACATCATCCCTAATAGCTGCATAAACACTCTTGCTGGTAGTGAGTGTTGTGGCTGGAATCTCTGAATGATTGTAAGCATTGTTTGAATCCTGACTGGATTGGGGTATACTTTGGCTTTCCCTGTGTCTATAGTAGCCCCCAGATATTGTTGAACCTTGCTTGGTTGTAGGTGTTACTTTGTGTAGTTCACCGTGAACCCTAGCTGGTGTAGTAGTTGAATTGTCTTTTGTGTGTTTTGAAGACATTCCTCTTGTGACTTGGCCTTTATTAGCCAGTCGTCCAAGTATAGGAAGACATGTATTTGTTGTCTTTTTAGGTGAGCTGCCACCACTGCTAGACATTTTGTGAACACCCTTGGTGCTGTTGTGACACCAAACGGAAGGACTTTGAACTGATAATGTTGTCCTTCTACCACAAACCTGAGGTATTTCCTGTGGGCCTTGTGAATTGGAATATGAAAGTAAGCGTCTTTTAGATCCAGTGTAGAAAGAAAGTCCCCTTTCTTCAGTAAAGGCAGTACTTGTTGTAGCGTGACCATGTGGAAATGTTCCGAATTTATGTATGCGTTGAGAGGTCTTAGGTCCAGTATTGGCCTTAGAGACCCGTCCTTTTTGGGAATTAGGAAGTATAGGGAGGATACTCCTGTTCCTTGTTGGTGCTGTGGAACCTTCTCTATGGCATGCTTTTCTAGCAGGGATAGTACTTCCTTTTTTAACAGTGTCAGGTGATCTTGTTTCATTGGACGCTGCCTGGGGGGGATGTTTGGCGGGGTAGATGTGAGTTCCAGGCAATAACCATGTTGGATAATTTGTCGCACCCACCTGTCTGATGTGATGTTTTCCCAGACAGGTAGGAACTGTGATAGGCGTCCCCCGACCGGTGTTATATGGTCTGGGGGGAGCTGTATGAAGTCACTGTTTTGGGGTTGGAGAGTTGCGGTTGTTGTTGTTCCCGCGACCTCTACCCTTGTTGTTGCTACCTCTGTAGCCACCTCTTGAATTACCTCTGGGTGATGTAGGTGTAAAAGAGGTTTGTTGCTGGTTTGTACTTGTATTTTTGGATCCTCCTCTATAGGCGGATCTACGAAAGGAACCTCTTTGTGTCGGCTGTTGCAATGCTCCCATTGATTTAGCCGTTTCTGTATCTTTTTTCATCTTTTCTAAGGCCTCATCTGTCCCTGTGCCGAAAAGTGTTTTCCCATCAAAAGGTTGGTTTAGTAATGATGTTTGTACCTCTTGTTTGAACCCTGATACCCTGAGCCATGCATGTCTCCTTAACATGATGCTTGTGTTTGTAGATCTTGCTGCAGTGTCTGCCGCGTCTAGGGCGCACTTGATTGAAGTGTTAGTAATTAACTTCCCTTCTTGTATGAGTTGATCTGCCCTCTTTTGATGTTCTTTAGGGAGATGTGTGATGAGTTTTTCTAGTTCATCATAATGCGCTCTGTCATACCTTGCCAGTAGTGCCTGTGTATTAGCTATGCGCCAGCTGTTTGCCGCTTGAGATGCTACTCTCTTGCCCGAGGCATCTATTAGCTTAGACTCTTTGTCAGGAGGTGGAGCTTCTCCTGTGGATAAAGAGTTTGCTCTCTTACGAGCGTTTGTGACCACTAGTGAGTCTAGAGGAATCTGCCCTTTAATGAATATTGGGTCCTTTGGAGCTGCCCTATATTTCTTATCGATTCTTGGGTTCAGTATCCTAGCCCTCACTGGGTCTTTGAATATCTCTGATGTATGACTGAGAAGGCCCTTAAGCATTGGTAGTGTTCCTGATGTTCTTTGCGCGGTAGGTAGTGTTTCTAATAAGAAATCCTCTATTTGAGGTTCTGCATGTAGTTCTACCTTGTGATATATTGCTGCTCTATTAATGAGTTGTGCAAAACCAGTATTATCATCAGGAGGTGAGGGTTTTGAAGGGTACAATTCAGGGTCGTTATCGTTATCTGACCCTACATTGTACTCCTCCCATGGGTCTACCTCCTCTGGGATTGTGTCTTCATCATCCCTAGGATGTTCTCCCTCCCCTGTGTCACTCTCTACATCTGTTGTAGGTGTAGATGGTCGTGTGGGAGGCATATTTGGCCTATTGTGAGGGAGAGGGGAAGAGGGTGTGTCTCTATGTCTTGGAGAAGGGGGAGGAGTTGTGTTTGTCCCCATTGTTCTCTTCTTAGGATGAGTCTTGTCATCCGACTGTTCATTCTTCCTCTTTTTAGGTAGTTCTGTGACTACTTTGCCAGTTTTTGGATCTATCAACAGAGTCTTTTGTTTAGGATCTGTTTTATATTCCTGTGTCGGTACCGCAGTTTTCGGGTCCGAAAGGTGTTTTTTCTTACTACTGTCCATTTGTATTTTCGGCACCGAGATTTTATTCGGATCCGATGTTCTCGGTGTCGAGGATGTCCCCGGTGTCGAGGGCGTTTTCGACATCGACACGTGTTTCGGTGTCGATATGGACTGTTTCGACTTCGAGCTTTCCTTGTCATGGAGCTTCGGTGTCGATGTGGTCCGTTTATCGGAACCACCATGATGGGAGGCGGAGTGTTTCGGTTTCGGTTTTGTTGCCGGGCCCGAAGGCGGGGCGTCGGAAACTTTTTTCGGTTGTCTGACCGGGCTCGAGGGCGGGGTCGACACCGTGCGGGGTCTGTTCTTTGGTAAAGGGACGTCGTCACTCACGGTTTGTTGGACGCCGATTTCGTCGGCGTCGGACTCGCCCTCTTCTGACCCCGCCTCGTCAGCCTCCTCTTCCTCCTCTTCTGGGTGCTGGTCCTCGAACAGCTCCGGGATTGCTTGTGACTGCATTCTCGATACCTCGTGTCTTCGGGCTCGACGGTTTCTAATCGTCGATTTTGAAGAAAATGCTGCACAGGCTTCACAGTCCCTGGATTCGTGTTCAGGGGACAAGCAGAGGTTGCACACCTCGTGTAGGTCCTTGTGTGGAAACTTAGCACCACACGTTGGACATTTTTTGAATGGAGTCCTTTCCATGGACTCCGGGCTGGACTACGTCGCGTTGGTCTTCTCGTAGTCTTCGTTCTTCGAAACGCGTCGCGATGGAAGTGAAGTCGCGTTCGGTAACAATACCGTCGAATTGGAAAGTTTCACGCGCCGAATATACCGTCTTTTACCGAAGTCGGTCCGGAGCTCTTCGATCCTCATCCGAACCCGATGGCGGAAAAAAACAATCTAAGGATGGAGCCGATGCCCATGCGCACTAACACCAAGAGGAGGAGTCATCTATGACGACAAAGACTTCTCCAGGAGAAAAACAAAGTGCAATCATCCGAGCCCAACACCAGATGGCGATCTATTCATAAATGTACCATCTGCAGCCCATATGCCTCGAACACACTGTTCCTTATTAATCTTGAGATGAGGTTCCTTTTGACATTATCATGCCCAATCTTTTGAAAGAAAAAACATCTCTGGAGATGAAACCCAGACACGGTATAGTGTGGTACTTCACCACTGTAATCCACTATGGTAAGTAGAAGAAATGCCACCCACAGAGCTCCGGGTAAGAACACAACTCCTAAGTAGTTCTACAGAAACGGCCGACGATGCCGGTAATCAAACTTCAGAATGGTGTGCTCACGGGAATCCTCACCGCGACACACCCTAGACTACTCACAGTCTTGAAGACTCCAGCTCCCACCAACACAGAACCATAAATAGGAGCTCCGCCCTCCTAGTTCCACCATTCAGGTAAGCTCCTTAATAATCCGGGAAATGGAGCTCCAAAACAAAGCAATCTCAAAGTTCCTAAAGCGGTGTTCGATTGCCGCAACGCTCTCTCTCAGCCGAGAGAGAGACGAAGTTAACAGTATTACGCACACCGCCCAGTGTGCTACGCTCCTTAAAGTAGCACCTCCTAAGCACCCAGCATTATAGAATTTGTAGTACTTCCTATCAATCCGGTAGGCACCACTCGATCATTTTCTGACACAGTGAGTACATGTTAGTATTTTTATGAGTATGTAAATGGGTGTGTGTGTATAACTTTATGGGTGAGTAGGTGGTTGTGTGATTGACTGTATGGGTGAGTGACTAGGTGTGTTTGTAGCTCTTTGGGTGACTGACTCAGTGTGTGAGTGACTGTTTAGGTGTATGAGTGGATATATCAGTGGCTGTATTAGTGACTGAGAGGATGTACGGGTGTATGGGTGTTGGCCTTTTTTCGTGACAGAGATTTGTTTTCACTGTTGTTTGCACTGTTCTGGTTTTAGTAAGGGGAGATGTCCTTCGTTTAAAATGATCTCTCTTTGGGACATCCCACTCTTTTTTAATTCACCACCATATTCTTTTGTTTCAATGCGAGTTCACTATCCTCACAACCATCAAAGATCGGCTGTCATAAGTGCCTTTGTACTTGATCCTGCTCTAATGAGCTCTTGGTCAAATGGTTTCGATGATCAAAGGATCAACCACGTGATACGGGTGAACCAAATGATAGGACTGATCACTAATTTCCTTTGAAGGTAATTCACTTTTGAGCTATTGGGATTCAGTAAACTGGCACTGTATGTACTTATTACTATTCACGCATACCTTTCTTTATAATGTATGTTGTTTAACAGGCTATCCAGGGTGACTAGGGCACCTATTCATTACCTTCATTGGAGTTCAGGGTAGCTAGCCACACAAGGTGGTTTTACAGACTCTATACAGGGATTCTGCACTGAAATATTTCAGTATCTTGTAGGTATTTGAAGGGTCAATCTAATTCCAACTATTTGGCTCAGAGTCTTGGGGTATGACCGGGTACTGGGCTTGTGCAACAAGTAGGTAAAATTAGTATATATTGCAACAGCTGTAGCTTGATCCCTCTTACTCCAAAATTGGCGAACACAGATAATCCCCTCAATGAAGGATTGGCTATAAAAAATTAGACGAGAACTAGTGAACAGTTATATGCAACACGAACCGTGGGAGTCCGGAAATTCGAGAAACAATTTTGTGACAATATTTCTAGTCTGAAGACGTAGGAGCAGTTTAAAAGTGAACTGATCAAATAAATAAAGTTCTTCTCCTTTCTCCAATTGTAGGTACTATATGAGTTATTCTCCCTATTTTTATCTGGTTTTAAGTCAACTGCAATTATAATATTTATAATATTCTTAGCGTTGATGATATTTTCTCACCGTAAGATATACGCTGAGTATTTATTGCATTTAGATAATATGAAATTATATCTATTGAAGACTTCTTTGTGTAATTTATGATGAATATTTATTGTAATTATATCTATAATATTGCAACGCCTGGATCCTACTAAAAATAATAATTAAAGTCACTGACCATGTCAGGAGTGACGTAATATGTGAGGTCATAAGCAGTGCATTGCGGGGGTTCAAGTTATAGTTAGTGCAGCAATCTATAACTTCTGAATTTCACTGGTTTTCGACGAGTGAAGCCTGAGCCTAACTATAACGTCTCTCTAACCTTTGAATCTTTCAATTAATTTTGACGTTTTTTTTATTCCGTTTCTGAATTATAATGTTCCTGTAACCTTTGTTTTTTTCAGTGAATTTCTAAGGTTTTTTAAAATTACATTTCCTAAGGGGCCAATAACTCCTCCTGTTAACTCCAGTAAGTCCCACACAGTGCAATTGCTTAGAGGTCTTCGGAGGCCAAGTCCCCTTTCTCCAACACTCTGCAACCGTGCCTCCTGGTTCATTGCTGGCTGGGGATGAAGTACCCTTGGCTCCAGAGGGCCCTGTGGGCCAACTACCCTCCTGTTACCTCCAGTAAGTCCCACACAGTGGGATTACTGAGAGGCATTTGGAGGCCACCCCCCCTTTTTTCACCTCCTGGCGCATTACTGGCTGGGGGATGAAGTCTACTTCACTCCTGAGGGTCCTTGGGGGCCAACACTCCCTCCTTAAACCTCTAGTAAGTACCACACAGCTAGATTGCTAAGAGGTTGTTGGAGGCCATGCACCATTTCTTCACCACTCTGCAAACACACCTCCTGGCACACTACTGGATGGGGTAAGAAGTCCACTTTAGTCCTGAGAACCTCTGGAGGCAAGGAGACATCATCCCCTACTAGCAGTGTGTTGAGAGACATGTTTGCAGAGTGGTGGAGAAAGGGGGCGTTGCCTCCAACCACCTCTCAGCAATGCCGCTGAGTGGGACTTAATGGAGTTAATAGGAGGTCTTGTTGGCTGCTAAGTACCCTCAGCAGCCAAGGAAATTCATCCCCCAATCAGCAGCATGCCAGGAGGCATGACTACAGAGTGGTATAGAAAGGTAGGGGCCGGTTGGCCCCTCTTCCATGGGCCATATTAGGCCCCAGGGAGCCCATTCTCCAGAGCTAGGCATTTTTAGAATGGGGAGCGGACTGTGTGGCCCCCTCCATGGGCATGGTGTTTCTTCTTTTAAATCTTTTCTTTAATTAAAGGAAGGAGGGCAAAATCCCCCCCCCCCCCCTTCTCTGGGCCAATGTTGACCCCACAGACACCTTCCCATGGGGCTTGCCCTTTATTTTTATTTATTTTTTGATTTATAAAACATCAGTGGGGGGCACATTGGCCTCCTCCCAGGCTTATTTTGTCCCTGGGGGGCCCCATCCCCCAGGGCCTGGCCACAATACTGATTGCCCTGGTCCCACCCAGGGCACCCCATCATGTTCATTTGGGGACCACAGGGGAAGCCCTGGCTTCCCATATCCTGCAGAATCCTGCATTGCTTTTGGATAGAGGAAGCTGCTGAAAATAAAGCTCCCTCTATTCAAAAGCAATTCTGCTCTGCATCGTGCAAATGAGAGCGTTTTACATGCTCTTACTTGCACAAAGTGTAGCAGGGTTTGCAAGCTGCAACGTCCCGGGGGTGGGCACCCTAAGACATTGCTGGAGCCGGCCCTGAGGGGGTGGCTCCCAGGGCCATTATTGGCCACATGAGGGGGGACGCACAGCCTCCCTCCATTGTTTGATTTGGCCAGAGGAGTTGGTGGTCCACTTTGTTTTTTGTTAAAGCCCTCAGTGGTGGCAGTCTCACAGCTGTGGTGGGTGTCAGCGCTGCCACTTCATTACTTACATTTAAATCCCTGGGGAGGTTGTGGTCCCTCAGGCTGCGGGAGGCCGTGCACCCCCTGCACGGTCCCCTGCAATGTAAATTCTGCGGGGGTCAACGTGGCACTTGCGTTTTTCAAAATAATACCGCAGTGGGGTGGCAGCCCCCAGAGCTGAGGGGATGTCCATAAGGACTTTTGCATTCTTTTAGGATAAAACCCCAAGGAGGTGGCAGTCTCTGGGGCTGGTAGGGTCCAAAAAGGCCCCCCAATAATGATTAAAGAAACCCCAGGGAGGTGGTGGTACACAGGGCAATATTCAGCCCGGAGGGAGGGCCTTGCGCCCTCTCCATTATTAAAGAAAGGCCCCTGGGACTTGGCCCACCCATGGGCGGATAATGAACAAAGCAAGGGTGCCCACGCTGTGTTTATTTAAAAATAAATTGCCTGGATCCGCGGATCCCACTGCAATATCTAAAAAAATAATTTTCGGGCCCTATGGGGTTCCACTGGCACCGCTCCAAGAGACCAAGGGGTAAGGGTGTTTCTACCCTGCCCCCTTTCCTTTTTATAATATTTTTCATGGGACATTGTGGAACTGATTACTAAGATTGCTGCCAACACTTCCAGGTTGCAGTGCTGGCAGCCAATCAAATTTCAGTAGCATTTCAGTGGAATTTTGGGGTATCAGATATCTATATTTTTTGTACTTGAATATCTCTAAAAGTACTGAATGGATTTGCACCAAATTTTTAAAAAACACGCTTTCTGGATCAACATCTAGCTTTCCACCACATCTGGTGTAATTCCATTAAGCAGTTCGGGCTTCAGTCATGTTCAAAATATGAAAAGTCCTCATAGACATAATATGGCGAAAACACGTTGTCTTGGCACCCGCTTGACAGATCATCCCGAAACTTGAAAACGGCAGCTCCATCAAAACTGGGACGGTGTTTGAAAATTTTGTGAAGATTCATCAAGGGGCACCAAAGTTATTGGCAAAACAAAAAACACTTTTCCTATGGTAATATTCGGTCCTAACTATAACTACCTACTGGCAATGGCCAGAAGGTAATTATATACATATATATTCAGTGAAAAAACCAGGGGCCTCATTTATGAAAAGTGACGCATCGCTGCGTGAAAACAGCGATGCGTCATTTTTCACTGCGCACTCCTTGCGACACCAATGATGCGTCATATTTAATGTATGACGCATCATGTCGCAAGGACTTACAGATACGTCAAAAGTGATGAATTGCTGGAGTGTGTCACAAAAGTGACGCAACTCAAGCAATGCGTCCTTTCACATGGGGAAAGCCCCATGTGAAAGGGCTTGCGTCAGTCTTACGCCTGCTGTGAGGCAGGCGCAAGATTTTGACGCAACAGCATCCTAAAAGTGACGCAGTGAAATCTCATAGATTTCACTGCGTCACTATTACGAGGCTTTTTGCGGGGGAACGCCCCCTCTGCATACATTATACCTGACGCAGGTATAATGTGGCGCAGGGGTTTAAAAAGTGACGCATCTACCTAGAAGCGTCACTTTTTAAATATGGCGCAACAAGGCGCATTTTTTACGCCACTGGTGCGTCACAAAAAGTGACGCACCGGCGGCGCAAAACTGACGCAAGGCCTGATAAATAAGGGCCCAGAGGTTTCACAATCGTTATAGTTAGGAATTAGCATTTAAAAAGCCATTGAAATTCACTGAAAAAACCATAGGTTTCACATTTGTTATAGTTAGGAATTAGCATTTAAAAAACCTTTGAAATCCACTGAAAAAAACATAGGTTTAACACTAGTTATAGTTAGCTGGACATTTTACTCATACAAAACCATTGAAATTGCTCCTATATAGTTAGTTGGACTAACTATATTTCGCGCACCCACAATGCACTGCTGATGATGTCACATATTAGATCATTCATGACATGGTCAGTGACATCACTGATGACATCTCAAATGACATCACTGATGGCATCACTTTTGGAGCATTTACGTTCTTCTGGTCATTAGGAATGGAAAAAAACTTCCATATGAAGTGTTCTTTTACTTTCGGCTGAGGAACCTCTTCATCAAGAAATTCATTGGAGTCATCTTCACTGCTGGATGGTCTGGCAGCCGTGGTAATCCAAGATATTATTCCAACAAAGTTCCGACAGCAAAAAGGCACACCTAAAACTTTTTTTGAGTGAATTTCAAAGTTTTTTATAAAGCTAATTCCTAACTATATAAGGCCTGAAACCTATGGTTTTTTCAGTGAATTTCAAAGGTTTTTTAAATGCTAATTCCTAACTATATAAGGCCTGAAACCTATGTTTTTTAAGTGAATATATATATATATATATATATATATAATAAAATCAATCTGCTTTGCTTTATACAGTAGTCAATTTAAAGAATCAAACAAAAAACTGATGTAATGTAAAATATATATTTTTAACAATTGTCTTGCATTATATAAGATTTTTTTAATTTACATTATATTAATGGTCAAAGTTAAAATATTTAAGGTTCACTACTTTAAACTATGTACATATTAAGAAGCAATATTTTTGTATGTTATTTAATGATATTAGTGTTGAAAGATATTTTTTTCCGATAGTTTTATACTTGCCATTAGAAGTATAGGAAAAACATATTTTGTAAACAATATTTTTGACACCATATTTCTGTTAAAGCATAATATTGATTCCAAAATTAGGTCAGTAATACTAAATGAATGCAGGGAGCAACACCCCTGTAACCATGAGCCACATAGGTAGAGCAGGAGGAGATGCCAGTTTATAACATGCTGAGATACATCCTGGTCACAGGGTGCATTTTCTCTTGATGGTTGGAAGCCTACACAAAACAGAGGAATAACATTCTCACTATAGTCAAAATGATGTTATGAGAATTCATACCAAGGTGAGGATTTCCAATTTATCTGGAGTCAGATAGAGGAACTCATTGTAATGGTGAGATTATTAGTATGCTATGTGTGACGCTACTAGTGGAACCGAGATTACGTTGTAGCTGCGGACTAGAAGTCTTCAGGAATAGTTGAGCAACTCAGTGGTACACTGAAATCTTGTTTGGATAAAGTATGAGCATCCACTTCTCAAAAATGGCCAGATGTTTTGACCTTAGTGTTGATGAGTCTCTGAAGCACTCCTGACAGAAGAAGAGGATTGTCACCACATGAAATACTCATGGAACGTGCCATGTGGTTGCTTGCTGTGCCTGCAAATGCACTTGCAAATATCACATATTACATGGTCCTTAACTACTGCAAAGACTGGCTGATGTGGTATGTTCTGTTTCTCACCAGGTTGGAACTGCTACTTCCATCCCGAGTCAAGATCAATGTCACAACTTTAGCCCTGGAAACTGGGTCATAGTACGAAAGCACATTTGAAAATCCTGTTTGGTGCCAAGGTGGAAATGACCCTACCAGATGATCCTGATCACCAACACTGCTGTTACATGTGGTGAGTTACCTTACTCTGCATGCATCCCATTCCCAAAGAGTGAGATATCCACTTGATGAGGTGGTGACATTTGAAACAGGTCTGTAAGCTCCTGAGCCTGTGTTTCCTGAAGGTCCAGAGAGGGGTGTCATTCATTAGAGTGCCTCACATATCCAAGTTCCTTAAATCACGAAGAGACTCCTGAAGAGAATGATCTGAGACCAGAAAAGGAGGACCTTGAAGAACCCACCACAGGTGCAAATGAATAACTCTATTGAAGATATACATGTAAGAAGTGGGAAACCTCAAAGGAGAGAGGAATGGCCAAAAAACAGCAAGCAATTATGATCTAGATTGTAAGTTGAATGCATACCTCAAAGAATCATTGAAGAAACAGAATCTAGTGGTGTAAGCAATACAGAAGAAGATCAACCAACACCTAGTAGAACTAAGAGACAAAGAGTACCTTGCTGCAGGTGTTCTGTACCTGAGTGGACTTATTCTTCTGACAGAGTGCCGAATCCAACTGTTACTGTAATAGACCCACATGAATCTCCTAATCATGCCACATTATCACAGCACGTGATTCAAATCCTTAAAACTAATTCATTAATAAGCTTGACTCATTTGACATTTGAATGATTTAATTAAACAATAATTAAATCCTCTACGTTGAACTGTGTCTGAATGGGGCTATTGAATAAACTGTGACAACTGATTTATGAAATCAATGATTATTGCTTAAGAAAAATAAAACAAAATAAAAAGTATAAGAAGAATTCCCCAGGGTTCCCTATGCTGCAGTAGAAGAGTGGGGCTGACATTTTCAGAAGACAATGGAGTCGGTCTAGGGATGCCTTACTAAGATTGCAGTATATACACAATCTGAATAGAATAATTGCAGAATAACTCTTTTTGCACAAGTAGAAACATACACAGAATTTCAAGTCAGCCTGCGGGTATATTCTTCTTAAGTTCTGACTTAGACAAACATGTTTCCTCTGCAAGGCTAGATGTAGGGTACTGATTGCAGTGACCTTCGTGGTTATAGGTTAGCATTAATAGTCCTCTGAGCTGATATGAGTATCATTCCTTAGATAGATACCCTTAGATGTAATCCTGTATCTCCTGCACATACAAACAGGCTTTATTGTAGATGCTTCAGAGGGGGGTTTCACATTGAATGTTTATTCTAGATTAGTTCAAAATACACACATGCTGTAGATGCAAAGGATTGCTATTTCTGGGCACACTTATCTGCTTCAGACACTGAAGATGTGACATACCATCATATTCCATAGCGGCCGGCATATGGGCAGAGTGGCGGTGTGGGAGCAGTGGTCGGGGCAGGGGTAGGCAGGGCCAAGAAAGAAAGAAAAAGAAAAAAGTGACCTCCTGCCTGCAGCCCGCCGCATCGCCGGTCTTCTGCTCCTCTCATGTCTCCACTGCAAGCAGAGGATCCCAGCTTCCCTGTGGCCAATCCTGAAGCTGCTCCCATGCATGAGAGCAGCTCCAGGATTGGCCTGAGCGCCCTCAATACTGGAAGCCTCTGCCTGCTGTTTCCAACCTGACAAGGCAGCTCCGTTTGGAGACAGCTCAGTGCACATGTGGGTTTGGCAGGGCTAAGACAGCAGGCCAAACCCACATACGCACTGATAGCAGTGCCCACCACTTCCCCTTGTGACTGCTCCCACGATTGCCCCGCCCCTAGGATATGGCACTTAGAAGTTGAAAAATAAAACAATAATAAACCTGTTTTATTATTTTATTTTTCAACTTTTAAAGCTGCTGGTGGGCGGACAACGCTATTCCGCTTTCATATGCAGTTATCTGTAGTATATTGCTTACTTTCATTTATAGGCAGTACTGTTTTGAATATTAGTTTTCCAATTATGACTTTATCCTTTAGGCAGTCCCTCTTTACATAAGAATGAATTCTCACCCATAGGCTAAGGAGATGGAAAACAACTTAGTTTTTTTCAGATCCCCTACTAAAATAGATGCATTCAAGGCATGTGAATTTGACATGCTTAATTAATCCATTAGCTTCATAGGAAAGGAGAGCTCACATGTTTTACAAGGCAACAAAACAAGAGAATGTTTTAAAGAATGTGTGGAAAAAGGAGGAAGAAGAGTATAAGATGACAATTATATATCCCAGATTGAAATTAGACAGATGGCAAAAGGAAAATCTATGCTTTTACAAGAGAAGAGAAATAATCGCATCAGAACTAGACACATGGGAACAAGTAGCTGTGAAAATACATTCAAAGTTCTTGGAGGGTCTGTTCAAATATTAACAAGAGAAGAATCAGTTGTCCATGGAGTATACTTTATACACTGGTAAGATGCAGTTCTCCAATTGCCTGCTGATTGGGGTGGTGTTAGTTATTTAGCTTAATTTATTTATTTTAAAAATGTATCATGTGACTAGCTTAGAATTTCCATCTCACCGACATAGGTGCAGTCCTAAATGACAAGAAAATCAGAAAGCTTTATAGAGCAATGGATACATTATCTACTAGCTCATCTGGTACTTTGCTAGCAGTAAATACAGAACTAGTGGCTATTAGATCAATGGTTTTGCAAGATCGATTATCTTTGGACATATTGTTGGTGGAGCAAGACGGAGTCTGTAAGATGTTCAAAGCACAACATTGTGTTCATACATACCAGAAAAAAGTAAGATGAAAGAAGAATTTGCAAAGTACATTTCTGAGTTAAAACCTGAAATAGGATACTTAGAAATAACTAGTGCTGTAGGAACTGTATGTAACAAGAGCTTCTTCTATATGTAGTTGGCTTGGTTATATTGGAAATTGAATTTTACGTGTTATACTAAAGCCTATACTGATTACTGAAATTTGCTTGATATGCTTATTTGCTTTATAAAAATATTTTGTTGTTATTTAGCAAGAAAGAAAAATGCAAGTGAGAGACAACATAGGATTGAAAGAGAAAAAGAACAAGGGGCCTTATTTATGAAGGCCTTGCGCCACCGGTGCGTGTCTTTTTCCCATTTTAAAAGTCACGTAAAAGTGACGCAAGACCTTCATAAATAAGGCCCAAGGTCTACAAAGAAATAGAGGAGATTCAAAACTTAAAGGGCAAGATGGGCGACTCAGCAAAGAAAGAAGATGCACCTTGAAGAGACATTTGTGTTAATTTTTTTATCAATTTTTTTACAATTTAAAAAGCTACAGGGACATAACAGGCGACTTCAACATCGATTGTATTGCAGCTCCCCGTTCATGACTTCTCGAAGCTGGACTGGGCATCCTAACTTAAGGACTTTGCAACTTGACTCCTAGACCCACGCAGCATTTTCTCAGGACTTTTCTTCATGGAACACACTGGCTGAATATTCTGCATTCTGTTTGCATTTCTGACCAATGTAATATTTTATCTTATTTTGAAAATAAAATTTTAGATTAGTTGACGCTGTGAGAATAATGACAAAAATGTAAATACTTACAGAAATAATGTTTGATTTGAATTAATTTGTTAATACAAACCTTTTAAAATCATTCCAATTCTTTTTGTCCCTTCCTGTAAATTGGTCTTCACTGTTATGGTAGCAAATTTAAATGATAGCTCCTTATCTATTCTCCTTGTCTACCAAGAAAGTTCTAAACAACAAATGGTGGGGATTATTTAATGTTTATACTCTGGCGCATCCTTTGACTCCTGCGCTCACCATGTGTTCATTAAAAGACTAGACCTCATCAGCACAGCCCTCACTCTGTGCCTGAATGACTCCATCATCACAGTCACCTACCTGAGTAACAAGCCCGAAACATGCAACAGTACTCCCCCCCCTTCAATAACCCTTGGCCGTCCCAAACATGCTAGCCAACTACTAGCCTAAATCCCTGCTACCTTACCCGGCAAAAGTAATGGAAAAGATTATACACAAATGCCTAGAAATCACTAGCTCAAAATCATTCAATCTGGATTCAGACCTAACAACGGTTCAAAAACCGTTCATATTTCCACCATGGACGACATACAGATGACCATGGACAGAAATGAGGCTGTGGTCCTCACCCTACCAGATTTTTCTGCTGCCTTTGACACAGTCTTCCACTCCGTCCTTATCCAATCCCTATATGAAACTGGTCTCAAGGTCCCACACTTCACTAGATTTGCTTCTTCTGACAGACCACACCCAGTCAGTCAGCGGAGCCTGCTTCACCTCAGACGCCTTCAATCCCATTTGAGGAATTCCACAAGAATCCTCACTCGGCCTCACTCTGTTCAATGTCTACATGACCTCACTCGCCAGCATCACCTGAGCCCATGAAATCACATAATATCTTTGCTGATGACACCAAGCTCCTACTCTCCCTGACCGTCAGGATGTCAAACACCCAGACCATTTTCTCTGCCTGCATGACCAAAATCGCCAGATGGTTGAAAACCCAACTGCCTCAAGAGCAACACAGACAAGACGGAAGTAGTAATTTTTTAAAAGGCATCTTGCTCTGGGACTCTACCTGGTGGCCTGCCAAACCGAGACCCATTCCCCTTGTCGCAACCCACACAAAGAATCTTGGAATAGTATTCGACACCCAACCCAACATGACATGCCAAGTGAACACAGTCGCTATCTCCTGCTTCCACACACTCAAGATGCTCAAGAAGATCTTCAAATGAGTTCCCACCAACACTTGTTGAACTGTCACTCAAGCCCTAATCATCAGCAAGCTGGACTATCGCAAATCACTCTATTTGGAAATCAACACTCAACTGACCAAAAGACTCAAAAACTCAGTGATCAGGCTCACTTTCAACTCACATCCTGCATTCACATCACCCACACCTCAAAGAGCTCCACTGGCTCCCAATCCACAAACAAGCACTCTTCAAACTCCTCATGGACACATACAAAACCTTACACAACATAGACCGCATGTACCGCAACAACTGCACAAACTTCCCCAAATCTACCTAACAATTCCGCTCAGCTGAACTACTCGCACACACCTCTTGCATCTGCTCTGTAATTGTCTATAAAGCACAAAATAACAAACTATTATATAACACTGGATGATTGCATGGCACCTTCTCTCAGGCTGCAGATGTGGGTTTGGCAATGATGTGCACATAGTGCTCAACTGTGTTCAAGTAACACATAAGTCATAACACTTAATTGGCCTGCTTGTTGCAAAGTTATTTTTTTATTTTTTTTATTTTTTTGCAGCCAGCCAGTAGAGCTTGTGGGGTCTCCCCCTGAAATTTAAATGTGGGGTCCCCGCTAGACATTAGATGCTGCAAGGGCCTTCGCTACACCCTTGGATTGATGCCTTTGCCAATGACTCCTTAGAACTGACTTGGGTGAGAGTCTGACTGACTGACTTCCACCTCCTTTATCATGGATTAAAACTATTGCAGTAAGAAGGAGAGGAGAAATGATCACTTACAGAAGTCTATTAAGTTCGAGATTGTAGGACTTGGCCCTCTCTGCAGGGTCATCCCCAAATTTTTTGCCTTCACCCTTCTGTTTTATCAACCCACTTTTATTGGCTTTTAGGACTTAGTGCACTTTACCACTGCTAACCCATGCGAATGTGCTTGCGCTCTTTCTTTTAAACATAGTCAAATTGGCTTACATCCAATTTGCATCTTTAATTTACTTTTAAGACTCTAGTAATGTGGGACTACTTGTCTCAAGGGGCTGTGAGTTAAATGATACTAGTGGGCCTGCAGCACACATTGTGTTACCCACTTGCATAGCTTTTAAAAATTCCTCATGCTTGCCATTGCCGCCCTTGTGTACAGTTTTAAACTACAATTTCTACCTGGCAACATAAACCTTTTGCCAGGCCCAATTATTCCTCTTTTAATACATAACAGTCACTGCTAAGGTACAGGACAAGGTGCAGCGTTTTTAAAAAGAGGGACTTTTACTTTTAACTTTTACATGTCCTGGTAGTGAAAAACTCTTACGTTTGTTTTTCACAATTGCAAGACTTAACTGTCCCTTAGGCTAACATTGGGTTACCTTACTACATTTAATAAGTTATAACTTTCAATCTCGAGCAGGTAGGAACATTGAGTATGGTGTATAAAGAATTGTAGTTTAAACCCTCTTTAATGCTAACTTTAACATTTAAATCACAATTTTGAAAATGGCACTTTTATGAAGGTGACATTTTCTTGCCCCAACCATTTTGGGCCTGCATTCTGTATCTTGGGTCACATGAATAGGTGTATCTGACACTTTGTCTTTGTGTATTGCCCCCAGACAGTGAGACAAATGGGGAAATATGTGTTGGCAGGATGGGCCATCTCTGTCTGGATGAGTCAGAGGAGCTATCACCTAACTCACTGTACATCAAATAGATTCTGCATGAGCATACTCACATAGCGTTTCACACTAGTATTTGTGCACCCTGACAATTAGGCAAGGTTCTAGAAGCTTCTCCCACTTCAAAGTGGGTACCAGGTATAAATAGCAGACCCTCAGACCCAATGTGAGCTGCCATGCTGAATCTAATCTGGCTGTTTAGACCCAGAACTCTAGGGCATCTTCAAGGGTCACTTGGCTGGCCCTCTTTTCAAAGCTACAGGGACATAACCGGCGACTTCAACATCGATGCATCCTCATGCATCCCACCATCAACTTGACTAGACCAAAGCAGCTAGACG